>NC_088385.1:35665000-36290000 GCF_037993035.2 Macaca fascicularis | reverse complement strand
TTTATGATATTTAAATGTCTATGTTATTACATATAAAACTGCTTTTATATAAAATAAATAACTGAGAATAAACGACAAAATCAATATTAAATGATAATGATTTGTAATTTTTCGACTATTGAAATTATGAGCCAAAGGGCATTTTATTATGTACTTCTTAATTTTTAATTCTATGAAAATATTTTTCTCTTTCTTTAATATTTTACTGAACTCATGATTGAATAATAATGACATTTCATTTTGAGGAAAGTTTGAAGTGTGACTTTGAAAATCTTTTTATATAAGTTAAATATTTCTTCTAGGTGTAAAACTTCATGGCCCCCAAGATAGTATGTGGGTTTAGGTGCTTTCCTGAAGTGTTCATTGTTTGGTTTCAGCAATTGAAGGGCTAGCTGCTGAAAATCACCAGAAGAACTGCCAGATGCTTGTTGCCTGGCAACAGGTATTGGGAGGACAGAAAGTTCCAGTTCTGTCTCCTCAGAAATCCTTCTTTGGAGAGGAAAAGCTTGCCTAACAAAAGAAAAACTTTATGCAAAATTATTAGTGAGCATAACATAATTTATATACTCCTGTGCAGTGCTGCTGCATGCATATATTCCAGGAATTACCAAGAAATGTCGTGTCTGTGTGTATTAGCTGCCATTCTAGGCATTAGAGAGAGAAAAAGTAGATCAGACACCTTCTCCCTGAGGACTTTGCCACCTGACATAAAGTTTGTGCAATCCTGTGATAGTATCTTCATGAAGATGTTTTCATTTTTAAATTACAGATGCTTTTCAGAATGGGTTCTTTATTTTACCTATAGATTTTTACATTTTTTCACACAATAAATTACTGGTAGGTGCCCCCACCCTTAAAACTAAATTGTCTGCATGAATATCAGCCAGAAGGATGTTAAAAAAAAAAACACTGATTATTTAGTTTATTAGAATGCTAAGGTTAAATCTTTCCAAATTTTTCCCCAAAAGCATTTTTCCTTTCCTATATGGCATTTCCATTTTTTACTTGATTTTAATCTGCACAGACATGGTATAGAAACATGTATATATCCATGGCAAAAGTTATACTGAATCATTTAGCCAGTTTTATGTACCATACCTCAGTCAATTAATAATTGTGAATCACAAGGCATCAGAGAGTTGTTCTCATGAGTTCAGGATCTTTGCAACATTTGTATTTGGATAGCTCAAAGTCAACCCAAACCCAGTATTATAGGAACTAAATATCTAGTATCAATCCTTAAACTTGCTCTTATCAAAAGATAGGCAGTTACATCTATTCTGTTCTAGAAGCCTGCAAACTGAGAGTTTCTTTCTGACCTAACATTCTCCTTCAACTCCCAAATATAATTTATACACCAAGTCATCAGATTGGCCTTGGCAGTATCTGCTACCACTCTTTATTATAACATTATCCTAGCTCATGTTATCACCATCCTTGTTTCTTCAAACACATTTTTTACCTCCTCCAATCTGTTCTGCACATTTCAGGGCAATCTTTTCAAAACAAATCTAATCATGAGTTGTAGCCCCACGTACACCAGATGGTTAAAATAATTCAGCTTCCTTTGATGTTAGGTTAAAAAAACAAAATCTTTGCCATGCCTACAAGCGCTGTCAAAAATGCTACCTCTAACATTCTATCCTTATTCTTATGCTGAAGCCACACTGAACTACTTTAATTTCTCAAATTGGCCTTAATTCATAGACCTTTGAAGATGTTCTGTTTTCTCTTCACAGCTTGTTTTTCACAACTAGCCTCCACTCCGTATAATTAATTTTTTAATCACTACTCATCCTCAGACCTCAGTTCAATGGTCATTTCCTTAAGAAAATACTTGCTTCTCCCCTAAACTCATCTAAGTCTTGCTCTTATGTGTTTTCATAGCACCTTGTACTTGTTTCCATAGAACTTAACATAGTTGTAAGTTTTATGACTTCCCTTTTCCAATAGACTAATAGTTTGTAAATTAGAAAAAGTACCAGTACAACCACGTATTTCTACGGCATTGTACATCTTAAAGCATACCCTTCTACATCATCTTTTCTCATATGAGTCTCTTGAAGACAGCAGATTCTTGATTCACTCATGTGTATTCTCCATTTTGGTGAAAATAATAACACAATTATTTGTGTTATTATTTAAGGTTTCTTATTTCCCAAATGAGCATGTAAGCTTCAAGGGGAAGAAGATGACATGCGAATGTGAGGAGACAACCCAGCAGCAACTCACACAGAATGATAAGTGAGAACCAGAGGGAATGAAGTGCTCTCATTGGATGCTTCCATCATGGATGTAGTAAGGAAGAGATGCTCCACTGCCAGCACTCAGTGGCTCGCTGCTACTAAGGCTGCTCCCCAAGTACAAACACTGTCCTGGGGATTTGGCAAGAAAGTCTTGAATTGACTGGGATTACATTTCTGTCCCTGGTTAAATGGAGCTTCTAAAGATAAAGTTGATTTATGAAAAAAAATTTGGAGAGATAGATTTCTTACCAACTGATACCTACAAATTCTGAAATTCACATATATTGTGTCTTAATTATAGACCATAACACAAATAATAAAGCTCCCAATCATTCAAAAAACAAAAGAAAAATAAAGTAAGGTATCAAACCTTACACTTTTTCTCCTTCTACCCCTTTCACTTCTTCCTTTCTAAATACTAAAGAAAAAAACCCGGCAGTCTCTGTAGTCATAAAAACTTACCAGAGTTGGCATATAATGCTTTATCATCTTGTAACTGGAGGTTCACTAATTCCTGGTTAGGGAAATGGCAAAGGCAGACTTTTAGCTCTGATTCCCTCTTATGCCATTTAATGACGTCCCTGCTGTATTTAGTTATGTAAATACTGTTATTATAAAGTCAATTGTGGCTGTGTTTTCATAAATGCAAACACAATGTCTTTATCACAACAAACATCTTTAGAGTATTTCAGTTTGTTCTTTGTTGGTATCACTGTTATTTATGTAAAACAAAAAAATTGTATGGGGCCTTAGAGGAAGACAGAGGAAATCTTTTAAAATATCAAGTTCACTGTAATTATTTAGTACTTCCAGGCCAAAGAAAAGGTAAGTAAATAAGTTCAGAATTGCTTTCAGATAAATTCTATTAGACACAGGGAAGATTCACTGAGGTCATTTATTTCTCCTGTAACACTTATTGCTCTAAATTTCCCCCTACTTCTTTATATTTTGCCAATTATTATTATAGAAAAATTATAGCTACTTTATTTAGATCAGTTTTGATCTTAGCATTCATTAGTTTAACAAATATTTATAGAACACCTCTGCTGTGTTAGGCATTGGCTACATCCCAAGGATAATGGTAAGAAGACAGAAACTCAGAACAGAAAAAAAGGTTCTATAAGAGTCGTGTGAAAAAAAAAGGAAGATGGCCGCATAGGAACAGCTCCAGTCTCCAAGTCCCAGCACGAGCGACACAGAAGACCGGTGATTGCTGCATTTTCAACTGAGGTACTAGGTTCATCTCACTGGGGAGTGCTGGACAATTGGTGCTGGTCAGCTGCTGCAGCCCGACCAGTGAGAGCTGAAGCAGGGCAAGGCATCGCCTCACCTGGGAAGTGCAAGGGGGAAGGGAATCCCTTTTCCTAGCCAGGGGAACTGAGACACACAACACCTGGAAAATCGGGTAACTCCCACCCCAATGCTGCACTTTAAGCAAACGGGCACACCAGGAGATTGTATCCTGCACCTGGCCGGGAGGGTCCCATGCCCACGGAGCCTCCCTCATTGCTAGCACAGCAGTCTGCGATCTACCGGCAAGGCAGCAGCGAGGCTGGGGAAGGGGCGCCCGCCATTGCTGAGGCTTAAATAGGTAAGCAAAGCTGCTGGGAAGCTCAAACTGGGTGGAGCTCACAGCAGCTCAAGGAAACCTGCCTGTCTCTGTAGACTCCACCTCTGGGGACAGGGCACAGTAAACAATAACAAAAGCAGCAGAAACCTCTGCAGATGCAAACGACTCTGTCTGACAGCTTTGAAGAGAGCAGTGGTTCTCCGAACACGGAGGCTGAGATCTGAGAAGGGACAGACGGCCTGCTCAAGTGGGTCCCTGACCCCTGAGTAGCCTAACTGGGAGACATCCCCCACTAGGGGCAGTATGACACCCCACACTTCACAGGGTGGAGTACACCCCTTAGAGGAAGCTTCCAAAGCAAGAATCAGACAGGTACACTCGCTGTTCAGAAATATTCTATCGTCTGCAGCTTCTGCTGCTGATACCCAGGCAAACACGGTCTGGAGTGGACCTCAAGCAATCTCCAACAGACCTACAGCTGACGGTCCTGACTGTTAGAAGGAAAACTATCAAACAGGAAGGACACCTACACCAAAACCCCATCAGTACATCACTATTATCAAAGACCAGAGGCAGATAAAACCACAAAGATGGGGAAAAAGCAGGGCAGAAGAGCTGGAAATTCAAAAAATAAGAGCACATCTCCCCTGGCAAAGGAGCACAGCTCATCACCAGCAATGGATCAAAGCTGGACGGAGAATGACTTTGACGAGATGAGAGAAGGCTTCAGTCCATCAAACTTCTCAGAGCTAAAGGAGGAATTATGTACCCAGCACAAAGAAACTAAAAATCTCGAAAAAAAAAGTGGAAGAATTGATAGCTAGAGTAATTAATGCAGAGAAGGTCATAAACGAAATGAAAGAGATGAAAACCATGACATGAGAAATACGTGACAAATGCACAAGCTTCAGTAACCGACTCGATCAACTGGAAGAAAGAGTATCAGCGATTGAGGATCAAATGAATGAAATGAAGCGAGAAGAGAAACCTAAAGAAAAAAGAAGAAAAAGAAATGAACAAAGCCTGCAAGAAGTATGGGATTATGTAAAAAGACCAAATCTACGTCTGATTGGGGTGCTGGAAAGTGAGGGGGAAAATGGAACCAAGTTGGAAAACACTCTTCAGGATATCATCCAGGAGAAATTCCCCAACCTAGTAGGGCAGGCCAACATTCAAATTCAGGAAATACAGAGAATGCCACAAAGATACTCCTCGGGAAGAGCAACTCCAAGACACATAATTGCCATATTCACCAAAGTTGAAATGAAGGAAAAAATCTTAAGGGCAGCCAGAGAGAAAGGACGGGTTACCCACAAAGGGAAGCCCATAAGACTAACAGCAGATCTCTTGGCAGAAACTCTACAAGCCAGAAGAGAGTGGGGGCCAATATTGAACATTCTTAAAGAAAAGAATTTTCAACCCAGAATTTCATATCCAGCCAAACTAAGTTTCATAAGTGAAGGAGAAATAAAATCCTTTACAGATAAGCAAATGCTTAGAGATTTTGTCACCACTAGGCCTGCCTTACAAGAGACCCTGAAGGAAGCACTAAACATGGAAAGGAACAACCGGTACCAGCCATTGCAAAAACATGCCAAAATGTAAAGACCATCGAGGCTAGGAAGAAACTGCATCAACTAACGAGCAAAATAACCAGTTAATATCATAATGGCAGGATCAAGTTCACACATAACAATATTAACCTTAAATGGAAATGGACTAAATGCTCCAATTAAAAGACACAGACTGGCAAACTGGATAAAGAGTCAAGAGCCATCAGTCTGCTGTATTCAGGAGACCCATCTCACATGCAGAGACATACATAGGCTCAAAATAAAGGGATGGAGGAAGATTTACCAAGCAAATGGAGAACAAAAAAATGCAGGGGTTGCAATACTAGTCTCTGATAAAACAGACTTTAAACCATCAAAGATCAAAAGAGACGAAGAAGGCCATTACATAATGGTAAAGGGATCAATTCAACAGGAAGAGCTAACTATCCTAAATATATATGCACCCAATACAGGAGCACCCAGATTCATAAAGCAAGTCCTTAGAGATTTACAAAGAGACTTAGACTCCCATACAATAATAATGGGAGACTTCAACACTCCACTGTCAACATTAGACAGATCAACGAGACAGAAAGTTAACAAGGATATCCAGGAATTGAACTCATCTCTGCAGCAAGCAGACCTAATAGACATCTATAGAACTCTCCACCCCAAATCAACAGAATATACATTCTTCTCAGCACCACATCACACTTACTCCAAAATTGACCACATAATTGGAAGTTGAGCACTCCTCAGCAAATGTACAAGAACAGAAATTATAACAAACTGTCTCTCAGACCCTAGTGCAATCAAACTAGAACTCAGGACTAAGAAACTCAATCAAAACCGCTCAACTACATGGAAACTGAACAACTTGCTCCTGAATGACTACTGGGTACATAACGAAATGAAGGCAGAAATAAAGATGTTCTTTGAAACCAATGAGAACAAAGATACAACATACCAGAATCTCTGGGACACATTTAAAGCAGTGTGTAGAGGGAAATTTATAGCACTAAATGCCCACAAGAGAAAGCTGGAAAGATCTAAAATTGACACTTTAACATCACAATGAAAAGAACTAGAGAAGCAAGAGCAAACACATTTGAAAGCTAGCAGAAGGCAAGAAATAACTAAGATGAGAGCAGAACTGAAGGAGACAGAGACACAAAAAACCCTCCAAAAAATCAATGAATCCAGGAGTTGGTTTTTTGAAAAGATCAACAAAATTGACAGACCACTAGCAAGACTAATAAAGAAGAAAAGAGAGAAGAATCAAATAGATGCAATAAAAAATGATAAAGAGGATATCACCACTGACCCCACAGAAATACAAACTACCATCAGAGAATACTATAAACACCTCTACGCAAATAAACTAGAAAATCTAGAAGAAATGGATAATTTCCTGGACACTTACACTCTCCCAAAACTAAACCAGGAAGAAGTTGAATCCCTGAATAGACCAATAGCAGACTCTGAAATTGAGGCAATAATTAATAGCCTACCAACGAAAAAATTCCAGGACCAGATGGATTCACATCTGAATTCTACCAGAGGTACAAGGAGGAGCTGGTACCATTCCTTCTGAAATTATTCCAATCAACAGAAAAAGAGGGAATCCTCCCTAACTCATTTTATGAGGCCAACATCATCCTGATACCAAAGCCTGGCAGAGACACAACAAAAAAAGAGAATTTTAGACCAATATCCCTGATGAACATCGATGCAAAAATCCTCAATAAAATACTGGTAAACCGGATTCAGCAGCACATCAAAAAGCTTATCCACCATGATCAAGTTGGCTTCATCCCTGGGATGCAAGGCTGGTTCAACATTCGCAAATCAATAAACATAATCCAGCATATAAACAGAATCAAAGACAAAAACCACATGATTATCTCAATAGATGCAGAAAAGGCTTTTGACAAAATTCAACAGCCCTTCATGCTAAAAACACTCAATAAATTCGGTATTGATGGAACGTACCTCAAAATAATAAGAGCTATTTATGACAAACACCCAGCCAATATCATACTGAATGGGCAAAAACTGGAAAAATTCCCTTTGAAAACTGGCGCAAGACAGGGATGCCCTCTCTCACCACTCCTATTCAACATAGTGTTGGAAGTTCTGGCTAGGGCAATCAGGCAAGAGAAAGAAATCAAGGGTATTCAGTTAGGAAAAGAAGAAGTCAAATTGTCCCTCTTTGCAGATGACATGATTGTATATTTAGAAAACCCCATTGTCTCAGCCCAAAATCTCCTAACCTGATAAGAAACTTCAGCAAAGTCTCAGGATACAAAATTAATGTGCAAAAATCACAAGCATTCTTATACACCAGTAACAGACAAACAGAGAGCCAAATCATGAATGAACTTCCATTCACAATTGCTTCAAAGAGAATAAAATATCTAGGAATCCAACTTACAAAGGATGTAAAGGACCTCTTCAAGGAGAACTACAAACCACTGCTCAGTGAAATAAAAGAGGACACAAACAAATGGAAGAACATACCATGCTCATGGATAGGAAGAATCAATATCGTGAAAATGGCCATACTGCCCAAGGTAATTTATAGATTCAATACCATCCCCGTCAAGCTACAAATGAGTTTCTTCACAGAATTGGAAAAAAAACTGCTTTAAAGTTCATATGGAACCAAAAAAGAGCCCGCATCTCCAAGGCAATCCTAAGTCAAAAGACCAAGCTGGAGGCATCACGGTACCTGACTTCAAACTATACTACAAGGCTACAGTAACCAAAACAGCATGGTACTGGTACCAAAACAGAGATATAGACCAATGGAACAGAACAGAGTCCTCAGAAATAATACCACACATCTACAACCATCTGATCTTCGACAAACCTGAGAGAAACAAGAAATGGGGAAAGGATTCCCTATTTAATAAATGGTGCTGGGAAAATTGGCTAGCCATAAGTAGAAAGCTGAAACTGGATCCTCTCCTTACTCCTTATACGAAAATTAATTCAAGATGGATTAGAGACTTAAATGTTAGACCTAATACCATAAAAACCCTAGAAGAAAACCTAGGTAGTACCATTCAGGACATAGGCATGGGCAAAGACTTCATGTCTAAAACACCAAAAGCAACGGCAGCAAAAGCCAAAATTGATAAATGGGATCTAATTAAACTAAAGAACTTCTGCACAGCAAAAGAAACTACCATTAGAGTGAACAGGCAACCTACAGAATGGGAGAAAATTTTTGCAATGTACTCATCTGACAAAGGGCTAATATCCAGAACCTGCAAAGAACTCAAACAAATTTACAAGAAAAAAACAAACAACCCCATCAAAAAATGGGCAAAGGATATGAACAGACATTTCTCAAAAGAAGACATTCATACAGCCAACAGACACATGAAAAAAATGCTCATCATCACTGGCCATCAGAGAAACGCAAATCAAAACCACAATGAGATACCACCTCACACCAGTTAGAATGGCGATCATTAAAAAGTCAGGAAACAACAGGTGCTGGAGAGGATGTGGAGAAATAGGAACACTTTTACACCTTTGGTGGGATTGTAAACTAGTTCAACCATTATGGAAAACAGTATGGCGATTCCTCAAGGATCTAGAACTAGATGTACCATATGACCCAGCCATCCCATTACTGGGTATATACCCAAAGGATTATAAATCATGCTGCTATAAAGACAGATGCACACGTATGTTTATTTTGGCACTATTCACAATAGCAAAGACTTGGAATCAACCCAAATGTCCATCAGTGACAGACTGGATTAAGAAAATGTGGCACATATACACCATGGAATACTATGCAGCCATAAAAAAGGATGAGTTTGTGTCCTTTGTAGGGACATGGATGCAGCTGGAAACCATCATTCTTAGCAAACTATCACAAGAACATAAAACCAAACACCGCATGTTCTCACTCATAGGTGGGAACTGAACAATGAGATCACTTGGGCTCGCGAAGGGGAATATCACACACCAGGGCCT
Organism: Macaca fascicularis; assembly: GCF_037993035.2. Taxonomy (NCBI): domain Eukaryota; kingdom Metazoa; phylum Chordata; class Mammalia; order Primates; family Cercopithecidae; genus Macaca; species Macaca fascicularis. The sequence goes on along the minus strand of NC_088385.1, from coordinate 36,280,638 downwards.
ATCCTGGGGAGGGGGAAGGGGGGAGGGATTGCATTGGGAGTTATACCTGATGTAAATGACGAGTTGATGGGTGCTGACGAGTTGATGGGTGCAGCACACCAACATGGCACAAGTATACATATATAACAAACCTGCACGTTATGCACATGTACCCTAGAACTTACAGTATAATAATAATAATTTAAAAAAAGAGAGAAAAAAAAAAGTCGTGTGTTTTGCATGTCTGTGTTATTGGCCTGTGATTCTTAACTCGTACAAAGTTGATGTGAGTTTGAGATTGCTCTCTCTGTCTGTAGTATGAACTGATTAAAACTAGACAGGCTCGTGATCTTTAGGGAAGAGATGAAATCTGTGGAATAAATGGTCTACAAAAATGATAATGAGCTAATTTAGTGTTTCACAGTATAAGAGTGCAAAATAACCTTTTATTGGGGCTTTGTTTATGAGGAAATGACATCTCTGCAAAGAGAACCTACAGCTAGTCATGCTAAAGTTAAGAGAAGTTTGGGGTGTTTTTGGCAGCCAGAAAAGGGCTCAAGAGTTGATTCATGATAGTCATAAAACTAAATGTCTTATTTGCATCTATTTCTCTTTTTGCTAGAAGTTACGATAACTATTAGATAATTGTGCATAGGAAGAAGTCATAACAAGATTTCGGATGAAGTGCCATCATTTGCTGCCTTTAAGCAATTACACTTCTACAAACATAAAGGCATCTATACTTTTATTCAGGGTCTACCAGAAGTTTATCTCAGTGTAAGTGAAGTTCTCTCCCTGATCCTTAGGTCCAGGGAAGGAGAACAGGGGGAAAGGTATGAATGAAACCTTTTTGGAGAAAATTTAAAAATGATTTTTTAACTTGCCTATTGTCTACATTTACTGACCAAACTGCAAGCTAACCATCAAATCCTTTTTTGCCTTCTTCATGAATACATAGCTGCCCAGGTTGTATGTTCAACCTGTCTTTCAGATAGTTCTTGTCATGTGCCAGTTTTCTCCAGTAGCATGTGAGTTACGTGGCATGTGAAAAACTTCTTCACTTCTCATTAGAAAATTGTTGCCTGTAATTTCTTTCCACTTCCCTTTCCCAAGAGCTAGAATATAAATTAAACCATAATCCTCTTTAATCAGGAAAGCAAGCAACTGTGAAGAATGGTGCCAAATAAGGAGAAAGGCCCCTGAATCTTTGCATGATCATTTGGAACACGGCAACCCCTGACCCCAGAAAACTGAAATTTTCAATCTGAGATTATTACATGAAAGAAAAATAAATTTCTATCATCTTGAATATATAATAAGGGTATGTTTAACTGTTTCATGTTTACTGTAACTAATTCATGTATGTGTGTCTGATCTTTAGGGGCCTAGGAAATGAACTATTTGCTCAGCAGTTGATGGGGAGTGTGCAAATGACACGTATGGCTTTGTTGTTTCTGCTGCTGTTTGTGAGAACAAAAGATCTGTTAATATATTAGTTATTAAGTTATTATTTCTCAGCTTCAAGCCCACCTTTCTCTATCCTGCTTTTGCTTACTGGCTGTCTGCAAGGCACATTTCTCTTTTGACGGTTGGCTCAATGTTAGGGTCTGGCATGAATTGCTCAGAACATTAGAAGGCCAGAGAAAGAACAAGACATTGCTTTTTCCTTTCTCTGTTTAGCTTTCTGCTATGGTTGGTGTCACTCCAGCAAGGCTTCTTTTTCACTAGGAAGTGTCTGTTTGTTCCATTGACAACTGCTGAATTTAGTATGTAGTTTTACAACACTTGCAACCAAAATTACCACTCCGCAATCAGAGATACCAGCACCAGAGAGCTGGCACCCACCTCAGAGGTCTCATCCCAACCCCTTAGTACCCTCTCCTCTGAGCTCATAGACAGCACCACCTCCTCAGAGGTCTGGGTTCAAGGACTTTCTTCTAAGCTTCTAAATATTAATAATTCCAAACAATTCCAACCGCTTTCTCTTTCCTTCTTTCTTTCTCTCTCCCTCTCTCTCTCTTTCTTTCTTTTTCCCTTCCTTCCTTCCTTTCTTCCTTCCTTCCTTCCTTCCTTCCTTCCTTCCTTCCTTCCTTCCTTCCTTCCTTCCTTCCTTCCTTTCTTTCTTTTCTTTCTTTCTTTCTTTCTTTCTTTCTTTCTTTCTTTCTTTCTTTCTTTCTTTCTTTCTTTCTCTCTTCTTTCTTATTTTAAGGACTTTTTTCTAAGCTTCTAAATATTAATAATTCCAAATAATTTAAACCCCTTTCTCTCTCTCTCTCTCTCTCTCTCTCTCTCTCTCTCTTTCTGACAGGGTCTCACTCTATCACCCAGGCTGGAGTGCACTGGTGTGATTTCGGCTCACTGCAACCTCTGCCTCCTGGGTTCAAGCAATTCTCCTGCCTCAGTCTCCCGAGTAGCTGGGATTACAGGCACCTGCCACCACACCCAGCTAATTTTTGTATTTTTTAATGGAGATGGGGTTTCACCATAATGACCAGGCTGGTCTTGAACTCCTGAACTCAACTGATCTACCTGCCTCAGCCTCCCAAAGTGCTTGGATTACAGGCATGAGCCACGACATCTGGCTCTCAGACATGGGAGCAATTAACTACTTCCTGCAGCTGCTAACTTCATGATATTTTTGTGGCCACTCTTTGCCTTTGCAATTCTCTAATAACTGATTAAGAACTTCATCTATGAAATTCACTGTTAAAATAAATGGTGTGATTGCTGTTTACTGATTATATATAGTCTAACTGATATCACTAAAAAGAGAATAAACACATTGTAACATCACTGATATCTTATGCCATCATTTTGCCCTTTAGTTCCTTCTCCACCCCCACCCCCGACCTTTCCTTCAATTCAGTATTTTAGTTTATACAATAATTATTGGCTCAGGAAATAGATTTCATAACAGAAAGCAGAAAAAATAAAGGTAAATAAATGGCACTTATGGCACAAAAGAAAAAGCATACATTAACAGACTATGAAAAATACCTTATGAGTAACAGTTAATCTGCTGGTCAAAACTAAACAAAAGAGTAAAATTCAATCATAAACAAATGCCTACACAGGTCAAGCAGTTACGGTAGATGAGTGAAGCAGACCAGATGTGCAGGGAAAAGCATCAGAAGAGTGGCGGCAGATGACAAATGACACATATCCTCAACCTCAGGGGCCAATAGAAATGGAAGTGTCAAAGTCAAAATAAAAATGTAAAAAGATAAATCTCTACAATGAACATTTTATTTGAAAAGCAAGAATTGCAATTCAGGGCATACACACAGGCCCAGTAGTCTTCTATATGTCCGAAGGACAAAGAGAAGGTTGTGGGGGGCAGTCATAAGAAAGAGAAACTTTACGTGTTGTCTTAAAAGAAAGTTCATTTGTATTAGTAAAATCTTGAGGAGCTGCTCTGATTGGTGAGTAACTGATAGTGGGTATAATTAGTCTAAAGCATCATAGCAGGTTGTTTCAGAGCTATTAGACATAACTGATCTCAGATTATAATAAGAAGTTTCAGCATCTGGGCTTGTGGAGAATTACATTTTTGGAGCAATGTTATGTGTCCTGAGCACTTTCTCCTCCCCAACTCCAGCATCTCTATTCTATTTTAGTTGGGTATGACAAGAATGACCCAATTTGTATAATCAACCTTCACAGAAACAACTATGAATAACTGGACAGTGTCAACCCATCAAAAGATAAGACACCATTTATGTCCAGGCAATTACTGCCACATGGGAACAAAGATCTATTGGTTCTAAAACGTTGGAGACTGCAAAAGAAGCAAGAATTTTGAATTCTCTTGAAGTTTTCTCATTTGTAAATATCACTCATTCAACTTTTGAAACAGCACTGTGAGGGTCAGGCTTCAAGCCTGATCTGACTCAGAGGTACCAACTTGCAACTAATGGGGAAGAAACTGTGTAAACCCTTGGAAATTGAGATCTCAATTTTCTGAGTTTCTCTCAGGTTCTTAACTTATGTACAGATGACTCTGCTGGTTCCTGCCACACTTTGACCCAAAAATCTGTGGAACTGTCTCAAGTCCTTCATCATTTCAGTGACATTCCAGGAGTGGATAGCACAGAAATTCTTGGGAAGTTTGTGGACTTGGAGAACAGAGTCTTATCCCTTACTTCCTGAGTAGATTCAAAGGAGCCTTCAACACTCCAGAGTAAAAACGTCTGGATAGTGTGTTTAGGTAAAATAAATTTAGGAAGGGTGTGAGAGCTTCCTACGGGAAAGTACAGTGACTTGTGTGCCCCTGGAATGTCACTGAAATGACGAAGGACTTGAGACAGTTCCACAGATTTTTGGGTCAAAGTGTGGCAGGAACCAGCAGAGTCATCTGTACATAAGTTAAGAATCTGAGAGAAACTCAGAAAATGTAACAGACTCTAATGGCATAAATGATGAACAATGCAACAATAAACTAAGTGGACACAAAAATTTAAAAAAGCACAGAGATTAAGAAATATTATTGGATGTCACCATGGATTACAATGCCAAAATCTGAATGCTTCTCACCCATGACAGCTGGGTTATGTAAGACCCCAGAAAATGAGCTGCAACTCCATGCAAAACAGGTTCTCTGCATTAAATGAGATGACATTTCTGCCACCTTGCAGGCAGGCAGCTAATTGTTAAAAGTGCAATGGCATTAGGAAAATAAAGGGAGTTATGATATTGCATACCTAAGTTTGCATTTTGAGATTTGTATCTGCGACAGACTGATTGAAGTAAAAACTTGGCTTTCTAATCTGTCCTGAAAAGAGTAAAAATTCATTTTTAAGAGATTTCCTGCTGTTTACTTTCAAATTTGTATGTCTATCCCTGACCTCTCCTGTGGGCTCTAGATTCTTAGCTCTAATTACCTTATTTGTCATCTTCATTTTGTCAAATAGCTCAATCCTTATGTGTCCAAAGCCAAACTTCATCCTGGAAGTCACTTCTCCCAAAACCTACTCCCTCTCTCAGTAGGAATAGAACTGATGGATTTCAGGAAAAGAACTGATGCAAGACATGTGAGCCCCAAACTGACACTTAGCCCTCAAGGGTTCATGGCATCACTCACAAAAGAATTCAAGGTTGAGCCAGTAGCAGGGTAGAAGAAAACAGATATACTGAAGCTGCAGTGCTACAGCTTTGTGACTGCTCCGCAGAGCAGGGTTACCTAGGCAGTGTGCTGAGAGTAGCAGCTCAGGGCAGTTCTGCAGTCATATCTATACCTACGTTTAATTGCATTACAGATTAAGGGATGGTTTATGCAGGAATTTCTAGGGAAAGGGCAGTAACTTCTGGGTCATCAGGTCATTGCCATGGAAAAGAGCAGAAACTCCCAAGTATTGCCATGCAATGTAAGCTGACATGCCCCACTGGTGGGCATGCCTTATGGAAAGCTGCTCCCGTTCCATCCCTGTTTTAGCTAGTCCTTGATTTGGTCCAGTGTCTGAGCCCCACCTCCAGAGTCGAGTCCACCGCCTACTTCAAAACATTCATACATAGTTGCTCAGGTCAAATTTATTGTTTGCTTTTTCTTTTTTTTTTTTTTTTTTGAGACGGAGTCTCGCTCTGTCGCCCAGGCTGGAGTGCAGTGGCCGGATCTCAGCTCACTGCAAGCTCCGCCTCCTGAGTTCACGCCATTCTCCCGCCTCAGCCTCCCGAGTAGCTGGGACCACAGGCGCCCGCCACCTCGCCCGGCTAATTTTTTGTATTTTTTAGTAGAGACGGGGTTTCACCGTGTTAGCCAGCATGGTCTCGATCTCCTGACCTCGTGATCCGCCCATCTCGGCCTCCTAAAGTGCTGGGATTACAGGCTTGAGCCACCGCGCCTGGCCTATTGTTTTCTTTTTCTTCCAATCAGCCCCCACCAATTCAGTCCAATAATGATTTCTGTGGGTTTTACCTCCAAAATGTGTCTTGTATCTGTCCACATCCCTCTGTTTTGTAGTATGACTACCCTCCATAAACCTCCTCATCGGACTACTGCACTAGCTTCCTTATCAGTAGAGTGCTATAAGCAGCCCATACCAACTCATGAAAACAAATTATTAAATTTTCAAGAGTTTGCCAAGTCAATATATGTCATGTTGGTAATTTGAAATTGGTCACGATTTGACATATTAACACCATGGAAATCAGTAATCAAACCAGGGCTGCTTCTCCTCTTCAGAAAGAATGTTTTAAAACATTATACCAGTATATCGCTGCTCTTGTTTTTACATTTGCACCACTACGATCCATTTACCTCACAACAGCCCGTGTAATCATTTATAACATGAAACCTTTCTTGTCTCTGTTTAAAATCCTCTAATAGTTTCCCATTGGACCTACACACACCCCAAATTCTTACCAAGGCCCAAGAAACTCTATATGACCTATTTTCTCTCTTCCTCTCTGATCTCTAACCTATACCACTCCCTGCCTCACTTCCTACACTTTGGATAGGCTGGCCTTCACTTTATTTCTCCAGAACATCGAACTATTTCTGATTTGGAGTCTTTACATTTGCTGTTCTCCCTTCTTTGAATGGGCTTCACTTATATCTTCACGTGGCTTGTTGCTTCTTGTCACTCACATCTGTTAACATGTCACTTATTCATCCAGGACTCTCTGAACTGTCTCATCGGCCTTCATCTACTAGCATGCCTTATCACATCTTTCTATTAGTTCCTTATCACTATTCAAACTTACTGATTATATTTTGCTCATGTCTCTCTCATTAGACTATGTTTTATAACAGTAGGTAGCTGTTTTCCCCACTGCCCTTTCCTCAGTACCTAACAAATGATTATGTTTTAACATAATTTTGAACACTGTAAAAATCTTCTATTTTTACCCACGATCCCATTATTGATCAAAAATTGTTGTTTTGGTTTCATTGTGTGTGTGTTTATAATCCCATCAAACTTAATTTAGGAAAATCAAGGCATCCTGAGTAATTAACCACGTTTTTCCTCCACAAGCATGAAAACCCATTGAACAGTAATCTTTTAGTAAAATACCAAGTTCTACAAAATCAGAGCCTTGCCCTACTAAGCCCCTCCACAAATCCAACATAGGATAAAAGGCTGATAGAAGCTTTGAAACCTGAATGTGGCATTTACCACTCTGAACTATAATCTATCTGTTGTTGTATTATATACAGCTTCCTCCAGGGCAGGGGTCATGCTTTCCATCATTTTGTATTCCCATTCCTGACTCAATCCCTCCACACAGTAGGGTTCCATAAATGTTTGTGGAAGTAAATTTTGTTTGACGATTAGAGTTGTTTGTGGAATTTATTGGAACCCAAACTTATAGAGCACTTTGTCCTATTTTGGAAATGATTCTGTAACTGAGAAGCAGGATTGTATCAAATCAAATAGGTAGAAGAGGAATGATTCTGGCTGTTAACAAAGAGCCACGTTATACAAACTGAATGTGTATTTATTATAAGTGAAATGGAAAATTAAATTTATGTAATCTTTATTTAGAGGTTATTCTGCTTTTTATCTGGAATTAGAAGCCTAAAATCATAATAAGCAATAGAAGATGATCACAAAAAATGTCTTCTAAGGTGGCTGGATCGGCAGGAGAACTTTCATTTGCGGAATATTGACATGGGGCTGGAGGCCGGGCCTGATTTGAAGGATACAAGAGGCAGCCAGGTTTAGTGTTTTGTGGAGGGAAAAAAGTAAAGAAAGATCTCAGAAGGAAGGAGACTGAAGAGGGACAGCTGAGGGGTGCAAGGAGGATTTCCAGTTGTTTTCTACACAGTATGAGATGAAAATCTTGCATTTCAGCAATCCATATAGAATTTTCATTACACTTCCATTTGCTCACTAATGTTTTTCAGACAGTAGATTATTTGGGGGAGGGTAATATTAATATATATAGGTTTTATTACTCTATATAGATTCAGTAACTAGAAATAGTTTTCTTTACTCAAAACCTAGACGATAACTGGTAACACTTCCCCCACCCTCCCATTTACGTCTCTGTTCTCGATGACACCACTGATGTGGTTCTGTGAAGGAGGGCAATGATCTCATGCCTCCAAATCCACAGATGACTTGCAGGATTTTTCCATTTGATACTGCTGATTGCTGTCTTCTTTCCTGCACTCCCTCCTTTTGATTTTTAGTCACCATACTTGTGTGTGTGTGCGTGTGTGTGTGTGTGTGTATGTTTTCTCTCCTATAATACTAGTCTCTATTTTTCAGGTTCTTTTGCTGACAGCCGCTGGTTTAAAGAGCATACGCTGTCTCCCATCACTCTTTAAATAAAGGCCAGAACCTCTAGCACGGACAAGGAAGCCCTCCCATCTGGCCCATAACAATCTCTGAAGGCCAACCGTCCTTGACTTTCCACCTTGCTCTCTGTCCTTCTGCCATTCTGGCCTTTTAAACCCATTAAATATCTTCATATTGCTTCTTGGCACAATGGTCTTTACCTGTACAGTTTCTTCTACCTGGAACGCTCCTTCCTTTACCCTTCACCTTCACCTGTTTGCCCTCTATTAATTCTTAAACCTCAGCTCAAGGATCAATTCAGCAGGGAAGTCTTCTCTGTCCCTACAGTCTAAAGCAGCTTCTTGTGTTATATGTTTATATATTTCAGAGCCTGTGCCTCAGTTTATAACGGCATATTTATTAGCATGACAATTTGCTTATAGGGCTGACTGCCCCTCTATGTTATAAGCTTCTTGAGAGAGACCATGTCAGTTTGGGATCATCATTTTATCTTATCACCTAGTTAAGTGATTGACACATAGTAGGTGCTCAATAAAAAGTTGAATTAATTCAGTGCCTGTAGTCTTAATCTTACTGGATTTTTAGGAAGCATGCCTTTTGGCTTCAAAAGCATAAAACACCCAGTTCTCCCAGCACCCTGACCTCTCATTCTGAGTCTCTAGCATGTTCATTTTCTTTTCCCCGATCTTTAAATGTTTTAGCTTCTCAAGATTTGGTCCTTAGTCCTTTTTTTTTCTCATTCATTACTCTTTCTAAGATGATTTAATTTAATTTAATGGATTCAATTCCCACCCTTACAAAGATCACTCTCAAATATATCTCTCTCACCCAGCCAAGCCTCTTCTATAAGCTCCAGATCAATTTACTTAACTACTGACTTCACCTTCCTAACTGAATATTACAACAATAAATCAAATGTAACATGTCTAAGATTGGCCTTAAGGTTTTTCTGCCGTAGACCTAGTATTTCTCCAGAAATCCACCTAACTGTACTAGCCAAAAGCATGTAAGATATGCTTATGGAAATAACTGCAAATATCTTTAGTTATGCCTTGATTTAAATTGTAATTGACAACGAGGGCAGAGAATGGGATGAAAATTATTATTGACACAATTGCTTCTGAGTGTGGAAAGCACTGGCTAGCTATTATCCCTGACTTAGCTAGAAAAGCAAGGTAGTAAATACTTATGTTTCCTTTGTAGTCCTTATAGATCTGCACATTTTAAAAATATATTTTGATAAAAATCATTTGTCAGTTGTGTCAGTACATGACTTGATATTTGTCAGATTTATTGAATGATGATTTGTGAGTTTATGAGATAGTTTATGAGAGTTCCATATAAATTAAATAGTAATAAGTAAGAATAATTAGAGTCAGGAGCAAGTATATACAGAGAGAGATATACAGATATTTATATATATATTCCTTAGGTAGTTTTACAGGTGGGTTAGGAAAAGTACAGTCACCCTCAACTTCTCTGGATAGCAAAGAATTAGATGATTAAAAATAGTCACTTACCCAAGATGAATATTTATTGACAGCAAGATTACATGGTTTTATTTAGTTTACAACTCAGGTTCCTCTTAGAAGAAAGTGGATGGGAGAGGCCCCACTCCTTTTGAAAGAATGGGATCATTGTATTTAATAAGAACTTTCAGAGAGCAAGGAAAATGAAAAGCAGGAAAACATTGCAGGGCAGAAACACCTGGCTATCTTGGCCACATTCCACCTTATTCTTTACTCCAATGCACATGCCCAGGTGTGTGTCCTGCCCTTTTCAATAAATCAAGAAGAATAGGTTCACTTGGTTACAAACCCATGAACTCTTCAGCTTTCACTTGTTCTGATTGTTTCTGTACTTTAAGGAAAGGGGTGCGTTCTGCCCTTTTCCAGGTCCATGTAAGTGTCACAGAGTTCTTGTTAATCATCATTACAAAGTTTGCCCTGTCTTGTGAGGAAAAAAATCAAATTGAAAAACCTTAAAAGTGTCAAAAATAAATTGTAAATGTGATCATGGTTGTTTCAAAATTTCTGAACGTTTTCAGAGCTTTAATATAAAAGCACCCTAAGGCCATCAAATTCAAATTAATCAAAGCCTTTGCAAAGTTTTGTGTTCTATGATCGAAGGAGTAGCAGATTCTAACATTAATCCACAGGCTTCTAGGAAGCTGATGGAAAAGAATGAGGCCCCATGTAGCTAGGTCTGCTTCCTGCCATTATTCTGTGGTGGAGAGGAAGCAGGGGTTCTCTGTGTGGATCCTTTGCAGGGAGGACCCATTAATGGAGGCAAAACTGAACATGGCTGGTGTGAGGTGGCTTATGAAAAAGAGGAACTACAAAAATTTTCACACTTTCAAATGTGATCCATTTAAAGGGCTACCTTATCTGCGGGTTCATTTGATAGTATGGTGTCATTAGTTACCACTCACTTGGCTCTCCTGCTGCTTCACACATTGTTCCTTACCCATTTCCTTTGGTGTTTCATCCTCCTCTCCCTGACTTCATAATGTTGGAGTAGGCCAGAGCTCTGTCTTTGCTTTTCTTCTCCTCTTTATCTATGCTCACTCTCTGGGTGGCCTCCTTCAGGCTCATGGGTTTAAATGCCGTCTATTGTGAATCTCCAGTCGAAAACGCTCCCCAACAATCGAGATTTGTTTATTTAACTCCCTACTGGAATCTCTACTTGGGTGTCTAAATACATCTCAAACTCAGAAAAATCCAAACTGAGCCTCCGATGCCCATGCCTCTGTCCCCTGAGGTGGCTCATACAGCCTTTTCGATCACTGTTGATGGTCACTTCATCTTTCCATTTATTCAGGACAAAAAAAATTGAGTCTTCTTTTTCTTATGCTCTATATCCAATCTGTTAGAAAATCCTGTTTGTTTTCTCTTTAAAATATATTCAGAGTCTAATTGTTTTCCATTGTTTCCACTATTACTGCTCTGCTCCAACCCACTGTCATTTCTTATATGAATGATTTCAGTGGTTTCCTAATAGAACTTCTTGTTTTTATAAGCCCAACCCCACTAAGTGAAGTGAAGCCAGAGCTTAGCAGACAGAGTGGTCCTTTCACCACGTGTGTCAGATTACAACACTCAAATCTTGTCCCTGTTTTGCTCAAAACTCCAACGTCTCCTCACACAATGGCCTACTAGGGTCTACATCATCTGTCTGAACTACTACTCTCTTGATCATCTCTAACCCATTTCCCCTTGTTTATTCTACTCCAGCCACAATGCTGTTCTCAAACACTTAAGCAAATTTCCACCATATGGCTTCTGCAATGTTTGTTCGCTCTACTTGATTATTCTTCCACTATATAACCGCATAGCTAACTCCTTACCTGCTTCTCAAATGTCACTTTCTCAATGAACTGTACCATGCCCCTATTTAAGAGAGTGGTTCACCCCCACCAGTCCACGACCCCTGCTCATTCCCCCTTCCTTTCACCCTGCTTTAGTGCCACACACACACACCTGCTGCACTATAGCATTCCCAGCTTCCTTCTTTTTTTTTATTTTGTAACTTCATTCTCATAATAGAAATATAAGTTTCATGAAGAGAATGATCTTCATCTTTTTTTTTTTTTTGATAAATTTCTGATATATTCTGTTACCAGGAGATCCCAGTTACTCCCCAAAATGGGCCTTTTCCTGTTCAGTGTCAATAAGCAAGTATACAAAACCGAAAGTGAGCATTAGGCAGTACAGGCTTTATCTGATGACCACAAAATGCAGAAGAGGTGGCTCTTAAATCAGCTTATCACCTCCTGAGAGAGATCCAGGGAGTTACAGATACACGGTATCATCGGTGAAGGAGCTGGGCATTACAGACAAGTAGAGGAATATTTATGCTTTTCTTGGTAAGGAATGGAGATTTCCTAGGAGTCATCTCTTTTCTGTCCTTTTTTGATTTCTTCTGATCATTGTCATGGCGATTATCAACTGTCAAGGCATCCAGAGGTGTGTCATTTTTCATGAAAATTGGATTACAATGAAGCTGGAGATTCATCAGAGGTCAAGCAAACTGCCAATGTGGATTTTGCAAGTTTCAAGTGGTTTAGTTCCATGAAGAAACTCTTGATCACAGACATGCTGTTTCCTGACAAAGTTAAGGCTGAGTAGGAATTCAGCTATGTCATGTAGACATTGCCTTGGGAAACAAAAGTGGGGCAGAGTTCCAGCTAAGTCACATAGGCCCTGCAATAGGTAACATAACCACAGACTAAGAGCAGGTGCTTAGTAAATATTTGCTGAATTACTGAATTGGAATTTTACATATTTATAAAAACTATTTAGATTCAGTGTTACCAGTTAATGTCTAATTTTTCCCAGGCTTTATACTTAATAAAAGCAAATATTATGTCCATCTTGTTCACTGTTATACCTATAAACTAGGCATACTGCCCAATATATAATAGGTAGTCAAAAAATATTTGCTGAATGTATAATCACCAAGGACGATGACAACAGATCTTTTTTTTTTTCACTTTTAATTATTCTGTGTGTTGTTTTAAATTTTTTATTGTACTTTAAGTTCTAAGGTACATGTGCACAACATGCAGGTTTGTTACGTATGTATACATGTGCCATGTTGGTGTTCTGCACCCATTAACTCGTCATTTACATTAGGTATATCTCCTAATGCTATCCCTCCCCCCTCCCCCCACCCCACGACAGGCCCCTGTGTGTGATGTTCCCCTTCCTGTATCCAAGAGTTCTCATTGTTCAATTCCCACCTATGAGTGAAAACATGTGGTGTTTGGTTTTTTGTCCTTGCGATAGTTTGCTGAGAATGATGGTTTTCAGCTTCATCCATGTCCCTACAAAGGACATGAACTCATCCTTTTTTATGGCTGTATAGTATTCCGTGGTGTATATGTGTCACATTTTCTTAACCCAGTCTATCATTGATGGACATTTGGGTTGGTTCCAAGTCTTTGCTATTGTGAATATTGCCGCAATAAACGTACGTGTGCATATGAACAATGACAAATCTTTTAAAATTACTCAAAAACCATACATAGAAAAAAAATCGACATGTGATTTACTCACGACTGATTCTGAATTTTGAATCCTCTCACAAAAGCACTCCTTTTCCTAGGGCAGATCATGTTATTCCACAAAGGAGTATAAAAGTGACCAAGTCGTATGCCTTTCCCATAGTTCACACATTAGTCAATCTCAGTCAATCCATTAGTAAATCTTACTGAGAACTTGGGCAGACCTTGTTAACTTTCACAGACTCTGGTCTTGATTCATAGAAATATTCAAATGCCTGACCTATGGGTCTAATGCCTATATTCCTCATTTGGCAATTAACCTGGAACAATATTGTATTAATTCTAATAATCTTTTAGTTTTGTGTTGTTATTCGACTCATGTTTTCTTTTCTTATGTATGTGCACATGCATTTGTTACATGTCCTCTGACTAGTTCACAAACTGCTTGAGATCAGGAAATACATCATATTTCTTTGAATCTTAATTACATAATTTTTTTGTTTCTCAGGTTAGGATTGCATGGTCATAGGTTCAGCTGTAACTTGAATGTCTGCAATTCCTAAATCAAGCTGACATTAAAAATACATATGTCACCACTAATATTAACAAATATTTTCCAAACATTCTAATTACCCAGAAGGGACCTAGAAAAAAGTCAATAAAATTGATCTACATCGATATTATCAGAATTACAAAACATCCCAAAAGTAGAAATAGGATTTGTGTGTAGAGTCCTAGCATTGGATAAGTATAGAAGCAGACAAGGACACATGTATATAAGCCAAAGAAATCAAAAGCCTGACAAAAACTCCTGTGGTTTCAGGAAAACATACAGCAACTAGACAAGAACAAGGGGTCAAAAGAGGTCCTAGCTATGCCAGCCTAGCAACTCCCTTGAAAAACTGAGCTTGAAATGGTGAAAATCTAAGGATGTTCTCCTAAAATATTCTGCTTTAAATTCAAATCTCCAAGAATACTTGACAAAAAGGCTCAAATACACTAAAAAATAATAAAAAGATATTCATAAAATTCAACCAATAGCATCATGCATTCTCATTTTTTCTTTCTGAAGGAAATAAAAAAGAAACATTAGTTTTGCTAGAAAACCAAAGCCTTGAAGGGATATTAGATGGAAGACTCATTTTACAAAGATCTGAATTGCCTGCAGGTTACTGCTGATCTAATTTGAAGTAATAATTTAAGAGTGAAAAGCTATCTATCTCATTATCTGCAACTTTTCATCAAATTATTCTTGAGGATGCTGCAATTATTTTCCATTATGTGCTTTGTAAATTAATGTTTAAGTACCCCAAAGAAAAGGGTGGTATTTCAGAGTAAAATTTTATTGGATTTTGTTCATCTGCAATTATTGAACCTGCGTGATAGAAATAATAGAATGTTCTCTTCTTCCAACACTGAAGTAGTATTAATGAACCATTCATATCACCTTTCAAACAAACAGCTGTCTACTTCTGTGCTCCTGCTCAGTTTGAGTGGAATTTTTCTTCTGTTCTAGGATAGAACAGCTCCTCTAGAGCCTAGAGACAAAAAACTTCAGGGTAAGCTTGCTGTATGTTTCAAAAATAGTCCATAACACTTAGGAATGGCAACTCCTGTTCCTCACCTCTTCTAGGTCAATATCTAGGACTTAATGTAATTTAAGATCAAACAGCTATATATTAAAGAGACTATTTAGCTAGAAAGATGTCATTTCTATTTGTCATGGAGGGAAATGGCATTGTTGTTTCAGAAAATGTTTTATTCCAGAGGAGCAAAAGGTTTTCCACAGAGGTCTAGGCAGTTGTATTTGTACTATAGGAAGCTTCTTACCTTCTACAGACGTGAGTCTTTGTCACACATAGCCTTTTCAGTATTATGACAGTTTTATTCATAACATTCGAAAACCACAAATCATGGGTTGATTGATTAAATCGTAAAGGCATCTGTTGTGATAAGAAGGAATTCTTCAACCGGGCACGGTGGCTCACGCCTGTCATCCCAGCACTTTGGGAGGCCTAGGTGGGTGGATCACGAGGTCAGGAGATCAAGACCATTCTGGCTAACATGGTGAAACCCTGTCTCTATTAAAAATACAAACCAAATTAGCCAGGCGTGGTGGTGGGCGCCTGTAGTCCCAGCTACTCAGGAGGCTGAGGCAGGAGAATGGCGTCAACCCGGGAGGCAGAGCTTGCAGTGAGCCGAGATCGCGCCACTGCACTCCAGCCTGGGCGACAGAGCGAGACTTCGTTTCAAAAAAAAAAAAAGTAATTCTTCGTATCTTTCTAAAACTAGGTTCACATTAAATTTACACAGTCACAGGTTCAGTCATTTTCAAGAGAATCATCCTCTGTCAGCCTTACCCAAAATTACGTTACTAGCTTCAGTCAGTGGAGCTTGCAATGTCCGCAAAAGTCACTTACCAAAGACCCGTGTTAAAATTAATGTAATTCTAGAAAAAGGTAAGCCATGAAACTATTATCAATATATTTCATAAAATATATTAAATCAACTAACCAGTCACTTTACAAAACCTTGTGGGAATGGGAAAATGAACTGATAAGTGAGTTTTTCAAGAAAGAGTCGAGTCAAAATCTGCCTACTGGTTAGTCCACAATGTGGGAAGACAAGGGCAGCACTACAGTGGGGCCTTGCTCAATCAGGAATCACATGAAGGCAGTGGGATATGTCATGCTGGAAGGAGAAGACACCAAGAAAACAAGAATAGTCCCAAACAGGCGATGGAACCATATGTAGGATAAATTTCACTTAGCTTTGTTCAACATTTGAGTAATATTCTAAAGTTTATAATGTGCTCTTACATACAATGTACTTTATTACATTCATAATCACCTTGTAGGAAATGGAGGTAAATCATCACCCCAAACAGGAGAGGCCATTATCCCAAATTATTAATGAAGAAATTGAAATTCAAAGCATTTTTTTCTGTCTATAACTTATTTGTTTATTAAAATATCCTTTTGAGCACATGGTACTGTCACAGCTATGAGCATAAAGTACTGAAAAATATAGATATGCAATTCCTTCTCCCATGTAAATAACATTCTCATGGAAGTTTCATTTAATAAGTAGACACTTCAATAGAATTATTCTCAACTGCAATGTGTTTAACAATATATGATAACTGCAAAAAAATATGATAGCAAGTAACTTTGGATATGATTATGAGGAAAAACTTGTTTAAAGAGATGACATACGACTGAGACCTGAAGGATGACAACACATTTGCCACTCAAACTATGGGAGGAGATTGTTAAAGGAAGCTGGAAAAGCATGTGCATGGGCCCTGTGACATAATGGAGGTTAGGATGTCCAGGAGATGGAAACTAAGGAGTCATCGAGGTCAAACCCAGGCCTTCTCCAAATATGGCTCCCAGATTTATGATGCTTTTAATTCACCTCTAACTCATTTTGAAACAAATGAAATATCCAAAAATCTCCCAAAGGGAAGATTACAAGAGGCCTTCCTTATGCATGCAGGTCACCGTGGTTTCCATGGGTCATGTTGGTGGTCAATTTCTGACCTAACTAGCAGGTAATGTAGCCAAACTAATTTTACTGAAAATG
This sequence comes from Macaca fascicularis, assembly GCF_037993035.2. Classification (NCBI taxonomy): domain Eukaryota; kingdom Metazoa; phylum Chordata; class Mammalia; order Primates; family Cercopithecidae; genus Macaca; species Macaca fascicularis. Next base: position 36,263,829 of record NC_088385.1, on the reverse strand, counting down.
CCAAAATCAGATTTCGTAGTCATAGAGCTACAGTTAATGGGATTTCCTGGAACCCAACAAAAAGTAAGATAGTGTAGTAACCAAGAGCACAGTCCTTGAAGACAAAGACCAAGATTTGAATACACGTTCTGCTACTTACTACCAATATAATCTTAGAAAAGTCATGTTGTCTCACTGAGCCTCAGTTTTATTTTTCATAAAATAGATCTATACAACCACTATGCAGGACTGAAGTAGGGATTAAATGAGAGATAGTATATAATTCACCTAAATCCAGAACTTTGGCAGAAAAAATATCTGATCTGATCTAACATGGACTTTTCCTCTTGTATTGAATCAGTCTTACCATCGTCTAAATTTCCCAGACCATTTTGCCCCCAACATGGCTGTTTCTGAGACATCATACTTTTCTAACCGAAATCTTGTTCTCATTTTTTGAATATGTATTTGTGTGTCTGTTATATACAGAACCACAAAGGAGAGTAGACTATTAGGTAGCTGCCTAGAGAAGCAATTTTAATTACGCTCCTATTCTTGGGAGTATGAACTTTGACCAGTTTTGTTTATTATCTTATGAAAGTTTATGTTTTGATACTATTTTAAGTACAGCTTCTTAAAGAGAAATGTTCTTGTTGAGAATGCATCATAAACAAAGTAAAATATGCCACTGCTGTCATTCCTGAGGTTTGTGTAGATAATGCACATTTTAAATTGTGAAAGGTAATTTTAATAAATTTAATAGCAGAGAAGGAAATCTCAGTTTGAGTGATGAAAGAGAAAATGAGAAAAGGGAAAACCCAATGAATAGAATTCCATGTTACACAGCATGTGGTGTAGACGTAGAGATCTGTGACTTCAGTAAAGAGCTTGCTTTTATTTCTCTGGGTCACAGAGTAGTTCTCAAATTTGGTTAATATATACTATTCCTCGTTAAAAATTAGATTTCACTAAATTAGTTCAAGATGATATGAAATACACTGAAAAGTTTGTGTAATCCTTAAAAGCCACTATGCCTACATTTTAAGTGACTTTCAGCAACTGAGCTATGATGCTATGTAAACAAGTTTATATTGCTGAGAAAGAAGGTATGGAGCCCATGATCCATAGTTCTTATATATTTTCAAACACAGTAACAAGTGTATCAGTGATCATATTATGTTTAAAGTTGTTTCTTTAATGCTGTAATGTAAAAGTTAGCACTGCTCAAAAAGCTCTTCTATATAACTGATTACATAGGGAATTTATAAATTTTGTTAACTTTGAACTCCAGTTCCTTAGGATCCAATAGGTCACTACAGTCTGTTTTATTTTCCATATTGGTAAGTTTAGTTTAATAATATAAAAGCTTATCCTCATTTTGCAATGTGTGGAAACTTTCAGTGGCGTATGCCATAAAGCATTTGAATAATACCTTTGATCCACCTTTGGAGTTAGAGGAAGGTTTTTTAACAATGTGACATAGAAAATATTTTGGTGTCTACATTTCTGTCCAATCAGAAAAGAAATTTCATGCTTAAGAAAGTGGCAAAAAACACATCCTCTATCACCACACAGGCATAGAAATCAACACACCAACATAGCATCCAGAATGTTCAGATTGAATGAAAGACTCAAGCACAGTCATTCTGGAAATAATAACTAAAGTAGCTAATAAAGCTTTCAGAATGTTGTAGAATGTTTTCTTAGCTGGACAGAGACAAGTAATTGTCCTGCATGTCTAATCATTTGGTCCTCCTTTAAACCAACACTATTTATATATACAAGATGTTTTCCAACATTTTTTAGATAAGTGGGGGGAAAACAAGTTTCTATTAATAAAAAGTTTGTACTTCTTAATATTCAAAATTAGAACTGATATCAATGGTATAAACATTTTCACTTGAACTTTGCCTTCAGATTTTAGTTACTATATTACTGACAATTGAATAGTTTGCATCACTCACATTCAATAAAAGTAAAAATGAGCATGATTAAAAAGTTCAGGTCTAAATAACTACAATTTCTTCTTTTGGTTGACATTCTGGGCAGCAAATCTTACCTCACATTTTTGCATTCCTGTTTTCAATTCAGTGTTCTTTTGTATTTGCTTTCGACCCATGACTGAAGTTGTCACATTGATGCTGCCAATTCTCTGTGCCTTTGTAAGTGAGGAAAACCTTTCCTTCTCCTCATATGGGGAAAGTAATAAGTCATTTAGAAAGGCCTGTTTGTAATAGTAGCCTTTAGCATCTGTGGACTGCGTTTTAGGTGAACTATGAGAGATTAATTGACCACAGAACTCTCTTTGGTTAGGACCGTAGAAACATCTGATTCAAATAGCTCTATCACCAAAAGGAAGGAAGACTAATGCAAAGGAAGATTAAGCTAACAATTAATAAACAAAAATATACAATAAAATAACTGTGGAGCACATTAAAATATTTGGTAAATAAATGCAGAATTATATCTGGATCCAGGTTTATGTAATGTTTCTAATCAAAGTGAATCATTGAATAAATCAGACTGGTTTGATTATTTGGGTTTAAAAACACAATTAAATGTCTTCCTTCTGATTTATCAAAGTATAGAACATTACCGACATGGCATTTCATTTTATATAAAATTTTGTTTGTTTTCTCATGGAATACTTAATTAATTTGAATAATTTAAATTTCTATACTGGCTTCATGAGTCAGATTTATTTTCCTTATTTTCAGAAATATTTAAGGTATAAAAATGCAAATATATGTATTTAATTGTATTAAAATGTAATTTTTTAAAAAAAAAGAACTATTAGTATTTGTGAACTTCAAACATTGTTGCAAATTATTTGACCTGAACACTATTCTTACATTTCTCTACATCCTCACCAACATTTGTTATTTTCCAGGTTTTTGTTTGTTATTATTTTTCATTACTTTGTGAGTTTGAAGTGGTATCTCTTTGTGGTTTTGATTTGCATTTACCTAATGAATAGTAATGTTGAGCATCTTTTCATGCGTTTGTTGGACATTTCTATAATCATTTTGAAGAAATGTCTATTCAAACCCCTTGCCCATTTTTAATTAGTTTATTTTATTTTTCTTATTTACTTTCATGAGTTCTTTATACATTCTGAATACAAGATCCTTATGAGACATTTAAATCTTGCAAATATTTTCCCCCATTATGTAGCTGCCTTTTCACATCCTTGATAGTAAACTTTGAAGCGCAGAAGTTTTTAATTTTAATAAAATTTAAAAAGGTATCTATTTTTTCATATGTTGCTCATACTTTAAGTGTCATATCTGAGTCTTTCTCAATCTAAGGCCATAAATATTTACATCTAAGTTTTCTGCTAAGAGTTTTATAATTTTACCTCTTACGTTTAGGTATTTGATCCATTTTTGTAAGGAATGTTGGATGTTGTCAAATGCTTTTTCTGTCTCTACTGAGATGATGTGCTTTCTGTCCTTTATTCTACTAATATAGTGTATTATATTAATTGGTTTTCATGTGTTAAATAAGCCTTGAATTCCTAAAATCAATTCCACTTGGTCATGATTTATAATCCTTTTTTTTTTTCTTTTTGAGACGGAGTCTCACTCTGTCACCAGGGCTGGAGTGCAGTGGCACAATCTCGGCTCACTGCAACCTCCACCTTCCAGGTTCAAGTGATTCTCCTGCCTCAGCCTCCCGAATAGCTGGGATTACAGGTGCCCACCACTACACCCAGCTAATTTTTTGTATTTTTAGTAGAGATGGGGTATCACCATGTTGGCCAGACTGGTCCCGAACTCCTGACCTTGTGATTCACCCGCCTTGGCCTCCCAAAGTCCTGGGATTACAGGCATGAGCCACTGCGCCTGGCCTATAGTCCTTTTCATATGTTGCTAGATTTGGTGCTAATACTTTTTAAGGGTTGTTGCTAGCTATTGATAAGAGATATTTTGATCTGTAACTTTTTGCTCCCCTCTCCCATGTCTTTGTCTAGGTTTTGTAACAAGGTAATACTGGCCTCCTGGAATAAGTTGGAAAGTGTTACCTCCTTATCTTCTATTATTTGGAAGAGTTTGTAAAATATTGGTGCTAATTCCTTTTTAAATATTTGGTAGAATTTATGACTGGGATCTTTTGGTCTTGGCTTTTCTTTGTTAGAAGAGTTTTAGTTACAAATTGAATCTCCTTACTTCTTACAGGTCTACTGAAATTTTCTATTTCTTCTTGGCTCAGTTTTGGTAGTTTGTATCTTACTAAAATTTTCCATTTCATCTGGGTTATCTAATTCATCGGCCTAAAACTGTTCATATAATTCCTTTGTAATCCAGTCTTTCTTTTTTGTTTTTTAACTTTTATTTTAGGGTCAGGGGCACATGTGCAGGTTTGTTATATAGGTAAACTCATGTCACAGGGGTTTATGTACAGATTATTTCATCACCCAAGAACTAAGTCTAACACGCAATAGTTATTTTTCCTGTTTCTCTCTATCTTCCCACCCTCCAATGTTAGGTAGGCCTCAGTGTCTGTTGTTCCCCTCTATGTGTCCATGTGTTATCATCATTTAGTTCCCACTTATAAGTTACAACATGTGGTATTTCATTTTCTGCTCCTACATTAGTTTGCTAAGGATAATGGCCTAGCTCCATCCATGTTCCTGCAAAGGACATAACCTCATTCTTTCTTATGGCTGCATAGTATTCCGTGGTGTACAAGTACCATATTTCCTTTATCCAGTCTTCCATTGACAGGTGATTGGGTTCATTCCATGTCTTTGGTATTGCGAATAGTGCTGTAATGAACATATGTGTGGATGTTTACATACTAGAACAATTTAAATTCCTTTAGGTACATACCCAGTAATGGGATTGCTGGGTCAAATGGTAGATCTGTTTTCAGCTTTTTGAGGAATTGTCACACTTCTTTCCACAGTGGTTGAACTAGTTTACACTCTCACTAACAGTGTGTAAACATTCCCTTTTCTCTGTAACCTCGCCAGCATCAGTTGTTTTTTGACATTTTAATAATAGCCATTCTAACTGATTAGAGATAGTATATCACTGTGATTTTTATTTGCATTTATTTAATGATCAGTGATGTTGAGCTTTTTTTTATTATGCTTTTTGGCTGCATATACGTCTTCTTTTGAAAACTGTCTGTTCATGTCCTTTGCCCACTTCTTAATAGACTTTTTTTTCTTGTAAATTTGTTTAAATTCCTTATAGATACTAGATGTTAGACCTTTGTCAGATGCATAGTTTGCAAACGTCTTCTCCCATTCTGTAGATTGTCTGTGTACTCTGTTGATAGTTTTCTTTTCTGTGCAGAAGCTCTTTAGTTTCATTAGATCCCATTTGTCAATTTCTGCTTTTGTTGCTATTGCTCTTGGGAGTCTTCATCATGAAAATTTTGCAATTTCTTATGTCCAGAATGGTATTGTGTAGGTTGTTTTCCAGGGTTTTTATAGTTTTTCATTTTACATTTAAGTCCTTAATCCATCTTAAGTTGATTTTTGTCTATGGTGCAAAGACTTTTTATCTATGGTGCAAGGACTTTTTGTCTATGGTGAAAAGACTTTTAAGTTGATTTTTGTCTATGGTGCAAAGAAGGAGCCCAGTTTCAGTCTTCTGCAATATGGCTAGCCAGTTGTCTCAGCATCATTTATTAAATAGGGATTTTTTTTCCCCATTGCTTGTTTTTGTCAGATTCATCAAAGATCAGATGGTTGTATGTGTGCAGCCATATTTATGGGCTCTCTGTCCTGTTCCACTGGTCTATATGTCTGTTTTTGTATCAGTATCATGCTGGTTTGATTACTGTGATAGCATGATGCTTCCCGCTTTGTTCTTTTTGCTTAGGATTGCCTTGGCTACTTGGACCCTTTTGTGATTCCATTTGAAATTTTAAATAGTTCTTTCTAGTTCTGTTAACATGTCATTGGTAGTCTGATAAGAATAGCACTGAATCTATAAAATGCTTTAGGCTATATGACCATTTTAATGATATTGACTTTCCCTATTCATGAGCATGGATTTTTTTTCCATTTGTTTGTGTCATCTCTGATTTCTTTGAGCAGTGTTTTGTAATTCTCATTACAGAAATCTTTCACCTCCCTGCTTAACTGTATTCCTAGGTATTTTATTCTTTTTGTAGGAATTGTAAATGGGATTGTGTTCTTAATTTGGCTCTCAACTTTGCTGCTATTGGTGTACGGAATGGTCGTGAGTTTTGTGTGTTGATTCTGCATTCTGAAACTTTGCTGAAGTTATCAGCTTAAGGAGTATTTGGGCCAAGACTATGGGGTCTCCTAGATATAGGATCATTTCATCTTCAAACAAAGGTAGTTTGGCTTTCTCTATTCTTATTTGGAGGCTCTTTGTTTCTCTTTCTAGCCTGACTGCCCTGGCCAGGACTTCCAATACTATGTTGAATAGGAGTGGTGATAGAGGGCATCCCTGTCTTGTGCCTGTTTTCAAGGGGAATGCTTCCAGCTTTTGGCCATTCAGTATGATGGTTTTCTGTTTGTCATATATTTGGTCTTATTATTTTGAGGTATGTTCCTTGAATACCTAGTTTTTTTGAGAGTTTTTAACATGAAGCGATGTTGAATTTTATCAAAAGCCTTTTCTGCATCTATTGAGATAATCATGTGGTTTTTGTCTTTAGTTCTGTTTATGTGATGAATCATGTTTATTGATTTGCATATGTTAAGCCAACCTTGCATCCCAGGGATAAAGCCTACTTGATTGTGGTAGATTAGCTTTTTGATACGCTGCTAGATTTGGTTTGCTCGTATTTTATTGAAGATTTTTGTATTGATGTTCATCAAGGATATTGGCCTGAAGCTTTCGTTTTTTTGATGTATTTCTGCAAGGTTTTGGTATCAGGGTGATGCTGGCCTCATCAAATGAGTTGAAAAGGAATCCCTCCTCATTTTTCTGGAATATTTTCCATAGGAATGGTACCAACTCTTCTTAGTACATCTGGTAAAATTCAGCCCTGATGCTGTCTGGTCATGGGCTTTTTTTGTTGTTGTTGGTGGTGGTGGGCTATTTATCACTGATTCAATTTTGGAGCATGTTACTCATCTGTTAAGGCATTCAAGTTCTTCCTTCTTCAGTCTTGGGAGGATGTATATGTCCAGGAATTTATACATTTCTTCTAGGTTTTCTAATTTCTGTGCATAGAGGTGTTTATTATAGTTTCCAATTGTTATTTTTATTTCTGTGGGGTCAGTGATAATTTCCCCTTTGTATTTCTGATTGTGTTTATTTGGATATCTATTTTATTCTTCATTAGTCTAACTAGTGGTCTATCTATCTTATTAAATCTTTTAAAGGATCATCTCCTTTGATTCATTGATCTTTTGAATAGTTTTTCACACCTCAATCTCCTTCAGTTCAGCTCTGATTTTGGTTCTATATCTTGTTCTGCTAGTTTTGGGATTGGTTTGCCTTGCATCTCTAGTTTTTTTAGTCGCGATGTTATGGTGTTAATTTGAGATCTTTCTAACTATTTGATATGGACAGTTGGTGCTATAAATTTCCCTCTTGACACTGTCTTAGCTGCATCCCAGAGATTCTGGTATGTTGTATTTTGTTCTTATTACTTTCAAAGAGCTTCTTGATTTCCACTTTAATTTCATTGTTTACACAAATGTCATTCAGGAGCAGGTTGTCTAGCTTCCATGTAATTGTATGCTTTTGAGCAATTTTCTCAGTCTTGAATTCTATTTTTATTGTACTGTGGTCCTAGAAAGTGGTTGGTGTGATTTTGGTTCTTTTGCATTTGCCAAGGATTGTTTTATATCCAATTGTGTAGTCAATTTTACAGTATGTGCCATGTGGCAATGAGGAGAATGTATATTCTGTTGTTTTGGGGTGGTGAGTTCTGTAGATGTCTATCAGGTCCGTTTAGTCCAGTGTTGAATTCAGCTCTTTAACATTTTTGTTAATTTTCTGACTTGATGGTCTGCCTGATTGAAGCAGGGTATTGAAGTCTCCCACTATTATTGTGTGGGAATCTAAGTCTCTTTGAAGATCTTTAAGAACTTGCTTTATGAATCTGGGTGCTCCTTTATTAGGTCCATATATATTTAGGATAGTGAGGTCTTCTTAGGGAATTGAACCCTTTACCATTATGTAACTATATAAAATGGTCAAGAATTTGCATGTCATCCTTGTGCATGGGCCATGCTAACCTTCTCTGTATCATTCCAGTTTTAGTATATGCACTGCCACCATTAGTTCTCTAAGGTCAATAGTTATGTACCCTCTTTCCTTCCTGATGTGAGTCTGCTTTATCTTTTTTCTTGATCAGCCTAAATAAAGTTTTGTCAATTTTGTAGATATTTTAAAGAATTGACTTATGGGTTTTTAAATATCATCTTTGTTTTCAGTCTCTATTTCATCAATTTCCACTCTCATCTTTGTTATATCCTTCCTTCTATTCCTTCTATTTGCTTTGGCAGTTGGGGTCATCCTGTGGTGTGAATAACCCCACAGGGTCTGCCCCAACAGAAATCTACCCCAACTCCACAAAGCAAATAGAAGGAAGGAGGGAGTTTAAGGTGGGAGTTTAGGTTATCTCAAAATAACCTAAACTTTCTCCTTTTTTAATATAGACATTAACAGATATAAACTTCCCTCTCAGTACTACTGTCTCTACATCCAATTAGTTTGGAATGTTATGTTTTCATTTTCTTTCATCTTATTTTCTAATTTCCCTTGCAACTTCCTCTTTAAAACATTTGTCTCCTAATGAGAGATGTCACGCTGCATGGAGTGTTACTCCCATCTACTGCTAGCAGATTGAATTTAACAACCCTTTGATTCTCTCTCAGAGCTATTGGTGATGCCTCATTGCAAACTGACACTTTTTCTTGTTATGTTTTGCACTTCTCAACTAATCACTTAACTCTGGCCACACAGTTATGACCATTGGAACTAATCTGTGTCATAGGTTTGGCTCTCCAGATGATTAGGACTGATAATGGTACACTTTTTATTACAAAATAAAAACTTGACAAGTGGCTAAAAGTCAAAGTATTCAGTGGACCCTCAATTCACTGCCATCAATAGGCATCTGATGTTTTTGAGCATGTATACAGCCTTATCAAAAATTGACTCTAAAAGTTTATGATTCTATCTCCCTCAGTGTCTCCTGGTCCATACATCCTGACAAGACACTTTAATCACTAATTACAGCTGTCCCTAGAAAAGAATCACCTCTTCTTAGAGACTTTCTGGGTAATGAATGGGATGAAAGTATTGAAGAATTTTATAGACCTATTTTGAGATTGTAAGATTGTGTCTTGATTATTTTTGAGCATGATACTTGTTTTTCTCTAATGACAAACTGAAGCTGGTCTTCTTGTTATACACTTTAAGGGGGCCCAGAGAATTCCAATTTAATTCTAGTTGAGCCACCTGCATTCTCTGGTTGGACTGACATGATCCCACATCATAAAAATTATCACTATGATGTTGAGTACAATGCTCACCGAGTCTCCCTGTATTGGCTCAAGCAAAATAAGATAAATGATATAGTGAGTTTCCATAAATTTTATAAAAATGTCCTTTAACTCACACACACATTCCCTCCGTATCTGGTTGCAAATTGAAGATGACTGGAAGAAGTAAAATTATAGCTACTGAATTTGGACATACTTACTTGTTTGTTTGTTTAGTAATAGTGGAGGAAACAAACAACCCACATGAGAAAAATAGTATTTTACATCTTGGAGGTATGGAGCAAGTAGGGCATTAACGATCTTTCATCAAAACATCTTGTAGCCACCGTCGTTACTAAAAACATGATGTTTCTCTCCTAAACCATTATGTGTCTAGAATTTAATTGATTCATGGGTCTGTCTACTCACAACTCTCAACCCCACTGATGCTATTTTATGATAGCCATTTCCCTTAATCCTTCCAAGAAATCTGCCAAACACCAGAGGATGACCCCAACTCCTGAACCTCTCAGGCAAAACCTATCAGTATCTCCAGATGTCTTCTCTATTCCCATTCCCATAGCCACTACTCAACCACTCATGGGTTGGACAAATGCCACCCAGCTGGTGGCACAAATATATATATGACAGTTTGGGCTGAGTGCCCTCAGGAAATCCTTCCAAAAATCAGGACTAGACTCAATTATTCAAATTGAATTAAGAATCTTACAGTTAATCAGCTGGCCAAGAGGTCATGTTGAAGACACTATAAAATTCTGCCCCTACTGATGTAGGTTCTACTTGGAGGTTACCAACAATTGTTAGCAAACCTTTGTTTCTAGTGGTACCACATACACCCTTGGGACGGTACTTCTTGTTTGAAAGCCAGACATTAACTTCCCTCTCTCCCAAAAACACTGCAACTTGCACCTTAGCGGTGGTCATAAGAGATTTTCCAGTGTTAAAGAAAACACCAGCAATGGATTATAATGTAGTCCTTAGATGACCATAGCAATCTCTCTAAAATGAAACTACACATGGTTACTTGGAGGAGCTACCTGGATAATTGGAGCTAGCTGGAGGGATAATTGACTTGTTATTTTTGCACACTCTGTAAGCAGTTGTCCCTATACTGTGGTCATTAGATTAGAAACAGTGGTATGAAATTTGTTTCTCACTTTAGCTGAAGTGGTCAATGATACCACTTTAGTCCTAGAAGTCATCAGGTCAGCTCAATTTATTGGCCAGGGTTGTTATGGATAGATAGGTGCAAACCAAGATGAGGTCTCTGCAATTGCTTTTGTAACTGTATTAATGTCCCAGGTCAACTGGAGCCATCAATACAGAAACTTAAGAAGAAAGCCACATGGCCTTCTAAGATAGACTGTAATGGTTTATGACTTTTATTTCTGTTGGTTCTTGGACCCTGGGAAGCATTGTTAAGCTCAACACGGAAGGTCAACAGCCACTGATTTGAATCCTATTGGTAGTAGCCTTAATTAAATGCTTGTATAAGATCAATTAGATACACTAATTACCAGCCTCTGCCAGACTAATCACAGTGACCAACAGAGTGGCATCCTCAGGGGAAAATTTGCCAGAAGTCAAGATAGTGTAGAAAAGAACAAACCTCTATTTCTCTTTTACTTTTCACATAGATTGTGAGTGAGGTATTGCCCTTCCTTTTTCAGGACTATCTTTTCATGAATACAACATGAACAGCCTCTGGAAGATTGTACCACTCTCCAGAGGAAAGAATAGGTTTGCTTATGCTTACTCTTTAATATAATAAAGATAATTGTTCCCTCTGTAGTAAAATGATAGGCCTTCTTACCACCGATTATAAAAGATTTGGGTTTCCTAAGTTCAGCATTCTTCTTTAACATAATCCACTATTTGTCCAGCATCTCTCTGGGTCCTATAAAACTTGGGGGCATAAGGGAATTGATGAAAATATGCTGATGCTTATATTGCCTATTCTTCCATAGTAATAAACTCCTTTCTCTTTGACCCAGGACTCTTATATCTTCTGCAAACATAATACGACAGGTGAATATGACAGTGTAAATGTAGGGTAATATATTAGACACTTCACAGTTCTTGACATGCAGGAGAGAAAACACTCCAAAAAAAAAAAAACAAAAAACTTTTATCATACTACAGGGTGTAATTCACTTTTGTATCTAATTTAGAAATATTATTTCAGCATTTTTTTATTAGTTTTATCATCCTAGTTTTTAAAATCCATTTCAACCCTCTGTTATTCTGTTAGTTATCATCTTAATGATTAAAGTAAAAATATGATGTGCTGACAATGCATATTAGAATTTTGTCTGTAACAATTTAAGGATTTTGCCTTTATAAAAGCATAATCTCACTAACAATGGGCTCTATGACTCCTCCCTCTTTTCTATCTTTTCCAGCATACTTTACAAAATTGAATTAATAAATGGGAAATTTTATACTTTTATACTTTGCTCTGCTTTTTTCACGTCCTGCATGTTTCCAACAAGATTTGACAAGTTTTGAACTAAAGAATAAATTTATATACATATAAAACAACAAGGACATGAAAAGAAAAAGAAAAAGAAATCCAGAAAGTGTATATAGTTATTACTATCATTCTCCAAATGGATAAATGACTGACTGACTAATATACGAGTGAATGATTTAGCTAGGTGTATAAGCAGCTGGAATTAGAGATTTAATCACTCTTTATTAACCATTGTTTTCATATACCCAATTTTTTTTAGTTTTGCATTTTTTTGAAGTAGAGCTAACCAACTCTGAAATGTATTGTTTGTATAACAAAATATTGTTTTAAATATAACTAGTATTTTCCAGGAGATCATAGAGTGTAATTGGATATGTGTTACATCAGAGCTTATCAAAGAACAATATGCTTTTTAAAATATAGAAATATACATATGCAGATGCTCCTTGACTTATGATTGGATTACATCCCTACAAGCCCATTGCAAGTTGAAAATATCATAAGTCAAAAATGTATTTAATACCCCAATAAACCCACCAGAAGTAAAAAAAAGTATCATAAGTTAAACTGTCATAAGTTGGACTATCATAAGGAATACAGGGTTGTCTGTATTTCTTTCTAAATATTAGAATACATACACCATGTGTATCTAGATCATATATACATACATATATATGTGTATATATTATGCAAAGAAAGAAAAGAGTGCAGGCTTTTATTCTTCCTTTATCTACTAAAAGCCCGTAGACATTCGACTGATATATCACAAGATTTCAGCATTTCAGTATTATTCTCAATCCATTTAAGAACACATCACTGAAATTTCATATGCAGACAAGCAAACATGCTATGTTCTTCTAAATCTAATTACTCAAATCTTCATTAATACAAACAAAGTAGCACAAAGGGAGCAGTAATATGCAATTAAAATAATTATGAAGCCTACAGCTCCCCTTGATAGAGCACAAACAATTACATATACAGGTTTTCTGTGCAATTAACACATATATCCCCATGGTAAACCTGAAAACCATAATACAAACTGCACAAAGTTAAACAACTCCAGGCACAAAATCTAACAACCCCTGATGTAAGTAGGGCTTTTTAAATTTATTTTTATTTCAACAGGTTTTTGAGGACCAGGTGGTGTTTGGTTACATGAATTTCTCTAGTGGTGATTTCCAAGATTTTGGTGCATCCATCACACAAGCAGTGTACACTGTACCCAATGTGTCTTTTATCCCTCAACCCACTCCCATCCTTTCCCCCCAGTCCCCAAAGTTCATTTTATCATTCTTATGCCTTTGCATCCTCAAAGTTTTTCTCCCACTTACGAGGTGAGAACATACGATGTTCGTTTCCCCATTCCTGGGTTGCTTCACTTAGAATAATAGTCTCCAATTCCATCCCGGTTGATGTGAATGCCATTATTTTGTTCCTTTTTACAGCTGAGTAGTATTCCATGGTATATACATACCACGTTTTCATTATCCACTCATTGATTGATGGGCATTTGGCCTGGTTCCATATTTTTGCAATTGTAAATTGTGCTACTAAAAACATGCTTATGCATGTATCTTTTCATATAATGACTTATTTTCCTCTGATTAGATACCTAGTAGTGGGAATGCTGGATCAAATGGTAGATCTACTTTTAGTCCTTTAAGGAATCTCCACACTGTTTTCCATAGTGGTTGTACTAGTTTACATTCCTACCAACATTGTAAAAGGGTTCTCATTTCGTTACATCCATGCCATCTATTATTTTATGATGTTTTGATTATGATCATTCTTACAGAGCTGAGGTAGTATCACATTATGGTGTTGATTTGCATTTCCCTGGTAATTAGTGATGTTGAGCATTTTTCCATATACTTGTTGGCCATGTGTATATCTTTAGAGAACTACCTATTCAAGTCCTTAGCCCAATTTTGATGGGATTGTTTGTTTTTTCCTTGCTGATTTCTTTGAGTTATTTGTAGATTCTGCATATTAGTCCTTTGCTAGATGTATACATTGTGAAGATTTTCTTTTATTATTATTATTATTATTATACTTTAAGTTCTAGGATACATGTGCATAACGTGCAGGATTGTTACATATGTATACTTGTGCCATGTTGGTGTGCTGCACCCATCAACTCGTCAGCACCCATCAACTCATGATTTACATCAGGTATAACTCCCAGTGCAATCCCTCCTGCCTCCCCCCTACCCATGATAGGCCCCGGTATGAGATGTTCCCCTTCCCAAGTCCAAGTGATCTTATTGTTCAGTTCCTACCTATGAGTGAGAACATGCGGTGTTTGGTTTTATGTTCTTCCAACAGTTTGCTGAGAATGATGGTTTCCAGCTGCATCCATGTCCCTACAAAGGATACAAACTCATCCTTTTTTATGGCTGCATAGTATTCCTGGTGTATTCCTGCATAGTATTCATGGTGTATATGTGCCACATTTTCTTAATCCAGTCTGTCACTGATGGACATTTGGGTTGATTCCAAGTCTTTGCTATTGTGAATAGTGCCACATAAACATACGTCTGCACATGTCTTTATAGCAGCATGATTTATAATCCTTTGGGTATATACCCAGTAATGGAATGGCTGGGTCATATGGTATTTCTAGTTCTAGATCCTTGAGGAATCGCCATACTGTTTTCCGTAATGGTTGAACTAGTTTACAATCCCACTAACAGTGTAAAAGTGTTCCTATTTCTCCACATCCTCTCCAGCACCTGTTGTTTCCTGACTTTTTAATGACTGCCATTCTAACTGGTGTGAGATGGTATCTCATTGTGGTTTTGATTTGCATTTCTCTGATGTCCAGTGATGATGAACATTTTTTCATGTGTCTGTTGGCTGTATGAATGTCTTCTTTTGAGAAATGTCTGTTCATATCCTTTGCCCACTTTTTGATGGGGTTGTTTGTTTTTTTCTTGTAAATTTGTTTGAGTTCTTTGTAGGTTCTGGATATTAGCCCTTTGTCAGATGAGTAGATTGCAAAAATTTTCTCCCATTGTGTAGGTTGCCTGTTCACTCTGATGGTCGTTTCTTTTGCTGTGCAGAAGCTCTTTAGTTTAATTAGATCCCATTTGTCAATTTTGGCTTTTGTGGCTGTTGCTTTTGGTGTTTTAGACATGAAGTCATTGCCCATGCCTATGTCCTGAATGGTATTACCTAGGTTTTCTTCTAGGATATTAAGTCTAACATTTAAGTCTCTAATCCATCTTGAATTAATTTTTGTATAAGGAGTAAGGAAAGGATCTAGTTTCAGCTTTCTACTTATGGCTAGCCAATTATCCCAGCACCATTTATTAAATAGGGAATCCTTTCCCAATTCTTGTTTTTCTCAGGTTTGTCAAAGATCAGATGGCTGTAGATGTGTGGTATTATTTCTGAGGACTCTGTTCTGTTCCATTGGTCTATATCTCTGTTTTGGTACCAGTACCATGCTGTTTTGGTTACTGTAGCCTTGTAGTATAGTTTGAAGTCAGATAGCGTGATGCCTCCAGCTTTGTTCTTTTGACTTAGGATTGTCTTGGCAATGTGGGCTCTTTTTCGTTTCCATGTGAACTTTAAAGCAGTTTTTTCCAATTCTGTGAAGAAACTCATTGCTAGCTTGATGGGGATGGCATTGAATCTGTAAATTACCTTGGGCAGTATGGCCATTTCCACGATATTGATTCTTCCTATCCATGAGCATGGTATGTTCTTCCATTTGCTTGTGTCCTCTTTGATTTCACTGAGCAGTGGTTTGTAGTTCTCCTTGAAGAGGTCCTTTACATCCCTTGTAAGTTGGATTCCTAGATATTTTATTCTCTTTGAAACAATTGTGAATGGACGTTCATTCATGATTTGGCTCTCTGTTTGTCTGTTACTGGTGTATAAGAATGCTTGTGATTTTTGCACATTAATTTTGTATCCTGAGACTTTGCTGAAGTTTCTTATCAGCTTAAGGAGATTTTGAGCTGAGACAATGGGGTTTTCTAGATATACAATCATGTCATCTGCAAAGAGGGACAATTTGACTTCTTCTTTTCCTAACTGAGTACCCTTGATTTCTTTCTCTTGCCTGATTGCCCTAGCCAGAACTTCCCACACAATGTGGAATAAGAGTGGTGGGAGAGGGCATCCCTGTCTTGTGCTAGTTTTCAAAGGGAATGTTTCCAGTTTTTGCCCATTCAGTATGATATTGGCTGTGGGTTTGTCATAAATAGCTCTTATTATTTTGAGATACGTTCCATCAATACCGAATTTATTGAGAGTTTTTAGCATGAAGGGCTGTTGAATTTTGTCAAAGGCCTTTTCTGCACCTATTGAGATAATCATGTGGTTTTTGTCTTTGGTTTGGTTTATGTGCTGGATTACGTTTATTGATTTGTGTATGTTGAACCAGCCTTGCCTCCCAGGGATGAAGCCCACTTGATCATGGTGGATAAGCTTTTTGATGTGCTGCTGGATCCCGTTTGCCAGTATTTTATTGAGGATTTTTGCATCAATGTTCATCAGGGATATTGGACTAAAATTCTCTTTTTTTGTTGTGTCTCTGCCAGGCTTTGGTATCAGGATGATGTTGGCCTCATAAAATGAGTTAGGGAGGATTCCCTCTTTTTCTATTGATTGGAAGAGTTTGAGAAGGAATGGTACCAGCTCCTCCTTGTACCTCTGGTAGAATTCAGCTGTGAATCCATCTGGTCCTAGACTTTTTTTGGTTGGTAGGCTATTAATTATTGCCTCAATTTCAGAGTCTGCTATTGGTCTATTCAGGAATTCAGCTTCCCCCTGGTTTAGTTTTGGGAGAGTGTAAGTGTCCAGGAAATTATCCATTTCTTCTAGATTTTCTAGTTTATTTGCGTACAGGTGTTTATAGTATTCTCTGATGGTAGTTTGTATTTCTGTGGGGTCGGTGGTGATATCCCCTTTATCATTTTTTATTGCATCTATTTGACTCTTCTCTCTTTTCTTCATTAGTCTTGCTAGTGGTCTATCAATTTTGTTGATCTTTTCAAAAAACCAACTCCTGGATTCATTGATTTTTTGGAGGGTTTTTTGTGTCTCTATCTCCTTCAGTTCTGCTCTGATCTTAGTTATTTCTTGCCTTCTGCTAGCTTTTGAATGTGTTTGCTCTTGCTTCTCTAGTTCTTTTAATTGTGATGTTAGAGTGTCAATTGTAGATCTTTCCAGCTTTCTCTTGTGGGCATTTAGTGCTATCAATTTCCCTCTACACACTGCTTTAAACGTGTCCCAGAGATTCTGGTATGTTGTATGTTTGTTCTCATTGGTTTCAAAGAACATCTTTATTTCTGCCTTCATTTCATTATGTACCCAGTAGTCATTCAGGAGCAGATTATTCAGTTTCCATGTAGTTGAGTGGTTTTGATTGAGTTTCTTAATCCTGAGTTCTAGTTTGATTGCACTGTGGTCTGAGAGACTGTTTGTTATAATTTCTGTTCTTGTACATTTGCTGAGGAGTGCTTTACTTCCAATTATGTGGTCAATTTTGGAAGAAGTGTGATGTGGTGCTGAGTAGAATGTATATTCTGTTGATTTGGGGTGGAGAGTTCTGTAGATGTCTATTAGGTCTGCTTGCTGCAGAGATGAGTTCAATTCCTGGATATCCTTGCTAACTTTCTGTCTCGTTGATCTGTCTAATGTTGACAGTGTGGTGTTGAAGTCTCCCGTTATTATTGTATGATAGTCTAAGTCTCCTTGTAAGTCTCTAAGGACTTGCTTTATGAATCTGGGTGCTCCTGTATTGGGTGCATATATATTTAGGATAGTTAGCTCTTCCTGTTGAATTGATCCCTTTACCATTATGTAATGGCCTTCTTTGTCTCTTTTGATCTTTGATGGTTTAAAGTCTGTTTTATCAGAGACTAGTATTGCAACCCCTGCTTTCTTTTTTTCTCCATTTGCTTGGTAGATCTTCCTCCATCTCTTTATTTTGAGCCTATGTATGTCTCTGCATGTGAGATGGGTCTCCTGAATACAGCAGACTGATGGGTCTTGACTCCTTATCCAGTTTGCCAGTCGTGTCTTTTAATTGGAGGATTTAGTCCATTACATTTAAGGTTAAGATTGTTATGTGTGAACTTGATCCTGCCATTATGATATTAACTGGTTATTTTGCTCGTTAGTTGATGCAGTTTCTTCCTAGCCTCGATGGTCTTTACATTTTGGCATGTTTTTGCAATGGCTGGTACTGGTTGTTGCTTTCCATGTTTAGTGCTTCCTTCAGGGTCTCTTGTAAGGCAGGCCTGGTGGTGACAAAATCTCTAAGCATTTGCTTATCTGTAAAGGATTTTATTTCTCCTTCACTTATGAAACTTAGTTTGGCTGGATATGAAATTCTGGGTTTAAAATTCTGTTCTTTAAGAATGTTGAATATTGGCCCCCACTCTCTTCTGGCTTGTAGAGTTTCTGCCAAGAGATCTGCTGTTAGTCTGATGGGCTTCCCTTTGTGAGTAACCCGACCTTTCTCTCTGGCTGCCCTTAAGATTTTTTCCTTCATTTCAACTTTGGTGAATCTGGCAATTATGTGTCTTGGAGTTGCTCTTCTTGAGGAGTATCTTTGTGGCGTTCTCTGTATTTCCTGAATTTGAATGTTGGCCTGCCCTACTAGGTTGGGGAAGTTCTCATGGATGATATCCTGAAGAGTGTTTTCCAACTTGGTTCCATTTTCCCCCTCACTTTCAGGCACCCCAGTCAGATGTAGATTTGGTCTTTTTACATAATCCCACACTTCTTGCAGGCTTTGTTCATTTCTTTTTCTTCTTTTTTCTTTAGATTTCTCTTCTCACTTCATTTCATTCATTTGATCCTCAATTACTGATACCCTTTCTTCCAGTTGATTGAGTCGGTTACTGAAGCTTGTGCATTTGTCACGTATTTCTCGTGTCATGGTTTTCATCTCTTTCATTTCGTTTATGGCCTTCTCTGCATTAATTATTCTAGTTATCAATTCTTCCACTCTTTTTTCAAGATTTTTAGTTTCGTTGCACTGGGTACGTAATTCTTCCTTTAGCTCTGAGAAGTTTGATGGACTAGAGGTTTCTTCTCTCATCTCGTAAAGTCATTCTCCGTCCCTCTTTGATCCGTTGCTGGCGATGAGCTGCGTTCCTTTGCAAGGGGAGATGCGCTCTTATTTTTTGAATTTTCAGCTTTTCTGCCCTGCTTTTCTCCCATCTTTGTGGTTTTTTCTGCCTCTGGTCTTTGATGATGGTGACGTACTGATGGGGTTTTGGTGTGGGTGTCCTTCCTGTTTGTTAGTTTTCCTTCTAACAGTCAGGACCCTCAGCTGTAGGTCTGTTGGAGACTGCTTGAGGTCCACTCCAGACTCTGTTTGCCTGGGTATCAGCAGCAGAGGCTGCAGAAGATAGAATATTGCTGAACAGCGAGTGTACTTGATTCTTGCTTTGGAAGCTTCCTCTAAGGGTGTACTCCACCATGTGAGGTGTGGGGTGTCGGTCTGCCCTTAGTGGGGGATGTCTCCCAGTTAGGCTACTCAGGGGTCAGGGACCCACTTGAGCAGGCAGTCTGTCCATTCTCTGATCTCAACCTCCGTGTTGGGAGATCCACTGCCCTCTTCAAAGCTGTCAGACAGAGTCGTTTGCATCTGCAGAGGTTTCAGCTGCTTTTTTGTTGTTGTTGTTGTTGTTTAGCTGTGCCCTGTCCCCAGAGGTGGAGTCTACAGAGACAGGCAGGACTCCTTGAGCTGCTGTGAGCTCCACCCAGTTCGAGCTTCCCAGCAGCTTTGTTTACCTACTTAAGCCTCAGCAATGGCGGGCGCCCCTCCCCCAGCCTCACTGCTGCCTTGCTGGTAGATCGCAGACTGCTGTGCTAGCAATGAGGGAGGCTCCGTGGGCATGGGACCCTCCCGGCCAGGTGTGGGATATAATCTCCTGGTGTGCCCGTTTGCTAAGATCCTTGGTAAAGTGCAGTATTGGGGTGGGAGTTACCCGATTTTCCAGGTGTTGTGTGTCTCAGTTCCCCTGGCTAGGAAAAGGGATTCCCTTCCCCCTTGTGCTTCCCAGGTGAGGCGATGCCTCTCCCTGCTTCAGCTCTCGCTGGATGGGCTGCAGCAGCTGACCAGCACCGATTGTCCCACACTCCCTAGTGAGATGATCCCAGTACCTCAGTTGAAAATGCAGAAATCACCTGTCTTCTGTGTAGCTCGCGCTGGGAGTTGGAAACTAGAGCTGTTCCTATTCAGCCATCTTGCTCCGCCCCGCATTGGGATTCCACTGTGAAGATTTTCTCCCACTCTGCGGGTTGTCTGTTAATTCTGCTGACTATTTCTTTTGCTGTGCAGAAGCTGTTTAGTTTAATTAAGTCCCATATATTCATCTTTGTTTTTGTTGAATTTGCTTTTGGGTTCTTGGCTATAAAGTCTTTGCCTAAGCCAATGTCTACAAGGATTTTTCCAATGTTATCTTCTAGTATTTTTATGGTTTCAAGTCTTAGATTTAAGTCTTTAACTCATCTTGAGTTAATTTTTGTATAAGGTGAGATATGAGAATCCAGTTTCTTTCTTCTACATGTGAGGTGTCCTTTCCCCACTTCGTGTTTTTGTTTGCTTTGTCAAAGATCAGTTGGCTGTAAGTATTTGGGTTTATTTCTGGGATCTCTATGCTGTTCCATTGGTGTATGTACCTATTATTACACCAGTGTCATGCTGTTTTGGTGACTATGGCCTTATAGTATTGTTTGAAGTCAGATAATGTGATGCCTCCGGAGTTGTTCTTTTTGCTTAGTCTTGTTTTGGCTATGCAGTCTCTTTTTTGGTTCTATATGAATTTTAGGATTGTTTTCCCCAATTTTGTGAAGAATGATGGTGGTATTTTGATAGAAATTGCATGGATTTTTAGATTGCTTTGGGCAGTATGGTCATTTTCATAATATGGATACTACCCATGGTGAGCATGTGATGTGTTTCCATTTCTTTGTGTCATCTATGATTTCTTTCAGCAATGTTTTGTAGTTTTCCTGATAGAGGCCTTTCACCTCCTTGGTTAGGTATATTCCTAAGTATTTTGTTTTATTTTTTTGCAGCTATTGTAAAGGGGATTTAGTTCTTGATTTTATTTTCAGTTGGTCACTGTTGTTGTATAGCAGAGCTACTGATTTGTGTATGTTAATTTTGTATCTTGAAACTTTGCTGAAATTCATTTGTCAGTTCTAGGAGCTTTCTGGAGGAATCTTTAGGGTTTTCTAGGTAAGTGATCATATCATAAATAAACAGCAACTGTTTGACTTCCTCTTTACTGATTTGGATGCCCTTGATTTCTTTCTCTTGTCTGACAGATCTGGCTTGGACTTCCAGCACCATGTTGAACAGAAGTGTGAGAGTGGACATTCTTCTCTTGTTCCAGTTCTCAGGGGAAATGCTTTCAACTTTTCCCCATTCAGTATTACGCTGCCTGTGGGTTTGTCACAGATGGCTTTTATTACCTTAAGGTAATAATTCCACTTATATGAAGACTCTTTTTTTAAAAAAAAGAAAAAAGATCAAACTCATAGAAACAGAGAGTACAGTGAGGTTGTCAGTGGCTGAGGGGTTAGGTAATGGGGAGATGTTGGTAAAGGGTCCAAATTTTCAGTTATAAGATGAAAGTGCAAACTTTCAGTTATAAGTTCTGAGGGTCTAATGTACAGCATGGTGACTATAGTTAATAATATTATATTCTATACTTGAAATTTGTTAAGGTAAAAGAGTAGATCTTAAGTGTTTTCACCAAAGGGAAAAAAACATAACTATGAGAAGTGATGGATGTGTGGTCATCATTTCACAATGTATATGTACATACAATTCTCACATCGTAAGCATTAAATATATGCAATTTAATTTGTCAGTTATACTTCAATGAAGGTAAAACAAATTAAAAATTTTAATTACAAAAACACTAAATAACTAGAAGAAGCAATAAAAACCAGAAATCAAACAATGGAATACAAGCCAAAAATAGAGAAAATCAATAAAGCCTAATGTGTGTTTGAAAAAATAAAATTAATTGATCAAAAAAATGAAAAGTAGATTCCTAACATTAAGAATGAGTGTGTTCCTACATATCTCACAGATACCAAAGTATAATAAGAAAATATTATAAATGCCAATAAATTTAACAACTTAGAAATATTGGACAAATTTCTTGAAAAGTGCTAATTAGCAAAACTGATACAAAATGAAATAAAAAATATAGGTTGCCCTAATAATTTTCACAAAGTTTCCATTTGTTATCAAAACCTTCCCACAAAAAATTACCAGGCATATATGTGCTTATTAGTAAATTCTACCAAAAATTGTGGAAGAAAAATTACAAAATGTACACATTTATTCAGAATATAAAAATAAACATTGCTTATTCATTACATGATGCCAGCAGGGTCCTGACATCAACCTCTGGCAGAGACATTGCATGAAATAAAAATTACAGCTAACAATCTTAGGAAATGTCAGCAATATATAGAACAGATAACATATCATGAGCAAAAAGGGCACAAATCTCAAAGGCAGGGAAAATGTTTTACATCAATACTTGTAAACAAGTATCAATTGAAAATGGCAAAAATAAGCTAAATAACAAGAAAATATATTAGTATTTAGGACTGGATATAATAACCTAAGATCATATAATATAAACATCTTAATCTGTCTCACTTCCTAAGCACTTGACACAGTCCTGAACATATAGAGGGGGTCAGTAAATATCTATGATTTGGTGGACTGGTTAAAAGTTTTTCTTTTTCTAATCAGTTCTAAAGAATTCCATGCTTCAAATTTGACAACCATCTGGACAAAGTTTGGAAATTGGGAAAAACTGATGAGTGAATCTTCCTATGAGTCACTTAAATTTAGCGAATAATAGATATATTATTGTAGGAAAGGAACACTGAGTTTTATATCTTAAAAATCAAATACGACTTTCTGATAAGATGTATTGAGTATGAATGTAACTTAACTGTAATATCAAACACATCATTTTAAGAGAGAAAAGGAAGTTTGTCTGAAAACGAAGTATTTTAACAGGTTTATGCTAAATCTTTTAATTACCAAGGTAATACAAACACATTTAAAATTTTTGATTCGAGAACTACAGTATTGTCACTATTCTAAAAAACTTATACATGGCTTTTGATATATTTCCTTCCAGTATTTTTTTTTTTTTTTTTTTTGAGGCAGAGTCTCTCTCTGTCGCCCAGGCTGGAGTGCAGTGGCCGGATCTTAGCTCACTGCAAGCTCCGCCTCCCGGGTTCACGCCATTCTCCTGCCTCAGCCTCCCCAGTAGCTGGGACTACAGGCGCCTGCCACCTAGCCCGGCTAGTTTTTTGTATTTTTTAGTAGAGACGGGGTTTCACCGTGTTAGCCAGGATGGTCTCGATTTCCTAACCTCGTGATCCGCCTGTCTCGGCCTCCTTCCAGTATTTTTACATTATAATTATTTACATATTGGATACTACATTGTGCACAAAAATATATTTAATATTTTGAAAACATATTATAAATGCAAAGAAATTATATAAAGGATATTAAAATAAACTGCTAAATTTTACAAAGCATATGCATTTCCAAAAAATATATACCTGTACTAACTTGCTCACTGGTTCATTTAAGCAATCATAGTGCAATTTGAAAGGGAACATTTCAAATGAGAAATGAAGAGCCTGCTATGAATATTAACCAAATACATAAACTATTTTAAAATCTAGTAGGTGTTGTAGCTTAATCAGAGATTTAACTTAACCAGAGATCGTCTTTTATCTTCTATCTTGAATTTCAGTTAATATCATCCAGGCTACTTGTGTTACCTGCTGAGCTGCAGAATTAGTGTTGGAACAGCTTTCAGATTTCATTAAATTTAGTTTAAAATCCTTAATTACTTCAATAGGAAAAAAAGTGATTTCTTTATACTTTGGGTTTTTTTTTATTTTTGTTTTTATTTATAATCAAGAGCCATATTTGCTCTCTAGAAATCTGAAAACTTGAATGATCACTACTGGAAATCTGATTTTAAATACAGGCCCTATGGTAGTCAGAAAATTGAGATGGCCCTCAAATTTCTCTGCCCTTGGTGTATACACACTTTCTTTCGGTTGTTGAAACAAACACTAACATAAGTACTGCTGTGAAGGTGTTTTTGCAGATAGAGTTATGAGCAAATGACAGTTAGATCACTGATGGACTGAATATGTAACTATGGTCCCATAAGGTTATAATGGAGCTGAAAAATTCCTAATAACCTAGTGACGTCATGATGTCATAGCACAACAAATTACTCACATTTGTGTTGATGATGGTGTAAGCAAATCTATTGTCCTGCCGGTGCTATAAAGATATAGAATGTGCAATTATGTATAGTCCATAATACTTGACAATGATAATAAATGACTATGTAACTGGTTTATGTGTTTCCAATATTAAACTTTTTATTGTTTTTAGAATGTACCCCTTCTTACTTAAAAAAAAAAAAAAAAAAAAAAAAACTAAAACTAAAACAAAAAAAGTTAGCTGTAAAACATCCTTAAGCAAGTCCTTCAGTGGGACGGGATGTGGAGGTGAAAGATGGTGATACTGATGATCCAGAATTTGTGTAGGACTAAGCTAGTGTGTGTGTTTGTGTTTTACTTTCTGTCAAAAAGCTTAAAAAGAGGAAAAGATACATAGAATTAGAATATTTAAAAAGAAAATATTTTCATACAGTGGTACAATGTGCTTGTGTTTTAAGCTGTTATTACAAAATAGTCAAAATTTTTTTTTTAATTAAAAATTTTACAAAGCAAAACTCAGAGACTAGCAAATCTTCAGAGACTAGAATGGTGCCTTGTAGGTAGTATTATATTGGCTCAGTTCATGTTTCATGCATTACTTTTCTGTTAAGAAATAAGAGAATAGGGTTTATTAGAAATACAAAAGAAAGACTGTGTATTATAGCAAACCAAATAGACAACATACCCGTTATAATAATTTCTGCTAACATTCGCCTTAGTACAATGTTAATTAATATAAACAATAATAGCCTAGACACTGTACAAGTGTTCAAAGTGCCTTCCGTATCCTCACTGATTCAGTCACTTTGACTAAGCTCTGGTGTTATACAGATTTTTATGTATTTTTTTAAATTGACACATAATACACATATTTATGTGGTACAGTATAATATTTTGATACATATATAAAATGTGTAATAATTATATCAAGGTTTAACATATCCATCACCTCAAATATTTGTCATTTGTGTTGGGAACGTTCAAAATCCTCTCTTCTAGCTATTTGAAAATATGCAATAAATTGTTGTTCATTGTAGCTACCCTACAGTGCTATAGAACACCAGAACTTATTCATTCTATTCAGCTATAATTTTGTATTTGTTAACCAACCCTTCCCAGGCTCTAGTAATCACTATTCTAGTCTCTCCTGCTGTGAGATCAACTTTTTTGCATTCCATATATGAGTGAGAACATGCACTATTTGTCTTTCTGTGCCTAGCTTATTTCATTTAATATAATCGCCTCTGGTTCCATCAATGTTGCTGTAGATTACGGGATTTCATTCTTTTTTATGGCCGAATAGTATTCCATTGTACATATAAACCGTATTTTCTTTATCCATTCCTCTGCTGATGGACACAGGTTTATTCTATATCTTTGCTATTTTGAATAACGCTGTAATAAACATGGAAATGCCAATATCTCTTTGATACACTGATTTCCTTTCCTTTGGATATATACCCAGTAGTGGGATTACTAGATCATGAGGTTGTTCTATTTTTATTTCTTTGAGGAACCTCCATACTGTTTTCTATGATGAGTGACTTAACTTACATTCCCAACAGTATGTGAAAGTTCCCCTTTCTCTGCATCTTCATCAGCATTTGTTATTTTTTGTCTTTTTGATAATAATCATTCTAATTGGGATGAAATAGTATCTCATTGCGATTTTGATTTGCATTTCATTGATGACTAGTGATGGCGAGTACTGTTTCACATACTTGCTGGCCTTGTTTATCTCATTTTGAGAAATGTCTGTTCAGACCACTTGCTTATTTTTCACTTGGGCTATTTGGGTTTTTTTTTTTTTTCCTGTTGAGTTGTCTAAGTTCCTTGTTTATTCTGCATATTAGCCCTTGTCAAATGAATAGTTTGCAGATATTTTCTCCCATTCTACAGGTTGTCTTTTCACTCTTTTGATTGTTTTTTGTTTGTTGCGTAGAATATTTTTAGTTTGATAATATTCCATTTGTCTATTTTTACTTTTGTTGCCTGTACTTCTGAGTTCTTACCCATAAAATCTTTGCCCAGACCAGTGTCCTATGGAGAAATTTTTGTCTCATATTTAAGTCTTTAAGTGATTAAGACTTTAAGATATTTAAGTCTTTAAGTTTATTGTCTCATATTTAAGTCTTTAAGTGATTTGGAGTTGATTTTTGTATATGGTGAAAGATGAGTCTATTTTTATTATTCTGCATATGAATATCCATTATCCTTCGTGTATAATGACAATAAATTAGTTTTAGTAGACTTTTTCCCCAGCATCACTTATTGAAGAAGCTCTCCTTTCCCCCATGTATGTTCTTGGCATCCTTGTCAAAAACCAGTTGGCTGTAAAATGCATTGATTTGTCAATTTTGTATTTTCCAAAAACCAACTTTTTATTTCTTTGATATTTTGTACTGCTTTTTAGTCTTAATTTTGTTTATTTCTGCTCTAATCTTTATTATTTATTTTCTTGTACTAATTTGGGGGTTGGTTTGTTCTTGCTTTTCTAGTTCTTTGACATGCATCAATTTGTTTATTTAAAATATTTTTACTTTTTTGATCTAGGCATTTACTGCTACAAACTTCACTCTCACTACTATTTTTGCTGTATTCCACAGGTTTAGGTTTGTTCATATTTTCATTTACTTCAAAAGTTTTCTAAATTTTCTTCTTAATTTCTTAGTTGACCCATTGGTCATTTAAGAGAATGTTTTTTAATTCCCATGTATATGTACAGTTTCCAAAATCCCTCTTGTTTATTGATTCCTAGTTCTAGTCCATTATTGTCTGAAAACAAACTTGATATGATTTTGATTTTGATAAAATGTTTTGAGACTTGTTTTGTAGCCTAAAACATGGTCTAACCTTAATAATGTTTCATGTGCTGGTGAGAAGAATGTATATTCTGCAGCAGTTGGATAAAATGTTCTGCAATGTCTGTTAGGTCTATTTAATCTAAAGTGCAATTTAAACCTGGTGTATCTTTGTTGAATTTCTGTCTAGATTATCTGTCCAGTGAGGGTATAATGTTTACATCTTCAATTATTTTATTGGAGTCTATCTCTCCCTTTAGATCTAATAATATTCAATTTATATATCAAGGTACTTCAGTGTTGGGGGTGTGTGTGTGTGTATATATATATATATACACACACACACACACACACATATATATATGCTATATCCTCTTGCTGAATTGATTTCTTTATCATTTTATAATGATGTTCTTTATCTGTTTCTACATTTTTTAATTTAAAGTATATTTTATCTCATATAAATACAGTTACTCCTGCTTGCTTTTGGTTTCCATTTGCATGGCCTATCTTTTTCCATTCCTTCACTTTAAGTCTATGTGTGTCTTTATAGGGGAAGTGAGTTTATTGTAGGCAGCATATTGTTCCCTTTATTCTGTCTTATTGTTTATCTTTGTGGTTCAGTGGTCTTTTGTAGTGATAAGGTTCGATTCCTTTCTCCTTCTCATTTGCATATCTGCACTGTCATTGACTTTTGTACATTTGTTTGTTTTCATGATGGTAACTATCATTCTTGTGCTTCCAATGTAGAACCCCTTAATCATTTATTGTAAGACTAGTATAGTGGTGATGAATTCCTTCACTTTTTGTTTGTCTGGAATAGGCTTTATTTCTCCTTTAGTTCTGTGAGATAGTTTTGCTGGGTATAGTATTTTTTGGCTGGCAGGGATTTTTCCCTTCAGTACTTTGAATATACCATCCCCTTTTCTTCTAGCCTGTAAGTTTTCTTTTTGAGAAATAAACAAATCTGCTATTAGTCCAATGTGAATTCCCTTATATTTCACTTGATGCTTTTCTCTTACTCTTTTTAGAATTCTCTTTATCTTTGACTTTTGACAGCTTGACTATAATATGCCTCAGAGAGAAACTTTTTGTTTTGCATCTATTTAGGAACTAATGAGTTTCCTGGACCTAAATGTCTGTATATTTTCCAAGACTTGGTAAGTGTTAAGCATTTACTTCATTAAATAGGTTTTTTATGCCTATTCCCATATTTTCTCCTTCTTAAGTTCCCCTAACACAAATATTTGTTCATGTAATGGTGTCTCATATGTCTTATAGGCTTTTTAAATTTTATTATGTTTTTCTTTTTTTTTTTTTGTATGTCACTGAGTTATTTCAAAAGACTTGCCTTCAAGTCCAGAAATTTTTCTTCTGCTTGATCTAGTCTGTTGATGCTATCAAGTATAATTTTTACTTCATTCATTAAATTCTTCAGCTTCGAGATTTCTCTTTGAATTTTTCTATGATATCTATGATATCTTCTTGAATTTCTCATTCACATCATGAATTGTTTTTCTGATTCAGTAGAATTGTATATCTGTGTTCTCTTGTATCTCATGGAGTTTCCTTAAGACCATTATTTTGAATTTATTTTCAAGTATTTCATATATTTACTTTTCTTTGGGATGTATAACTGAGGAATTATGGTGTTCCTTTGGAACTGTTATGTTTTCTTGTGTTTTCATGTTTCTTGTGTCCTTACACTGATATCTGCATATCTGGTGGAAGAGATGTCTCTTCCGATTTTACAGAGTAACTTTTGAAGGGAAAGACTCTTACCTATAGATGTACCCTATATTGTTGATTGAGTAAGATTCTTTGACTTTGGTTCGGGCTGGGTACAATAGTGCAGTTTCCATGTGATTCATTTTGCTATAATCGATGACAGTGGTGTCTGCAAGTGCCTCAGTGGCCTAAACTATGTTTTTGTGGAGATAGTCACATGATTTTTCTGTGGGTGGAGGTCACTGAGTGGGCAGGTTCTCAGGAACTGATGGAAGCACACACCAGGCACATTGGCTCTGTTGGTCATGGAGGCGGAATTGCTGGCAATGATGAGTGCTGGATGGGATGGTCTTTGGACCCTGGGGTCTGTATGCATCAGTTCTCTTATCTTAGGGGCTGTCTCACCACTGTGCTGTACTGCCTGCTTCTTTGAGCGCAGGGAGCTGCACAGGCTCAAGTGTTGGGGTCATGGTTGTACTGCTGGGTCTAGCTGGGGTCATGGCACTGCTTGATTGTATACCATGCCTTTTGTGTGGGAATGGTGGAATGATAGTAAGGTCTCAGAAATGTGGAGATTCAAGGGCTATTGGCCCCCAGGGCAAGATGCACTCTAACAGTGGTCCTGTTCTCAAAATGGCATTTGCCATATTAGCTTAGGTCCCTGGGAGTGTAGAGAACCCAGAAGGGGTTCCTTTTCTTAGGCAATGCAACCATGTGGACTCCAAGCAGCTTCCTATACTGGGCACAGGGCCTGGGAGAAATGTGAGGGCTCTCCTTTAACTAGAATTTCAAGTTTCTGTTCTAGTAATAGGAGCTGTTGGGAATCTTCCGCTTACCTTTCACCCTGCAATAGGAAGACCCTTTGGGTTCTGAACTGATCTTGGCCAGGTGCTTCACTGCCTTCTGTATTCTGCTATCCCAAGTTTTCACGCTTTAGAATGTTTTCGTCATTTCCTAATTGCAGTATTCCTCCTTAGACACTCTACTCACAATGTACTTATTTGTTGCTTTTGTCCTGCTTTGCAAAGGATGGGCACTGGGCACCTCTAGACAGCCATCTTAATGATGTCTAAGTAGCTGGGTTACTGTCACTAAACTTATTTTATTACCAATAACCCCTATTTTTCTAGGAGATAGTTTATTTTTCTCTCTCTCTCTTCACTTTCCTCCTTTTCCCCACTTCCTACTTAGTCCTTTAGAAATGCAAATATAGCCTTTTACCTCCATTTCATCAGACACTGACTACAGGGCAAGTTCATCTAACTATGTGCTTAGTAGTTTCAGAAAGGAACTCTCACTCACCAGGAGGTTGCCTCAAGAGATAACAATTTACAATCCAAAATATGCCAGTCAACAAAAATGTCATCAGTCACCTGCTTGACTGCCTGGTGGACAAGGCACCAAGCTAATACAAAGATCCCCTGCCAGCTTACCTACCGCCCACCCCCCACCACGCTTTTCATGTTCAGCCCCCTATAAAAGTGCTTGCTTTCTGCTCCAAAAGTGAAGCCGTACCGTTAAGCAGGAAAACTGTACTTCCACTAAGCCAGTTTTGGAATAAAAAATCACATTATGCCAGACCTCACTGTTGTTAATTGGACTCTATAAGTGTCCAATTAGCAACAAGTGGCAAGTGGCAAGTGCCAAGTGGCTGAACTTGCATTTCAATTACTGTTTCTTGGTCTGTAAAATGGGCATAATAATAATACATATCTCATCATATGGTTACAAAAATGCTGAGGCTTGAAGATGGGTAGTGACTAGTTATGTTAAATAACTAATCGGTAAATGTGGTGCTAATACTCTGGTTACATTTAAATTTGAAATCCAATGTCTTTTATTCCTGCATAATGAATAATCAATTCTACTTTTATATTTATATAAGTATTTATCAATGCCTATCGATGTCATATAGAATCTAGGGTAATAACTGAAGCATGTTAGGAGTTTTCATTATTTCTTCTAAGGGTGAGCAGTCATCTAGCCACTTAAGAAATATAGTAAGGTAGAGATAATCTTGTTCCTTGGTCCTGTGATCAACTGTTTAAGTAAAGACAAAGACAGAGCAATTATGTGTATACATGTTTCTGGTAATGAAGAGATATGGAGCTCTGAAAATTGTAGGGCTTTGAAAATGCAACCTACATAGATAACTTCAATAAACTGAGTTTTCAGATAATAAATCAGTTTTAGTAGATGTTTAAAATATTCTTGAATCAGAAGAGATTACCTAAGATTTTACAAAATGGCTCTGAAAATCAGGTATGCTACAAGTGAGGTAAAAACTACAATAATATTTAAATTAGCACTGGATAAGATTTTAATATTGTTGGGATCAAAAGTTCCTGTAGAGATGCTTTTAAAAGTTTTCCATGAAGGGAAACAGCACCTGAGGAAATAAAACGAATTTATTAATTGCTCATGATATTCAAGGCATTTTATGTATATTTTTCTATTTAGTAGTCACAGTGACCACAAAGACTTGTATCTTCCCCAAATTAAAATGTAATAAATTGTGAAATGTTTCACACCTGGTAAGTGTCAGAGTAAGGATTCAATCCAGTTTAATCTGACACCAAAGTCCACGCTCTTTCCACTTCACAAAGTTTTCAAAATAACCATGCCCTTTTAGGTAATGATGCAACCCTGAAAATAAACCAAGCCTCTGACAACTAAAGAATCAGACTTCTGAGGAATGCTTTAAATAGAAGAACTTCTAAGAGGAAAACTGAATTTCAGTAAAACATAGTATATATCTCATGAATTTCCTTTCCACTTTCCAGCTTTGATCTCCAACATGCATGTTTTAAAGTACAAAATGAGAGAGTTTCTGATAGTCAAATAACAAGAAAAAAAGTAAGGATTAACATTTGACTCAGCTGTAAGAGTAGAGTATGTATGCTATTTTTTTCAAAACAATGTTTATGTAACATAATCTGTGAATTTGTATCTGACAGTAAGTCAACAATTTACTGGCCTCAATTTTGCCAATTAAAAGCCAAACATTCTACTCACTTACTCTAAAATTTTTCCTTTCTTTCCTGCTATAGATCAGAGAAAATGAGTCTTTGTTTAGATTCATTTTCTTTGTTTAAATGATCAGTACACTTTCACTCTGTTAAGTACCAATTCCTTAAATGGACTATAAATTTCTGCAATATTTCAGCATTTCACAAAGAGTAAATTTACTAACTTCTTTCAGTCACACCTGATAAAACAAGGAATTATTCCCAACTTCTTTGTTTAGGGGTACACGTAACATCTAATTCATCCTGGCAGGCTCCTCAGGAGAACTTGAAACATAGAATCAAACAATCCACAGGGGCACTCTGAGGATTATAATTTTGTGGTGATGACAGGCTACATGCGGCACCTGCCTTGATGATTTTTCTGAAGTATCACAATATCTGATATATTCTAAGGGGTGTAATTTTAAGGTCTCCATCAATCACTTGTCCAGATATTGAACTAGCTCTGGAGCTCCCTTGTGAGAAGAATCTCATTTTGCCTACATGATCAAAGAAATCCGCATGCAAGTGAAATCCATCAGAAGAAAATGATCTCTGGTGTTCAGCTATCACATAGGACAAGCAACACTGTCCATGGTTGTGTAGTCTCACAACATCATTATCTTTCCTAAATCAGCAATGTAAGATGTAAGCAATCAGAAAATAAGATCTCATGTCTAATTTTTAATGCTTAACAAAAGCCTAGGTGAAAGAATATTTAGGGATGAAATTTAGGGAAACAATAGTTTCAAATTAAATTAACTCTCAGCTCCATCTAGAAGGCTTATTTTAAAAAAGCAGATTGCTGGGCCTATTCACAATCCACAAAAATCACAATCTGTAATGAGCCTATGAATCTGTACTTTTTAAAATTTCCCAGATGATGCTAATAATCTTCCAGATTTGAGAGCAAGCCTTTAGGAATCCTAGTGGATATCCTTCTGTAGGCATAATTAATGCTAACCCTGGGCTGAGTTAGTCCTGGTACTTGAAACACAATAGCCTAGCTCTTCACAGCGTCACCTCCTCTGTAATATCATGTCTTCAACTTTAATGAAACCATGACACAAGAATGATCTAATAACTCTACTTCTATTTTCATAATAAAAATACCCATTATGCCACTCAATGTCCATAATAAAAAATCTTGAGTGAAAATTTTTTCAGAATATATCCAAAGTAATTACCTTTCTTCTGACAAACTGGCATGCTTCCCCTTTTGTATAATGAAGATGATTATAAATGTATCTTGGCTCCTTTTTGTCTGAGTTGTCAGGGATCTCAGAGTAAATTTTTATCCTCAAGACACAGCAACTTTGTTATCCCTTAGGACTGATATTTTGTTTCCTCCTTTTTCTTTATTCTTGAATTCTTGGTTTACATCATCATCCATTAACTTTATTATACAAATCATCTGCAGAACAGCTTGAATCTTTAGAGTGCCTATTATATATCAGTAACTATGCTAAGTGCTTTATATAAAATATTTCATTCTCAATAGAAATCCAAAAGATAGACATTGTTATCAAACCACTTCCCACATGAGAAAACTGTTGCTTAAATAAATTAGATATTTTTCCCAATGTTAAATAAATTACATATTTTGCCAGAGTACTCTCAGTAAGTGGCACATATACAATTTAAATATAGAACCAAGAACAGATGAGCCAATTACTGGTCTGGGTGGGACCAGCTGGTTCATCAGAATGCAGAGTCAGAAAAATGCTTCAAACCAATCTTAGGTTTTCCAATAGTGATGTTAATCTATGGGAGCAATTGGGGAAGTTAGGAATCTTATGGCCTCCAGTTGCATGACTCCTGAGCCATAATTTCTAACCTGGTGGCTAGTTTGTCAGTTTTACAAAGGTGCTCTGATCTCCAAGCAAGGAGATGGTTTGTTTTGGAAAGGGGCTGTTATTATCCTTGTTTGAAAGTTAAGCTATAAACTAAATTACTCCCATAGTTAGCTTGGTCATGAATGAGCAAGAGCAGCCTGAAGGCCAGAAGTAAGATGGAATTGGTAAGGTCAGATTTCTGTCACTCTCATAATTTTTGCAAAGGTGGTTTTTATATTTCTAAGTGCAATGTCACTTTTATATAGCTTTATTTGCTTTATAACCTGTCGAAGATTATCTTCTACACCAAACTCTGTCAGACTCCTCTGAACTTTTTTTTCAACTGGGCCCTACTTTTTGGGTTTTCATATTTGTCTCTGTATTGTACAATTTTAGCAAGGCTCCTACTATGTCAATTTAACCAGAATTCCTCACCCTTGATAACTGATCACCCTCAATATCGAATCACGTTCTTCTTCCTCCCCCACCCTCCAAATGATGTCTGATCACCCTGCAGCAAGAATCCTGTTAGGCCAGTTTCACCAGAATCTCCCTTACTCCTGATGTGTCCTCTAGTTAGGGGTTCTCTAGAGGGATATAATTAGTTAGGGTTCTCTAGAGGGATATAACTAATAGGGGATATATATATATATATATATATATATATATATATAGAGAGAGAGAGAGAGAGAGAGAGGAGTTTATTTAGTAGTATTAGCTCACATGATCACAAGGTCCTACAATAGGCCATCTGCAGACTAAGGAGCAAAGAAGCCAGTATAAAAGTCCCAAAGCTGAAGAACTTGGAGTCTTATGTTCAAGGACAGGAAGTATCCAGCATGGGAGAAAGATGTAGGCTGGGAGGCTAAGCCAGTCTAGCCTTCTCACATTTTTCTGCCTGCTTTATATCCTGGCCGTACTGGCAGTTGATTAGATGGTGCCCACCCAGATTAAGGGTGGGTCTGCCTTTCCCAGCCCACTGACTCAAATGTTACTCTCCTTTGGCAACACCCTCTCTGACACACCCAGGATCAATACTTTGCATCCTTCAATCCAATCAAGTTGACTCAGTATTAACCATCACATCCTCTTAGTAATGTTCTGTCCACTGACCTCCCCACCCACCCTACTCCTTGACTATACATTCCCACTTTCCTTCCTTTTATATACCTATCTTGAGAGTCCCCCTGAATTGGCTACCTTATCATTCTTTAAAAATGTCATGAATAAGTCTTCTCTTTAATAAATCCAAATATCCAACTATCACTACTTAAAAATTTATGCCTAATATAGTGTTACATTTGTTGAATTCTGATTAAATTATTTCTCAACAAATCTTAGAGGTAATCAAAATTGCCTAAGTCTTGTTCCAAATATGGGCTAATTATATAACTCTATGAGCAATGTGATGGCTGAAAATTAATATGGTAGGCCAGAGGATAAGCATTCCACAATGCCCTTGGAGATTTCTGATTTTGGCACGGTGGAGGTTCAAACATCATCTGTACCTAGTAGTAAACATGAAGCTAGAAAAGGAAATGCATCTAGCATCACTGTAGAAATTGAACCAAAAGAGAAAATGTGTCAGTAATAAAAGCTATTCTCATTTTTAAATTTTTGCTGTTTTCATTCTTTGACTTGAAACACAAACAAAGAAGGCTCCTATAGTCTTGTTTTGTGCTCTACTCTTCATTTCTAGGACAAATTCACTTTGTGTCTCTAATTTCTGAGGGGAATTCCCTAGTGAGGCATGTACCACTTTTGTGTTTCATATTGCTTTATCCAATGATTTCACTTGGCATCTTTTTGTCTTTAGGTAGTATTTCAAGCAGTACTCCATATTTGAATGTGAAAGAGGAGCAAAATTAAATTAAGGAAAATGAAATCAAGGAAATTAAACAATCATAGACATTAAGGCTGAACCATCTATTAAGTAACAATCTGTTTCCTTAATAAAGCAATATTGGTTCTGACTATATAAACCTAAATTGCAAAAGGCCAGTGAATAAACATCTAGTATATACACAATTCCATGCAAAATTACTCTTGTTAAAAAATTCATGAAAATTATGATGCAATAGAGCAATTCCTTTATAATCATTATCTAATTACCATTTATTTCATGTAGCAAGACACCAGAGTTTCTATTACATTAACACAGGATTTAGTTGCTCTTTTCACTAACTCATGGCATTACAGGTCTTTGAACTATAAGTAACCTTAAGATATCATCTACTTCAACTTGAGATCTGCATTCATGTCTTTATGAAACATTTAAATGATGGCATTATTTAGATATTTAAATTGTGCCTATAACATTGGCTGAGATTTGTTATCATGTACTGTAACATTCCATAAAACAGTCTGTCTGATTTTAAATCAGTTTGTTAATACTCACCATTCTATTTATCTAGATATTGATATATATCTAGATATTGAATCTTCAAAATTTAATAAGAATGCAAACAATTCAATAAAAACAAAACAGCCAATCAATTTGAACTGACATTTCACCATAGAAGATGCACAAATAGTAAATAGGCACATGCAAAAATGCTCAACATGGTTACTCATTAGTGAAATACAAATGAAAACCACAATAAGATGCCACTGCACACCTATGAAGATATAAATAAATATTTTATTTATCTTTGATGAATGTTCTTAAACTTTACATCATTTCTTCTTTGAGATATGGAATACTAAAATAAAATAGTTTCTCTATTCCTAGATAGTCCATATAGCATCAAACAGTAAATTGTATCTGAACTTGTTAGCAGCTTAGCTATTCAAGCACTGGTCCAGAATAAAATAAGGGCATTGCTTAAAACATGCAAACAAATAAAAACTTGACCCTCAAAACAAGCAAATCAGATTGTCTCTTCCTTATCATCCATTACACACAATATTATATTACATTATAACACAATTTTTAAAATTATGCATGTAGAGGGGAATGGAAGGGGAGAAAAATAATGACAGTTTACAAAACCAGTATACTTTAGCAAATCAAATACAAAGTTATATTATGACTAATGGACTGTATCCTAGAGGGACAAGGTTGGTTAAACATTCAAAATTAATTGAAATTGTTCACCGTGTTAAATGACTCAAGCATTTATAAAACACATAATCATGTAAATAAATGAAGAAAAAACATTTGCAAAAATTCAACATTCATTTCTAATAAAACTTTTAGTAAACTAGGAATAGAAGGGACTAAAAGGGAACAGAAACTTTCTATGTCCAATAAAAAGCATCTATGAAAAGATCTGTAGCTAACATCATACTTCACAATGAAAAAATAACTGCTTTCCCCATATGTTTAATATGTTTAACTAACTGCTTTCCCCTTATGTTAAAGATGTCTAATCTCAACACTTCTATTCAACATTATGCTAGAAGTTCTAGCCAAGAAACAGGAAATAAAATGAAATAAAAGACATCAGAATTGGAAAGGAAGAAATAAAACTATCTTTCTTTGTTCTAGATATGATAATGCAAAAAGTTCTTTGGAATCTACAAAAATCTAATAAGACTAATAGGTAAGTTTAGCAGGGTTACTTAACACACGTTATATAGTAGGAAAAAAGGTAGTAATTCTATGTACTCATAATGAAGAATTGGAACTTGCAACTAGTGAAAAAGTATTTTCAAAATCATAAAATATATTAAATTTTATTGATAAATTTGACCCAAAAATGTGTAAGACCTATACACGGAAAACTACAAATCATTGCTGAGAGGAATTAAACAAGGCTAACCAAATGGAGAAATGTATGAAATTCATGGGTAGGGGAACTCAACTTGTTAAGATTGTCAGTTTTCTTCAAGTTTTTCTACTGATTCAGTGAAATCTAAACGGAAATCCAATGAGCTTAATTTTTTAATTGACATACTGATTTTTCAACGTAAATGAAAATACAAAGTACCTAAAATAGCTAACACAACTTTGGAGAAAAAAGTAATAATTTTGGAGGACTTTCACTACCTAACTTCAAGAATTAAAATGTGTCAGTAATACAGATAACATGACATCGATCTTAAAGTAGCAAAATAGATAACAGTAGTAGAATAGACAGTCCAGAAATATATCCTAATATATATGATCAACTGTTTTTTAAAAAATGCAAATACAATTCAATGGTAAAAGAACAGCTGTTTTTTTAACAAACCATGCTGGAAAAATTGGGTTTCTGTATGTTAATAAAAGAGAACCTCTCTACATCATACACCATATTACAAAAAGTTTAAAAATATGGATCATAGATCTAAACGTAAAATCTAAAGTTAAAAAACTCCTGCAAGAAAATTGACAAGTAATATTTGTGACATTGTTTTAGAAAAATATTTCTTAGATATGAAACCAAAGCTAAACTATACAAGAATAATTAATGATTTGTACTTCTTCAAAATTTAGTGCTGCTCTCTACCAGACACAGTTAAGTGAATGAAATAAAAGGTAAAGATTCATAGAACATATTTTCAAGTCATATCTCTGATAAGCAATTTGTATCCAGTATAAATATACAAAGAATCTTCAAAAGTCAATAATAAGAATGCAAACAATTCAATAAAAACAAACAAAAAAGGCAATCAATTTGAACTGACATTTCACCATGGAAGATGTGCAAATAGTAAATAGGCACATGCAAAAATGCTCAACATGTTTACTCATTAAGGAAATAGAAATGAAAACCATAATAAGATACCACTGCACACCTATTAGAATAGCTAAAAAGTAAAAGAATGATTATACCACATCTTGGTAAGAATGTAGAGCAACTGCTACACTCATTAAAATACACCTATTAGAATAGCTAAAATGTAAAAGAATGATTATACCACATCTTGGTAAGGATGTAGAGCAACTGTTACACTCATTCGCTGCTGTTTGGAATGTAAAATTGCATAGCAAATTGGGAACGCAAGGTTTCATTTTCTTAAAATTTAAACATACATCATTCCACTTCTAAATGTTTACCTGAGAGCAATGAAAACAGAGCATATGTGCACAAAGAATACTTGAATATTGTATTAGTTCGTTTTCATGCTGCTGATAAAGACATACTCGAGACTGGGAAATTCACAAAAGAAAGAGGTTTAATGGACCTCTTCCACATGGCTGGGGACGCCTCACAATCATGGCAAAAGGCAAGGAAGAGCAAGTCACATCTTACATGGATGTCAGTGGGCAAAGACAGACAGCTTGTGTAGGGGAGCTCCCCTTTTTAAAACTATCATATCTCATGAGACTTATTCACTATCACAGAACAGGATGGGAAAGACCTGCCCCCATGATTCAGTTACCTCCCACTGGGTCCCTCCCACAACACGTGGGAATTCAAGAGGAGATTTGGGTGGTGACACAGCCAAAACACATCATTCTGCCCAGGCCCCTCCAAAATCTCATGTCCTCACATTTCAAAACCAATCATGCCTTCCCAACAGTCCCCCAAAGTCCTAACTCATTTCAGCAATCACTAAAATGTCCACAGTCCAATGTCTCATGCAAGACAAGCCAAGTCCCTTGTGCCTATGAGCCTGTAAAATCAAAAGCAGATTGGTTACTTTCCAGATACAATGGGGGTATAGGCATGGGTAAATACAGCCATTACAAATGGGAGAAATTGGCCAAAACAAAGGGGCTACAGGCCCCATGCAAGTCCAAAATCCAGCAGGGCAGTCAAATCTTAAAGCTCCAAAATGATCTCCTTAGACTACTTGTCTCACATCTAGGTCATGTTGATGCAAGAGGTGGGCTCCCATGGCCTTCAGCAGCTCTGCCCCTGTGGCTTTGGTTTCATGGGCTGGTGCTGAGCATCTGTGGCTTTTCCAGGTGCATGTTGCAAGCTGTTGGTGGATCTACCACTCTGGGGTCTGGAGGACAGCTCCACCAGGCAGTGCCCCAGTGGGGACTCTGTGTGGGGGCTCTGACCCCACACTTTCCTTCTGCACCTGCCCTAGCAGAGCTTCTCCATGAGAGATCCACCCCTGCAGCAAACTTCTGCCTGGGCTTCCAGTAGTTTTCATACATCTTCCAAAATCTAGGCAAAGGTTCCCAAACCTCAATTCTTGACTTCTGTGCACTGGCAGGCTCAACACTATGTGGAAACTGCC
Source organism: Macaca fascicularis (assembly GCF_037993035.2). Lineage (NCBI taxonomy): Eukaryota > Metazoa > Chordata > Mammalia > Primates > Cercopithecidae > Macaca > Macaca fascicularis. Next base: position 36,224,173 of record NC_088385.1, on the reverse strand, counting down.
AAGGTTTGGGGCTTCCACTCTCTGAAGCAACAGCCTGAGCTATACATTGGTGTATTTTTGTCATGGCTGGAGTGGCTGGGATGCAAGACACCAAGTCCCTGGAGTGCACACAACAGAGAGACCCTCAGCCCGGCCCATGAAACCATTTTTTCTCCTATACCTCTGGGTCTGTGATGAGAGAGGCTACTGCAAACGTCTCCAACATGCCCTGGAGACATTTTCCCCATTATCTTAGTGATTTACATTCAGCTCCTTGTTATTTGTGCAAATTTCTGCAGCTGGCTTGAATTTCTCCTTAGAAAATAGGATTTTTATTTTCTATCACATTGTCCCGCTGCAAATTTTCCAAACTTTTATGCTGTATTTCCCTTTTAAAACTGGATGCCTTCAACAGCACCCGTCACCTCTTGAATGCTTTGCTGCTTAAAAATTTCTTCTGCCAGATACCCTAAATCATGTCTCTCAAGTTCAAAGTTCCATAAATCTCTAGGGCAGGGGCAAGAAGCCACCAGTCTCTTTGCTAAAACATAACAAGAGTCCCCTCTGCTCCACTTCCCAAAAAGTTCCTCATTTCCATCTGAGACCACCTCAACCTGGGTTTTATTGTCAATATTGCTATCAGCATTTTGGGCAAAGCCAATCAATAAGTCTCTAGGAATTTCCAAACTTTCCCACATTTTCCTGTCTTCTTCTGAGTCCTCCAAACTGTTCCAAGCTCTGCATGTTACCCAGTTTCAAAATTGCTTCCACATTTTTGGGTATCTTTTCAACAGTGCCCCACTCTACTGGTACCAACTTACTGTACTGGTCTGTTTTCATGCTGCTGATAAAGACATACCCAAGACTGGGCAATTTACAAAAGAAAGAGGTTTAATGGACTTACAGTTGCACATGGCTGGGGAAGTCTCACAATCATGGTGGAAGGTAAGGAGGAGCAAGTCACATCTTACATGGATGGCAGCAGGCAAAGAGAGAGAGCTCATGCAGGGGAGCTCCTCTTTTTCAAAACCATCATATCTCATAAGACTTATTCACTATCACATGAACAGCATGAGAAAGACTTGCCCCCATGATTCAATTAACTCCCACTGGCTCCCTCCCACAACACATGAGAATTAAAGATGAGATTTAGGAGAGGGCACAGCCAAACCATATCAAATGTGAATGTTTATAGCACTATTGGATTAGCCAAAACTACCCAAATACCCATCAACAAATGTTGGTGCATCCATACAATGGAATACTATTCAGCAATAAAATGGAGCAAACTATTGTTACACAAACAATACAAATGAATCTCTACATAATTATGCTGCATTAAAGAAACCAGACAGTAAGAATTCATATTCCATATAAATAAAATTCAGTAAAATGCAAACTAATCCATAGTGACTACAAACATATCACCTTCAGCCTAGGTTTAGGGTGGCAAGGATGAAGGGTGGGGCATAACAGGAATATGAAGAAACTTTTGGGAATATCAGATATGTTCATCATGTTCATACGTTCATTATGATAATTTCACAGGTATATACAGATGTTATAGCATAAAAACTGAACACTTAAAAATGAGAAGTCTATTGTATGTCATTTGTACTTTAGTAAAGCTGTTTAAAAATACTTACTGTAATATATAAAATATATTGGTCTATACCACACATGAAAATATGATAAAAACATGAAATGATAAATGTTAATTTAATTACTCTACAATGTAAATATATCAAAACTTCATATTGTACCCCATAGACAATTGGCAATTATTTGTCAATTAAGAATAAAATTTTAAAAATATGAAAATGTCTTAAAATAGTGAAATGTTGGATTCCAATCTTCTAGAAAATTATAAGCAACTGTTAAAATATAGATGTTGCAAAGATAGTATAGAAAAATCATAACTTGCTAGGCTGAAACTTATTAGCCAATATAAAAGCATACTTCAGCCACTATTTTTTTTTAGTATTTTGGAATAAACATGATTAAAGACATGAGGCTCAAATAATATTTTTTGTTCCATATATGGAGTGGGATTGAGAATGAAAGTTGAAGAGACGAGTTGAGAAAAGAAACTTAATTAATTGGGGACCAGTTAAGACTTTAAAATGAGGCCAACAGGTCCCCAAAATAGGAAATTCAGGACAGTAATTTTCTGGACAGTTAAGGGGCTAGTAGAAACTGTATACCAAAGATGATTAGCAGAAGAAAGGGACTGGAAATGCATGAGCAGAAGGGAAGAAAACTCATTTAATCCAGATGTGAAATCTGATATTTCTATTAGGGCTATCCCAGGATGAATTGACTTAATATTGTTAAATGTTACCTGATACAAATCTAATTTAAGATTTATGTTCCAGAAAATCTTTGAGAACTGAAGGAAGATTGTGTGTGTGAGTGACTTTATGTTTAGATAAAAACTTCTACCTTGACATATCTATCCACGGACAAAGGCACAATTTTGTAGAAATTTGTCATTTATTTTACATTAAACAAAAACAGATATATACACAGACTTGTAGGCCAGAATTTGACATGACAATTGTTTTGTACATGCTGTAAGAGTTCTGAACTTTACTCCAGTATATATACTACATACATATCCAATAACACATACCTATCATCTATACCCTGCTGATTTCCAAAATGAAGCACCAGCAACTCACCCTAAAATATATAATTTTAGTTAAATGAACTAGAAAGAAATGAATAAAGAAAACATCACTAGATTGAATAGTTCAATGTAAAATTTACCTCTGTCTTTGGACACATCTGTAAACATCAAATTTAGGTGAAAAAAATATATTATCACTATGAATATCTAATCACATGAGATAGAGCTTCCTACAAGTGGCATCGGTAGTGCCATAAATCTATTTCTAGTAATGGTTTTATGGGATATAAATTTTAAAATTCTGTCTCTTTTTAAGGTCCTACAACCTAATTGGAGTGTGTAGCCTTTCAAATAATTTTGTAAGGTTCTTGGTAAATACAGCCTGCCTTGCTTCTTTTTGGTAAAGGCCTTGGGAAATGACCAGGACAATCATATGGATATTCCCAATATTTCACTCTCAAGAGTACATCAGTTAGGATGATAAGTTATGTGGTCATTCTATGAATATCTCACATGTAAGATTCAGTGGCAAATGTCACCGGACTGATAGAAGCCTCAAAGCTCCATAGTTCTTAGAAATAGTAGGCCCCTTTTAAAAATTAAGTTTAATTTCTTTCAATAGATAAAAATCAAAGAGAAAGAAAAATATTGATACATACTAAAAAAGGCATATGAAAAGTCTAGAAAAATCCTAATTATGTTATTTGTATTTCTCTTTGGGAAGTTCTTTTCTCTGACACTTCTTTTCCTTTCTTGGCACCATCATTGTTCTTTAGAACACCTGTTATTATTATAAGCAAATTTCCTCGTATTTAAATACACAACCACAGTCTTGGCACAATGCCTACTGATAGCAAGATGGATAAGGTTTTCCATGTTGAAAATTCGTTCATAAGAATGTTAGAAATAAATACGCATTTTTTTCCACATATCAAGGTTATTATTTAATTGCCTTATTTGAAGTTTTATTTTTGGTGGCTAACAAAACTCTACATCAGAGTCCTAGTGAGAGAGAAGTAATTGAGGCCCAGGCACAGGCAGGAAGCTCATGTGGCACTGTAAGAGGCTGGTTGGCAACAGAAGAGAGCAGGAACAGCAGAATTCTTATATCCATTACATTTCATGAGGTCAGGTCAGCAAACAACAGGACTGCGTTTGTGGACCTAACTTTTTATTTGTGTATGTGTTGATAAAAAGGTAAAAATATTGGTTTCCTTTCAGAACCTTTAATTATTAATATGCACAAAATTTCAATTTTTCAGAAATGCAGAGTCTATCTACATATTAAGGTATGCTTTAAAAGAATCCTTCAATTTCCTGGTCCAAGACACATGGATGCCCAAATTCTAAAATGTTTCCCTATGCATGGGCCATGCTGTGAGGCAGCACCAGGGTGCAGCCTGTGGAGGTGAGATATTTATTCTGGGGCACTGTTGATGGGATGACCAGAGGAGGCCAAGAAGGATTGTTGGTGTTGGATGCCAGAGTCAAGTATGATTTGAAGTTCTAAATGGAAAGTGTGCCTGAGACAGAAAATCAATAAGAACTAGAAAAGTACTGTGTAAAGTAGGTCAAATATGATTAAGAGTAGAAACTAGGAGCAATTTGTGGGCATTAAAGTTCAATTTTTATGCAGTTGGGAGAGATTTCATGACTTTAAAATGCTGAGTAGGGGCATACATTTAAGGCAACAAATGCTTTCCTTCCAAACATTGGTGGTTGTTTTTTTTTTCTAATCATGATGTGATTTATTCAGCACCCAAGTGTTAAAGTAAACAATAGTAATCATTTGGTTTGCTTAATAAGGAAAATAAACTGGTTTCTTTTCTTCCTTTGCTACATTACATACATGAAAAGTCAGTTGAGATTTTGTCCACCTACTACAACCAGAGCTTATTCTACAACACCTTTCCTTTTTTAAATACATAATTTTAACTTTTATTTTAGATTCAGGGGGTAAAGGTGCAGGTTTGTTACATGGGTATATTGTATGATGCTGAGGTTTGAGGTACAAATGATCTTGTCACCCCAGTAGTGATCCAGTAGTTTTTCAACCCTTGCCCCCTGCCCTCCCCACCCCAGTAGTCCCCAGTGTCTATTACTGCCATCTGTATGTCTATGAATACCCAATGTTTAGCTCCCACTTGTAAGTGAGAACATGTGGTATTTGGTTTTCTGTTCCTTAATTTGCTTAGGATAATGGCCTCCAGCCACATCCATGTTGCTGCAAAGGAAATGATTTCATTCTTAAAATCACTTTCATTAATTATTGAATATTTACTATGTTCTAGGCAATGGTGATGCAGAAAAACAAAATGGAAAATGCACATCTTTATGGAGCATAGGTTCTAGACAAAAGTGCAGACAATATACAAAGTAAATACGTAAAGATATACATGCTAGAAAATTATGATCATCAAGAGAAAAATATAAAACAGAAAGCGATGGGCACGGACACTTTCAATTGGTTGAGGAAAGCCTCACTGAAAATATGACATATGAGTTAAGACAGGAAGGAAAGGAGGCAGCAAAGACATGTGGATATCTGAGCAAAGAGCATTCCAGCCTAAGGGCACAGCTGGGGCAAAGGGTCCAGGTGGGAGGGTGCTTGACCTATTATTAGAGGCACATTTGTTTTGAAAACAAGTGAATAGGATAAGAAGTCAGAGAAGTGACTGGGTAAGATTGTATTAGAGATTATGAAAACCCTTGTAAGGTTGACAAAAATTAATGTGGCCTTCATTGAGTGAGATGAATGGCAATTACAGCATTTTCAACAGAGGAGTGATATGCCTTGTATTTTAAAATGTACTAGACATGCTTTAATAAGATGGCTCAGGCTACTCTATTGACATAGACACAGGAAAAGAATGGAAGCACAGAAACCTGTGAAGAGGCCATTATAAAACCAAAGCAAGAGTTTAGAGTGACTTGGACCAGGATGGTAGCATAGGAGGTGGTAAGAAGTAATCAGAGCCTGGATCTATTTTAAAGCAGAAATAGTTGAATTTGCCGATGTGGGTGAGTGTAAGATAAACAGAAGAGTCAAAATAAAGCTATAGCTTCTGGCCTGAAAGATAGAATTCCCATTAAGTAAGATTAGGAAGACTCATAAGAAGGAAAAAAAATGGAGGGAATAATAGGAACTCAGTTTTGTACATATTATATTTGGTGCACTGTTTTAACATCTGAATAATCTCTTCCAGTTTGTTATCCTTTTAGACTAGAGAACTCTTACTCCATCTACACCAGGCCTCAACTGCTGTCTAACAAGGAAGACTCACATTTTGCATGGTCCACATCTGACTATTCTGTGTGTATACAATGATCCAAATACCCATAAGCCGGGAGTGGGAACATGGTAGGGAAGCTCCTCAATTTGTGCTGGACACAGGTGTATGCTGGAATGAAAGATCACTAGAATGATGACTGGTGATACTCTCCACTGCAGTCTCCTGTGAAAGTATATATGTTTTCTTGGTAATATAAAAGAAAAAGACATCACTATCTAGTTAGTATTTTATTATTTTGTTTATCCCGTTTTTCAATCCCCCTAGAATACAGACCCTCAGAAAGCACAGTCTTTGTCTGTCTGTATGAGGAACCTAGAACAGTGCCAATGACAATAAAATCCTATGAAAAACTAATCAATCATGTATTCATGTTAATTAAAAATCTGCTCAGTACTTTAAAGAATTACTGTTTTGCATAAAATAACATGATAGGATTTGGATATTTGTCCCTTCCAAATCTCGTGTTTAAATGTAATCCCTAGTGTTGAAGTGGAGCCTTGTGGGAGTTTTTGGATCATGGGAGCGGATCCCTCATGAATGGCTTGGCACCATCTCCTTGGTGATGAGTGAGTTCTTGCTCACTTAGTTCACTCAAGATCTGTTTGTTCAAAAGAGTTAGGGACATTCCCCTTCTCTTTCTCTTGCTCTGGCTCATCCACATGACATGCTGACTCCCCTTTACCTCTGCCATGATTGGAAACTTCCTGATGCTTCACCAGTAGCAGATGCCAGCAACATGCTTCCTATAAAGCCCACATAACTATGAGCCAATCAAGTTTATTTTCCTTATAAATCACCCAGCTTTAGGTATTTCTCTGTGGCAATGCAAGAATGGACGAACACATAACAATTTTCTACAAAATGAAAGATTGAGCTTCTAAGTAATAGAGGGTGTAATTACAGTATATCAAAATTATACTTTTTTCAGAATTTAGTTTTGTATACTATTTAGCACAGGTCTTTTAGCCAGAGATGTGACATGGCCAAGCTTGTATTTTAGACTTTTCTGGAGGCAGAAGCTCTAAACCATAGAATCAAGGAAAAATATACACAAATTTTAAAGTTTCAGTTAAAACAATTGTCCTAGAAGTAAAAATTTAGCAATTTGGACATTTTGTATTCCGTTTCTAATTCTAATGTTGTAATTTTCTTTAGCTCAGATTATTACAATATGATTACCCTCCCCAGGATCATTTTGCCATTATATGCTGGTAATATGAATCATCTCTTGTTTTTGAAGTGAACGGGATTATTTTACTTAGTTTGTTTTAGGAAGCAATGAAAACTCAAATTTGGCAAACAGCTTCAACAACTCTGTTTTGGTCACTTGCTTTACAATTTTTAATTATTATCAATGAAAATAATATTGTAAGTTAATAAACTTTAAAAATGTAGCACTATATAACAACTCAAATTTTCACATTTTTTTGGTATTCTGTCCTCAAACATGGAGAACATGAAAAAGAATAGAATTGGAGCTTTACTCGTCCTTGGCTTGTACTCTGGGTCTTCGTGCCCTCTTGTGGCTCACAGAACCCTTAGAAGAGAAATGAAACTAGGTCTTGTCATCCATTTTGGCAATATTTCTGCCGGCACATCTCTCGTTCCTTCAAAATTATTGCTTACGTTGTCCTCTCCAGGATTATTTTTTTAATTGTAGTAAAAAACACATAACATAAAATTTACCATCATAACCATTTTTAAGTGTACAATAGACTCGTGCTAACTATATGCACCCTGTGCAATAGATCTCTAGAATACTTTCTTCTTGCAAAACTGAAACTCACTGAACAACTGCCCTTTCCTCTCATCCCCAACCCAAGCAACTGCTGTTCTACTTTTGGTTTCAAAGAGTTTGATTACATACCTCATATAAGTGGAATCATGAAGCATATGTTTAGTGGGAACTGGATTATTCACTTTGCATTATGCCCTCAAGGTTCATCTATGTTGTAGCATGGGACAGGATTTACTTCTTTTTTAGGCTGAATCATATTGCGTTGAATGTATTTACTGTGTGTTCCTCATCCATTCATCCATTGGTGGGCATTTAGATTGTGTCTACCTCTTAGCTTTTGTGAATAATACTGCAGTGAATCTCTTTGAGTTCCTGCTTTCAATTCTGGGACGTATACCCAGAAGTGGGATTGCTCAATCATGTGGTAGAGTCGTCCATCACTTAATGACAGGTATACATTCTGAGAACTGGATCATTAGGGTATTCTGTCATTTGGGGAACATCGTAAGAGTGTGTTTTCACAAATTTAGATAGTGTAGCCTACTAGACATCTAGGTTATATGGTATAGCCTGTTGCTCCTAGACTACAAGCCTGTAAAACATGTTACTATACTGAGTACTGTAGGCAATTATAACACAATGGTAAGTACTTGTCTGTCTAAAAATATCTAAAAACAGAAAAGATACAGTAAAAAAATACATTATAATCTTATGGGACAAATGTAGTATATGTGTTCTGTTGTTAACCAAAACGTTATGTGATACATGACCTTAGTTCTACTTTTAATTTTTTGAGAGACCTCTATATTGTTTTACATAGTGGCTACACAATTTTACATTTCCACTAACACTGCACAAAGGTTGAATTTCTCCATATTCTCACCAACCCTTGTTATTTTCTGTTTTTGTTTTGTTTTTGTTTTTGTTTTATAGTGGCCATGCTAAAGGATATAAAGTGATGTCTCATTGTGGTTTCGATTTGTATTTTCCTGATGATTAGTGATGTTGAGTATCCTTTCATATGCTTGTTGACCATTTGTACAACTTCTTTAGAGAAATGTCTATGCAAGTTCTTTGCCCGTTTTCTAATTGGATATTTGTTTTATTTTGCCATTAACTTGTAGGAGCTTGTTATATTCTGGATATAAATCTCTTTTTTTTTTTTTTTTGAGACGGAGTCTCGCTCTGTCGCCCAGGCTGGAGTGCAGTGGCCGGATCTCAGCTCACTGCAAGCTCCGCCTCCCGGGTTCACGCCATTCTCCTGCCTCAGCCTCCCGAGTAGCTGGGACTACAGGCGCCCGCCACCTCGCCCGGCTAGTTTTTTGTATTTTTTAGTAGAGACGGAGTTTCACTGGGTTAGCCAGGATGGTCTCGATCTCCTGACCTCATGATCCGCCCGTCTCGGCCTCCCAAAGTGCTGGGATTACAGGCTTGAGCCACCGCGCCCGGCCTAAATCTCTTATAAGATATATGATTTGCAAATACTTCTCCCATTCCATAGGTTGCCTTTGTACTCTGTTGATTTTTCCCTTTACTGAGAATAACTTTTTTAGTTTGATGTAGTCCCATTTCTCTATTTTTGCTTCTGTTGCCTGAGCTTTGGTGTGATATCCAAAAAAATCATTGCCAAGGCCAATGTCAAGAGAATTTTTTCCTATGTATTTTCCTAAGTTTTTTTATTGTTTCAGGTTATATGTTTAGGTCTCTATTCTATTTTGAACTAATTTTCATATAAGATGTAAGTAAGGATTCAATTTCATTTCTATGCATGTAAATAACCAGTTTTCCCAGCACCATTTTAAAGAAACTGTCCTTTGCCCATTGTGTAGTCCTGGTACCCTTGTTAATGATCATTTGACTATATATGTAAGGGATTTTTCTGGGCTCTCTATTCTGTTCCATTGATCTATATGTCTGCTTTATGCCAGTACCATACTGTTTTGAATATTATAACTTTGTGATATGCTTTTAAGTCCAGAAATGTGAGGCTGCTGGCTTTGTTTTTCTTTCTGAAGATTGTTTTGGCTATTCAGAGCTCTTTGGGATTTTTATATGAATTTTAGGATTGGATTTGCTATCTCTGCAAAAAAAAATAAAGTCATTGAGATTTTGATAAAGATTGCATTTAATCTTAGAATTGCTTTGCACATTTTAACAATATTAAGTCTTTAATGAACATGAGTATTTTTATTTCTGTTTAAATTTCTTTCATAAATGATTTGTTATTTTAGTGTAAAAGTCTTTTGCCACCTTTATTTCTAAGTATTTTTATTCTTTTTGGTGTTGTTGCAAATGGAGTTGCTTTCCTAGTCTCCTTTTCATAAAGCTTGTTTTTAGTGTATATCAACACATCTGGTTTTTGTAACGTTGGTTTTACATCCTGCAAGAATGCTGTGTTTGTTAGTTCTAACAGATTTTTTTTTGTGTGTGAAATCATTAGGGTTTTCTGTGTATATAATCATGTCATCTGAGAACACAGATAACTTTACTTTTTTCCTTTACAATTTGGATGCCTTTTACTTCTTTTTTCTTTTTATGCCTAATTTTCTCACTTTCGGTTACAACATGTCCAAGCCCCTTAGGATGACATTTGAAGTTCTGATCTGATCTCTATTGGCCTAATTTTCTTCTACTCCCTGCCTCACATTTTATTCCCTGGGAAAACAAGACATGTTTTATCGATGTATGCCTTAGTTCCAAACCAGCTCCCTCCCCACTGCCACTCTTCTCCTACTAAAGTTCACTCTTTCTAGGTACATGAATTGGCTACTTTAGGGACCCCCTACATCATTTCACTAAGCTAAGCACCTGCCTCTAGGTTTCCAAATCTATATACAGAGAAAAGATATGAAACTGGTGAAGAACTGAGACTCTTGTATACCAAAGCAATGTGGATTTTTCTTAGGAACTCTAGGAACTCAGATAAGTCACTCCTTTACCCCCATAAACTTCAGTGTTCTCATATTATGGGGATAAAAATAGTATATACTTCATGAAGTTAAAAAGAATAAGTAAGATGAAGCTTCAAAGTTGCCATAATTATTATCATCACCAGTATGTGCCTGTTTTTCCACTCTCAGGTCCCATTTAGTTGGGCATTTATTAGGTTTTCAATAAACAGTTGTCAACTGAAGTTCCTCTTCTTTGCATATCTGACATTATTTTTAAAGAGAATATAAGAAACTAGATGTTATCAAATAGCAGATGCTACAAAAATAAAAAATCATTATAATTGTATTGACCTCTCTCAAGGTTTAATTTTCTTCAGGTAGTTTTCTATGTATGTTATCTAGATATTATTTTAATTTTCTGAAATAAAAAGTTTTAAAGGCAGGTAACGGGAAATTATTATTGATGAAATATTACTCCTCTCTAGCATAATTAAGCTGTAAAATCTGTTTAGCTCTACTGGGAAAAATAGATTTGTTTTAAATCTTTAAAAATTATCATGTTTTAATTTTATGTAATCAAGAAGAAAAAATAAGTATCTGAATTCACATTACCTGTAAACAAAAAATGAAGGCAAAACAGACATATTCAGTGATTTTCCACTAACAGCCACTAGCAAGTGATCTCAAACTTCCTCTCTAATCTTTTCATTCAACACCAGCTTTCTTCTTACTCTGTCCAGGTCATTTATCACCTTTTCCACACCACTAACTCCAACTTATTCCTACCTGCCTCACTTTCAGCAGATGATTTCACTTTAATGCTTACATAAGGAAATGAATACCGTAAGACTCCCCCAACTTTCCATCCCTCTTTGGCACTTTATTTATTTTTTATTTTTTTATTTCTGTTTATTTATTTGGTGTTTTTTGTTTTGTTTTGTTTTGTTTTTTACTTTAAGTTCTGGGTTACATGTGCAGAATGAGCAGTTTTGTTACACCCGCTCTGGTGGTTTGCTGCACCCATCAACCTGTCACCTACATTAGGTATTTCTCCTAATGTTATTTCTCCCCTAACCCCCAACCCATGGACAGGCCACAGGGTGTGATGTTCCCCTCCATGTGTCCACGTGTTCCTGCCTGCAAAGATGGCTCTCTTCCTCTGTCCTTGATCATATTGCCTGCCTCCTGACTCTATTCTCTACCTCCTCCTCAAGGATTTTGCTATATCTATTGTCCCTTCTTTTGGATCTTCAATCTTTCACATTCCGATTCCTTGAATCCCCATCTATAAACAAGTTCAAGTCCTCCTCGTCTTTAAGTACCTTTCATCTGATCCTTTTTCCTCCAACTCCTGGCCCACCTCATTCCATTCACTTTTCATAAGATGTTTTGAAGGGTAAACCTACATTCTGTTTGGATTTTTAAACTTCCACTCCTTTCTGAGTCTCAATGCACATCTGATTCCTGCTCTCATTGTGCCACTGAAATTATTCATCCTGTTACCCATAGTATCCTAATTTCCAATTGCTATTTATAATGATCTCTTCTCATCTCATAGCTGTAAAATGATAAATTTTGGCACATTGAAATTTTTAAAAAGTTGGGGCCAGGTGAGGTGGCAGATGCTTATAATGGGGAGCCAAGGCCAGTGGATTACTTGAGCCCAGGAGTTCGAGACCATTTGAGACCAGCCTAGACAATGTAGAGAGACCGTATCTCTGCAAAAATAAAAATAAAAATGAAAATAATTAGCCAGGCATGGTAGTGTGTGCCTGTAATACAGGAGGCTGAGGTGGGAGGATTACTTGAGCCGGGAGGTCAAGGTGCAGTAGGCTGTGATCATACCACTGCACTCCATCCTGGGCAACAGAGCAAGACCTTGTCTCAAAAAAGAAAAAAAGACAGGAAGAAAAGCAAGTCTCAGAAGACTACTTGCAATACAAAGCAGTTTTATAAAATTTGCAGATAATCACACTGGAAAATATAGTATTCAAATATATATGCAGATATTCTAAAACTAATTTTTATTTTTGTGTATTGCAAACATAAAATTCATGAGATTCCTTGTTGGAACGCAGGGGAGGATTCACAGAGAAAATACAACAGAATTGATAATGACCTAGTTCATATGGAGTATATGTATGTTACATACAGTGTTTTGTAACTACTAATTGAAAAATTAAAAAGAAATGAAAGATATTATGTTGCTTTCAATGGGTTCTTGATTTATTAAGATGTGAATAGCAGCACTAATATTTTTAAATGGCAGCCTGAATTCTTATTCCCATTTTTCCTTTAGATGATATGAAATATATATCGTACAATTTGAGTTTTTTCTCATCATTTATGTAGATAAGTGTCAATTATAAAAAAAAATTCAATTAATTTATAAATGAGATTTAGAAAGAAATAAGCAGTAAATTTTAATCGTGTCTAAAGAGGCACAGCACACAATGCACACAATAACTAGTTCTATCTGAATATTTTCAATAAAGTACAAGAGGACAGAATCCTTGCTTTTGTGGTTGCTCTAAAATATTGTCTATTTCTACCTTTGGAAGTAGGACATACTACTTTCGTTGAACGTGGGGGCTCTGGAGCTATAATGTGTTTGTTCAAATCCTGGCTTCCTTAAATCGATAAAGAAAGGCTTTGAGTGAGGAAAGATTAACATTTTGTTTTCTGGTGGTACACTCACTTCACTTTGCTACTAAGCTTGCTCACCTGCATCTGGACCAATGGGGCAGAAGAGAGGACACTGGAGATGTGGCCAAGGGATAGGGGTCAGAATCTGCTCTTCTAGGTTCCACACCAAGTAATTCAGAAAATGAGCCCATATTTGCCTGAGAAAGTTGGAATCTTTCTTGTTTCCATGGGGGTCAGGTGTGGGCCCATTGGTATTCTAACGGTGCCCCGGACAAGGCGGCCAAGCTGTATCAATCAATCCAACGACTCAACAGCAACTTCACTGCAGGAAATCCTGTAGGAAACATGTGTCTTGCTTGCTCCATTCTTTGCCCCAACAATAGGTCAGAACCCATACCGTGGAGCTATGTAGTCAAAGCTTAGCCACAGTGTCATGTGTGTAACTTATGCTTGGGGGAAATAAAAACTTAGAATAAACTGGAAAACGAAGTTTTAAGTGTACAGAATTAAACCCAAAGTTGAAGTGAGATGATTTTAAAATAAATCCCATAATATTTTAAGGGACAACAGATAGAGCAACGTCCTTGAAGAGGAGGTGGAGAATAGAGTCAGGAGGCAGGGAATATGATCAAGGACAGAGGAAGAGAGCCACCTTGGCAGGCAAGAACACATGGACACAGGGAGGGGAACATCACACACTGGGGCCTGTCAGTGGGTGGGGGCACTAGGGGAGTGATAACAGTAAGAGAAATACCTAATGTAGGTGACGGGGTGATTGGTGCAGCAAACCACCTGGGCACGTGTAACAAAACTGCACATTCTGTACATGTGTACATGTAACTCAGAACTTAAAGTAAACAAACACCGCCAAAAAATAAATAAATAAATAAATACATAAATAAATACATAAAATAAATAAAGTGCCAAGGAGGGATGGAACGTTGGGGGAGTCTTATGGTATTTATTCATCATATTTATTTCCAGCAACTGGCTAGAAATATGGTACTTATTTCTAGCAAATGGCTAGAAATCAGATTGCCATGCTTTTAAGGGAGCACCCTCTCCAGATGGAAAGGGGTTTGACAAGGCACTGTTGGTAACAATTTTTTGGGGGGGAAAGCTTACATTTAATCCTTATGAAGTGTGACTGCTTATTAAATTGATCAAAGCTCTATTAGAACACAAACATGTTACTGATAAGACTACCGCATGAAGCAGTTAGGTAATTAAAATCTGATTTGCCATGCTGCCCATGAACCCTTAGCAATGTGTTTTTGAATGAAGGCGGGGAAGACGAGAGAGATGGCACCATGAGATTTTTGCTTCCAACAAACTACGGAATAGGTTAAAAAAAAACCACACACACACAGGCAAAAGATCTGTTTTAAGGAGAGCTTCAAATAGAATTAAAGTTAGGTCTGTGCACCTAATAAAGTTATGTGGTGTGATGGTATTATTATTGAGGGAGAGAATCTATGGTTTCCTTAAATTATACATGTATCAGCAATAACATCAACACCTTCAGGAGTCTACATGTCCAAAATCTAACTGCCAAACACAGCCCTGGGTAATGACAGAGCTGGTCTCTGGGGAAATGGGCCAGGGGACAGATGTGAATTAAAGATGGGTGATCAGAGGAAAGAATAAATTGATGACAGACACAAAGTAAGCAATGATTGCCTTTGTGTAGGAATAGAAGAACACAGACGGGAGAGAAAATAGTACTTACCTAGAATACCCAAGTGCAAAAAGAGCAAAAGTGTCATTAGAAAAGTGTGCCTACAGGGTCTCTCTGAGCTTCCTCTGGCTCAAGAGGCTGCCAAATTCGTGAATCAATCTTTGCTCAATTAAACTCTGTTAAATTTTATTTGGCTAAGAATTTTCTTTTAACAGATGTGTCAGAAGTAGGATCTGAAGTACGGCTTCTAATGACCCCCAGGAGTGCTGAGTGACCAAGAAAGGTACCCACTGCACCCATTGTCTCCATTGCTCTCTCACAGCAACTGGGATCATGGTAAGTTCTTTCTCAGACTCTGAAGCTCCATAGATTTTTGTGTTGAGCTCTCAAAGTTTCTTCGAGCAAATTTCTGATCCAAACTGAGTTTGGAAGTTGTGACAGAAACTCGACTGAGTCCAGGATTGGATTCTATATTAACTGGCTTGGATCCATAAAAGAGGCCTCTTAGGTCTGACTGGATCAGAAAGAAACTAGTAGTAAATAGCAAATTGCAGAGGGTATACACTTTGGCTTTTAAAAGTTTGCAGGGATTTTTGTGCTCTACCACCTTTCTTTTTCTTGCATGCTTGGGTAGGAAAAAAAATCGTTGGCTAAGTTGATCAAGGAGATCTGAAAACCAAGGTAAATATGTGAGGTAAAAATGGGATCCTTAGTTTCTGGAGAACTGAGTACCTTCCAGCTTACACATGCATAAATATTAGGCCCTGGAAGCAGCAAAGTCTTACAGAAATAGCAAAATCTTACTAAAGATTACTTACAGTGGAAGATTCCAAATGAACAAACTGTACTGAAGAAGTGCATTTGAAAATGAGGGCTCTCAAATTAGTGTCTCATCTAGGGATGCCTATTGATAAGCAGAAGCTTTTAAAAAGATTTCAATATTTTTATTAAAGACAAATAAAAAGCTAAGTGACTAAGTGATAAGAAAAATTAAATCTGCTAGCTTTTTGGCTTAGTTACTATCCTGCAAAGGTGAAAAGAAAACTGTCCTACAGAAAGTGCTTATAAGAGGTAGGCCCTCAGGTAAAACAGGCTTGCTCCTTTTTCAGATCTATCCATGCTGAGTCCAGGCCTAGAGAATGCTTTCTTTGCCCTATTCCTTAATGGGTTCCACCCTTAACTCAGTAATTTTAGCTAAGAAACAGTAGCTAAATTAAAAAGAACACCTACTAAATTAAAATACACCTTTCTGGAATTTAATTGGCTATCTTAAAACCCTTTTTTAAAAAATAATTACATCTATTAAGGAAACCTCCATGATTAAGGATGTCTGCCTATGTACATTAGGAACTCTTACCATTGTTTTAAATTTACATAAATCATACCTTTGTTTAAGGTGAAAAAACAAAGAGTGCCTAGATTCAGAGCATTTGGTCCATTTATTTAAAAATGAGCATGAAGTACTTGCTCTTTATAATTTCTATTTCTTAACTATAATCACAACAACAGAAGTATACATTAAAGAATCAAATAATTAGTTACTAAGGCAGCATTTAAATATTTGCTGACAATATATGTTAAGGTTTGAAATGAAACAATAATTAATTTAAATTTTGTGTAAATAATCTCCACTCTCTAAATCACAGGAAATAAATCAAATATAAATATTCGCAACTCCAGTGGGTTACAATCTGACCCACTTACTCTTTTTCTTGCTCTTCTTATGCACTTAATTGGAAGAACTTTCAATCAATCAATATTGTCTTAAGGTATTTGTGAAAAAAATAATAAAATAGAGTATATCTCCATCTTAACACACATTTCCTTATTTTTTAGATTACGATTATGAATTATCTTATTTTTACTTCCCACTAGACATGGAGCTCCTTAAAGGCAAACTATTTCAAATTATTCCTCTCTGTGTTCCTTCCAGGTTCTAACAAAGAATGCTTTACACAAGGACTCACACATGGTAAATGCTCGATACATGTTGCTGAGTAATGAACATGAGACTGAAAACACTGAGGATCACAATAAATAATTTCTTTAATACCCAGGAAAATGATAACTTGTTGTGAGCCATAATAGAGGGCTTATATAGGTTTGGGAGAAGAATTATATATATATATATGTATATGTATATATGTGTGTGTGTGTGTGTGTGTGTGTATATATATATATTTAGGGAGAGAGAGAGATCATATATATTCTCCCAGGAGAATCATTTGTCACGCCTAGAACTAACTTTTCTGATATCAAAAACTATAAATGGAGAAATATAGATAAGGCAGGAGGAGGAGAGAAGTGATGTATCAAAAGTCTGCGTTGGATTAATAGAGGGGGGCGGAGCAAGATGGCCGAATAGGAACAGCTCCAGTCTCCAACTCCCAGCGCGAGCGACACAGAAGACCGGTGATTTCTGCATTTTCAACTGAGGTACTGGGTGCATCTCACTAGGGAGTGCCGGACAATCGGTGCTGGTCAGCTGCTGCAGCCCAACCAGCGAGAGCTGAAGCAGGGCGAGCCATCGCCTCACCTGGGAAGCGCAAGGGGGAAGGGAATCCCTTTTCTTAGCCAGGGGAACTGAGACACACAACACCTGGAAAATCGGGTAACTCCCACCCCAATACTGCGCTTTAAGCAAACGGGCACACCAGGAGATTGTATCCCACACCTGGCCGGGAGGGTCCCACGCCCACAGAGCCTCCCTCATTGCTAGCACAGCAGTCTGTGATCTACCAGCAAGGCAGCAGCGAGGCTGGGGGAGGGATGCCCACCATTGCTGAGGCTTAAGTAGGTAAACAAAGCCGCTGTGAAGCTTGAACTGGGTGGAGCTCACAGCAGCTCAAGGAAACCTGCCTGTCTCTGTAGACTCCACCTCTGGGGACAGGGCACAACTAAACAACAGCAAAAGCAGCAGAAACCTTTGCAGACGCAAACGACTCTGTCTGACAGCTTTGAAGAGAGCAGCGGATCTCCCAACACGGAGGCTGAGATCTGAGAAGGGACAGACTGCCTGTTTAAGTGGGTCCCTGACCCCTGAGTAGCCTAACTGGAAGACATCCCCCAACAGGGGCAGTCTGACACCCCACACCTCACAGGGTGGAGTACACCCCTGAGAGGAAGCTTCAGAAGCAAGAATCAGACAGGTACACTTGCTGTTCAGCAATATTCTATCTTCTGCAGCCTCTGCTGCTGATACCCAGGCAAACAGGGTCTGGAGTGGACCTCAAGCAATCTTCAACAGACCTACAGCTGAGGGTGCTGACTGTTAGAAGGAAAACTATCAAACAGGAAGGACACCTACACCAAAACCCCATCAGTATGTCACCATCATCAAAGACCAGAGGCAGATAAAACCACAAAGATGGGGAAAAAGCAGGGCAGAAAAGGTGGAAATTCAAAAAATAAGAGCGCATCTCCCCCGACAAAGGAGCGCAGCTCATCGCCAGCAACAGATCAAAGCTGGATGGAGAATGACATTGACGAGATGAGAGAAGAAGGCTTCAGTCCATCAAACTTCTCAAAACTAAAGGAGGAATTACATACCCAGCGCAAAGAAACAAAAAATCTTGAAAAAAAAGTGGACAAATTGATAGCTAGAGTAATTAATGCAGAGAAGGTCATAAACGAAATGAAAGAGATGAAAACCATGACACGAGAAATACGTGACAAATGCACAAGCTTCAGTAACCGACTCGATCAACTGGAAGAAAGAGTATTAGCAATTGAGGATCAAATGAATGAAATGAAGCGAGAAGAGAAACCAAAAGAAAAAAGAAGAAAAAGAAATGAACAAAGCCTGCAGGAAGTATGGGATTATGTAAAAAGACCAAATCTACGTCTGATTGGGGTGCCTGAAAGTGAGGGGGAAAATGGAACCAAGTTGGAAAACACTCTTCAGGATATTATCCAGGAGAACTTCCCCAACATTCAAATCCAGGAAATACAGAGAACACCACAAAGATAGTCCTCGAGAAGAGCAGCTCCAAGACACATAATTTCCAGATTCACCAAAGTAGAAATGAAGGAAAATATCTTAAGGGCAGCCAGAGAGAAAGGTCGGGTTACCCACAAAGGGAAGCCCATCAGACTAACAGCAGATCTCTCGGCAGAAAGTCTCCAAGCCAGAAGAGAGTGGGGGCCAATATTCAACATTCTTAAAGAAAAGAATTTTCAACCCAGAATTTCATATCCAGCCAAACTAAGTTTCATAGGTGAAGGAGAAATAAAATCCTTTACAGATAAGCAAATGCTTAGAGATTTTGTCAACACTAGGCCTGCCTTACAAGAGACCCTGAAAGAAGCACTAAACATGGAAAGCAACAACTGGTACCAGCCACTGCAAAAACACACCAAAATGTAAAGACAATCGAGGCTAGGAAGAAACTGCATCAACTAACTAGCAAAATAACCAGTTAATATCATAATGGCAGGATCAAGTTCACACATAACAATATTAACCTTAAATGTAAATGGACTAAATGCTCCAATTAAAAGACACAGACTGGCAAACTGGATAAAGAGTCAAGACCCATCAGTCTGCTGTATTCAGGATACCCATCTCTCATGCAGAGACATACATAGGCTCAAAATAAAGGGATGGAGGAAGATTTACCAAGCAAATGGAGAACAAAAAAGAGCAGGGGTTGCAATGCTAGTCTCTGATAAAATAGACTTTAAACCATCAAAGATCAAAAGAGACAAAGAAGGCCATTACATAATGGTAAAGGGATCAATTCAACAGGAAGAGCTAACTATCCTAAATATATATGCACCCAATACAGGAGCTCTCAGATTCATAAAACAAGTCCTTAGAGACTTACAAAGAGACTTAGACTCCCATACAATAATAATGGGAGACTTCAACACTCCACTGTCAACATTAGACAGATCAACGAGACAGAAAGTTAACAAGGATATCCAGGAATTGAACTCATCTCTGCAGCAAGCAAGACCTAATAGACATCTATAGAACTCTCCACCCCAAATTGACAGAATATACATTCTTCTCAGCACCACATCGCACTTATTCCAAAATTGACCACATAATTGGAAGTAAAGCACTCCTCAGCAAATGTACAAGAACAGAAATTATAACAAACTGTCTCTCAGACCACAGTGCAATCAAACTAGAACTCAGGACTGAGAAACTCAATCAAAACCGCTCAACTACATGGAAACTGAACAACCTGCTCCTGAATGACTACTGGGTACATAACGAAATGAAGGCAGAAATAAAGATGTTCTTTGAAACCAATGAGAACAAAGATACAACATACCAGAATCTCTGGGACACATTTAAAGCAGTGTGTAGAGGGAAATTTATAGCACTAAATGCCCACAAGAGAAAGCAAGAAAGATCTAAAATTGACACTTTAACATCACAATTAAAAGAACTAGAGAAGCAAGAGCAAACACATTTGAAAGCTAGCAGAAGGCAAGAAATAACTAAGATCAGAGCAGAACTGAAGGAGACAGAGACACAAAAAACCCTCCAAAAAATCAATGAATCCAGGAGTTGGTTTTTTGAAAAGATCAACAAAATTGGCAGACCGCTAGCAAGACTAATAAAGAAAAAAAGAGAGAAGAATCAAATTGACGCAATAAAAAATTATAAAGGGGATATCACCACCAACCCCACAGAAATACAAACTACCATCAGAGAATACTATAAACACCTCTACGCAAATAAACTAGAAAATCTAGAAGAAATGGATAATTTCCTGGACACTTACACTCTTCCAAGACTAAACCAGGAAGCAGTTGAATCCCTGAATAGACCAATAGCAGACTCTGAAATTGAGACAATAATTAATAGCCTACCAACCAAAAAAAGTCTAGGACCAGATGGATTCACAGCTGAATTCTACCAGAGGTACAAGGAGGAGCTGGTACCATTCCTTCTGAAACTATTCCAATCAATAGAAAAAGAGGGAATCCTCCCTAACTCATTTTATGAGGCCAACATCATCCTGATACCAAAGCCTGGCAGATACACAACACAAAAAGAGAATTTTAGACCAATATCCCTGATGAACATCGATGCAAAAATCCTCAGTAAAATACTGGCAAACCGGATTCAGCAGCACATCAAAAAGCTTATCCGCCATGATCAAGTAGGCTTCATCCCTGGGATGCAAGGCTGGTTCAACATATGCGAATCAATAAACATAATCCAGCACATAAACAGAACCAAAGACAAGAACCACATGATTATCTCAATAGATGCAGAAAAGGCTTTTAACAAAATTCAACAGCCCTTCATGCTAAAAACGCTCAATAAATTCAGTATTGATGGAACGTATCTCAAAATAATAAGAGCTATTTATGACAAACCCACAGCCAATATCATACTGAATGGGCAAAAACTGGAAAAATTCCCTTTGAAAACTGGCACAAGACAGGGATGCCCTCTCTCACCATTCCTATTCAACATAGTGTTGGAAGTTCTGGCTAGGGCAATCAGGCAAGAGAAAGAAATCAAGGGTATTCAGTTAGGAAAAGAAGAAGTCAAATTGTCCCTGTTTGCAGATGACATGATTGTATATTTAGAAAACCCCATCGTCTCAGCCCAAAATCTCCTTAAGCTGATAAGACTTCAGCAAAGTCTCAGGATACAAAATTAATGTGCAAAAATCACAAGCATTCTTATACACCAGTAACAGACAAACAGAGAGCCAAATCATGAATGAACTTCCATTCACAATTGCTTCAAAGAGAATAAAATATCTAGGAATCCAACTTACAAGGGATGTAAAGGACCTCTTCAAGGAGAACTACAAACCACTGCTCAGTGAAATCAAAGAGGACATAAACAAATGGAAGAACATACCATGCTCATGGATAGGAAGAATCAATATCGTGAAAATGGCCATACTGCCCAAGGTAATTTATAGATTCAATGCCATCCCCATCAAGCTACCAATGAGTTTCTTCACAGAATTGTAAAAAACTGCTTTAAAGTTCATATGGAACCAAAAAAGAGCCCGCATCTCCAAGACAATCCTAAGTCAAAAGAACAAAGCTGGAGGCATCACGCTACCTGACTTCAAACTATACTACAAGGCTACAGTAACCAAAACAGCATGGTACTGGTACCAAAGCAGAGATATAGACCAATGGAACAGAACAGAGTCCTCAGAAATAATACCACACATCTACAGCCATCTGATCTTTGACAAACCTGAGAGAAACAAGAAATGGGGAAAGGATTCCCTATTTAATAAATGGTGCTGGGAAAATTGGCTAGCCATAAATAGAAAGCTGAAACTGGATTCTTTCCTTACTCCTTATATGAAAATTAATTCAAGATGGATTAGAGACTTAAATGTTAGACCTAATACCATAAAAATCCTAGAAGAAAACCTAGGTAGTACCATTCAGGACATAGGCATGGGCAAAGACTTCATGTCTAAAACACCAAAAGCAACAGCAGCAAAAGCCAAAATTGACAAATGGGATCTAATTCAACTAAAGAGCTTCTGCACAGCAAAAGAAGCTACCATCAGAGTGAACAGGCAACCTACAGAATGGGAGAAAAATGTTGCAATCTACTCATCTGACAAAGGGCTAATATCCAGAACCTACAAAGAACTCAAACAAATTTACAAGAAAAAAACAAACAACCCCATCAAAAAGTGGGCAAAGGATATGAACAGACATTTCTCAAAAGAAGACATTCATATAGCCAACAGACACATGAAAAAATGCTCATCATCACTGGCCATCAGAGAAATGCAAATCAAAACCACAATGAGATACCATCTCACACCAGTTAGAATGGCAATCATTAAAAAGTCAGGAAACAACAGGTGCTGGAGAGGATGTGGAGAAATAGGAACACTTTTACACCTTTGGTGGGATTGTAAACTAGTTCAACCATTATGGAAAACAGTATGGCGATTCCTCAAGGATCTAGAACTAGATGTACCATATGACCCAGCCATCCCACTACTGGGTATATACCCAAAGGATTATAAATCATGCTGCTATAAAGACACATGCACACGTATGTTTATTGTGGCACTATTCACAATAGCAAAGACTTGGAATCAACCCAAATGTCCATCAGTGACAGACTGGATTAAGAAAATGTGGCACATATACACCATGGAATACTATGCAGCCATCAAAAAGGATGAGTTTGTGTCCTTTGTAGGGACATGGATGCAGCTGGAAACCATCATTCTTAGCAAACTATCACAAGAACAGAAAACCAAACACCGCATGTTCTCACTCATAGGTGGGAACTGAACAATGAGATCACTTGGACTCGGGAAGGGGAACATCACACACCGGGGCCTATCACGGGGAGCGGGGATGGGGGAGGGATTGCATTGTGAGTTATACCTGATGTAAATGACGAGTTGATGGGTGCTGATGAGTTGATGGGTGCAGCACACCAACATGGCACAAGTATACATATGTAACAAACCTGCACGTTATGCACATGTACCCTAGAACTTAAAGCATAATAATAATAATAATTATATATATATATATAAAGTCTACGTTAAGACCTCAGTGCAGTCTGAGATATTTGGAGGAGTTTGAGGGAAGGGTGCCAATTACTGAGATCCTCTGGAATGGGGTTCTGTAGAACAAGGCATGAAAAATTTTATTAGGGGTGGGGTTATAAACTGGATACCTCATAATATTGTACATGCTTTGTGTAAAATAGTGAAACCCTTGTAAACTTCTTTTTTGCTTCTTATTATTATAGGTATTTATTTACTTATTTTTTGAGACGGAGTCTGGCTCCGTCACCAAGGCTGGAGTACAGTGGAGGGATCTCAGCTCACTGCAACCTCCGCCTCCTGGGTTCAAGCAATTCTTCTGTCTCAGCCTCCCAAGTAGCTAAGACTACAGGCCCATGCCACCACGCCCGCCTAATTTTTGCATTTTTAGTGTAGATGGGGTTTCACCACATTGGTCCGGCTGGTCTCCAACTCCTGACCTCAGATGATCCACCTGCCTCGGCCTCCCAAAGTGCTAGGATTACAGGTGTGAGCCATTGTGCCTGGTCTATTATAGGTCTTTAAATGTTCCACCTTGTCAGGCCTGAACTCCATAAGCCCCAGATTCTATTATGTTACAGTACCTACGAATTAATCAGTTGAAAAAAAGACTTCTATATTTGTGCTGACTTATTCTAAGTTCTGCTGCATAAAGCCCTGCTTGCCAATCAATCAATCAATCAATCAACCAATAAAAGCACTTACTTTTTTTATTTTAGCAGCTGATGGTTTTCTCTTAGTCCTGGGAACAGAAGAGGTAAGTAACCTCTGGAAAGAGTAACACTGTTGCTTTCACTTTACAAATTTCATTTCAGAGAAGGTTCTTTGCGATCAGCTGTGAACACACCCTGGTATGTTTCTCTGAAACCTTAGCCCATGGGAAATCAATGACCACATTAAAGCTGATGTTGCTGAGTTTTTTTTTTTTTTTTTTAAGGAAATCAGATTAGAAAAGAAGGAAGGAAAAGAGACTGTGATGGGGTTTGGATCTCTCAGGCTCTGTGATTAAAATGATCACATTATGGATATGTGCATTAAAATAAATTATTTTTCATCCAAAATATATAGTGAACTCTCAACTTTCTTGCATGGGTTTAAAATATGTTACACTTCAAAATGAAAAAAATAAAAACAATATTACAGTTTACATTTACTGTTAGCTTTTTTATATTTAGCTTGTTTTCTTTTTTTCCTTTCCTTGGGGGGTGGTTGTTTGCTTGTTTGTTTTTGCATCAGCCAATATACTCATATTTCCATTATAACTTCATCTCTAGAAGGAAAAGAGACACTAGCAGGCAACTGTTTACACCAGGGATGAAGAATATTTATTCTAAAAATACCTTAAGTTAACAAGTAAGGACAATTGAGCCCAGCACATATTGGGGGAAAATACCATTTATCTGTATCAAGCCATATGCACATCTCTTACCTCCCCCTGTCTGCATAACATCAGACCGATTTCAGCCCTTGAATATTTGATAGAATTAAAGATGAGCATTAGCCATCATACATAGAGAACCTACCTCTGACAAAAGAATGAGAAATAGACATGGTTTAACCTGACAGTATCAAATGAGTATACTAGGGAATTCTTGCTTAATAATTCTGAATTTTCAAATATTTTTCTCAGAAATATGGCAGTGAGGGAGTAAAGTTGTTCCACATTTTTCATAAAATAAATGATGGGTCACTTATACCATACAAGGCAATAAGAATTTCATCCTAAATTCAATAAATGATATTAATTTCAACCCATGTTCTTCTTAAACACATGCAATTGATGCTGACTAAAAGCTCACCCATAGCAAACTTGATTTGACTGCTGGAAGCTGGAACTCTTAATTAGCTGTGATGCAGACACCAAAACTAAGGTTCTTTAGCTCATTTAGGTTGGTTATATTTGCTATTCTCACACCTGTACACGAAGAAAGTTTTGCTATTTCCAAACATTGATTTTTAACCCTTACAGGACTAACAGTTTTCTGGGAATATTTGCTATTCTTATTATTTCTGCTTGATATTGCCCACAGGGATGTTTGTTAGGACTAAGTATTCCCCACTTCTTTCTTTGACTTTTTGTAGCATATAAAACAAACAACGATTCACTTTTCTTTTGTTAGAGGATGCTCACCACGCACTTCTTTATAAAATAATTTATGGTCTTTCAGCTCATTCATTAAAAAATTATATATGTACTAAATTTAGTGCTGAGAAGAGAACCTTCAAATGACCCATGAGGATTATCAGAAACCATGCTGCCTAATGAAGAGCATCTGCAAAGCATGCCCTTAAATCTTTCTGAACTCTCAATGAAGAGTTTTACAGTCATATTCATTATACGTTTGGGTTCATCTTTATCTGGAAACTGTGTTTTCCTGATAGCACACTTGATCTTTGCCCTGACGCACTATCTCACTTCTAGAATCTACTGCTAAAAAGAGGCTGGAATAAAAAAGTTTCATTTTCTTTTCTTTTCTTTTTTTTTTTTTTTTTGAGACAGAGTCTTGCTCTGTCACCCAGGCTAGAGTGGAGGGGCATGATCTCGGCTCACTGCAACCTCCACCTCCCGGGTTCAAGCGATTCTCCTGCCTTAGCCTGCTGAGTAGCTGGGATTACAGTCACACACCACCATGCCCAACTAATTGTTGTGTTTTTAGTAGAGACAGGGTTTCACCATGTTGGTCAGGCTGGTCTCGAACTCCTGACCTCGTGATCCACCCGCCTCAGCCTTCCAAAGTGCTGGGATTACAGGTGTGAGCCACCGCTCCCGGCCATAAGTTTCATTTTCTATCTCAGCAAATCCTGGCTCCTTTATATTACCTTTAAATTCTTCATGAAGATTGAATAATAACTTTATATGATCTCTCTCTATCTGTACCTTATTATTAGCAACTAAAAGAAGCCTGCTGGCACTTTTGACATTCTGTCTGAAAACTCCCTAAAATAGATCTATCAGTTCAGTAGGTGAAGCTCCTGTTTTCTGTACTGCCTTGGGTGACAGTTTTGCTGTGTTTCCCGTCACTACCTGATGAGGAATGGCCAAGAGGACTTCTTGACTCACATGTTGGGCTTTCGGGCAGGAGTGGCTGGAACAACAGAGGCGAGGTGGGCCTCTGCTCATAGCTTGTCCACATGAGGAGCTTGGGCTTCTTCATAGCATGACAGTCTCAGGATAGTCAGGCTTCTCATGCAGCAGCTGCATTTCCCTAAGAAACTATTTCAAAAGACAGAAATGGGAAAGTACCAGTTTCCTTCGTTCTAGGCCTGGAAACTGCCACAGAATTAGTTCCAGCATATTCTATTTGTCAAAGCAGTCAGAGACCCTGCCCAGATTTAAGGGGAGGAAACACAGCCTCTCCAAAGTATGAATATAAAATAATTTGCAGCTACCTTTCATTGTCCATATTTAATTCATGCTCTCCCCTTCCCCATTCCACTGAGTTCGAGTCCTCTATCCAGCCATGTAATTGGCAGGTCCATGTAGATGTCCCAAAAACATCTGACCATGACAAAAGCCAAACTCACTTCTCCAGTGTTTCCTGCAGTAGTGAAGGACTCTCACTTACCAAAAAATTGGAGGTTATCTTTGAAACTTCTCACACACTATATGCAATGCATCACCAACTTCTAATAATTTTACTTCATATGTATCATTATTTGTTTTGTTTTGTTTGAGATGAAGGGGAGATGAACCATTTGCCCTTCAATTTTAATCTCCCCTCCTTCTATCAAATACATTTCTTACCAAGCTGAGGTCTAGTTTTCAATCTCTGGTCCAGGCTTTCTTCTATCATGGGTAGGCTGCCTTCTAACCCTTGGTGAGTAGGAATATTTCAACTGTTATTATGTTTGCAGTAAGACACCATGCACAAATAGAACTTTCTAAGTTTAAAAGGAATTAATACCGAGTGTATGTCTGTGTCTGTATATAAATATATACACATACATTTGACTGATAATAAAGTCTGATTTGTTACTTGTTTAAATTTGTGGAATGCTATACCCTCATCACAAAAAAAGTAACTCATATTATTAAGTGCTCATTTTGTTTCTAAAACTCACACAATATTGCAAGATCTTTATTATTCTATCACTTTTACAGATAAAAAAACTTAGTCTCTGTCGTTAAGTAACTTTTAGGTCACATAGTAAATGGTAATCTGGAATGGCCTTTACAGTGCAGCTCTTTTGATCATACAGCATGAATTCCATATAACCATGGAACCATGATTCGTGTTTCTGTCATAGCCCACATCACACATCTGCCATGTACTTAAATTATTTGTAAACATGCTTGTCTTTCGCACTGTATTTTAGAGTCCATGCTTCCCTACTTAATAGCTTTTTAACATTGCAAAATTTATAATTTCCCTATTTCTCATTTCTCATGTATGCAAAATGAAGGGGCTGAACTAGAAAGTCTCTATGGTCCCTTTTAATTCTAGTATTCAGGAATGTCTATGACGGTGAACTCCTTGGAATAAAGCATTTATTCATCTTGTATTATCTAAAATTTACAGTCCAGTGCATTGTACCCAGTAAGTATTCCATAAATGTTTATTGAGTGACATTATAATGTAAAAGCAATTAGCATTTACAGTTAAAAATCCATTTATAAATGTGTTTGTTCATCACTTACGGACCAGTTGCAATCTATTAGGGCACCTTATTGTCCTCAAAGAATTTCCATCCAAAACTACAACTTTTGGTCTTTTTTACATATAATAACTTTTATGAATTTCATGGAAAAATTCTGCAAGATAGATGTTATTACCATTATTTTAATTTGAAATATGAGAAAATTGGTTAGTCGTGGTGGCTCACACCTGTAATCCTGATAGTTTGGGAGGCTGAGATGGGCAGACGACTTGAGGTCAGGAGTTTGAGACCAGCCTGGCCAACAAGGTGAAACCCTGTCTCTGCTAAAAATACAAAAATTAGCAGGGTGTAGTGGCGCACACCTGTAATTCCAGCTACTCAGGAGGCTGAGGTAGGAGAATCTTTCAAACCCAGGAAGTGGAGGTTGCAGTGAGACGAGATCGTGCCACTGCCCTCCAACCTGGGAAACAGAGAAAGACCCTGTCTCAAAAAAATAAATAAAATAAAACATGAGAAAATGAAAGCCCAAAAAGGCTAATTGATTCATAGTAAGTGAAGGAGCCTGAATTGGAATTCTCAGTATCTGATTTTTAATTCCAGTAATCTTTCCAGTAGAATATGATATTCCCTAGATGTTTCTACTTTTCAGTGCCCAGTGAACTACAGCAGGGGAATGGAGAAGACAATAAGTTACAGTCGAGAAGGTCTAAGAATGACAACAAATTAGTATCAGGAATAATGGGGTGATAGGACTTCCAAATTTTAGAGTCAAAGAAAATAAAGACTGAATACCACATCAGCGTAACAAGGGAGACTGTTAGTAACTCTTGGAATAGTAATGAGACACAATGGTGGTCACTGACTCTAAGGGAGTAGTGAATGTTTGCAAATATCCTTTCAACATCTGAGATCTGGAATTATAAATATAAGCAGAAAAGTTAGCCAAGAAGCCTGAGATATGCAAAGGTGAATGGAAAAATAAATATGCTAAAGTGAAGATAAGGGTGGTAAGTAAATAATATAGTATAAATTCATTTGTCTAGTGTGTTTTCATTAATTTCCCCTACAGATAAAGCCCAAATTATTTTTGCTTTTTCATCTAAAGTCATTCTGGGATTTGGACCGAAAAGAAAAAAAAGCAAAAGGCTAATGAATGAAAATGTTAGGATAGCACTTTCACTTGAACAAGAAGGTCAGTTGGGAGAAACAGTGCAGCAAAAGACCTGGAAGGGTTTAGCAAGAACCAACAACAAGGATGGAATTTGACAATGGATAAAGTTCTTCATACTGAGGCAGCTGTACCTTTTGTTTTGCCCACCTGTCAACTAGATTAATTTGATCCTGCATACATGAAGAAGGAAAGTAAACACGGGGATAAGAACAGCTCCTGACTCTGCATTCTACTATTTCTTTTTGAAACATAAGGTCTCAGATAACCGATACCACGTCTCCTGCACATACGAGACACAGCCAGTCTCACATACAACTGATCATAGAATTTTTTTCCTTTCAGAGGCATTTAAAAACAGAAGACTTTCTCCTTTATGAAGAATGATGGTAAAGAATGATGCCATATAAGGGCAGAAAATAAAGATGATATTTGATAGTGATGACCCAATTCACTTGAAAGTAAAGCTTAATAGGTGAAGAAAATGAAAAGCACTGTGATTTTTCCATACCCATCTACCTAAATCTATAGGAATAAATAAATTTTGCCAAAGAGTGAAATAAGTGCATTAAAGCACTCTGCCGAAGGAGCTTAAAATTTAATAACATTCTTCTTTTGATGTTGCCCACTCCTTGATTCCGTTAAAATTAAGTTTTAATAATAGAATGTCTAATAATACAACTCCCAGTCAGTGCCATCTACTTCTGGATCTCTTTTTGATTTTCCTCCATACTTGAAGTTTTGTTAAGTTACCACTAACATAAAACCTATATTAAAGAGGTATAGTAAAGAAATACTGCACACTAACTATGAAAACAAGTATGGGATCACTTGAGCAGAGCTTTAAAGAAAATCTAAATTGACTTATTAAGAATCAGAAGACAGTCTTAATGGGAATGAGTCAGTAGGCTCAGAAAATTTTTTTATTATACTTTAAGTTCTAGGGTACATGTGCACAACGTGCAGGTTTGATACATAGGTATACATGTGCCATGTTGGTTTGCTGCACCCATCAACTCATCATTTACATTAGATATTTCTCCTAATGCTATCCCTCTCCCAGCCCTCGATCCCGAGACAGGTCCCGGTGTGTGATGTTCCCTGCCCTGTGTCCAAGTGATCTCATTGTTCAATTCCCACCTATAAGTGAGAACATGTGGTGTATGGTTTTCTGTCCTTGTGACAGTTTGCTGAGAATGATGGTTTCCAGCTTCATTCACGTCCCTGCAAAGGATATGAACTCATCCTTTTTTATGGCTGCATAGTATTCCATGGTGTATATGTGCCACATTTTCTTAATCCACTCTATCATTGATAGACATTTGGGTTGGTTCCAAGTCTTTGCTATTGTGAATAGTGCTGCGATAAACATACATGTGCATGTGTCTTTATAGTGGCATGATTTATAATCCTTTGGGTATATCCCCAGTAATGGGATGGCTGGGTCGAATGGTAATTCTAGTTCTAGATCCTTAAGGAATGGCCACACTGTCTTCTCCGATAGTTGAACTAATTTACACTCCCAACAACAGTGTAAAAGCGTTCCTATTTCTCCACATCCTCTCTAGCATCTGTTGCTTCCTGACTTTTTAATGATTGCCATTCTAACTGGTGTGAGATGGTATCTCATTTTGGTTTTGATTTGCATTTCTCTAATGACCAGTGATGATGAGCATTTGTTCATGTGTTTGTTGGCTGCATAAATGTCTTCTTTTAATAAGTGTCTGTTCATATCTTTTGCCCACTTTTTGATGGGGTTGTTTTTTTCTTGTAAATTTGTTTGAGTTCTTTGTGGATTCTGGATTTAACCCTTTGTCAGATGGGTAGATTGCAAAATTTTTCTCCCATTCTATAGGTTGCCTGTTCACTCTGATGGTAGTTTTGTTTGCTGTGCAGAAAAACTCTTTAGTTTAATTAGATCCCATTTATCACTTTTGGCTTTTGTTGCCATTGCTTTTGGTGTTTTAGAAATGCAGTCCTTGCCCATGCCTATGTCCTGAATGGTATTGCCTAGGTTTTCTTCTAGAGTTTTTATGGTTTTAGGTCTAACATTTAAGTCTTTAATCCATCTTGAATTAATTTCTGTATAAGGTGTAAGGAAGGAATCCAGTTTTAGCTTTCTACATATATGGCTAGCCCGTTTTCCCAGCACCATTTATTAAATAGGGAATCCTTTCCCCATTTCTTGCTTTGGTCAGGTTTGTCAAAGATCAGATGGTTGTAGATTAGTGGTGTTATTTCAGAGGCCTCTGTTCTGTTCCATTTGTCTACATCTCTGTTTTAGTACCAGTACAATGCTGTTTTGGTTACTGTAGCCTTGTAGTATAGTTTGAAGTCAAGTAGTGTGATGCTTCCAGCTTTGTTCTTTTTGCTTAAGTTTGTCTTGGCAATGTGGGCCCTTTTTTGATTCCATATGAACTTTAAAGTAGTTTTTTTCCAATTCTGTGAAGAAAGTCCTTGGTAGCTTGATAGGGATGGCATTGAATCTATAAATTACTTTGGGCACTATGGCTATTTTCACAATATTGATTCTTCCTATTCATGAGCACGGATTATTCTTCCACTTGTTTGTGTCCTCTTTTATTTCATTGGGCAATGGTTTGTTGTTCTCCCTGAAGAGGTCCTTCACATCCCTAGTAAGTTGGATTCCTAGGTATTTTATTCTCTTTGTAGCAATTGTGTATGGGAGTTCACTCATGATTTGGCTCTCTGTTTGCCTGTTAATGGTGTATTGGAATGCTTGTGATTTTTGCATATTGATTTTATATCCTGAGACTTTGCTGAAGTTGCTTATCATGGGAAGGAGATTTTGGGCTGAGACGATGGGGTTTTCTGAATACACAATCATATCATCTGCAGACCGGGACAATTTGACTTCCTCTTTTCCTAATTGAATACCCTTTCTTTCTTTCTCTTGTCTGATTGCCCTAGCCAGAACTTCCAACACTATGTTGAATAGGAGTTGTGAGAGAGGGCATCCCTGTCTTGTGCCAGTTTTCACGGGAATGCATCCAGTTTTTGCCCATTCAGTATGACATTGGCTGTGCGTTTGTTATAAATAGCTCTTATTATTTTCAGATACGTTCCATCAATACCTAGTTTATTGAGAGTTTTTAGCATGAAGGGCTGTTGAATTTAACCAGCTAACATCATAATGACAGGATCAAATTCACACATAACAATATTAACCTTAAATGTAAATAGGCTAAATGCCCCAATTAAAAGACACAGTTATTTTGCCTGTTAATTGATGTAGTTTATTCATAGCATCAATGGTCTTTACAACTGGGCATGTTTTTGCAGTAGCTGCTGCCAGCTGTTTCTTTCGATGTTTAGTGCTTCCTTCATGAGCTCTTGCAAGGCAGGCCTGGTGGTGACAAAATCTCTCAGCATTTGCTTGTCTCTAAAGGATTTTATTTCCCCTTCACTTATGAAGTTTAGTTTGGCTAGACATGAAATTCTGGGTTGAAAATTCTTTTCTTTAAGAATGTTGAATATTGGGCCCCACTCTCTTCTGGCTTGTAGGGTTTCTGCCAAGAGATCCGCTGTTAGCCTGATGGGCTTCCCTTTGTGGGTAACTCGACCTTTCTGTCTGGCTTCCCTTAACACTGTTTCCTTCATTTCAACCTTGGTGAATCTGACAATTATGTGTCTTGGAATTGTTCTTCTTGAGGAGTATCTTTGTGGTGTTCTCTGTATTTCCTGAATTTGAATGCTGGCCTGCCTTGCTAGGTTAGGGAAGTTCTCCTGGATAAAATCCTGAAGAGTGTTTTCCAACTTGGTTCCATTCTCCCCATCACTTTCAGGTACACGAATCAAACGTAAATTTGGTCTTTTCATATAGTCCCATATTTCTTGGAGGCTTTGTTTGTTTCTTTTTACTCTTGTTTTTCTGAACTTCTCTTCTCACTTCATTTCATTAATTTGATCTTCAGTCACTGATACTCTTTCTTCCACTTGATCAAATCAGTTATTGAAGCTTGTTCCTAAGTTGTGAAGTTCTCATGCCATGGTTTTAAGCTCTATTAGGTCATTTAAGTATTCTCTACACTGTTTATTCTAGTTAGCCATTCGTTTAATCTTTTTTCAAGGTTTTGCTTCCTTGTGATGGGTTCAAACATCCTCTTTTAGCTCAGAGAAGTCCATTATTACCAACCTTCTGAAGCCTACTTCTGTCAACTCATCAAAGTCATTCTCTGTCTTGCTTTGTTCTGTTACTGGCGAGGAGCTGTGATCCTTTGGAAGAGAAGGGGTGCTCTGATTTTTAGAATTTTCAGCTTTTCTGCTCTGGTTTCTCTCCATCTTTGCAGTTTTATTTACCTTTGGTCTTTGATGTTGGTGACCTACAGATGGGGTTTTGGTGTGGATGTCTTTTTTGTCAGTGTTGATGCTATTCCTTTTTGTTTGTTCTGTCCTTCTAACAGACAGGTCCCTCAGCTGCAGGTCTGTTGGAGTTTGCTGGAGTTCCATTCCAGACCCTGTTTGCCTGGGTATCACCAGCAGAGGCTGCAGAAGAGCAAATATGGCAGAACAGCAAATATTGCTGCCTGATCCTTCCTCTGAAAGCTTCATCCCAGAGGGTCAGCCGCCTATATGAGGTGTCTGTTGGCACCTCCTGGGAGGTGCCACCCAGTTAGGCTACACAGAGGTTAGGTACCCACTTGAGGAAGCAGTCTATCCATTCTCAGAGCTCAAACTCCATGCTGGGAGAACCACTGCTCTCTTCAGAGCTGTCAGACAGGGACGTTTAAGTCTGCAGAAGTTTTCTGCTGCCTTTTGTTCAGCTATGCCCTGCCCACTGAGGTGGAGTCTAGAGGCAGTAGGACTTGTTGAGCTGCAGTGGGCACTGCCCAGTTCGAGCTTCCCAGCCACTTTGTTTACCTACTCAAGCCTCAGCAATGGTGGATGCCCCTCCCTCAGCCAGACTGCGGCCTCACAGATCGATCTCAGACCGCTGCACTAGCAGTGAGCAAGGCTCTGTGGGCATGGGACCCCCCGAGCCAGACAGCAGAAATAATCACCTTGTCTTCCAGTTGCTAAGACTTTGGGAAAAGCACAGTATTTGGGTGGGAGTGACCCGTTTTTCCAGGTAGCCTGTCACGGCTTCCCCTTGGCTAGGAAAGGGAAATCCCTCAACCCCTTGCACTTACTAAATGAGGTGACGTCCCACCCTGCTTCAGCTTGCCCTCCTTAGGCTGCATCCACTGTCCAATCAGTCCTAATGAGATGAACCAGGTACCTCAGTTGGAAATGCAGAAATCGTCCATTTTCTGCATCGATCATGCTGGGAGCTGCAGACCGGAGCTCAGAAAAAAATTGTAATGTTTCTTACTGTCTTCTCCAACTCATTTTGGTTTTGGGTTTTGTTTTGCTTTGTTTTGTTTTGGATTTCTATATTGCTCTATGTTTTGAAGACAACTTAAGAGTTCATGGGCCTAGTCAAATGTTTATCTTTCTGTATATTGAGCTGGGGAGGAAGAAAGCAAAGCTAGACATGAAAACAAGTAAAAAGTTTCCAGCTATTGCTTCATTCTTTTAAAGATTTTGACATGGTTATCTGTGCAGGAGATATAAAAAGAAAAAATACTTCTATAAGCCTGAAGTATAGCCCTACTACATGAATAACCTTGAGTTATTTCTCATATAACTCAATCACAGGGCAGGTTAAAAATTTTAAAGCAACAACAGAGTGGTCTGTGTTGAATATCATTGCACCTCCATTACTTCTACAGAATTTTTTTCTTTTTGTCACTAAAGGTTAGGAAACAAAGGGCCTAACTTGTTCGAGTCTGTTATTGACTTATCACTGGTTTTTGTTCTATTAAGATTTCTGTGCCTTAGTTCCACAATTATAAAAGTGAAAAAGTAAACATTATTTTCTTGCACAAAATATTGTAAAGGCATTAAAATGTCCTGCACCAAATAAAATATCTGAGCAAATAGGAAAATGAACATAAACAATATTGCTAACAATTATTCAGACCCAATGTCATTAGAAATATGACTTGTATAAGAGAGAATAATTGTAACTCCACTTAGCCAATGTTAAAAACATTAAAATTGATAGGATATCATCTTGTCTGACGCAATAATTTCCAATGCAATTGTAAATTTCAAGAACATCTCTGATCCTTTATTTCTATAGTATCTCAAAGTGCCAGAAACATCTCCTTTCAGTCTTAGCAGATCATGATTATGAATGTTTTTTCTTCTGTAATTGTGGTTAATTTTGGGTTGGTGTTGGCCTAGAACCAGGAACTTTTTAAAAATTTTGCCTCTTCTGCTCTGACTCTTCTACTTGCTATCCAGATAGCAACTTGTTCCCATGGGATAAAGTAAGAAATATGTGAGCAACTTGGCTTAATATTATATTTTGTTCTATTTTCATCATGGTACATCCATTACACAAAGCAAAAATAACATTTAAAACCTGTTGCTGCATACATTTTCCATGCTGTACATTTTGCATAAATTGGATCATTTCTTCAACAGGGTAATTTGTCTGCTTGAATTTTAAATGTGTCAAGAACTATGATTTAATTAACTGTATGAGTCATCATTCTGCATTTATAAATACCACCTTTTCAAGTACTGAGAGCATCAAAGCTGTTCTTTCCCCACTGAAGGACAATAAATTATGAAATATACACTGATGTTACAACATAAGTAAAAATTAGAATTCAAGTATCATTTCATCAGTGATATTGCAAGAATGAACAAGAAACTATATTCAAATGTTTACTGTAAGTTATTACTTCCCAAGATTACTAATTCTTATATCTGATGAAGATTGCTACAAAAATTAAATAATTAAAATCGTCATACAGCTTGCATCCATTTAAAATATGCTCACTAAAAGGTAATAAATTAACAACAATTCCTTAGTATTCTTGTTTTGGTTGTCTTTTTGACACCCATGCATTTTGTCTTAATCTGAAACTGAAGTCTTTAGAAGAAATTTTGTCTCAAAATTATACTATGTAACTATTACAAGTGTCTTACTAAAGAGAAAAAGTTACCTGCTTTATTGAATACTCATAAAACTTGTTATTGAAGATATTAGAAATCTTCTAACTCTATTAAGTGTAATGGTATCACAGAGTTCTATCTTTATCATTTAGCTTATGGCAAAAACAAAGCTAGAATGTTTCCATATCATACATATTTTAATAATCTTGTATGGGAAAAATCAGTTTCTAAGTCCTGGAAAATCCATTTATTACATGTAGAGATAGAAAGACTACGTATATTAAAGGCATGTTAAATTTGTTACTATATCTAGATTCCTAATCCATATAAATAAGTGACTTTCTCACCAAATTATAATAGGTTCCTTTTATCATGCTGTGAAAGAATAAAAGAGATATCTTGAGGATTGCAACAGAAACAGAAATTTCCACAAAGTCATTATAGTGCGAAATACTAACAAAAAGTATTGACAAGTTTACCAGTTGTCCATTTATATTTGTCTTATTTAAAATGCAGGACATTCTAAAATAAACTTTTTCCATGTGTTGATTACTTTTTTCCATTAAATTATTTTGTTTCATAATCTATTCCAAAGCTCTCTGCTCAGAACTAAAATGAAATTCCTCTTTATTAAATGTACAGTGGTAAAATGCATTTGAAATATTAGGTTGGAGCAAAAGTAATGGCAAAACCCGCCATTACTTTTAATCAACTACAATTTTAAGCAATTACAACCTTTAAACTAAGGTCTTGTTTTATTAGTAATCACACAAATAATGCTAGTGACTTAGAAAATTTTATTAGGAAGGAAGTTGCATTTGTCTTGTAAGAAGTACTGTCACCACCTAATAGATAGGTTTTACTTATTTATTGTATTATTTTCTTCTCAAAAGAATTTGATGTCTTCATGTATTGTTACTCATCTGCATAAAGGTTTCAGTGATGTACATTTTTCATAAAACAAACAACTACAAATTAGTTTTAAATTATTTTGCTTTTAGAAATTTGCCCTTTTAAGCCTGTATAGTTTTAGTGGCTATTATTTCAATCCATTAGTATTAATGTTTATTTTTAATGAATTGTTTTGTCAAATTATTCTATACTGAGTATTTTTATTTTGGTGGCTATTTAAAAGTAAATTCTGATGTTTCATGTGGAAAATAGGCACATGTATGTGCTTTATTTAGCTCTGTGTCTAACTAAAAAAGTCTCCAGCATTTCATGCTATAAAGCAATGTGGACTTCATTAATATCTGCCATACCTACCTCAGCTGGCTCTTGGGCAACAGTATAACTAACTGTTTTTAAAAGTTAAACACCTCTTATTAATTTCCCAACCACAATACTATCATATAATGGATACTATTACCCACTCTCTTGAAAGAGGTAATTTTATGTTGATTTAGCAATCAAGGATATCAATCCTTGTTTTACAGCCATATTAAGATTTTAATGAACATAATGGGGGGGGGGGGAACAAAAATGTTCTCACCACATTTGAATGCTCCAGTGAGTCTCTCTATGAATTCTAAATATTCATGCATAGAAAAGAAATAGTAAAATAATTGCATTGAAATATCCCATATGGAAAATATATGTAACCTTGTTTTGAGTTATTTAATACATAACATATATATGATGTCTAAATTAGAATATTTTTAAATATTATCAAATTATTTTCCTAAAGGCAAGTCTTTGTATAGTACTCTTAATTGCAATCCCTTTCTTAAACAACCTCATTGTTCTTTTAAAAGCAAAAATTTAAATGATAATGCATTATCATTTTTGTTAATCAGTCACATACCATACTAAGCAGTACTAGGTGCTTTAAATTGCAATCCAGTTCTAAGATAAAGTTTCTCATTTTGAATTTTAGTTATATCCACAGATGACAGATAGGTAGTAGATAATGATAGAGACAGAAATCTCTCTCTAGAGAGAGAGATTCTAATATTGCTAATGTTATATAAATACTTTTAATGTTATATATTCTTACACATTTATATAAGAATACATATACTCATATATACACACACACACACACACACACACATATATAAGAATATACATATCAGGATATCTAACATTAAGTGACAGCAAGGTAATCTTTCTGAGAACATACATCTTCCCTGAAAATTGAGACATAATTTAGTCACCACAACCAAAATCTAACTTTAAAGATCGGTAACAAAGATGAGGCATTTATTCTAATTTTTAGAGCTGAACTAAATACTCAAATAATTTATTGCAATCCCATTTCTTCCACTAAGTCCAGATAGTCTCCTTCCTATACAACTGCCTAGTATCTAAGTTTCCCAAAAGCCTACAATTTGAAGCAGATTCAATTTGCCTTAGGCTAAAGTTAAATTAGGTCAAAGTATACTTGGAAGGTCCCAATACTTTCCTGGAGCCATGTGTCCAATTTTTCTATTCTTCTCCGATTTATATGACCTATGAGCTCTATTCCAGCTAACATCCAATCCCTATTCCCCCTCTCCCAATCTTCTTAACTTCCATTGGCTCCAATTCTGTAAGAAACGAAATAATTTTTAAATGGTTACACTAATTAGCCAGTGACAACAAATGAGCTGCTTCTTAAGGATGAAATGGCAGTGGAAGGTCTTGTTGTGTGTAACTTGAAGCAACATAGGCAAGTTCAGAGTCTCATTTATCCTCCACATTCACATAGCGTAGGTTTCTGTTCTTCACTCTGAGAGCATGTTTTAAAAACGGAAAGGCAAGGGTGATTGTGTTCCCTAGGACATGTGGTTCTGGAACAGACATAATGTTTTTCCTGCTTTAAATGTTATCGACTTTATTACATCTTAAACAGAATATTATAAACAATCAGAAAGTGGGATATTTAATATAAGTAAGTATTTTTTAAAGTTTAACTTTCAAAAATGTATTTACTTTTTATAAAAGGCAGATTTATACCAATCACTTATATTTCCATTGTTTATATTGAATTTCTGACCATGGTAGCAATGTGATTTATTTCAGTGATTCATTTTGAAAGTAATTTTAGGCTCTTTTTAGTCAAGGGAAATTTTCGTCTCTGGGCAGAGTCTCTTGATATACACCCACCACACATAAATATCATCATAGTTATATTCTGAGATAGGGTTGCATCTATGCACATCTCACTACCAGCTCACCCGCGTCCCCTAGGGTTTATACAAATCTTGCCTCTGTTTTCTCCAGCTCTGCTTTCATAGGTCCTCATTCAAAAGCTGGAGAAAATTTCCCCATGATTTTAATTGAGTAATCCAAGGACACATGCATGTTAATATCTTTCCGTTTCCAATTTAACCTACAACAATTACAGCCATGGCACTGGCTACAGGTGGCCCCAGTCCAGAAAATAGACAACATTCAACATTTCCACAAAAGAAATTTTAATACAGAAAATAGATTACACAAGCTTTGGAGTGTTATAAGACCAAAAGATGGTGCTCACTGTAGGCATCAGCTACCACCCCAAAGTTGGTGGAATAAAAATAAAAGATTTGGATTCTCAGAAATTAGGAATTCAGAAGTGAGGCTCTGCAAAGTAAGAGCTCAGGTTTTCAAAGGAAGGAAGCATCTTGGTTGCTACTAGTACCTTAAGAGCTTAAAGGGGAGTTCACAGGCCTCTGAGAAAGGGTTAGCAGCACCATCCAGCTTTTACTGGTACATTTGAGGGGGCAGAATGAGAGGGATTCTAGGAGTGCACATAAAGAGGCTGAAAACAGAAGCCAACTGCCACTCCTGCAGTGACTGCTGCCGCTCACATGTGGTAAAGGATGATCAAAAATAAGAGGGAAGACCCTCTCCCTGACCATGACCCTATATGTAGTGTAATGATTCTTAATTTAGCTGCTCATTAGAATCACTTAATATTTAAAACCCTGATGCCCACTCCACACTTGCAAACAATGAAATCTGAATTTGTGGACATAAAAATTAAAAGCTCCAAATGATTCCACAATGCAGCCAAGGTTAAGACCCACAAACCTAGTGCCTCCTACTGGCAGAAGCCCTCTAGCCAATGAATCTGAACAATAGGATTTGCAGAGTTCCGGCTCCAAATAAGAGGACAGAAGCTAGAAAATTGGATTTGGAGCACAGAGATAATAGTTAACCAATCATTAAAAATGTGACAAACATTTCTTGGCTATAAAGGCCAAATGAACTTGCAGAAATAGTAATACAGGAAAATTTTAACAATCTATACTGATGTGTACCAATGTGGTCAACATATTGTGCTATATTATCAAAATGATTCAATTAAAAACTCATATAGTCCAGGGTATATATGTGAAAATATATTTGACTATATGACAACTTAACTTTTTACAATTTAATCAATAACTATTTTAACATCATAAAAATCTAGGGGAAAGTCTTCAACGTATAATAAATATGATTATGTTGTCCTGATTATATTAGTTTCCATCACATACTTCTAAAACTGAATAATTTATGATACAAAGCTTTTAAAATCTAAAATTTTGGCAATTTTAATTAAGAAAGAGAACATAGTTCACTTATCTTAATGTCCCAAACAGTAAACCAGTACAAAAATAACCAAAACAATTGCTGTAATATCAAACTTTTAAAAGTTTCAAGTAATATTATCACTCACCAACAGGTTTTATATACTGTACAAGTTAACTTCAGCAAAGTTTGGGGATACATAAGCAATGTGCAAAAATTAATAGCATTCCTATACAACAACAACAGCCAAGCAAAGGCCAAATCAGAAAGGCAATACCATTCACAATTGTCACGAAAAGAATAAAAGACCTAGGACTACAGCTACCTGGGAAGGTGAAAGATCTCTACAATGAGAATTGCAAAACAATGCTCAAAGAAATCAGAGATGACACAAACAAATGGAAAAATATTCCACGCTCATGGATAGGAAGAATCAATGTTATTAGAATGTCTATATTGCCCAAAACAATTTATAGATTCAATGCTATTCCTATAAAACTACAAATTACATTCTTCACAGAACTAGAAAATAACTATTTTAAAATTCATATAGATCCACAAAAGAGCCCAATAGCCAAGGCAGTCCTCAGCAAAAAGAACAAAGCTGTAGGCATGACATTATCCAATTTCAAAATATACCCCAGGGCTACAGTAACCAAAACGCCATGGTACTGGTACAAAACAGGCGTATAGACCAAGGGAACAGAATACAGAAGCCAGAAATAAGGCTGCACACCTACAAACAATGAATCTTCAACAAAGCTAACAAAAACAAGCAATGAGAAAAAGACTCCGCATTTAATAAATTGTGCTGGGATAACTGGCCAGCCATATGCAGAAGACTGAAGCTGGACTCCTTCCTTACACCATTCACAAAAATCAACTCGAGATGGATTAAAGAGTTAAACATAAAACCCAAAACTACAAAAACCCTGGAAGACAAACTAGGCAATACCATTGTGGACATATGTATTAGTCCATTTTCATGCTGCTGATAAAGACATATCCAAGACTGGGCAATTTACAAAAGAAAGAGTTTTAATTGGACTCACAGTTCCACGTGGCAGAGGAAGCCTCACAATCATGGCAGAAGGCAAGGAGGAGCAAGTCATGTCTTATATGGATGGCAGTCAGCAAAAAAAGAGAGCTTGTGCTGGGCAATTCCTGTTTTCAAAACCATCACATCTCATGAGACCCATTTACTATCAGGAGAACAGCACAGGAAAGATTCGCTCTCATGATCCAATCATCTCCCACCTCGACCCTGCCACAACACGTGGGAATTATGGGAGCTACAAGGTGAAATATGGGTGGAGACACAGAGCCAAACCGTATCAACATAGGAACAGGAAAAGGTTTCATGACAAAGACACCAAAAGCAATCATAACAAAAGCAAAAATTGACATGAGGGATCTGATTAAACGTAAGAGATTCTGTACAGCAAAAGAAATGACCAATAGGGTAAGCAGACAACCTACCAAATGGGAGAAAATATGTGCAAACTCTGCATCTGACAAAGGCCTAGTATGCAGCATCTATAAGGAAATTAAACAAATTACAAGAGAAAAACAAACAATCCAATTAAATAGTGTGTAAAGGACATGAACAGACACTTCTCAAAAGAAGACATATATGCTGTCAACAAGCACATGAAAAAGCTAAATATCACTGATCATTAGAGAAATGCAAATAAAAACCACAATGAGAAACCATCTCACACTAGTCAGAATGGTTATTATTAAAAAGTCAAAAAATAACAGACTCTGGTAAAGTTGTGGAGTGAAGGGAACACTTATACACTGTTGGTGGGAGTGTAAATTATTTCAAACATTATAGAAAGCAGTATGTGATTCTCAAAGAGCTAAAAGCAGCAACTACCATTGCTGGCATATACCCAGCAATCCCATTACTGTATATATACCCAGAGGAATATAAATCATTCTACCATAAAGACACATGCATGCAAATGTTCATTGCAGCACTGTTCAAAAGAGCAAGGACATGGAATCAACCTAAATGCCCATCAATGACAGATTGGATAAATAAAATGTGTTACATATACACCATGGAACACTATACAAGTATAAAGAGAATGATGTCACTCTTTTTTTGCAGAAACATGGATGGAACTGGAGGTTGTTATTCTCAGCAAACTAATACAGGAACAGAAAACCAAATACCACATGTTCTCAC
The DNA here is from genome assembly GCF_037993035.2 of Macaca fascicularis. Lineage (NCBI taxonomy): Eukaryota > Metazoa > Chordata > Mammalia > Primates > Cercopithecidae > Macaca > Macaca fascicularis. The sequence continues at coordinate 36,181,391 of NC_088385.1, read as the reverse complement.
TTGTAAGTGGAAGCTAAATGGTGAGAACTTATGAACACAAAGAGGGAAACAACAGGCCCTGGGATCTACTTGCGGGTGGAGGGTGGGATCAAGGAGAGGAGGAGAGGAGCAGAAAAGATATTTGTTGAGTACTGGGCTTAATTCCTGGGTGATGAAATAATCTGTACAACAAACCCCTGTGACATGAGTTTACCTATGTAACAAAACTTCACATGTACCCCCAAACCTAAAATGAAAGTTAAAAATGAAAAAAAGGCTTCACATCTTCTCCAGCAGAAGTTATTGAACATACATGACTGATGACTAATATTGTCTTTAGTGACACATACTCTAAATTTTATACTACTGAATAGAGCAAAGATAGGAAAAAAGATATAAATGCATCCACAAGATATGAGTGTTCCTTAGTAGTATTTATGGATATATCTTAAGAGACATATCTGTGAGATTGGTCAGCCAGAAATCTAGATGACCAGAGTGAGTAAGGTGATTTACAGAGTTTTGACTTACTTTCAGGTTTTTTTATTTCATTGATTTGGATGCATCAGGCCGTGAACCCAGATGTTAGTAAACATAAAATCTCATTTGTAGCTCTTCTAGATTTTAGTTCGGGTGAGTCATAGGGACACTCACGATCAAGATTCCAGACTTTAAAATCTATATTGTTGTCCCAAAGATTCCTGAACGTAATGCCTGACTCTGCAGTACCTTTGCTTATGAAATGAATGGTTTCAAACTTTGATTAACATTTTAAAAACTATTTGTCTTGTCTTTTTAACATAATATGTCCTTTTTTAATCTTCTTGTTAAGTTGTAAATAACTGGAGGTCAGATTCTCTTGTACAAATATGTAACAAAAATGGATTTACAGAATCAAAAGAGGCTTCATAGATCACCAAAGTTCAAACCTCCTTTATCCACATCCCTATTTTATCGATGAAATGGTAATTTCTCAGATGTCATGTGTTGTGGTAGACCTAGACCTAAATGTGGATTGCCAATTCTAGTGATCATTTACCAGACTGAATACACCACTTGCTAGGTGATCAATAAATTCTTATTGAGGAAATAAGTGAACACATAAATAAATATATTAATGAAACAATGATGAATAAGATATAACATCCTAAATTCACACAAATACAGAAATTCAGTTCTCATAGAGACAAGATTTGTTTAATAAGCTCCTCAATGTTGTCTTTCATGACCCTATCAACAATTCCAACTTAATTACATATCAACTTGCTTGATGAATTTGAGAAACGTATACACCCATGAAACTATCACCTCCATCAAGGCCATAAACATATCCATTACCTCCCGAAGTTCCCACCATGCCCTTTGTTATTGTTTTGTTTTTTGTTGGTAAGAGCATTTAATGTAAGATCTACCTTCTTAGAAATTTTAAGTATAACATTTGGTATTGTTAGCTATAAGTGCTATGCTGTATAGTAGATCTCCAGAACGTACTTGTATAACTGAAACTTTGTATTAAACATCACCTCCCTCTTTCCTACTCCCCCAAGCCACTGGTAGCCACCACATTATTATCTGTTTCTGTTTCTATGAGTTTGACTATTTTAGATTCCATATATGACATCATACAATATTTGTCTTTCTATCACTGGCTTATTTCACTTAGCATAATGTCCTCTAGGTTCATCCATGTTATGGAAAATAGCAGGACTTTTTTTCCTTTCTAAGGTTGAAAAATATTGCATTGTATGTACATACCATACTTTGTACATTCATCCTTCGATAGACATTTAGGTTGATACTATATCTTGGCTATTGTGAATAATACTGCAATGGACATAGGAGTGCAGCTATCTCTTCAAGAAAGTGATTTTATTTTCTTTGGCTATACACCCAGAATTGGGATCACTGGATCATATGGTAGTTCTATTTTTAACTTCTTAAGGAAACTCCATACTGTTTCTCCAAATCCTCACTAAAACTTATCTTTTTTAAAGTAGTACCTATTCTAACAAGTGTAAGGTCATATTTCATTGTGAATTTAATTTGTATTTCCCTGATGATTAATTATATTGAGCACCTTTTCATATACTAGTAGCTATTTGTGTGTCTTCCTTGAATAAATGCCTGTTCAATTTATTTGCCCATTTTTTAATCTGGTTACATGATTTTTGTTGTGCTGGTGGGATTTTTTTTAGTGTTGTTTGTTTGTTTTGCTCTTCAGTCATATGTATTCCTTCTATATTTTGGATTTTGAACCCTTATTACATATATGGTTGGAAAATATTTTCTCCCATTCCACAGGTTGCCTTTCATTTTGTTGATTGTTATCACTGCCGCGCAGAACTTTTCAGGTTGATATAATCCCACATGTTTATTTTTGCTTTTTTTGCCCATGCCTTTGCTGTTATATCCAGGAATCATTGCCAAAACCATTGTCAAGGAGATTTTCCTTAAGTTTTCTTCCAGGGATTTTATGGTTTCAGGTCTTATGGTTAAGTCTTTAATCCACTTTGAGTTGATGTTTGTATTTGGTATAATTGTCTAATTTTATTCTTTTGCATGTGGATATCCAGCTTTCCTAACACCATTTATTGAAGAAACTATCCTTTCTCCATTGTGTATTCTTGGAGCCCTTATCAAAATTAGTTGACTGTGTATGAGTAGGTTTATTTATATGCTTTCTATTATTCTCCCTTGGTCTACATGCCTGTTTTTATGTAAGTACCATACTCTTAATTACTATCAGTTTGTAATATAATTTGAAATTAAGAAGCATAAATGCCTCCAGCTTTGCTCTTTCTGAAGCCAATTGCTTTGGCTACTGATAACCTTTATGGATTTCATATAAATTTTAGATTTTTTTAATTCTTGAAAAATGCCATTGGTATTTCAACAGATCTACAATGAATTTGTAGATACATTGGGTAGTATGAACATTTAACCACATTAATTCTTCCAAACCATGAACACAAGGTATCATATCATTTATTTGTGTCTTCATTAATTTCTTTCATCAGTGTTTGATAGTTTTCAGTGTATAGATATTTTGTCTTTTTGCTTAAATTTACACCTATTTTATTCTTTTTTTATGCTACTGGAAATGGGACTGTTTTCTTGATTTCTTTTTTAGATAGTCGGTTATAGGGTATAGAAACACAACTGATTTTTTCAGGTTGATTTTGTATCCTGCAATTTTAGTAAGTTTATTAGTTCTAACAGTTTTTGATGGAGTCTTGAGGGTTTTCTATATATAATATCATGTTATCATCAAACAGATAATCTTACCTTTTTTCTTTTTTTGGCTAAATGCTCTAGCTAAGACTTTCAGTACTATGTGGACTACAAGTGACGAACGTGAACATACTTGTCTTGTTTTTGATCTTGCAGGAAAGCTTTCAGCTTTTTGTCATTGAGTATGATGTTAGCTGTGGGTTCATCATATATAGCCTTTATTATGATGTTGAAGTACATCCCCGCTATACCTAATTTCCTGAGAGTTTTTACCATGAGAGGATGTTACATTTTGTTACCTTCTTTTTCTTCATCTATGGAGATGGTCATATAATTTTATCCTGTATTCTTTTAATGTGGTGAATCACATTTATTGATTTATGTATGTTGAAGCATCCTTGCATCTCCAGGATAAATCCCACTTGATCACGGCGTATTCTTCTTTTAATATCCTCTTGAATTGCTTTGCTAGCATATTTTGTTGAAGATTTTTGCATCTGTGTTTCTAAAAGATATTGGCTTATAATTTTCTTTTATAGTAGTGTCCCTGTCTGGCTTTTTATCAGAGTAATGCTCCCCTCCTAGAATGGATTTGAAACTGTTTCCTCTACCTCATATTTTTTCAAAGAATTTGAAAACAATTGGTGTTAATTCCTCTTTAAATGTTTGTAAAATTCATCAGTGAAGCCATGTGGTCCTGGGCTTTTCTTTGGGTGAGAGACTTTTGATTACAGATTAAATCTCTTTGCTCATTGTCGGTCTGGTCTGTTCATATTTTCTGCTTCTATATGATTCCGTATCAGCAGATTGTATGTTCCTAAAAATTTATCAATTTCTTTTAGGTTATTCAATTTGTTGGCACGTAATTGTTCATACTATCATCTCATAATTCTTCGCATTTCTGTGGAATTAGTTGCATCATCTCCTTTTTCATTTATGATTTTATGTGAACCTTCTCTGTTTTTTTTTCTTAGATACCCTAGATAAAATAAGTTTGCCAATTTTGTTATCTTTTCAAAAAACTCATTCTTTATTTCACTAATCTGTTTTATTATTTTCCTAGTCCCTATTTCATTTATTTCTGTTCTAAGTTTTATTATTTTCTTCCTTCTTCAAACTTTGGGATTTGTTTCTTTTTCATTTTGTAGGTCCCTCAGGTATAAATTTAGGTTGCTTATTTGAGATTTTAGTGTAAGCATTTATCACTACAAACTTTTCTCTTAGAACTGGTTTCGTTGCATCCTATTAGCTTTGGTACTTTTTGTAATTTTTATATGTCTCAAGATTTTTTAAATTTCTTTTTTTGGTTTCTTCTTTGTTCCATTTGGTGTCCCAGCATATGTTGTCTAATTTTAATGTATTTGTGAGGTTTTTTTTTTCCTTCCTGTTGCCAATTTCTAGTTTCAGACCTTTGTAGTCAGAAAAGAAACTTCATATGATTTCAATCTTCTTAAATTTGTTAAAATTTATTTTGTGCCTAACATACAATATAAATTTTGGAAAACAATACATGTGCACTTGAGAAGAATGTATATTCTGTTGCTGCTGGAAAGAAATGATCTGTATATGTCTGCTAGGTTCGTTTGGTCTACAGTGTTGTTCAAATCCACTCTTTCCTTACTGATTTTGTGTCTGGATAACCTACCTATTGTTGAAACTGGGGTAGTAAAGTCCCAAACTATTACTTTATTGCTATCTATTTCTTCGTTCAGGTTTGTTAATATCTGCTTTATATATCTATGAGCTCTGATGTTGTTGGGTAGCTATATATTAACAATTGCTATATCCTTTTGATGAATTGACTACCTTATTATTAAATTATGACCCTCATTGTCTCTTGTGACAATTTTTGACTTAAAATCTGTTTTGTCTGATGTAAGTATAGCCACCCACCACTCTCTTTTGGTTGTCATTTGCATGGAAAATATTTTTCCATCTCTTTAGTGCCACATGTTTGCCCTTAAAACTAAAGTGAGTTTCTTATAGACAGTATATAGTTATATGTTAGTTTTTGATAATTTATTCAGCCACTCTGTCTTTTCATTGGAGAATTTAACTCATTTTCATTTACAATAATTACCAATAGGTAAGGATTTACTATTGCCATTGTGCTCATTGTGTTTTGACTGTTTTATAATTCCTTTGTTCCTTCATCTGCTGCTGTCTTAATTTGTGTTTTGAACATTTCTTTTTTTTTAAATTTATTTATTATTATTATACTTTAAGTTGTAGGGTACATGTGCATAACGTGCAGGTTTGTTACATATGTATACTTGTGCCATGTTGGTGTGCTGCACCCATCAACTCGTCATTTACATCAGGTATAACTCCCAATGCAATCCCTCCCCCCTCCCCTCTCCCCCCTTCCCATGATAGGCCCCGGAGTGTGATGTTCCCCTTCCTGAGTCCAAGTGATCTCATTGTTCAGTTCCCACCTATGAGTGAGAACATGCGGTGTTTGGTCTTCTGTTCTTGTGATAGTTTGCTAAGAATGATGGTTTCCAGCTGCATCCATGTCCCTACAAAGGACACAAACTCATCCTTTTTGATGGCTGCATAGTATTCCATGGTGTATATGTGCCACATTTTCTTAATCCAATCTGTCACTGATGATACAGATTGAGTATGTCTTTTCCAAAATGCTTGTGACCAAAAGTGTTTTGTATTTCAGATTTTTTTGAGTTGTGGAATGTTTGCATTTTATTTACCAGCTGAGGATCTCAAATCTGAAAATCTGAAATCTGAAATTCTCCAACAAGCATTTTCTTTGTGTATCATGTCAGTGCTCACAAAATTTTAAATGTTTGAGTATTTCAGATTTGGAATTTTTTTTATTTGGGATGCTCAACCGATATTATGCTCTGATTCCCTTCTATTTATCTTTTATGCATCTACTACAGGCTTTTTCTATCTTATTACCATGAGACTTACATTATAAATCTTATAACAGTCTACTTTAAGCCTATAACTTTTTTATATACAAAATCTTTACACCTTTACTTCTCTCCCATCTTTTAATGTTATTGATGTTCAATGTATGTCTTTTTATATTGTGTATCCATTAATAAATTATTGTGCCCACAGTTATTTTTGTTTTATAACTTTTGTACTAGAGATAAAAGTAATATATGCAGCACATTTATTATATTAGGGTATCCTATATTCATTATATATTTATCTTTACCAATGAGTTTTATATGTTCATATGTTTTCATGCTGCTGATTAGCATCCTTTTGTTTCAGCTGGAAGAATTCCCTTTATCATTTCTTGTAAAACAGTCTGATGATAATAAACTCAGTTTTTGATTGTCTGGGAAAGTCTTTATCTCTTCTTCATTTTCAGAAGATAGTTTTACCAAGTATAATATTCTTAGCTGACAGAGAGAGAAGAGAGTAAGAAAAAACAGAAAGATTATTTAAAGAAATAATGACTGACTACTTCCTAAATCAGGGGAAGGAAATAAACATCGAGATCCAAGAAGCCCAAAGGACAACAAAATAATTAACCCAAAGAAATTCATGCCTAGAAACATTATAATCAAATTATTAAAATCAAAAAAAGAGAAAAGTTTGAAAGCAGCAAGAAAAATCAACTTGTCATAATAAGGGGAACATCCACAAGTCTATCAGATTTTTCAATAGAAACTTTATTAGCCAGGAGAGAATAGAATGGTATATTCAAAGTGTTAAAGGAAAAATTCTTCTAACCAAGAGTTTTTGCCTTGCAAAATTGTCCTCCATAAACAAAAGAGAGAAAAGCTATCTGCAACAAATAAAAGCCAAAGGAACTTATCACTTTGAGAACTGCTTTACAATAAATGCTAAAAGGGGTACTTTTAGTTGAACAAATATATACTAAACAGCAACACAACAGCATAAGAAAGTATGAAACTCACTGTTAATAGTAAAAATACATATATATTATTAACAAATGCCAAATATTGTATTATAGTAATCGTGGTAGCTAAATCAATTTTACTTCTAGTAAAAAAGTTAAAGGACAAAATGATTACAAAGGTCTATAAATAAAAATTATGTTTAGAAATCCACAATATGAATAGATGCAAATTGTGACAGCAATAACATAAAGTGTGTGGCAGGAGACAAAGTGCAGAGTTATTGTTAATGAAATTAAGTTGTTACAAGCTTAAAATACATGGCTATAACTATAAAATATTTTATGTAAGCCCAGAGGTAAACGTACAAAAAACTATAGATTTACAGAAAAGGAAAAGGGAGATACAAAAAATAATAAAATACAAAGGAAAACAGCAAGAGAGAAACAGTGGAACAGAGAGCTGCAAGACTCAGAGAAAACAATTAACAAAATGGTAATATTAAACCCTTCCCTATCAACAATTACTTTAAATGTAAACAGATTTAACTCCCTGACAAAAGGGCAGAAAGTGAAATGATTTTTTAAAAAGACCCAAGTACATGCTTTGCACAAGAAACTCATGTTAGATTTAAGAATACACATTTGCAGAAAGCAAAAGGATGGAAAAAGATATTCTAGGCAAATAGTAACCAAAAGGGAGCAAGAGAATACCCTCTCAGTCAAAACCTGTCACAAAAGACAAAGCAAGGCATTTTATGATTAAGGGTCAAACCACAAGGAAAATATAACAACCATAAACACATGCACACACATTAGAGCACCTAATATATGATTAAAACATTGACAGAACTGAAGGGAGAAATAGACAGCAATGCAATAATTGTAAGAAACTTAAAGAATGAACATACTACCTAGACAGAAGATCTTCAAGAAAATAGAAAGAAAATTCTGAACAACATTATAGACCAAATGGACCTAAGAGGCAAATACATAAAATTTAACCTATCAGGAGTAGAACATACATTTTCCTCAAATACACATAAAACTTTCTTTAAGATAGATCACGTTAGTTTACAAAACAAACCTTAACAAATTTAACAAGTTGGAAATCATACAGCGCATCTTTTCCAACCACAATGGACTAAAACAAGAAATCTATAGCCAAAGAAAAACTGAAAAATTCACAAATATGAGAAAATTGAATAGCATATTCTTGATAACCCTTGTGTCATAGAAATAAAGAAGGAGATAGGAACATACCTTAAAACAAATAACTATAAAACAAAACATACAAAAGCTTATGGAATGCAGCAGAAGAAGTTCTAAAAGTTTTGTTGCAATAAAACCTATATGAAAATAAATAAGGCTTTCAAATAAACAACCTAACTTTACACCCCTAGGAACTAGAAAAATGAAAAACTAAGCACAAAATTAGCAGAAACAACAAAGACTGGAGCATAAATAAATGAAAAAGAGAGAATAGGTAAAATAAAAAAACCAATGAACAAAACTAAGTTTAAAAAATAATAATAATATTGACAAATCCTTAGACTACCTAAAAAATAACGAATAAAGTTCAAATAAATAAAATAAAAAAGAGGAAATATTGCAACTGATGCCACAGAAATAAAATAATTATTAGTGACTACTATAAACAATTATATGCCAACAACTAAATAACTTTTCTAAACATGAAAGAAAATTCTTATGATGATACAACCTGCCGAGACCAAATCATGAAGGACTAGAAAGTCCTATAACAACAAGGAGATTTAATCAATTGAAACAACAAAGAAAAGTCCAGGACCAGATAGCTTCACTCGTGAATTGTATCAAACATTTAAGGAATTAACAGCAATTCTCAAATCTTCCAAAAAATTGAAGATGAGAGAACACTTCCCAACTTATTTTATGATGCCAGAATTATCATCATACCAAAGTTACAAAAAGACAAGAAAACTAAGAGCCAGTATTCCTGATAAATTTAGATGCAGAAATCCTCTACAAAATACTAGCAAACCAAATCAAACAGCACAGTAAACGAATCACATTCCATGACCAAGTAGGATATAGCCCTGGAATGCTGCTATGGTTCAGCATGTGAAAATCAATCAAACTAGTATGCCACATTTACAGAATAGAGAATCAAATCACATGGTCGCAATAGATGCTGGGAAAATATTAGATAAAATTCAACATTCTTTCATGATAAAAACTGTCAACAAACTAAAATTAGAAGGAAAAAATTTCAAGATGATAAAGACTATATATGAAAAGCTGTAAGCTTTTCCATTGGCTTACTCAATGGTGAAAAACTAAAAATTTTTCCTCTAAGATCAGGAACAAAGCAAGGATTCTCATTCTTATCACTTCTATAAAACATAGTATTGGCAGTCCCAGCCAAAGAAGGTAGGCAAGAAGAAGAAATAAAAGGCATTCAAACATACGTGTGCATGTGTCTTTATAGCAGCATAATTTATAATCCAGCACTATTCACAATAGCAAAGACTTGGAATCAACCCAAATGTCCATCAGTGACAGATTGGATTAAGAAAATGTGGCACATACACACCATGGAATACTATGCAGCCATCAAAAAGGATGAGTTTGCGTCCTTTGTAGGGACATGGATGCAGCTGGAAACCATCATTCTTAGCAAACTATCACAAGAACAGAAGACCAAACACCGCATGTTCTCACTCATAGGTGGGAACTGAACAATGAGATCACTTGGACTCGGGAAGGGGAACATCACACACAGGGGCCTATTATGGGGAGGGGGGAGGGGGGAGGGATTGCATTGGGAGTTATACCTGATGTAAATGACGAGTTGATGGGTGCAGCACACCAACATGGCACAAGTATACATATGTAACAAACCTGCACGTTATGCACATGTACCCTACAACTTAAAGTATAATAATAATAAATTAATTTTAAAAAAAAAGGCATTCAAGTAGGAAAGGAAGAAATGATATTATCCCTGTGTACTGATCCCATGATCTTATATATTGAAAATCCTAAAGATTTCACCAAACAACTATTAGAATTAATGAAAATTTTCAATAAAATTGCAAGATACAAATCAACATGCAAAAAATCATGTGAGTTAATATACACTAACAATGTTCTTTCTGAAAAGAATTAGGAAATCAATCCCATTTACAATAACACCAAAAAGAATGAAACACTTAGGAATAAACTCATCTAAGAAAGCAAAAAACTGATACATAGAAAACTATACAATCTAATGAGAGAAATTAGTAAGAACACAAATAAGTGGAAAAGCTTCATATGCTCATAGATTGGAAGAATTAATGTCTTAAAATGTTTATACCGGCCGGGTGCGGTGGCTCACACTGTAATCCCAGCACTTCGAGAGGCTGAGGCGGGTGGATCACGAGGTCAGGAGTTCAAGACCAGCCTGGCCTAGATGGTAAAACCCCATCTCTACTAAAAGTACAAAAATTAGCTGGGCACGGTGGCAGGCACCTATAATCCCAGCTACTCGGGAGGCTGGGGCAGGAGAATAATTTGAACCTGGGTGGCAGAGGTTGCAGTGAGCTGAGATCCCACCACTGTACTCCAGCCTGGGTGATAGAGTGAGACTCTGTCTAAAAAAATAAATAATTAAATAAAAGTCTTGCAGGACTAAAAAGGAGCCAGCCCAAAATTTATGTGGAATTTCAAAGAACAAATTATTTTTGACTGAAGAATCAAAAATAACAGTGAGAAAGAAAACGAATCTGGAGGCCTCACACTCCCTGATTTCAAAACATAACAAAGCTATAGTAATGAAAATACTATGGTACTGACATAAAGACACACATACACATCTATGGAAGAGAACTGAGGGTCCCAAAATAAATTCTCATACATATGGCCAAATCATCTTTGACAAGGCTACAAAATGGGAAAAGACTAGTTTCTTCAAAATATGGTCCTGGGAAAACTGGATATCTACACATAAGAAAACTAAGTTAGACCCTTAACTTACACCCCATACAGACATCAATTCAACATGGATTAAAGACCTAAATGTAAGACCTGAAACTACAAAACTCTTAGAAAAAGAACAGAGGAAAACCTCCATGACATTATATCTGGCAGTGATTTCTTGAATATGACATCAAAAGCACTAGCAACAAAAACGAAATGCATATAAATGGGAATATATCTAACTTCAGAAAATACTGTGAAACAAAGGAAGTAATTAACAGAGTGAAAAGGCAACAGACAGAATGGTAAAAAATAATTTCAAACTATATATCTGATAAGAAGTCAATATTCAGAATATAGAAAAAACTCCTACAACTCAAGAACAATAAGAGTAACTTGACCCAAAAAACGGGCAAATTAGTTAAGTAGACATTTCTCCAAATAAGGTGTACAAATGGTCAAAAAGCATATGAAAAGATGCTTGTTTAATACCATTAATCATCAGGGGAAAACAAATCAAAACCACAATGAAATATTGCATTACCAACATTAGGATAACCAGTGTATGTCTAAATTAAAAAAATAAAATAATAAGTGTAGACAAGAATGTAGAGAAATTGGAAACCTTGTACATTGTTGGTGGAAATGTAAAAATGTTCCACTACTATAAAAACAGTGGAAGTTCCTCAAGAAATTAAAATTATTAATAGAACTACCAAATGACTATCAGTGCTTCTTCTGGGTATTTATCCAGAAGAACTGAAGTCAGCATTTTGAAGACGTATTAGGATTCTAATATGACAGATAAAAGGAATATAATGATAATACTGATAGAATAGATAAAAGGAGTGATAGATAAAAGGAAAGTGGTGTATACATATATATATATATAAAATGAAATATTATTCACTCTTTAAAAAAGCATATGTGACAACATGGATGATCCTTGAGGACTTTATGCTAAGTGGAATAAGCCAGTCACAGAAATACAAATACTGCATCATTCTACTTATATGTGATATCTAAAACAGTCTAATAGAATCTAAGAGTGGATAGTGGTTGCCAGGAGCAGGGGATGGGGCAAACTGGGAGTTATTATTTAACAGGCATAAACTTTCACTTAAAGAAAATGAGTAAGTTCTAGAGAGCTGTGACATAACATCAGTCCTGTAGTCAACAATACTATATAGTATACTTAAAAGTTTGTTAAGATCACAGATCTCACGTTAATGTTCTTACCACAATAAAATAAAATTAATAATTAATAAAGCTTTTAAAAGATAACTGAAGGGTTGGGCACGGTGACTCACTCCTGTAATCCTAGCACTTTGGGAAGCTGAAGCGGGTGGATTGCCTGCGCTCAGGATTTCGAGACCAGTCTGGGGAACACGGTGAAACTCCGTCTCTACTAAAAATACAAAAAATTAGCCAGGCATGGCAGCATCTGCCTGTAATCCCAGTCACCCAGGAGGCTGAGACACGAGAATCGCTTGAACCTGGGAGGCAGAGGTCGCAGTGAGCCGAGATCATGCCACTTCACTCCAGCCTGGGTGACAGAGTGAGACTCCACCTCAAATAAATAAATAAATGAATAAAAAGATATTCCAGGCTCATGGATTGGAAGAATTAATATTGTTAAATGTCCATACTACACAAAGCAATCTACAGATTTAAGGCAATCCCTATCAAAATACCGGTGACATTCTTCACAGAAATAAAAATAAATCCTAAAATTCATATGAAACTACAAGTCATAGAGTAGCCAACCCATCCTAAGCAAAAAGAACAAAACTGAAGGAATCACAGTACCTGACTTCAAGTTATACTACAGAGCTATAGCAACCAAAACAGGATGGTACTGGCATAAAATCAGACACAAAGACCAGTGGAACAGAATAGAGAGCTCAGAATTAAATCCACACATCTACAGTGAACTCATTTCTGACAAAGGTGCCAAGAACATATGTTGAAGAGGAGAGTCTCTTCAATAAAGGGTGCTGGGAAAATGGGATATCCATATGAAAAAGAATAAAACTGTTCATCTATAATTTTATTCCATTGTGGTCAGAGAAGATATTTGATATAATTTCTATCATTTTGAATTTTTAAGAATTGTTTTGTGACCTCACATTTGGTCTATCCTTGAGAATTATCCATATGGGATAGGAGAATAATGTGTATTCTGTAGGCATCAGATAAAATATTAAACAAATATCTATTAGGTCTGCTTGGTCTGTAGTGCAGGTTACATCTGATGTTTGTTAGTTGATCTTCCGTCTGAATAATCCTTCTAATGCTGAAAGTGGGGTGGTGCAGTCTGGATATTATTACATTGAGGCCTAGCTCTCTCTTTAGCTCTAATAGTTGTTTGATATATCTGCATGCTTCAGGGTTTGGTGCATATGTGCCTATAATTTTTATATCCTCTTGCTGAACTGATCCATTTATTAGTATATAATAATCATCTTCTTTGTCTTTTTTATACCTTTGTCTTGAAATATATTTTTTATTATACTTTAAGTTCTGGGATATATGTGCAGAACGTGCAGGTTTGTTACATAGGTATACACGTGCCATGGTGGTTTGCTGCATCCATCAACCCATCATCTACATCAGGTATTTCTCCCTGACCTATTCCCCCACCCCATGACAGGCCCCTGTGTGTGATGTTCCCCACCCTGTGTCCACATATTCTCATTGTTCAACTCCCACTTATGAGTGAGAACATGCAGTGTTTGGTTTTCTGTTCCTGTGTTACTTTGTTGAGAATGATGGTTTCCAGCTTCATCCGTGTCCCTGCAAAGGATATGAACTCATCCTTTTTATAGTTGCATAGTATTCCATGGTGTATATGTGCCACATTTTCTTTATCCAGTCTAGCATTGATGGACATTTGGGTTGGTTCCAAGTCTTTGCTGTTGTGAATAGTGCTGCAATAAACTAAGTGTGCATGTGTCTTCATAGCAGAATGATTTATAATCCTTTGGATATATACCCAGTAATGGGATTGTTGGGTCAAATGTTATTTCTAGTTCTAGATCCTTGAGGAATCGCCACACTGTCTTCAACAATGGTTGAACTAATTTACACTCCCACCAACAGTGTAAAAGCGTTTCTATTTCTCCACATCCTCTCCAGCATCTGTCATTTCCTGACTTTTTAATGATCGCCATTCTAACTGGCATGAGATGGTATCACATTGTGGTTTGATTTGCATTTCTCTAATGACCAGTGATGATGAGATTTTTTTTCGTATGTTGGTTGGAAGCATGAATGTCTTCTTTTGTGAAGTGTCTGTTCATATCCTTCACCCACTTTTTGATAGGGTTGTTTTTTTCTTGTAAATTTGTTTAAGTTCCATGTAGATTCTCGGTATTAACCCTTTGTCGGATGGATAGACTGCAAAAATTTTCTTCCATTCTGTAGGTTGCCTGTTCACTCTGATGATAGTTTCTTTTGCTGTGCAGAAGCTGTTTAATTTAATTAGATCCCATTTGGCTTTTGTTGCCATTGTTTTTGGTGTTTTAATCATGAAGTTTTTACCCATGCCTGTGTCCTGGATGGCATTGCCTAGGTTTTCTTCTAGGGTTTTTATGGTTTTAGGTCTTACATTTGAGTCTTTAATTCATTTTGAGTTAATTTTTGTATAAGGTGTAAGGAAGGGGTCCAGTTTCAGTTTTCTGTATGTGGCTAGCCAGTTTTCCCAACATCATTTATTAAATACTGAATCCTTTCCCCATTGCTTGTTTTCGACAGCTTTGTCAAAGATCAGATGGTTGTAGGTGTGTTGCATTATTTCTGAGGCCTTCATCCTGTTCCATTGGTCTATACATCTTTTTTGGTACCAGTACCATGCTATTTTGGTTACTATAGCCTTGTAGTATAGTTTAAAGTCAGGCAGCATGTTGCCTCCAGCTTTGTTCTTTTTACTTAGGATTGTCTTAGCTATACAGGCTCTTTTTTGATTCCATATGAAATTTAAAGTAGTTTTTTTCTAATTATGTGAAGAAAGTCAATGGTAGCTTGATGTGGATAGCATTGAATCTGTAAATTACTTTGGGCAGTATAGCCATTTTTACGATATTGCTTCTTCCTATCCATGAGCATAGAATGTTTTTCCATTTGTTTGTATCCTCTCTTATTTCCTGGAGCAGTGGTTTGTAGTTCTCTTTGAAGAGGTCCTTCACATCCCTTGTAAGTTGTATTCTTAGGTATTTTATTCTCATTGTAGCCATTATGAATGAGAGTTCACTTATGATTTGGCTCTCTGTTTGTCTACTATTGGTGTATAGGAATGCTTGTGATTTTTACACATTGATTTTGTATCCTGAGATTTTGCTGCAGTTGCATATCAGCTTAAGATGATTTGGGGCTAAGACAATGTGGTTTTCAAAATATACAATTATGTCATCTGCAAACAGAGACAATTTGACTTCCTCTCTTCCTATCTGAATACGCTTTATTTCTTTCTCTTGTCTGATTGCCCTGGCCGGAACTTCCAATATTATGTTGAATAGGAGTGTTGAAGGAGGGCATCCTTGCCTTGTGCTGGTTTTCAAAGGGAATGCTTCCAGCTTTTTTGCCCATTCAGTATGATATTGGCTGTGGGTTTGTCATAAAGTGTTCATTATTTTGAGATACATTCCATCAATTCCTAGTTTACTGAGAGTTTTTAGCATGAAGAGGTGTCAATTTTTATCAAAGGCCTTTTCTGCATCTATTAAGATAATCATGTGGTTTTTGTCATTGGTTCTGTTTATGTGATGGATTACATTTATTGGTTTGCATATGTTGAATCAGTCTTGCATCCCAGCAATGAAGCCAACTTGATTGTGGTGGATAATCTTTTTTTTTTTTTGAGATGGAGTCTCACTCTGTGGCCCAAACTGGAGTACAATGGTACAATCTCAGCTCACTGCAACCTCTGCTGCCTAGGTTCAAGAAATTCTCCTCCCTTAGTCTCCTGACTAGCTGGGATTACAGGTGCCTGCCGCTGTGCTCAGCTAATTTTTGTAGTTTTAGTAGAGACAGGGTTTCACCATCTTGGTCAGGCTAGTCTTGAACTCCTGGCTTCGTGATCCACCCGCCTCAGTGTCCCAAAGTGCTGGGATTACAGGTGAGAGCCACCACGCCTGGCCGTGGATAAGCTTTTTGATGAACTGCTGCTTTTGGTTTGCCAGTATTTTATTGATATTCACATCAATGTTCATCAGGTATATTGGCCTTAAATTTTCTTTTTTTGTTGTGTCTCTGCCAGGTTTTGGTATCAGGATGATGCTGGCCTCATAAAATGAGTTATGTAGGAGTCCCTCTTTTTCTATTGTGTGGAATAGTTTCAGAAGGAATGGTACCAGATCCTCTTTGTACCTCTGGTAGAATTTGGCTGTGAAGCCATCTGGTCCTGGGGTTTTTTTTGGTTTGTAGGCTACTAATTACTGCCTCAATTTCAGAACTTGTTATTGGTCTATTCAGGGATTATACTTCTTTCTGGTTTAGTCTTGGGAGGGTGTATGTGTCCAGGAATTTATCCATTTCTTCTAGAGGTTTTAGTTTATAGTATTCTCTGACAGTAGTTTGTATTTCTATGGGATCAGTGGTGATATCCCCTTTATCATTTTTTATTCTGCCTTATTTGATTCTTCTCTCTTTTTTTTCTTCATTCGTCTGGCTAGCGGCCTATCTATTTTGTTAATCTTTTAAAAAAAACCGGCTCCTGGATTCACTGGTTTTTTTGAAGGGTTTTTGTGTCTCTATCTCCTTCAATTCTGCTCTGATCTTAGTTATTTCTTGTCTTCTGCTAGCTTTGAAATTGTTTGCTCTTGCCTCTTTAGTTCTTTTAATTTGATGTTAGGGTGCCAATTTCAGAACTTTCTCAAGTGGTTTTGTTCTCATTGGTTTCAAAGAACTTATTTATTTATGTCTTGATTTCATTATTTACCCAGTAGTCATTCAGTTTTCATGTAGTTGTGCGTTTTTGAGTGAGTATCTTAAACCTGAGTTCAAATTTGATTGCACTGTGTTCAGTTTCCATGTAGTTGTGTAGTTTTGAGTGAGTTTCTTAATCCCGAATTCTAATTGATTGCATCGTGGTCTGAGAGACTGTTTGCTATGATTTCCGTTCTTTTGTATTTGCTGAGGAGTGTTTTACTTCCAATTCTGTGGTCAGTTTTAGAATAAGTGTGATGTGGTGCTGAGAAGAATGTGTATTCTGTGGATTTGGGGTGGAGAGTTCTGTAGATGTCTATTAGGTCCACTTGGTCCAGAGCTGAGTTCAAGTCCTGAATATCCTTGTTAAGCTTCTGTCTCACTGATCTGTCTAATATTGACAGTGGGGTGTTAAAGTCTCCCACTATTATTGTGTAGGAGTCTAATTCTCTTTGTAGGTCTCTAAGAACTCACTTTATGAATCTGGGTGCTCTTGTATTGAGTGCATATATATTTGGGATAATTAGCTCTTCTTGTTCCATTGATCCCTGTACCATTTTGTAATGCCCTTCTTTGTCTGTTTTGATCTTTGTTGGTTTAAAGTCTGCTTTCTCAGAGACTAGGATTGCAACCCCTGCTCTTTTTTTGTTTTCCATTTGCTTGGTAAATATTCCTCCATCCATTTATTTTGGACCTTTGTGTGTCTTTGCATGTGAGATGAGTCTCCTGAATATAGCACACCAATGAGTCTTGACTCTTTATCCAATTAGCCAGTCTGTGTCTTTTAATTGGGGCATTTAGCCCATTTACATTTAAGGTCAATATTGTTATGTGTGAATTTGATCCTGTCATTATGATGCTAGCTGGTTATTTTGCCCACTAGCTGATGCAGTTTCTTCATAGTGTCAATGGTCTGTACAACTGCTATGTTTTTGCAGTGGCTGGTACCTGTTGTTCCTTTCCATGTTTTGTGCTTCCTTCAGGAGCTCTTGTAAGGTAGGCCTGGTGATTACAAAATCTCTCTGCATTTGCTTGTCTGTAAATGATTTTATTTCTCCTTTGCTTATGAAGCTTAGTTTGGCTGGATATGAAATTATGGGTTGAAAATTCTTTTCTTTAAGAATGTTGAATATTGGGATCCACTCTCTTCTGGCCTATAGGGTTTCTGCTGAGAGACCCACTGTTAGACTGATGGGCTTCCCTTTGTGGGTAATCCGACCTTTCTCTCTGGCTGCCGTTAACATCTTTTCCTTCATACCAACCTTGGTGAGCCTGCTGCTTATGTGTCTTGGGGTTGTTCTTCTCAAGGAGTATCTTTGTGGTGTTCTTTTATTTCCTAAATTTGAATGTTGGCCTGACTTGCTGGATTGGGGAAGTTCTCTTGGATTATATCCCGAAGGATGTTTTCCAACTTGGTTCCATTTTCCTCATCACCTCCAGGTACACCAGTCAAATGTAGGTTTTGTCTTTTCACATAGTCCCATATTTCTTGGAGGCTTTGTTCGTTCCTTTTCATTCTATCTTATCTAATCTTGTCTTCATGCTTTATTTCATTAAGTTGATCTTCAATCTCTGATATCCTTTTTTCCACTTGATCAATTTGGCTGTTGATACTTGTGCACACTTCACGAAGTTCTCATGCTGTGTTTTTCAGCTCCATCAGGTCATTTGTGTTCTTCCCTAAACTGGTTATTTTAGTTAGCAATTCCTCTAACTTTTTCAAAGTTCTTAGCTTCCTTGCATTGGGTTAGAACATGCTCCTTTAACTTGGAGGAGTTTGTTATTACCCACCTTCTGAAACCTACTTCTGTCGATTCATCAAACTCATTCTCTGTCTAGTTTTGTTCCTTTCCTGGTGAGGAGTTGTGATCCTTCAGAGGAGAAGAGACATTCTGGTCTTTGGCACTTTCAGCCTTTTTGCGCTGGTTTTTCCTCATCTTTATGGATTTATCTACTATTGGTCTTTGATGTTGGTGATTTTCGATGGGGTTTTTGTGTGGACTTCTTTTTTGTTGATGTTGATGCTATTGCTTCCTGTTTGTTAGTTTTCCTTCCAACAGTCAGGTCCCTCAGGTGCAGGTCTGCTGGAGTTTGCTGGAGGTCCACTCCAGAGCCTGTTTGCCTGGATACCACCAGTGGAGGCTGCAGAACAGCAAAGATTGCTGCCTGTTCCTTCCTCTGAAAGCTTCATCCCAGAGGAGTACCTGGCAGATGCCAGCTGGAGTTCTCCTGTATGAGGTGTCTGTTGACTCCTGCTGACACCTGTCTCCCAGTCAGGAGGCACAGGGGTCAGGGACCCACTTGAGGAGGCAGGCTCTCCCTTAGCAGAGCTCAAGCACTGTCCTGCATGATCCACTCCTCTCTTCAAAGCCAACAGGCGGGACTTTTATGTCTGCTGAAGCTGCGCCCACAGCTGCCCCTTCCCCCAGTTGCTCTGTCCCAGGGAGATGGGATTTTTAACTATAAGCCCCTGACTGGGGCTGCTGTCTTTCTTTCAGAGACACCCTGCCCAGAGAGGAGGAATCTAGAGAGGCAGTCTAGCTACAGAGCTTTGCCTAGCTGTGGTGGGCTCTACCCAGTTCAAACTTCCTGACAACTTTGTTTACACTGTGAGGGAAAAATTGCCTACTCAAGCCTCAGTATTGGCGGATACCCTTCTCCCCACCAAGCTCGAGCATCCCAAGTCAACTTCAGACTGCTGTGCCGGCAGCAAGAATTTCAAGCCAGTAGATTTCACCTTGCTGGACTCCATAGGGGTGGGATCTGCTGAGCTAGACCACTCAGCTGCCTGGCTCCAGTCCCCTTTCCAGGAAGAGAACGGTTCTGTCTCACTGGCATTCCAGGCACCACTGGGATATGAGAAAAACTCCTGCAGCTAGCTCAACATCTGCCCAAATGGCTGCCCAGTTTGGTGCTTGAAACCCAGGGCCCTGGTGGTATAGGCATCCAAAGGAAACTCCTGATCTACGAGGTTGTGAATACCATGGGAAAAGCGTAGTATCTGGGCCAGAATGCACCATTCCTCGTGGCACAGTCCCTCATGGCTTCCCTTGGCTAGGAGAGGGAGCTCCCCGACCCCTTGTGCTTCCCAGGTGAGGTGTTGCCCCACCCTGCTTCAGCTCACTCTCTGTTGGCTGCACCCACTGTCTAACCAGTCCCAATTAGATGAGCTGGGTACCTCAGATGGAAATGCAGAAATCACCTACCTTCTGCATTGATATCACTGGGAGCTGTAGACTGGAGCTGATCCTATTTGGCCATATCTTGCCAGCCACCTTCTTCTCTTTGAAATCTATTTTATCTAATATAAGTATAGCTACTCCTGCTTTTTTTTTGGTTTCCGCTTACATGAGACATGTGTTTCCATTACTTTATGTTTAGTCTATGCTTGTTTTACAGGTGAAGTGTGTTTCTTCTAGGCAACAGTTCATTGAGTCTTACTTTTTTTTTTTTTTAAATCCATTCAGCCACTCTATGCATTTTCATTGAAGATCCTAACCAATTTACAGTCAATGTTATTATTGATAAGTAAATACTTCCTCCTGCCACTTTGTTATTTGTTTTCTGGTTATTTCATGTTTTGTTTGTTCCCTCCTTGCTTCCTGTCTTCCTTTTATGTGAAAGTGATTTTTCATGGGCATTGTGTTTTATTTTCTGGTTTATATTTTTTGTGCAACTGCTGTGAGTTTTTTGATTTCAGTTTACATGAGATTTGTAAATAACATCTCACAACTCATTATATAAACTGATAACTTAACTGTGATTACGAAAACAGACTAACAAATAAGCAAAGAGAAAATTAGTAAATACTTTGTACTTTAATTTCATCTCCCCACTTTTTTAGTTTTTGTTCTTCCTAATTATGTCTTATTACAGTTTCTATGTCTTAAAAAGTTGTAGTAGTTGCTACATTTAATAGTTTTGTTTTTAGCCTTCCTAGCAAAGATTTGAATATTTTATACACCACAATTATATTGTTACAAAATTCTGTGTTTGTGCATTTACTATTACCAGTGAATTCTGTACCTTCAGATGATTTCTTATTGCTCACTAATGTCTTTTTCTTTCAGACAAAACAACTACTTTAGCATTTCTTGTAGGATAAGTCTGGTGTCGATGAAATCTCTCAGCTTTGGTTTGTCTGGGAAAGTCTTTATTTCTCCTTCATGTTTAAAGGATACTTTCACTGGATATACTATTGCATGGTAAAAGTTTCTTCTTCAGCCCTTCAAATATGTCAGGCCACTTTCTCCTGGCCTGTAAGGTTTCCATTGAGAAATATGCTGCCAGATGTATTAGAGCTCCATTATATGTTATTTGTTTCTTTTATCTTGCTGTTTTTAGGATCCTTTCTTTAGCCTTGACCTTTGGGTATTTGATTACTAAATGTCTTGAGGCAGTCTTACTTGGGTTAGATCTGCTTGGTGTTACAATGTAACCTTCTTGTACTTAAATATGGACATCTTTCTCTAGGTTTAGAAAGCTCTCGTTATTATGCCTTTGAATAAACTTTAACCCTAATCTCTCTCTTTCTACCTCCTCTTTAAGGCCAGTAACTCTTAGATTTGCCCTTTGGAGGTTATTTGCTAATCTTGTAGGTGTGCTACACTCTTTTTTATTCTTTTTGTGTCTCCTGTGACCTTATTTTCAATGTCTGTCTTCAGGCTCACTAATTCTTTCTTCTGTTTGATCAATTATGCTGTTGAGACTCTGATGCATTCCTCAGTTTATTAATTGAATTTTTCACCTCAAGAATTTCTGCTTGATTGTTTTAAATCATCCCAATCTCCTTATTAAATTTATCTAATAGGATTCGGAATTCCTTCTCTGTGTTGGATTTTATTGAGCTTCTTCAAAACAGCTATTTTGAATTCTCTGTCTGAAAGGTCACATATCTCTGTCACTCCAAAATTGGTCATTGTTGCCTTATTTAGTTCACTTGGTGAGGTCACTTTGGTGCCTCTTTCCTTAAGTCTTGATGCTTATCATTGTTTATTGATGTCTGGGCACTGAAGAGTTAGAAATTTATTCTAATCTTCATAGTCTTGGCTTGTCTGTACCGGTGCTTCTTGAGAAGGCTTTCCAAGTATTCAAAGGGAATTGATTGTTGTGTCCTAAGTCTTTGGTCACTGCAGCCATATGTACATTAGGGCATAACCCAAGTCCAGTAATACTGTGACTCTTGTAGACTCATAGAGGTACCACTTTGCTGGTCTCAGGCAAGAGCTAGGAGAATTCCTGGATTACCATGCATTGCCTCTTCTTCTCTTCCCTTACTTCCCCTCAGACAAATAGAGTCTCTCATTCTCCATGCTCAGCTGCCTGTAGTTGGAAGAGGGAAAATACAAGCACTCCCATGGCCATCACCACTAAGGTTGTGCTCAGTCACACCTGAAGCCAGCACAGTACTGGGTCTCAGTTAAGGCCTGTGACAACTACAGTGTGGCTACCACTGATGTTTATTCAAGACCCATGTGCTCTTTACTCAGAAGGTGATGAGTCCTGCCAGGCCTGGTCTCTCCCTTCAGGGCTGGTTCTCCTCTGACCCAGATTAGATCTTAAAAACCCCTCTAGGAGCTATGGCATAAAATCAGGGACTTTAGGAGTCTGCTTGGTGCTTTATTTTACCGTCCTGAGCTGGCATCCAAGTTGCAAGACGAAGTCTTTTTTATTCTTCCCACTCCTTTCCTCAAAAAGAAAGAGTATGTCCCTGTGACTACCAAAGCCGAGAATGTGCTGGATTAGATCTGAATCTAGCACAATACTGAATCTTGCCCAACATCCATGGCAACTGCTTTCTGACTACTGCTGATATTTATTCCAGGATCAACGATTCGCTAGTCAGTGGGTGGTAAATTTTGCCAGGACTGCATCATTCCCCTCAGGGCCAGGGAATTCTGGCCCAGGGTGGGTCTAGAAATGTCATCCAGGAGCTGTGCCTGGAATAGGGGCCTCAGGACTCTCCTTGATCCCTTATTTTACTGTGGCTGAGCTGGTATCTAAGTTGCAAGACAAAGTCCTCTTTATGCTTCCCTCTCCTCCTGGAGCTGCAAGCCATGCTACCTGAAGTTGAGGGATGGGTGACACAAGCACTCCCTTGGCTACAACTGGTGCCTCGGTGGGTCATATGCAGGCCAAGTCTACTATCTCCAGGCCCCAAACAGTACCAGGACTTGCCCAGGAATTGTCATCCTTATGGCCTAGACTGTCTTTCAAGTTTATTTAGAACCTCAGAGCACTTTAGCTCGTGGTGGTAGAGCTAGCCAGAACTTAGGTTCTGACTGCTGAAACGGAAGATTTCCCTCTGGCTAGACCTGGTCTAAATGCTCTTTCTGTGGATGCCATCCAAATTCTGCCCTATATTGCTTTCTGCTATGACAGGGCAACCTGGAGTTCCAATACAAAGTCTCACAGTCACTGTGCTCTCTCTCCTGTAAATGCATAGATTCTCTCCCTGCACCACAGAGTTGCTGCCGGCGGTTAGGGTAGGTGATTCAAGACTGTCTTTCCCATCCTCTTTGGTGCCTCTTTCCTTAATATGATGTCAAAATCAGGTACTGTGATTGCTCTCCTGATTTTTGGTTCTTGTGCAGTTGCTTTCTTGTGCGGATGGTTGTTTAATTTGGTGTTTCTCTGGCAGGTGGGGGACAATTGCTGGATATTCTATTTAGCCATCTTGCCCCACCTCCCTCCCATACTTTTCTCTTTGATTTGTTAATGTGGGGAATTACAATAATATGCTGCTTTTCATAATGTTACATCATTCTTCCATTCTTAAAATAAATTTACTTGGTACTGTTGAGTTTTCCTTTTCACTTATTACTGGTTTGTTTATATTTTCCTTTGGATAATTGGACCTACCTTAATGATTAATATTAGCCTACAATTTTTACATGCCATGCTCTCTGCATATGGTTTTGCTGGCAAGGTTATACTGAATTTGTAAAATAATATGAGAGTATTTTCACTTTTTAAAATATCCAGAATACATAGTAATTTTTGAATTAAACAGTGTATTTTTTAGTTTCTTGATTTTTTGGTCTTCCTTTAAATAGTGTGAAACTTTATCAGTCAGTTAAGTTAAGCTTGATCTTTTGTTTGTTTGTCACTTTGCTAGAGAGAGACTAGTGCTGCCTTTTCTCTGACATCAGTTCAGTCTTACTGCAAGGCTGGGCCCTTCTGGGACCAAGGTTCAGGAAGTGCCTTCAGACAGAAACTTAAAGTATTCTTTGCAACTCACCTCATTACTTTATTTTCTCTCAGGGAGAATAATCTTTTGATGCCTGTTGCCTAATGTCTGAAAATCGTTGTTTCATATACAGTCATTCATTGCTTAGTAATAAGGATGTGTTCCGAGAAATGTGTTGTCTGGTGATTTTTCTTGTTTGAATATCATCAGGTGTACTTACACAAGCCTAGACAGTTAGCCTACTACACATCTAAGCTATATGATATACCTTATTGCTCTAGGCTACAAACACATAAAGCATGTCACTGTACTAAATATTGTAGGCAATTGTAATACAATGTCAAGTATTTGCATATAAAAGTGCAATACAATATACAATATTATAATCTCATGGGACCACTGTCATATATACAATCTGTCATTGACTGAAACATTATAATGTAGCATATGATTGCATTTTATCTTCCAGTTTGTTTGTTTACTTATTTATTTATTTATTTATTTTTGCAATAAGAAGGCAAGTCTATAGTACCAACTGTTCTGACATGCCAGAAGTTGAAAATTCCTGTTTCATTAAATTTTATTTTTATATTTTCTTTTTCCTTCTATTATTGCATTTGTTGCATTCTCTTTTTCTAGCTTCTTAGTTTAGATGCTTACCTTCTAGATTTTGAGTACTTATTCTTGTCTTTTATATGCATTGAAGACTACATATTTCCTTCAAAGTACTATTTTGGCTGCACTCCACATGTTGTATTGCAGTATATTAAGTGCATTGCTGAAAACGTTATGTGCATTATAAATTCTTCCTTGCTCTACAACATATTTAGAATGCCATTTTTAACTTATTCATTTATAATTAACTGAACTACATAATCAGAGCATATTGTTTCTATAGTTAATGTTTATCAGTTATCTGAAAAGTTTGAGAATCTATGACACATTAATTGTCAATTTTGGTAAACATGATAAATATTCCATGAATGCTTAAGAGAGTTATGGGCTTCCTACTTTTTACTATATTTATCCATTATATTAAGGTTATTAATTGTCTTATATTCTTATTAATTTTGTCTGCTTGATCTGTCAATTATTTAGAAGAGTATGTTGAAATCTCACATGATGTTGATTACTTTGTCCACCGATGTTTATAGTTATGTCTTTTTTTGGCATATATTCAGAGGTTATGCTATTATGAACTTAATGCTCGGAAATAAATTATGTCTATGAAGACCTGAACCTGTTGACATTACATTATGACCTTTCCTTAACAACGTTTTTACTTTAAAATGCATTTTATCATGACACAGTGACTCAAATATTCCTTTAGTAAGTAAAAGCAGGTAATTTTAAGTGATACTAACTTTTTCCCACTTAACGTACCAGTTCAAGCCTAAATAAAGCCTGATTAGGAGAGACTATGCCTGCATTTCATTAAAAGTACAGAAAAATATTTTCCCATTGGAAATATTATATCTTACATACCAGACTGTCCTGTATCTTCTACTTTAGGATTGAACCATAAAATATTTTATGTTGAAAATGACTGAAATAGACAAGCACAGTCATACACACATTAAAATGCACAATTAAAAATATCTCTTTAAAGTTCATGTGGAACCAAAAAAGAGCCCGCATTGCCAAGACAATCCTAAGTCAAAAGAACAAAGCTGGAGGCATCACGCTACCTGACTTCAAACTCTACTACAAGACAAACAGCATGGTACTGGTACCAAAAGAGAGATATAGACCAATGGAACAGAACAGAGTCCTCAGAAATAATACCACACATCTACAGCCATGTGATCTTTGACAAACCTGACAAAAACAAGAAATGGGGAAAAGATTCCCTATTTAATAAATGGTGCTGGGAAAATTGGCTAGCCATAAGTAGAAAGCTGAAACTGGATCCTTTCCT
Organism: Macaca fascicularis; assembly: GCF_037993035.2. Taxonomy (NCBI): domain Eukaryota; kingdom Metazoa; phylum Chordata; class Mammalia; order Primates; family Cercopithecidae; genus Macaca; species Macaca fascicularis. Next base: position 36,155,372 of record NC_088385.1, on the reverse strand, counting down.
TACTCCTTATACACAAATTAATTCAAGATGGATTAAAGACTTAACTGTTAGACCTAATACCATAAAAACTCTAGAGGAAAACCTAGGTAGTACCATTCAGGACATAGGCATGGGCAAAGACTTCATGTCTAAAACACCAAAAGCAACGGCAGCAAAAGCCAAAATTGACAAATGGGATCTCATTAAACTAAAGAGCTTCTGCACAGCAAAAGAAACTACCATCAGAGTGAACAGGCAACCTACAGAATGGGAGAAAATTTTTGCAATCTACTCATCTGACAAAGGGCTAATATCCAGAACCTACAAAGAACTCAAACAAATTTACAAGAAAAAAACAAACAACACCATCAAAAAGTGGGCAAGGGATATGAACAGACATTTCTCAAAAGAAGACATTCATACAGCCAACAGACACATGAGAAAATGCTCATCATCACTGGCCATCAGAGAAATGCAAATCAAAACCACAATGAGATACCATCTCACACCAGTTAGAATGGCAATCATTAAAAAGTCAGGAAACAACAGGTGCTGGAGAGGATGTGGAGAAATAGGAACACTTTTACACTGTTGGTGGGATTGTAAACTAGTTCAACCATTACGGAAAACAGTATGGTGATTCCTCAAGGATCTAGAACTAGAAGTACCATATGATCCTTTGGGTGTATATATATACCCAAAGGATTATAAATCATGCTGCTATAAAGACACATGCACACGTATGTTTATTGAGGCACTATTCACAATAGCAAAGACTTGGAATCAACCCAAATGTCCATCAGTGACAGAGTGGATTAAGAAAATGTGGCACATATACACCATAGAATACTATGCAGCCATAAAAAAGGATGAGTTTGTGTCCTTTGTAGGGACATGGATGCAGCTGGAAACCATCATTCTCAGCAAACTGTTGCAAGAACATAAAACCAAACACCACATGTTCTCACTCATAGGTAGGAAGTGAACAATGAGATCACTTGGACTTGGGAAGAGGAATATCACACACCAGGGCCTATTATGGGGAGGGGGTAGGGGGGAGGGATTGCATTGGGAGTTATACTTGATGTAAATGACGAGTTGATGGGTGCTGAAAAGTTGATGGGTGCAGTACACCAACATGGCACAAGTATACATATGTAACAAACCTGCATGTTGTGCACATGTACCCTAGAACTTAAAGTATAATTTAAAAAAAAAAAAAAAAAAATATATATATATATATATATATATATATATATATATCTCAAAAAGTAAGAAAGTTCAGTTGCACTTCAATTAACTATCCAGGGAATATTTCACATTTGTGGTCAAATAGTACATTTTTATACCTTGGCTATTTTTTAAATAATGCCTATCTATAATCTGTTGATTATTTCCTATGAATCAGGCACTAAGCTATAAATCGTGTATGTATAATCTCAGTAACTATGCAAACTCGAGCAGGTTATTTGACTTTTTCCTTTACCTCAAATTTTTCATCTTTAAAAAACCAGTAATATCAATCAGTCTTCCGAGTTGCTTTTTAGTAATATAAACTTATGAGAAATATACTGTTCTGTGAATATTCCTTAGATTAAGAAAGCCTAAGTGCTTTTTAAAACACTATGGTGTTGTATGTTTATACTAAATACATGTGAGTCATAAGAAAAACACAGTAAGCCTTCCATTGTACCTGTTTTAAAGGTACTATTACACACACACAAAAATTACACTTTGCTCTTTAAAACTGTTTCCAAGTAATGAGAAGACTGATAAAAGGGCAATTTAATAGCATCAGTAACTGATGGGCTCATTGCCAGGATTTTATTGATCTACTTGTCCACTAAAATGAATCTCCTTTTATAGCAATCATTTGTTTGTGCTTTATTACTGTATTTACAGAGTTTTCCTCCTTTACTAAATGTTTTTGTATACTGGTAATTAGGCATTTTCCTTTATATTTTAGTTTTAATACAGGCTCTGGTCAACTTTCCCCTCACTGTCTTCCACCACCTCAACCAAAATCTGACACTTCTCTGGTGGCCCTGCAGGCATGCAGTAACCCCTCACTGGGACTTGTATGTGTAATAAATTTCTTCCTTCCAAACCTCATTCTCATTTCCTCCTATAGTCATGGTTACTTTACCATACCATATTCAACATAGACAGTCTTAGAAAATATACAATATAGGATTTTTGAAATTGTAAAAAGCAGTTTGGGAGGCTCTAGATATGTAGACAATATCTCAGTAAAGGCTTGAAAAAGACAAGTTTCAAGAGTCACAGTTACTTAGGCATACTAACCAACTGGTTTTCATCTAAAGATGTATGAAAGTAAGAAAATAGGAAATAAAATTAGAATATTGTTGTAGAACTGCTAATGAGTATTATATAATGAAAAAAGACCCATGTTTCTTTTTTTCTTTCTTTCTTTCTTTTTTTTTTTTTTTTTTTTTTGAGATGGAGTCTCACTCTATCGCCAAGTTGGAGTGCATTGGCACAGTCTTGGCTAACTGCAACCTCCGCCTCCTGGGTTCAAGTGATTCTCCCGCCTCAGCCTCCTGAGTAGCTGGGACTATAGGCGCACTCCACCATGCCCAGCTAATTTTTGTATTTTTAGTAGAGACGGGGTTTCACCATGTTGGCCAGGATGGTCTCGATCTCTTGACCTTGTGATCCGCCCGCCTCGGCCTCCCAAAGTGCTGGGATTACAGGCGTGAGCCACCATGCCTGGCCAGACTGTGTTTCTTAAAAATAAAATGTTCTATAATTCTACATTGCCCATGTGTGCTGAATGAAAGAACAAGAAAGTGATCATTAATGTAACTTAGGAAGTAATGCAAAAAGGAAATTTTAGTGTATGAAATGCTACTCTCATAAACTGAAGAAATGAAATCCATTCCACCACGCATTCAGCTTTCTTTCAGATTACTCTGCAAGCACTTGTGTCTATTTTTCTTTATCTTCTGCCAATCTCCAGCAGCTTTCATTGCATTTTTTTTTTCCAAAGCAGAACTGTCTATTAAAGGTTTTCTTCAGAAAGAACTACTGGGCAGTAGTACTCCGAAGGACCCAAAAGAGTTAATGTACGAAACCTGTATGTGCAGCCACAAAATCTGGGAACAGCATGTGACTAAGATAGGATTGTTTGCTCTGCAAGTAACACTCCTGGTCAGTGCTAATTCGAAAGACTTCCAATTCTGGGGATCTTCAATCAACGGGAAGGATTCTCCATGAAGGAACACAGTCACCCATGAAAGATGTTGTGTCCAAATACAAAACATTCCCCTCGTGGGGTTAGGATGAGGCTCACTCACTCATGCATTTGGCAAACATAATTTGAGTTTTTACCATGTGCCAGGCAGAATTCTAGGTAGAGAAGTCAAGTAAGAGAAGTTTTCATCTTTGTGGTGTTGACATTGTGATGGAAGAACACAGACATTAATCAGTAAGTATTTGAAAAGATATTACCATTTCAGAGAGTCATAAATGTTATGAAGAATGTAAGTCAGAATAGTGGAATTGAGGGAGATTGAAACTTGGGAGTTGGGAAAATAAGCTACTTAAGATAGGGCGTTTGGGTAATGTCTCTTCCAGGAAAGGACATGTGAACTGAGAAGAGACAGAATTGTAAGGACGCAGTCACAGGAAGATAAAGGGAGGGATACGGGGCCCGTCAAGGCACTGGCAAGTGTACGGCTCAGGCTCAGAATCACATTCCCTTCCCCTTAGTTGAGAATTAGAGCACCAAGGATGACTGTCTATGGCAGAGATGAGTGGTTAAGAAGGCAGAATTTAGAAACATGGTACAATATATTCCCTTCTAGAGAGCATGACAGGTGAAAGGATGTAGTGTATCCTGCCCTAAGGAGAACAAGAAGATCTGAACAAACAAATTGGTCTAAAGAGACAAGAAGATGGGATAGGGGAATTAAAGCAGAGGCTGCCAGAAGCAAGATGACAATTCTAAGGACAATATACATTTATTTATATACTTTGGAAAAGATGTATCTCTTCTACAAGGCTGTAATTTTCTTAGAACAGGTTTTTTCTTATCCATTTTTCTATTTTTGATGTGGTCTATCATCCCCCAAAATGACCTATGATTGATTATACTCCTAAAGAATAAATGCTCATTAAATATCTGTAGAGAATAATCATGAAATCGGAGACATTTAGGTAAAGCTATATGGAATTACACTCAGAGGTCATTTGAAAGGGAAAAATGTGTTGCGGAGAGAGGAATTATAGAGTACAACCTAGACAGTGCATATTAGAGGCAATTTTGAATACTGAAGACTATTTTAAACTACTCTGGGTGACCGTAGTGTCTCCAGAAATCTTGTGCAAAGTATAACCTTTGTCTGAGTTTCACTTTTAATTAAGGTTTGTATTTTTTCCAGACTCATCAGTGAGAAAAGAAAGAGCAAGCATACAACGGTAAGAGCCAGCATATACAGCACACCAGGCTCAAAATTAGTGATGGCAAAGATAATTAACAGATAATGTCAATGCGATGAAGTGTTGTCACAAGATAACGGTCTCCTGCTGCTATATAAATGTTGAACTGAAGCCCATTATTCAAAAACAAATGTCAAAGTTGAGACAGGAATTTTTAACCCATAAAATATTAACCTTTAAACAATGTTCTATTGCAATAATGTATTTCTGATACAGTATATTTTGCTCTAAAAATGCTAGAAAAAGTAATCATTTTTAATAGGGATGCTACAAATGTGCCCTAACATTTATTTGTATAATAGTTAACGCTATGGGTAGTCAACTGGATCAAAATCTGGATGCTTTTATTTTTAGCATTTTAGAGATAATTATTTTAGTGTGCTTTCCAGTATAACTAGCTGTCATCTTACTACTTATACAGACACCCTTAAAAATAATGAAAGTTTGAATGGCAGATTATATTCTTAATTATCAATAAACATGTCACTGATACAAATATTTTTAATTTAATTATTACATTTTAATCTAATACCTTCAATCGAGCATTATAGTTTGATATGCCCATTTTTTAAAAAAATGATTGTTAATAACTTTTTTTTCTTCTAAGGAATGTATCCTTTCAACTTCCAGATGATTGAAGGTAACATTACAAACCAAGGTGACAATTCAGTAATCACATGAATACAGGAAGCTACTATAGCAGCAAGAGATCCCCTGTGTAAACTCTTTTATCTAAACTCACTTTATTAGAATAATTTTGTGCCAATTATTAATTTATCTGTCTCTCAACTGAAAATCCCCCTTTTAATCCTGCTGTACAATAATGGAGGAAAACCTTGTAAAAATTTCTTCGTCAGTGGAGAAAATATTAAGTCTGTTAGTGCAGTGTAACTTCTGCACTTTGTTAGTTCATGTAAACTTCCGCAGTGTTCAGCGTCAACAGCACTTCTCTACGAGCAGCTTCCCCCAGAAGGCACCTTCCAAACACATCACCGTGGGTCGTGGTGGAAGGGAGCCTCCCAATGCATGACCCTTGCTGAGTGTTACCAGTGAGTTCCACAATGTGGGGACCTCAGCAAACACTTCCACCTTCCTTCAGACCACTGCCATCCTCCTCAACAAGGTCTGGATCTCAGGCCTGAGAGGTAGGTTCTTCCATCTATGTCCCTTCCTGGGTTGCTTTGCCTCAACTATAAAGGCAGGGGCTCCTCCCTATTTCTGCTCTTCCTGTATTCTTCAAAATTTTCTTTTTCCATTAGTAGGTAATCCATCATAATTAACTCTTTACATTTAACCTCCCCTGTTAAAATTACTGTGTGGCTTCTGTGTCCTAATTGGTCAGTGAATAATACAACTTTCCATTTCACCCCATCCATTTTTAAATGTTACCAGAATATAATGGCTTCTTTATAGATTTTCTCACTGAGGTAGGCGTCACGTAATATAGAATTAACCTTTTTCTTTTTTGAGATGGGTCTCACTCTGTCACCCAGGCTGAAGTGCAGTGGCAGGATCTTGGCTCACTGCAGTCTCAACCTTCCAGGCTCAAGTGATCCTCCAACCTCAGCCTTCTGAATAGCTGGAACTACAGGTGCGCACTGCCATACCTGGCTAATTTTTTTTTGTATTTTTGGTAGAGATGGGGTTTCACCATGCTGCCCAGGCTGGCCTCGCACTTCTGAGCTCAAGCGATCTCTGCCTGGGCCTCCCAAAGTTCTGGAATTACAGGCATGAGCCACCACGCCCGACCAAAATTAACCATTTTAAAGTTTATAATTCAGCACATTTAACATTTCACGATGTTGTACAACCACCATCTTCCTCTATCTAGTTCCAAGACATTTTCATCACCCCAAAAGATAAACCTGTACTCATTAAGCAGTCACTCCCTATTTCCCCTCCCTGCCCCACAGGTCCCCAGCAATCACCAATCTGTTTTCTAACTGTATGTCTTTTCATGTGCCAATTATTTCACATAAACGGAACCATACAATATGTGACCTTTTGTTTCTGGCTTCTTTCACAAGCATAATGTTTTCAAGGTTTATCCATATTTCAGCATGTATCAGTAATTCATTCCTTTCAAGCTAAGTAACATTCTATTTTATACACCAAGTTCGTTTATCCATTCATCCACTGAAGGACGTTAGGGTTGTTTGTACCTTTTATCTGTTATGAATAATGCTTCCATGAATATACCTGTTTTTAAATCTTTAGGATATATACCCAGAAGTAGAAGTGCTGAATCTTAGGCTAATTCTATGTATAACTTTTTTACAAACCACAAAACTGTTTTCTGCAGTAGATGCACCATTTTACATTCCCTCCAGCAATATACAAGGGCTCCAATTTCTCCATGTTCTTTTGTTATTTTCCATTGTTTAAATTACAGCCATTCTAGTGGATGTGAAGCAGTATCTCATTGTCGTTTTGCAGTTCCCTAATGCATATGATATTGAGCATCTCAGAATGTGCTTGTTGATGATTTCATATCTGCCCTACAGAAATCTGTCTTCAAATCCTTTGCCTCTTTTTAGATTTACCTTTTATTTATTGATTAAAAATTATAGAGATATATAACATTTATATGTATTCTTTGCCATATTTTATTTTATTTATTTATTTATTTATTTTATTTATTTATTTTTTTTGAGACAGAGTCTCGCTCTGTCGCCCAGGCTGGAGTGCAGTGGTGCTCTCTCTGCTCACTGCAAGCTCCCCCTCCCAGGTTCACACCATTCTCCTGCCTCAGCCTCCCCAGTAGCTGGGACTACAGGCGCCCACCACCACCACCAGCTAATGTTTTGGGTTTTTTTTAGTAGAGACGGGGTTTCACCGTGTTAGCCAGGATGGTCTCGATCTCCTGACCTCTTGATCCGCCCGTCTAGGCCTCCCAAAGTGCTGGGATTACAGGCGTGAGCCACCGCGCCCGGCCCTCTTTGCCTAATTTTAAATTGGGTTGTGTGTCATTTTGTTGGTAAGGTATGTGTTCTTTAAATATCCTAGATAATAGATCTTTTTCAGATATGTGATTTACAAATATTCTCTCCCATTGTGTAGGCTGTGTTTTTGTTTTCTTGGTAATGTCATTAGATGGACAAAAGTTTTAAAATTCTTACATAGTCCAATTTATCTTTTTCATTTGTTGCTCATACTTCGGGCTCATATTGAAGAATCGACTGCCTAATTCCCTGTCATGAAGATTTACTCCTACATTTTCTTGTAATAGTTTTACAGTTTAACCCTTATATTTAGGCCATTGATCATTTGGAGTCACTTTTTGTATATAGTATGAGGTAAATATCATTTTTTTTCTTTTGCATGTGGATATTCAGTTGTGTCAGCATCATTTGTTGAAGTGACTATTATTTCTCCTATTGAATGCACTTGGCAACCTTGTCAAAAATCAAATGGATATAGATGTATGAGTTGACTTCTGGACTCTTAATTCTACTGTTTAAATGTCTATATTTATGCTAGTACCACAGTTTTGATTAACTTTAGCTTTGTAGTAAGTTTTGAAATCAGAAAGTGTGAATCCTTCAATCTTATTTCTCTTTTTCATTATGGTTTGACTATTCAAGGATCCTTGCAATTGCATGTGAATTCATAAATTGATGTTTCCATTTTCTGCAAAAAAAATGGATGTTTGAATTTCGATGGGAATTGTATTGAATCTGTAGATCACTTTAAATAGTATTACCATCTTGACAATATTAAGTCTTCAAATCCACACAGACAAGATGTCTTTCAATTTATTTGGGTCTTCTTTAACGTCTTTCACCTCATTGGTTAAATTCACCTGTGGATATTTTATTCTTTTGGGTAATATTGTAAATGGAATAAATTTACTACTTTCTTTTTCAGATTGTTTATTGCTTTTCTATAAAAACACAACTAATTTCTATGTGTTGATCTTGTACCCTGTAATTTTGATGAATTCATTCAGTAGCTCTATTAATTTTGGGGGGGGAGTTCTATATATACATTATGTCATTTATTTTACCTCTTCTTTTCTAATTTGTATATCTTTTTCTTGCTAGTTGCCCTGACTTAACTTCCAGTACAATGTTGGAGATCAACATTGAATAGGCATACTTGTCTTATTTTCAGTCTTAGGGAGAAAGCTTCCATTCCTGCACCATTTAGTATGATGTTAGTTATGGGTTTTTAATAAATGTCCTTTTCATATTCAGAAAGTTTCCATCTATTTAAGTTTGCTGAGTATTTTAATCATGAAAGAGGGTTGAATTTTATCAAATGCTTTATTTTAGTCAATTGATTTGATCATGGAATTTTTCCCCTTCATTCTAGTAATGTGATTTATTATATTGACTTTCTTATGTTGAACCATCCTTACATTCCTAGGATAATCTCTCTTGGTCATGATGTGTAATCCTTTTAATATGCTGTTGGATTTGATTTGCTAGCATATTTGAGGGTTTTTGCATATTTATTAATAAGGGATATTGGTCTATTGTCTTCTTTTATTGTGGCGTCTTATTTTGGCTTTGATAATAAGGTAATGCTGTCTGATAGAATGCACTAGAAATTATCCTTTCTGTTTATTTTTTTGGAAGAGTTTGAGAAGAATTGGTGTTAATTATTTTTTAAGTGTTTAGTAGAATTCACCAGTAAAGGCATCAGACTCAAGATGTTTTTGTAGGTAGAATTTGGATTACTAATTCAATCTCTTTACTTGCTAGGGTCTGTTTAGATTTTTAAATGCTTTTTCAGTCCATTTTGATAATTTGTATGTTTCTAGGAATTTGTTCTAATTTATATCTATAATATATAATTTGTTTCTGTACAATTATTTTCGGTATTGCCTTATAATCCTTTTAATATCTGTAAAGGTCAGCAGTAATATCGATATTTTCATTTCTGATGGTAGTTACTTGCATATTCTCTGTTGCTGCTTTTTTCCTTAGTCAATCTAGCTAAGGTTTTGTCAATTTTGTAGATATTTTCCCAAAACTAACTTTCAATATCATCGATTCTCTCTGTTGTTTTTCTATTATCTGTTTGTGTACCTCCATTATACTATTTGCTTCATTCCATTCATTTTGGGTCTAGTTTTCTTGTTTTTCTATAAGTCCTTATGTACAAAATTAGAATATTGGTTTGTGATCTTTATAATTTTATAATTTACTCATTTAAATCTATACATTTTCTATTAAGCATTGCTTTCCCTGCATTATGTAAGTTTTGGTATGTTATGACTTTGTTTTCATTCATCTGTGAATAATTTCTCATTTCGTTCATGATTATTTCTCTGACTCATTAGTTGTTTAAGAGTGTGTTATTTGATTTCCATCTATTTGTGAATTTTCCAGTTTTTATTCTGCCTTTAATTTCCAGATTCATTCCAAGTGGTCAGTAAAGATATTTTATATAATTTCAACTTCTTAAATTTATTAAGACATGATATCTCACTTAGTTTATAGTCTATTGTAGATAATATTATGTGAGGTTCAGAATAATGTTTATTTTGCTGTTGTTGAATAGCATGTTATACATATGTTTGCTAGATCTAGTTATTTTGCAGTGTTCTTCAAGTCCTCCACTTCTTTATTAATCTTCAGTCTAGATGTTCTATCTATTATTGGAAGTAGGGTATTAAAATCTCCAACTATCATTGTAGAACTGTCTCTTTCACCTTTCAATTCTGTCAATGTTTGCTACATATATATTAGGGCTCTGTTGTTTGATCACTATATGCCTATAATTATTATAACTTCTTGCCGAATTAATACTAACAATATATAATATCATTCTTTATCTCTTTTAATGATTTTTTACTTAAATGGTATGTTTCTGATATTATTACACCTACCCCAGCTTTGATTGAAATTTGCATCTTTTTAAATTTTCAACCTATTTGTGTCTTTGGGTTTCAGTCTAATTGTGCTACAACCACAAAGTATCTTAGACTGGGTAATTTATAAATAATAGAAACTTATTTCTCATAGTTCTGGAGGCTTGGAAGTCCAAGATCAATGTGCCAGCACATTCCATGTCTGGTGAGGGCTCCATCTCTGCCTCTAAGACGATATCTTGAATTCTGCTTCTTCCAGAGAGAATGTGTGCTATGTCCTCACATAAGAGTGAAGATGAGAGAAATGAACTTGCCTCCTCAGGCCCCTTTATAAATAACACCCATGAAGGCTCTGCCTTTATGACTTAATCACCTCTTGAAGATCTCACCTCTCAATATTATCATATTGGTGATTAAGTGTCAACATATAAATTTGGGGGGCACATACCATCACATTCTGTCTCTGGCTCCAAAAATTCTTTTCAGATGTAAATACATTCATTCCATTCCAATAGCCCCAATATTCTTAACTTGTTCCCGCATTAACTCAAAAGTCTAACGTCCAGAGTCTTATCTAAATATCATCTAAATCCAATATGTGAGACTCAAAGATGTGTTTCATGCTAACACAAATTCCCCTCTAGCAATGTCACTATAAAACCAAGCAAATTAGATGCTTTCAAAATACAATGGTGGGATAGGCATAGAATAAGCATTCCCATGACAATTAGAGAGATACGAAAGAAGAAAGTGATACAGGTTCCAAGTCCAAAATCCAACAGGGCAAATCTTAAGGCTTGAGAACAATCTTCTTTGATTTCATGTTTCACCTTCTGGACATACTAGAGTAGGAGTTGGATCAGCAAGGCTCCTTGTGACCCCGCCTTTTTGGCTTTGCTGGGTACAGCCCATGACACAGCTCTCATGAGTTGAAGCTGCATGCTGGTGGCTCCACAGTTCTGGAATCTTGGGAGTGGCCCCGTGCCTATGGCTCCACTAGATATCACCCTACTAGAGGTTCTCCGTGGTAGCCCCAAGCCCATGGCTCTAGTGAGTACTGCCTTAGTGAGGACTCTCTATGGCAACTTCGCCCCTGTGGGTACCCAGGACCCCTCTTTGGACACAGTTATGTCTCCTAGGCTTTGGCACCCTGGGCCTCTGATGGGAAGTGCAGAGAGACACCAGTAATCTCTGAAATGCCTGCAGGGTCATTGCTCCATTGTCTTGATGGATAATATCTGGCTTTCTTCCAATACTAATTTCCTTATCAAATGGTCACTTGGCTACACCCTTGGTTTTCTCTCCCAAATGTGTTTTCAACCTGACTAGGCTGAGAATTCTCCAAATCTTTAAGTTCTGCTTCCCTTTTAATCATAAATTCCATTTTTAATGTGTTTCTCTCTTCCCACATTTGACTATAAACAGTTAAGAGAAGCAATGCAGCACCCTGAACCTTTGCTTAGAGATTTCTTCCACCAGAAATCCCAGTTAATTCCTCTGAAGAGCTGCTTCCTACAAAGTACTATAACATGAACATGATTCAGCCAAGTTCTTTACCACATTGTGGGTAATAACGATTGCATTTCTTCCAGTTTCCAATAAGGTACTCCTCATTTTTGTCTATGACTTCATCAGAATGGCTTTGAACTGTCCATGTTTCTACAAGCATTCTGATTATGATCACTTAAATAATCTCTTAGAAGATTCAGGCTCTCTGTACAGATCTCTTCTTCTGAGCCCTCACTAGAATTGCCCTTAACACTCCACACTGGGCAAAAATCTAGGCTTTTTGTAGCACATACCTCCAAATTCTTCCAACCTCTACCCATTACTGAGTTCAAAAGCTGCTCCCACATTTATAGATATTTGTTATAGCAACACCCGATTTATCAGTCCCAATTTGTCTTAGTTCATTTATGCTGCTATTACAAAATCTCTGAGACTGGGTAAGGATTTAACATGAATATCTTATAGACAGCATATAGCTAGATTATATTTTTTAAAATCTATTCTGCTAAAATCTGCCTTGAATTGGCAAGCTTAATCCATTTACATTCAAAGTGATTCATGGTAAGTAAAAACTAAGGACTTACTTACTTCTGCCATTATGCTTTGTGTTTTCTAAGGTTTCTCAATTTCTCCAAGACTGCTTTCTTTTTGTGTTTGATTAATTCCAGTGAACCATTTTAATTCCTCATCATTTTCTTTTCTATATAGTCTCAGTAATTTTCTTAGTAATTTCTCTATTACAATTAAAATCACAAACTTATAGCTAGTTTAAATTGATACCAACCTAGCTTCAGTAACATTAAAAAAACTCTATTCCTATCTGGCTCCATCACCCCCTTTACGCTTTTATAGTCAAAAGTTACATTTGTATGCCTCGTGTGTCTATATTAAATACCCATAATCATTGTTTTATACATTTATATTTCAAATCATATATAATAAAAGAAGTGTTACAAACCAAAACAACACTGTTTTACATTTACGTATGTAGTTATCGTTACTAGTTATTTATCTCTGTTTGTGCTTCTGATTTATTATCTAGTATCCTTTAATATTTCTTGTAGGTTGGCCTACTAGCAATAAACTCTCTCAGCTTTTGTCCATCCATGAATATATTAATTTCTCTTTCATTTTTGAAGAAGAGTTTTGTCAAATATAAAATTGATTGACAGTCTTTTTTCTTTCAACACCTTAAATATGTTGCCCCATTGTCTTCTGGCCTCTATAATTTCAAATAAGAAAACAAATATTAATCTTACTGAGAATTCCTTGTAGGTGATGAGTCACTTCACTTGCTACTTCAAAGATTGATTATAGTGTGTCTCAGTATGACTATATTTGAGTTGATTCTACTCAGAGTTCATTAAGATTCTTGGATTGGTAAATTCAGACTTTCATCAAATTTATAGTTTTCAACCACAATTTCTTTATATATTCTTTCTTCTTCTTTATCTCTTTCTTCAACTTCTGAGAATCCCACAATGTTATGTTATACTTGAGAGTGCCCAAAAGATTCCTTAGGCTTTATTAATATTAATTCATTATTTTTCCTTTCTGCTCCTCAGAGTGGATAATTTAATTGGAGTTTATTGATTCTTTCTTCTGTCTGCTCAAATATACTGCTTATCTCCTCTAGTGAATCTTTCACTTTAGCTGCTTTACTGTTTAGCTCCAGAATTTCTATTTGTTTCCTTTTTTATAATTTCCATGTCTTTATTAATATTCCATATTTGATGAGACATAATTCTTCTGGTTTCCTTTAGTCATTGTCCATAGTTTATTTTAGCTCTTTGAGCATACAGTTGATTTAAGTCCAATGTCTGGATTCCTCAGTGATAGTTTTGTCAATCAACACTTTTTCCTGTGAGGGGCATACTTTCTTGTTTCTCTGTATGCCTTTTAGTTTTTTGTTGAAAAATCAAAACTTGGCCGGGCGCGGTGGCTCAAGCCTGTAATCCCAGCACTTTGGGAGGCCGAGGCGGGTGGATCACGAGGTCAGGAGATCAAGACCATCCTGGCTAACATGGTGAAACCCCGTCTCTACTAAAAATACAAAAAAAAAAAAAAAAAACTAGCCGGGCGTGGTGGCGGGCGCCTGTAGTCCCAGCTACTCGGAGGCTGAGGCGGGAGAATGGCGTGAACCCGGGAGGTGGAGCTTGCAGTGAGCCGAGATCGCGCCACTGCACTCCAGCCTGGGCGACAGAGCGAGACTCCGTCTCAAAAAAAAAAAAAAAAGAAAAAAAAAAAAAAAAAAGAAAAATCAAAACTTTGAAAATTGTAACATGGAAAATCTGGAAATAATATTCTCCCTCCCCAAACGTTATTGTTGAGGGCTGCTGTTATCCAATTGTTTAGTGACTTCTTAAAGCTATTTTTTCAAAAACTTATTCCTTGCTGTGTGTAGTCACTGAAATCTGTTCCGTTACCACAGCATTCAGCCAGTGACTTGACAGAGATTTCCTTAACTGCTGAAATTTAGCAGTGTTTTCTTTCATTAAGCACTCCTCTGGTTCTACAAGTTTCCTATTGGATTAGTTTTTATTAGATTCCAGAGTTCTGAAAAGCTGTTTCAGTTAGCTATTTTTCATCTTAATGTTTGTTTCAATAGAGAGCTCCCTACTCTGCTATTTTTTAGGTTATCCCTCCTAAGTTGTGTTTTTTAACGGTTTCATATTTTTAAAAAAATGTTTAACAAATATAAAGACAGATTCCATGAGTTACAAATGAAAATAGTGATTTATTTCCATTCATAACTTACTTAGAAATATATTACCTTTAGGATCTAGGTGATCAACAAACTTTGCTAAACTATTGGATCTCAATAATGTAATCAAGCTATTTTCCATGCTTGCCCTTTTAATGATGTTTTCTGAAAATGTATCCAGTAGAATTTAAAAGTAGTAATATCCTCAAGCAGGTTTTTTTCAAATGGATCTGATGTTCTCTAGTTTTTTTATTGAAATTAAGAATATAGTAACATATAACTATTCATTGCAAAAATATTTAAAGAGATTTACCATTTTCTTTAATGTCATCATTAATACAAGTTTTTTTCTGGTTAGACCAAGACTGGCCATCTTGAAATTTTAGGTTACAAGTGATTATAGCCTAATATTTAAAAGCTCTCCTAAAAAACCATGTCACTCCTCCAGAGAATATGAGAAACCCAACTGAAGAATAGTGGTGTCACATAACACAGACTAGTATACCATAAAATTCTGTTTCCTCTACCTCTTATTTCAATTCAAATGATAAATAAGCTCAAGAAGAGAACTGTATTTACAATTATTTTTTTAAATGATATTTCATTTTGTTTTCTAGTGCTAGCCAAATCTGACTAAAAGTGTAAACATGATTATGTCTTAACAACATTCCTATTTGCCAACATTCCCATTACCAAAAAAAAAAAAAAAAAAAACGAAGCATGGGAAACATGTTGTTCGTGTCTAAATTTTATTATTTACACATAATAAAAATACAATTCAAAAATAATTATATACATGTTTAAAATAAAAACATTCGGAATGAGTGCACTTCTTCAATTTAGTGGCTCTGCACAACTGATTTTTGATGTTCTTCCAGGACTCAGCTGATGGAACATAAGCCATTTGTATCTGTTCTCAAAAATGCTGTCTGTTCCTTTCCAACCAGGAAGCTAACAAATTAACTCAAGAAAGTAATCTAGTCTGACCCATTAAATTTATATGTTCATATATATAAATAAAAAATATTTGTTTAAAAAAATAGATTAACCAAATCAGAATAAATATATGCCAGAGCTTTACAAAATCCTTACAAGGATTCTGGTAAGAAGCCAGAATTAAAGAAAATGTTCCCATCAGTGAAGGACAATGAAGTTAAACAGGAAGTCCAAAATAAAAGTGTAGGCAAAGGTGAATCCAATAAAAATGATTAGGAATGTATGTGTAGGATGAGGGATTCGGCTCCTAAAGAGTGAGCAGGCTAGAAAATCAATTGACTCAACTAACTGATGCAATTTTAGTCTTTTTTCCAACTTTTATAGTTTTCAGTCCCAGCCATGAATTGATGCCACCTGTATCACTTTCTGAAAATCCAACTTTTGGGGTACTCCCTTGAGAGATTCTTAATCATGGTCTTTGGTATGATTCAGACATGGGTATTTTACAAAGCCCTGCAGGCAACTCTGATGCACGACCAGGAGTGTATACTGCTGACTCAGCTGTTTGGATGTTCCATGTAAATTAGATAGACAGATACATAGATAGATAGATGTCTTTATTTTTATATATCTGAACCCATTTCATTAGGCAAAATTCTAATCTCTGTTCTTCTGGGGGACTTCAAAATAGTAATAAATGCATGAATTTTAATATATTTATTTTGTGGGCTAAATTTTTATTTAATGATTAAATAAAAAGTAGAAAACTAGGTAATGTATAAATGCATGTCATCAAGTCCGAACATTCGGTAACTACTTACTGTAAATTACCAAGTTTGCCCCAACCTCAGAGTCTTTGCCTAAAAAGTCAAAACTTGATGTACATCAGATTCATTTCCTATTATTTCTGACATGGAAGCAATATTTCCTTTGTCACAGCCTGCTTGGGCTTCTCAGTATAATTTCATTATAAGCACCAGGACCTTTCTTCCTCCTGATAACGAATAAGAATGTAAATACAAAATTAAAATCTAATTTTGACTCT
Organism: Macaca fascicularis; assembly: GCF_037993035.2. Lineage (NCBI taxonomy): Eukaryota > Metazoa > Chordata > Mammalia > Primates > Cercopithecidae > Macaca > Macaca fascicularis. Next base: position 36,138,920 of record NC_088385.1, on the reverse strand, counting down.
ATTAACAGCTTAAGAGTAGCCACTTGGGACAGAAGGGTAACCTTAATTCTAGAACATTTGGAAGGGCATCAGTGTAATGATGAAGCAACAGTCACTCCCTGAATAGGCTGACAACAACTCCTAGAGTTTCTCACCAAAAAAGAGCAGACTTCCAAGGAACAGCTGCAGATACCTATCATGACAAAACTACTGTTCATGCAGTTTAAACTTCATAGGTTTTAGAGTCTGAATAAACCACTTTTTTATTCCAGCCCCACACTTCCCAGTTGGGTAACCCCAGGCAAGTTGCATAAACTCTCTGTGTCTCTATTTTTAATTCTGTAAGTTAATGATAAACATATGTACATTATAAACATACACATACACATATGCATATATTTACACACACACACACACGATCAATTTTTTTTTTTTTTTTTTTTTCCTGCACAAGCCAAATAGGTAAATGGGGTTTCGGTAGGAATCACCAACCCTGCATCTTTCAAGTCCTTCAGGGTAACATAAATTTCTGCAATTCTTCCAGGATTGCGATATTGTCTTTTGTTTACTGTTTTCTTAGATAGAAGCAGTTCTAGGGGTTTCCATTTGCCTTTCTTACCACAATAACCCTCACTCCAGAGGTCAGGGAAATAAGATGGGGATTCTACCAGTTGCTGAGTACATCTGTCCCAATTACACATTGTGGAACTGGAGAAAAAAACACAAGATTGGTCTGTGGACCTGCTCAACTCAGACACAGGCTTGAGCTAAAATCCCACTGATAACCTGACCCCCATAATCTCCTACTCTGACTCCTTAAGCCCTTAACTTGACTTCCATAAGCCACTACTCTGACTGGTAGAACACAATAACATTTTGGGTCTCCTAGAATTAGAATAGATATAGACAGAAAGATAGATATGATAAATATATTTATTTCGAGGAATTGGCTTATGGAATTGTAGGGATTAGCTAGTGTGAAATCTGTCAGAAAGGCTGGTAAGCTGGGACAGAAGCTGAAGTTGCTTCCCACAGGTAGACTGTATTATTCCTCAGAGAAAGTTCAGTTTTGCTCTTAAGGCCTTTCAACTGATTGGATGAGTTCACTCCAAATTACTGAGGATAATTTCCTTTACTTAAAGTCAACTGATTTTAGAGGTTAACCACACACACAAAAATACCTTCATAGCAATACTAGATTTGTGTGTGATTTAATAAATGGGTACTGCGTGCTGGCCAAGTTGACACATAAAACTAACCAATGCAGACCCCTACATCTGGAAATGAAAATAACAACTTACAGGTCAACCATAAGTCAACCTCAACATCTTCATAAGCCCTATGTCTTCTTTATTATGCAATATTTAATTTATTGCATCTAACTATTCTGTTTAAATCATTTAGATGTTCCATCTAATTTATCATTAATGTTTACATCTGTTTCCACAAACAAGTTATATTTTATGAAAATCACTGTAGGTCATTTTATCCCAAAACAAAATCTTTAGAAAATGTCATCAGCAGGTACGTTGATATTCCAATATGAGAACAGGCACAAAGTGACATTAATTGCTAAATTAATTCCCAAAACTTTCCATAGGTCACAGTCATCTTCCATGAAATTCTGATGTAAAAATATAGAAAAGCATACTTCAAAAAGCTCCCAGATTATTTTCTTCATCCTAAATGAAGGAAATGTTCTTCTTTTGTCATACTCCAACCTATCCTGTTTATTTTAAACTCTTTATATAACATTATACAAGCAAGATCCTCCCATATCTGTATAGTGGTCCTCCAATTATAATGACCAGTAATAATTTCATTTAGGATAAACCTTTGCTCAAACATAGACCAAAAGCTTTCAGTTTCAATAAACACTTACTGAAAAATGGTTAGCTCTGTGAAAACAAAGACTGCTACTTTTTGACAGCTACAGTATCCCCAGCTCCTGAGACATCCAGATCAACTTTGTTGGTATTTATGTCAGTAAAACCAAGGTGGTAAGTTTTAGCTTATACAAAAGGTGGTTGTTTTCTTTCTCTCTAAGCAGTGGCCACATATTGCATTCCTCTTTCTTTCTTTTTTTTTTTTTCTTTTAGTTATACTTTGAGTTCTGTGGTATATGTGAAGAAGGTGAAGGTTTGCTACATAAGCATACACATGTCATGATGGTTTGCTGCACCCATCAACCCGTCATCTACATTATGTATTTCTCCTAATGCTATCCCTCTCCTAGCCCTCCACACCCCGACAGGCCCCGGTGTGTGAGGTGCCCCCTTCCCACCATGTCCACGTGTTCTCATCATTCAACCCCCACTTATGAGTGAGAACATGCAATGTTTGGTTTTCTGTTCTTGTGTTAGTTTGCTGGGAATGATGGTTTCCAGCTTCATCCATGTCCCTGCAAAGGACACGAACCCATCTTTTTTTACAGCTGCATAGTATTCCATGGTGTATATGTGCCAAATTTTCTTTATGTAGTCTATCATTAATGGGCATTTGGGTTTGTTCCAAGTGTTTGCTACTGTGAATAGTGCTGCAGTAAACATATGTGTGCATGTGTCTTTGTAGTAGAATGATTTATAATCCTTTGGGTATATACCCAGTAATGGGATTGTTTGGTCAAATGGTATTTCTGGTTCTAGATCCTTGAGGACTCGCCATACTGTTTTCAACAATGGTTGAACTGATTTACACTCCCACCAACAGTATAAACGCATTCCTGTTTCTCCACATCCTCTCCAGCATCTGTGATTTCCTGACTTTTTAATGATCACCATTTTAACTGGAGTGTGATGGTATCTCATTGTGATTTGGATTTGCATTTCTCTAATGACCAGTGATGATGAGGTTTTTTTCCATATATTTGTTGGCTGCATACATGTTTTCTTTTGAAAAGTGTCTGTTCATATCCTTTGCCCTCTTTTTGATGGGTTTTGTTTTTTCTTGTAAATTTAAGTTCTTTGTAGATTCTGGATATTAGCCCTTCAACAGATCGATAGATTGCAAAATTTTTCTCCCATTCTGTAGATTGCCTGTTCACTCTGCAGATAGTTTCTTTTGCTGTGCAGAAGCTCTTTAGTTTAATTAGATCCCATTTGTCAATTTTGGTTTTTGTTGCCATTGCTTTTGGTGTTTTAGTCATGAAGTCTTTGCCCATGCCTACATCCTGAATAGAATTGCCTAGGTTTTCTTCTAGGGTTTTTATGGTTTTGGTCTTACGTTTAAGTCTTTAATCCATCTTGAGTTAATTTTTGTATAAGGTGTAAGGAAGGGATCCAGTTTCAGCTTTCTGTATATGGCTAGGCAGATTTCTCAACACCATTTATTAAATAGGAAATGCTTTCCCTATTGCTTGTTTTTGTCAGGTTTGTCAAAGATCAGATGGTTGTAGATGTGTGGCATTACTTTTGAGGCCTGTGCTCTGTTCCATTAGTCTATATATGAGTTTTGGTACCAGTACCATGCTGTTTTGGTTTCTGTAGCCTAGTAGTATAGTTTGAAGGCAAGTAGCGTGATGTTTCCAGCTTTGTTCTTTTTGCTTAGGATTGTCATGGCTATATGGGGTCTTTTTTGGTTCTGTATGCAATTTAAAGTAGTTTTATTTCTAATTCTGTGAAGAAAGTCAATGGTAGCTTAATGGGGATAGCATTGAATCTATAAATTACTTTGGGCACTATGACCATTTTCACAATATTGATTCTTCCTATTCATGAGCATGGAATGTTTTTCCGTTTGTGTCCTCCCTCACGTCCTTGAGCAGTGGTTTATAGTTCTCCTTGAAGAAGTCCTTCACATCCCTTGTAAGTTGTATTCCTAGGTATTTTATTCTCTTTGTAGCAATTGTGAATGGGAGTTTACTCATGATTTGGCTCTCTATTATTGATGTATAGGAATGCTTGTGATTTTTGCACACTTATTTGGTATCCTAAGACTTTCTGAAGTTGCTTGTCAGCTTAAGGAGATTTTTGGCTGAGACAATGGGGTTTTCTAAATACACAATCATGTCATCTGCTAACAGAAACAATTTGACTTCCTCTTTTCCTAATTTAATACCCTTTATTTATTTATCTTGGCTGATTGCCCTGGCCAGAACTTCCAATACTATGTTGAATAGGAGTCGTGAGAGAGGGCATCCTTGTCTTTTGCTGGTTTTCAAAGGAAATGCTTCCAGCTTTTGCCCATTCAGTATGATATTGGCTGTGGGTTTGACATAAATAGCTCTTATTATTTTGAGGTCCATTCCATCTATACCTAGTTTATTGAAAGTTTTAGTAGGAAGGGCTGTTGCATCTTGTCGAAGGCCTTTTCTGCATCTATTGAGATAATTATGTGGTTTTTGTCATTGGTTCTGTTTATGTGATGGATTACATTTGATTTGCATATGTTGAACCAGCCTTGCATCCCAGGGATGAAGCCGGCTTGATAGCAGTGGATAAGCTTTTCGATGTGCTGCTGGATTCAGTTTGCCAGTATTTTATTGAGGATTTTCGGATCAATGTTCATCAGGGATAGTGGCCTGAAATTTTCTTTCTTTCTTGTGTCTCTGGCAGGTTTTGGTATCATGATGATGCTGGCCTCATAAAATGAATTAAGGAGGATTCTCTCTTTTTCTATTATTTGGAATAGTTGCAGATGGAATGGTACCAGCTCCTCTTTGTACCTCTGGTAGAATTTGGCTGTGAATCCATCTGGTCCTGGACTCTTTTTGCTTTGTAGGCTATTAATTACTGCCTCAATTTCAGAACTTGTTATTGGTCTACTTAAGGATTTGACTTCTTCCTGGTTTAGTCTTGGGAGGGTGCATGTGTCCAGGAATTTATTCATTTCTTCTAGATTTTTTAGTTCATTTGTGCAGAGGTGTTTATAGTATCCTCTGATGGTAGTTTGTATTTCTGTGGGATTGGTGGTGATATCCCTTTTATCATTTTTATTGCGTCTATCTGATTCTTCTCTCTTTTCTTCTTTGTTATTTTGGCTGGTGGTCTATTTTGTTGATCTTTTCAAAAAACCAGCTCCTGGATTCATCGATTTTTTGAAGTGTTTTTCACGTCTCTATCTCCTTCAGTTTTGCTCTGATCTTAGTTATTTCTTGTCTTCTGCTAGCTTTTGAAATTGCTTGCTCTTGCTTCTCTAGTTCTTTTAATTCTAATGTTAAGGTGTCAATTTTAGATCTTTCCTGTTTTCTCTTGTGGGCATTTAATGCTATAAGTTTCCCTCTACACGCTGGTTTAAATGTATCCCAGAGATTCTGGTATATTGTGTCTTTGTTCTCATTGGTTTCTAAGAACATCTTTATTTCTGCCTTAATTTTGTTATTTACCCAGTAGTCATTCAGGAGCAGGTTGTTCAGTTCCATGTAGTTGTGGATTTTTAAGTGAGTTTCTTATTCCTGAGTTCTAATTTGATTACACTGTGGTCTGAGAGACTGTTTGTTTTGATTTCCATTGTTTTGAATTTGCCGAGGAGTGTTTTACTTCCAATTAAGTGGTCAATTTTAGAATACGTGTGATGTGGTGCTGAGAAGAATGTATATTATGTTGATTTGGGGTGCAGAGTTCTGTAGATTTCTATTAGGTATGCTTGGTCCAGAGCTGAGTTCAATCCTGTATATCCTTATGGATTTTCTGTCTTGTTAATCTATCTCTTATTGACAGTGGGGTGTTAAAGTCTCCCACTATTATTGTGTTATTGTCTAAGTCTCTTCGTAGGCCTCTAAGAAGCTTGCTTTATGAATCTGGGTGCACATACATTGGGTACATATATATTTAGAATAGTTAGCTCTTCTTGTTGCATTGATCCCTTTACCATTAAGTAGAGCCCTTCTTTGTCGGTTTTGATCTTTGTTGGTTTAAAGTCTGTTTCATCAGAGACTAGGATTGCAACCCCTGCTCTTTTTTTTTTTTTTTTTTTTTTATCTTTCCATTTGCTTGGTAAATATTCCTCCATCCCTTTATTTTGAGCCTATATGTGTCTTTGCACGTGAAATGGGTCTCCTGAATACAGCACACTGAAGGGTCTTGACTCTTTATCCAATTTGCCAGTCTGTGTCTTTTAATTGGGACATTTAGCTCATTTACATTTAAGGTTAATATTGTTATGTGTGAACTTGTTCCTGCCACTATGACGTTAGCTGGTTATTTTGCCCATTAGTTGATGCAGTTTCTTCAGAGTGACAATGGTCTTTACAAGTTGGTGTGTTTTTGCAGTGGCTGGTTCTGTTGTTCCTTTCCATGTTTAGTGCTTCCTTCAGGAGCTCTTGTAAGGCAGGCCTAGTGGTGACAAAATCCCTCAACATTTCCTCATCTGTAAAGGATTCTAGTTCTCCTTGACTTATGGAGCTTAGTTTGTCTGAATATGAAATTCTGGTTTGAAAATTCTTCCTTTAAGAATGGTGAATTTTGTTCCCCACTCTCTTCTGGCTTGTAAGGTTTCTGCTGAGAGATCCACTGTTAATCTGATGGGCTTTCCCTTGTGGGTAACCCGACTTTTCTCTCTGGCTGCACTTAGCATTTTTTCCTTCATTTCAACCTCGGTGAATCTGATGATTGTGTGTCTTGGAGTTGTTCTTCTCGAGGAGTATCTTTGTGGTATTCTCTGTATTTCCTGAATTTGAATATTGGCTAGCCTTGCTAGGTTGAGGAAGTTCTCCTGGAAAATATCCTAAAGAGTATTTTCCAACTTGGTTCCATCCTCCCTGTCACTTTCAGGTACAGCAATCAAACATAGATTTGGTCTTTTCACATAATCCCATATTTCTTGGAGGCTTTGTTTGTTTCTTTTCACTTTTTCCTCTCTAATCTTGTGTTCTCACTTTATTTCATTGAGTTGGTCTTCAATCTCTGATATCCTTTCTTCTGCTGGATTGATTCAGCTATTGATACTTGTGTATGCTTCATGAAGTTCTCATACTGTGTTTTTCAACCCCATCAAGTCATTTATGTTCTTCTGTAAACTGGTTATTCTAGTTAGCAATTCATCTAACCTTTTTTCAAGATTCTTAGCTTCCTTGCATTGGGTTAGAACATGCTCCTTTATCTTGGAGAAATTTGTTATTAGCCACCCTCTGAGGCCTACTTCATCAAACTCATTCTCTGTCCAGTTTTTTTTTTTTTTTTTTTTTTTTTCCCTTGCTGGCAAGGAATTGTGATCCTTTGGAGGAGAAGAGGCATTCTGGTTTTTGGAATTTTCAGGCTTTTTGTGCTGGTTTCTCCACATCTTCATGGATTTATCTACCTTTGGTCTTTGAAGTCAGGGACCTTCAGAGGGGGTCTTTGAGTAGACCTCCTTTTTTTTAATGTTTATACTATTCATTTCTGTTTGTTAGTTTTCCTTCTAACAGGGCCATCTGCTGCAAGTCTGCTGGAGTTTGCTGGAAGCTCACTCCAGACCCTGTTTGCCTGGGTATTGCCAGCAGAGGCTGCAGAACAGCAAAGATTGCTGCCTGTTCCTTCCTCTGGAAGCTTTGTTGCAGAGGGGAACCTGCCAGACACCAGCCAGAGCTCTCCTGGTGGTCTGTTGGCCCCTACTGGGAGGAGTCTACCAGTCGGTATACATGGGGGTCAGCAACCCACTTAAGGAGGCAGTCTGTCCTTTATCAGAGCTCAAACACTGTGCTGGGAGATCCTCTGCTCTCTTCATAACTGCCAGGAAGGAACGTTTAGGTCTGCAGAAGCTCTCCTCACAACTGCCCCTTCCCCCAGGTGCTCTATCCCAGGGAGGTGGGGGTTTCAGCTATAAGTTCCTGACTGGGGCTGCTGCCTTTTTTTCAGCGCTTCCCTGCCCAGAGAGGATGGAATCCAGAGATGCAGTCTGGTCGCAGCAGCCTTGCTGAGCTGAGGTGGGCTGGGCTCAGTTTGAACTTCCCAGTGGTTTTGTTTACACTGTGAAGGTAAAATCTCCTACCCAAGCCTCAGTGATGGTGGATGCCCCTTCCCCCACCAAGCTTGAGCATCCCCAGTCTGTGGAGCTCAGACTGCTGCTCTGGCAGCAAGAATTTCAAGCCAGTAGATCTTAGCTTGCTGGGCTCCGTGGGAGTAGGACCCATTGGAGCCAGTCCACTTAGCTCCCTGGCTTCAGCCCCCTTTCCAGGGGAGTGAACAGCTCTGTCTTGCTGGCGTTCCAGGTGCCACTGGGGTATGAAAAAAGAACTGCAGCTAGTTTGGTGTCTGCCCGAAGGGCTGCCCAATTTTGTGCTGGAAATCCAGAGCCCTGGTGGCGTAGGCACTGGAGGGAATCTCCTGGTCTGCCGGTTTCGGAGATCATGGGAAAAATGCAGTATCTGTGCAGGAATGCACAGCACAGTCCCTAATGGCTTCCCTTGGCTAGGAGAGGGAGTTCCCCAATCTCTTGCACTTCCCTGGTGAGGTGACACACCACCCTGCTTCAGCTTGGCCAGTCCCAGTGAGATGAACTGGGTACCTCAGTTGGAAATGCAGAAATCACCCACCTCCTGCATGGATATCACTGGGAGCTGCAGACCAGAGCTGTTCCTATTTGGCCATCTTGCCAGCAATCCCACATTCCTGTTTCTAGGCAACTTAACATTGCAAAAGAATAAAGTGACTGCAACTAAATCAGCTGAAACCATTAGATTTACTGGACAAAGTGCTCTGAGTTCATTGACAGTTTTCAATTATCTGTGTGTATCACAGAAAGTGTAAGTACACAATATTAAGGTGTTCATTTAAAAGTAATATTTACCCTATGTAGTCTGGATACTTGAAAACAGTTCAGAAGCATGTCCTTGTTTTAGATTCATAGGAAAATCATTTTAATCCCTCATTTACTATTAAGTTTACTAAGTGCTATTTATGCATATGAATCCAAGGAAGCACAGACTCTTTAATTTAATTATCAGACATTGATATGTTACTGTATTTTGAACACCAGGCTGGCAATTGTTTCAATTTGAAACAATCAGCCGGCTGGAAAAAATCTAAAATCATTTAAACCTAAAAAATTTGTTTTGTTAAATAATTTGAATGATAATGAAATACAAGCTCACATGGAGAAACAATTTTCATTTAATATTTTTGTAATGTTCCTTGCATCTAATTTAAATGAGATTACATTTTTCTATATTTATTTTGGTTTACTATAATTAAATGAAGTTCAAAGCAAAGCATTTAAGAAAGATATGGACCTATGTTCTTAAGATCAAAATAAAGAAATACGGGCTCTGTGAAAGTTTAAAGGAAGGTTACCACCATTTATTGAATTTCTGCAAAATATTAAGCATTGGAATCTGAGCTTTACATATATTACATCATTAATCCATATACAATAAAGTGTTATAATTCTAAATTAATAGAAGAAGATTCTGAACCTTTAGAATAGTTATTGCTTAAAATGCTGGAAGACATGGCAGGGTTAGGGTTTGAACTTATGCTAACTCCAGAGCCAAGCCCATAACTATTAAACTATAGTTATTAAATCTTTGCTATTGTCTGAATGTTTGTGTCCCTCCAAAATTCATATTTTGAAATCCTAACCTCAAATATCATAGTATTAGGATGTGGGAGGTAATTTGGTCTTATAAAAGAAGGCTAAGGGAGCATATCTGGCCCTTCTCCTATGTGAAGACACAAGATGAAAACTGCTCTCTGTGAACTAGGAAGTGGATACTCACCACTGATCTCCCGGCACTTTTATCTCGAGCTTCTCAGCCTCCAGAACTGTGAAAAATAATTTCTGTTGTTTATAAGTCAATCCATTTTATGGTATAAACAGTCCTAACAGACTAAGACTACCTGTTCCAAAAATTATTGCAATCTTTTAAAAAATCCCTTTCTAAACTTTAGATTTATTTGAAACTATTATTATCTAAGTAGTTCTTTCATATTATAATAGTAACACATGGTTGTCATATAAAATTTAGATGATATAGCTATATAAGCTAAAGGATAAAAATTAAAATAATCCAATCATATCAGTGATCAATTGCAGAGAACAAATTGCAAATGTTTTCTCCCATTCTGTGTGTTGCCTTTTTACTCTGTTATTTTAATACATAAAATTGTTCAAATTTTAATAATGTTCAACTTCTCTTTCTTTTATTGTCTGTTTAAATTGGTGTCATATCCAATAAATTTTTGACAAGTTTAATGTTATGAAACTTTTGCATTATATTGTCTTCTAAGGGTTTTATAGTTTTAGATCTTACATTTATTTAGGTCTTTGGTTCATTTTGAGTTAATTTTTGAATTATGGTGCTAGGTAAAATCCAACTTCATTTCTTTGCACGTCGATATCCGATTTTTCTAGAACCAAAACTATCTTTTCCCCCATTGAATGGTGTGGGCACCATATCAAAATCATTTGACCATATGTGGGAAGATTTTTCTGGGTTTTTTGTTGTCATTGTTGTTGTTTTGAGACAGAATCTCACTCTGTCACCCAGGTTGAAGTGCAGTGGCTTGATCCCAGCTCACTGCAACCTCCGCCTCCCAGGTTCAAGTGATTCTCCTGCTTCAGCCTCCCGAGTAGCTGGGATTACAGACGCCCACCACCACGCCTGGCTAATTTTTGTATATTTAGTAGAGACAGGGTTTCACCATGTTGGCCAGGCTGATCTCGAACTCCTGACCTCAGGTGATCCGCCTGCCTCATCTTCCCAAATTTCTGAGATCACAGGCATGAGCCACTGCGCCCAGCTATTTTTCTGGGTTCTTTATTCTATTTCATTTGCCTACATATCTGTCCTTTTGAGAAGTGTAAGTGCTTCAGCTTTGTTCCCTTTTATTCAAGATATTTTGGGCTATTCAGGGTCCCTGGAGATTCCATGTGAATTTTTAAATGGGCTTTCTCTTTCTACAAAAAGAAATCATTGAGATTTTGATAGGAATTGCATTGAATATGTAGTTTGCTTTGGGTAGTGTTGACATATTAACCGTATTAAGTCTGCCAATCTTGGAATGTGGGACATTTTCCCACTTATTTATGTATTCTTTAATTTCAGCAATGTTTTATCATTTTCATTGTACAAATTTTTCAACTGCCCAGTTAATACCTAAGTACTTTCTTTTCTTTGATGTCATTGTAATGGAATTATTTTTGTGATTTTCTTTTCAGATGGCCTACTGTTAATGTATAAAAATTCAACTGATTTTTGTGTTGACTTTGCATAGTGCTATTTTGCTGAATTCATTTATTGATTCTATAGTTCTTTTGTGGAATCTAGGGTTTTCTACACATAAAAGCATATCATCTGTGAACAGAGATAATTTTATTTCCTTTTTTCTATCTTAGATGCCTATTATTTCTTTTTCTGGCATAATTGCCCTAAATAGGACTTCCAGTCCTATATTGAATAGAAGTGGTGAAGGCAGTCTTCCTTGCCTTGTTTCTGATCTTAGATGAAAAATGTTCAATCTTTCACAGTCGAGTATAATGTTCACTGCAGGATTTTTATATATGGCCTGTATTATATTGAGGTACTTTCCTTCTATTCTTAGTTTGTTGAATGTTTTAATTATAAAAGATGTTGAATTTTGTGAGATAACTTTTCTGCATCAATTGAGATAATTATGTAGGTTTTTCTTTCATTCCGTTTATGTGATACATTACATTGATCAGTTTTTATATATTAAACTATTACTGCATTCAGAAATAAGTTGCATTTGGTCATAATGTATAATCATTTTGATATACTGCTGAGTTCCATTTGCTAATATTTTGCTGAATCATTGTTTATATTGTTTAGTTCCTTCAGCATCTTTAAAGCAGTTGTTTTAGGATCTTTGTTTAGTAGATCTACCATCAGGTCTTTTTCAGTGACAATTGTTGTAAACAATTACATTGTTCTGTAATTTTCTTTTCCTGCAGTGTCTTTGTCTGGCTTTGGTATCACATTCATGCTGACCTTATAGAATGAGACAGGAAATGTTCCCTCCTCTTCAATTCCTCCTCTTCAATTTTTTAAAAAAGGTTTGAACAGATTGATTAGTGCTCATTTTTCTTTAAATGTTTGGCAGAATTCACCAGTGAATTCATCAGGTCTAAAGTTTTTCTTTGTTGGAAGATTTTTCGATTACTGATTCAATCTCATTATTAGTAATAGATCTATTCATGTTTTCTATTTCTTCATGATTTAGTATTGTTTGTTTCATGTTTCTAGGAATTTGTCCACTTCATTGAAATTATCCAGTTGTTGGTATATAATTTGTCATAGCACTCTCATAATCCTTTTTACTTCTGTAGAATCAGTAATTATATGCCCACTTTCCATTCTGATTTTAGTAGTTTGAGTCTTCTCTCTTTATTTCTTAGTCCCATTAAGTGTCTACATGTTTGTAATTGTTGTGTGTTCCTACTTGTATTAAACCTTTTATGAATATAAAGTTTCCTTCTTATCTTTAAGAAGATTAAAGTTTATTTTGATTTAAAGTCTATTTTTGTCTGATATAACTACCCCTGCTTTCTTTTGATTACTATTTGCATGAAATACCTTTTTCCTTTTGTCCACTTTCAATCTATTTGTATCTTTGATCTAAAGTGAGTCTCTTGTGAACAGCATATATTTCGAACATGTTTTTTCAATCCATTCATCCAATGGCTGTCATTTGATTGGCAAGTTTAATTCATTTACATTTAAAGTAATTACTTACAGGGGTGGACTTACTTGTCATTTTACTATTTGTTTTCTATATGGCTTATAACTTTTTGGTGTTCCATTTCCTGTGTTACTGTCTTCTATGTTTAGTTTAATTTTTGTAGTGGAATGTTAAAATTCATTGCTCATTTCCTTTTGTATATATTCTATAGCTATTTTCTTTGTGGTTACCATGAGGATTATGCTTAACACCCTAAAGTTATAATACTATAATTGACATTTATGCCAGGTTAATTTAAGTAACATATAAAAGCTCTACTCTTTTAACAGTTCTGCCTCCACCCTTTTTATGTCATTCACAGAATGACATTTTTATACCTTATGTGTTCCAAAACATACACTAATAATTATTAGTCTCTTAAATCACAATTTTGTTTTCTAACAAAATTTGGAGTTACAAAGCAAAGTTTCAATAATACTCACCTTTAGACTACTTTTTAAAAGTCTCTTAAATTCTGTAGAAAATTAAAAGTACAGTTACAAACCATTGTTACAATACCACTAGTTTTTATAATTACTCACATTCTTATTTTTATTGACATTTTTATTTCTTCATACAGCTTTGAGTTACTGACTAGTGTCCTTTCATTTTATCTTGCAAGACTCCCTTGAGTATTTTTTACAGGGAAAGCCTGTTGGTAAAGAATTCCCTTGGCTTTTGTTTTCTGAGACCATTTTAATTTCTCCCTCATTTTTGAAAGAAAGTTTTGCCAGATATAGAATCCTTAGTTGACAGGTTTTTTTATTTCTTTTAGCACTTTGACTATATTGAGCTTTGGCCTCAATTTTCTGAGAAATCAGCTGATAGTCTTGTTGAGGATTTGTTATATCTGACAAGTTCCATCCCTCTTGTTGCTTTCAAGATTCTCTTAGTTTTTGTCTCTGAAAAATTTTACTATAATGTGCCTCAGTGTAAGTCTTTTTTAGTTCATTTTACTTGGAATTCATTGAACTGCTTAAATAACTATTTTAATGTTTTTCATCACATTTGGGAATATTTCAGCTATTATTCTTTCAAAAATTACCTTTCTCTCTTTGTTTCTTCTCCTTCTGGGACTCTCTCAATGCATATGTTGGTTGATGCTGTCCCACATGTCCTATAGTTTCTTTTCACTTTCCTTCGATCTTTTTTCTTTCTACTCCTCAGACTCAATAGTTTCCATTGTCCTATCTTCAACTTTATTGATTCTTTCTTCTTTCTCTTCAAATCTCTCTGAATCCCTGTAGTGATTTCTCTCATTTCCATTATTATAATTTCAGGTCCAGAAATTCTCTTTGGTTTCCTTTTACATTTTCCATCTCTTTATTGGTATTTCCATTTATTTCCACACATCATTTTCTTGACTTTCTCCACATCTTCCTTTAGTTCCTTCAGCATCTTTAAAGCAGCTGTTTTAGGATCTTTGTCTAGTAGATCTACCATCAGGTCTTTTTCAGTGACAATTTCTGTTAATTTATTTTTTTCTTTTGAATGGGTCATACTTGCCAATTTCTTCATATGTCTTTTGATATTTTTGTTGAAAACTAGACATTTGAATCTAATAAAATGGTTAACTCTGGAAATCAAATCCTCTCCCTTTCCCAGGGCTTGCAGTTTTATTATAGTTTTCGTTGCTGTTGTTGTAGGCTGTCTCTGTGCCAAATATCAGCCTGTGGTGTAAACTTCAGGTCTTCTCAAGTCTTTTCTCAGCCCACACCTTTCCTTACACATGCATGGTAACTTTCTAATTTTCCCCATGTATGCAATTGCTTCTTAACGTCCTAGTCTTTAATGTCTGGCTTCCAAGCGGGGAAAAGGAGAAAAATTGGTGTGGCAAGAATCACTGGCCCTTTAAATCACCTGGAAGTCTTTTCAGTCACAGATGGAGGGCTTGCAACAACTGGGGGAGATGCAACAACAATGCCTCTCTATCCCCCCACCCCATCTGCACTTCTGTGATCAGAAATAGCAATTGGTAATGAGAACACAGAACCTGATGTTTGGAAGACAGGATATGTTTTGCCCAACACGGCTCCTGCAAACTATGGGCAGGTTGTTCCATGAACACATGCAAGCTGCCTGTCATGGGGTTGGGGGTGCGAGACAGATTCTATGGTGGTAAGAGTTAAAACTGACCTAAATTAACTGCAATTTACCATCCAAGCCACCCTTGGAAGTTACAAGCCTTCAACAGACTCCAGCGTTCCAAAATATTTACATCAGACCCATTCTGCTAACGCAATTGTTGTCTAGGTGGGAAAACAGATTCCTGGTGTTTCCTGTTTCCATCATCTCAGATTCCTCTCACCAATAGCTCTTTTTTGAATAAGTGAATGGTGTTCAATTTTGCCAATATGACACACATGATCTAATAAATCCCCCATTTTGGAAATGTAAATTGCTCTAACATTTTTAGTATTACAAACAATGTTCTGATAAATATTTTTCTTACTAAATCAGTTAATTCACTCATGATATTTTCTTTAGGATAAACTGTTAGAAGTATACTTCTAAGGAAAGCATGCAAAAATGAGTAATTTAGAGAAATATAACATCCACTTATTTTCTTACCAACAGTGTACACAACTACCCAGTTATCTTGCCTACACTGGCTCTTACAATTTTTTTAAAAGCTGATTATATTGTTAAATTCTGCAGTTACTTGACTATTAATGAGGTTATTTTATGTGTTAATTTGTCATGGCTACATTTTTTAAAAATTCATGTTACCTATTTCATTATTAAAATTTGACTTTTGTTTTAATTAATTTATGAAATATTTTATTATTGAGATATTATTGTTACTAATCTTTTGGTATGTATGCCACACACATTTTTCTCAGTTCATTTTTTTTGTTTTAAATAGTTTTAAAGTTTAAAAAGTGTTTAAAGTTTGTAATTCCTAGTAGGAAAACATTATGTAAATGAATACCCTAATGGCAAACCACTGTAAAATGCTTCAGCTGCATTTGGGGTCGAGGGATAGTGATTATCTTCAAGGTGACCCAGCTCTCTTGATGAGGAGGTCAGAAGTACACTGGTTCATATTATTGTGATACCTATCTAAAGCATTCTAGGTGATCTAGATTGCTTTTCCTTCAGCAAGGGCTTTATTTATCAGGAGGGCATTATACTTGACCTCCAAATTTGGCTGATAATTTACTGATAAGATTCATAACCTTTGGTTGCTCTGGTATTTTGACATATTTGCTGGGTTCTGGGCTACATGCTGGAAGGCCACCATAATTTTGGATCCTGCTTCGCTGCAAGAACCTCGGGATCACTAAGAATTTCTTTAAGTCCAGGCATTCCTGCCACTCAAGGCATTCCCCCTCCCATTCCCAGCATTCCTTTGTGAAAATTATCAGGCATTCCCCCAAGAAAGCCACCCAGAAAAGAGTCATACTGAACTGCTGACTGTCCTCTGGCTTCTTCCTCTATTTGGGCTCTCTCATGCTCTTCTGGAGCCTTCTTAACTCTTTCTATTCTTTCTTTGATCTCTCACTCTTCACGTTTTCTCTCACGCTTTTTCCGATGTTCTGCAATTTTCTGTGCCCTAGGTTGAACTTCTTTTAGCACTGCTCTAGCATCTTCATCATCATCCACTTTAAAGGCAAGGCCAAGCAGGATCATGGGTTGCTTCGTCCCAACGGACTAAGAAATCTGTGTGGTTTCCCTCATGACTTGTAAGGCTGACCTGAATCAGGATTTATTTCAATGGCTCTGTCACAGTCTTGAATGGCAGCATTTGGTTTCTGTAATTTGTCAAAGACATTGGCCCTCTTGGTATACAGAATGGCCAAGGGAGGATTCAGCTTGATGGAATCTATGAATGAGTTGATGGCTTTCTACAGTTCATCATCAGTTAGGGCTTCAATGGCAGCCACTTTCTTATCATTTACCTGATCCATCATCTCCTCTGCTATCTCTGAATTTCTCATTTCTTGAGGGGCATCAGTGTCTAGTTCCATCACACCTTCATTATCAGTTCCTAGATCGCTTTCCTCATTTGATGGTTTGTCTGTCTTTAAGTCTTCCTCCGCCTTCTTATTATCTGCTTTTTCTTCCTTGATATTTTCTTCTGATTGAGCTTTCAGAGTAGCAGATGGCACCTTACCCCGCATGCTCTTCACCCACTCCCTCAGGAAGCGCATTTTTCATGTGCAGAACACTTGGATCCTGCTTCCACATTTTCACGAAGGTCGGAAGCTCCTTCACTTTGCAGGGGTCCGTCCGTGGTCGGTAGGTGGTGGGTGAAGCTGAAGGGCTGCTGCTGAGTTCACGGGCCAGACCCTGGCTCAGCATGACCTCAGTTCATTTTTTATAATGTTTTTCAGTATATTTTTATCCTGTGTTATGGTTTCAATTTTTACATTAAAAATGATCTAAACATTTTTTATTTTAGAATTAATTTTTACAATTTTAAATATATAAGGCATTGAAAATTAAATTGTGTGGTGATAAATAAGCATTTGTTGTTTTTTAAAGATAACTTTATTGAGATATTATTCACATTTATTATTCAATCTTTGAAAGTGTATAATTCAGTGGTTTTTAGAGTATCCACAGAGTTGTGTAAACATCACTACTAACTTTGAAACATTTTATCACCAAAAAAAATAACCTTTCCATTAGTAGCCACTGCCCATTCCCCAGTTCTTCCTGCCCCCGTCTCCAGATCCTGAAAGCCACGAATCTACTTTTCATCTCTAAGAATTTAGGTACCCTGGAGACTTTGTATAAATGGTGCCTCAGAGTATGTGGTCTTTTGTGACTGGCTTATTTCACTTAACACAATATTTTCCGGGCTCATCTATGTTGTAGCTTGTATCAGTAATTTATTATTTTGTATTGCAAAACAATATTCTATGGTACGGAATACATCACATTTTGTTTATCCATTAATCAGCTGATGGATATTACCACTTTTTGAAAACTAGGAATAATACTGCTATGAATATTAGTGTATACATTTTTGTGTGTGAAAATATGTTTCCAGTTCTCCTGGCTAAATACTAAGAAGTGAATCAGTAGATAACTCATAGGAAGTTATACTTGGTTTTCCAATGTCATTGTACCATTTTTATTTCTACCAGAGGTGCATAAGGGTTCTACATTCTCTTACTGACATGTGTTATATCTGTCTTTTAATAATAGCTATCTTAGTTGATATGAAGTGATATGTTACTATGGTTTTAATTTGCATTTCTCTAATGCCTAATGATGTTGAATATCTTAATGTGCTTAGTGACCATATGTATATCTTCTTTGGGGAAATATCTACTCAAATCCTTTACTCATTTTTTTAAAATTGAGTTATCTGTCTTTTTGTTGTTGACTTATAATCATTCTTTATATTTTCTAGATTAAAGTCCCTCATTATATAAGTGTTTTACAATATTATCTCCAGACCTATCAGTTAGCTTTTTGCATTCTTGATGCATTTTTGAAGTAAAAAAGGTTTAATTTTCATTAAGTTCAAATTATCTATTTTTTAAAATTTTGTCTATTGAGTTTTTGGTGTCAAATTTAAGAAATTATTGTCTAACTGAAGGTCATGAAAATTTATTCCTGTTTTTCTCAAAAAGGTTTATAATTTCAGTTCTTACATTTAGGTCTATGATCTCTTTTGAATTAATTTTTATGTATGGTGTGAGGAAGAAGTACACTTTCATCCTTTTGCATGTGTATACCAGTTGTCTCATCACCATTTGTGGAAAAAATGATTTTTCCCCTACTGAATTGTGTTTGTCACCTTATTGAAAAGTCAATTGCCCATAAATATAAGGGTTTTTTTCTGGATTATCATTTCATCAATCTGTATATCTGTCCTTATCCTAGCACCTCACTGTCTGCATTACTTTAGGGCTTTATAGTAAATTTGATTGGAAGTATGAGACCTTCAAATTTCTTCTTTTTTTATAGATTGTTTGAGTTATTCTGGGTGCTTTGCAGTTCCATCTAAATTTTAGGATCATTCGATTAATTTTTGCAAAAACAGCAGCTGGGATTTTCATATAGATGACATTAAATCTGTATACCAACTTTGCGACTTTGCCTTCTTAACAATAGTAAGTCTTGGATTCATGAACATATCTTTCATTTATTAAGATATTTTAAAATTTCTTTCAGCAATATTTGTATTTTACAAGGCTCAAGTCTTATAAGTATTTTACTATTTTAATGTTCTAAGTGAAATTGCTTTCTTAATTTCATTTTGGATTGCTTATTACTATTGTACAGCAACAATATTTTTATATTGATCTTGAATCCTGAAACTTTATGTTAAATTCATTTATTAGCTGTTGTAGTTTCAATATGGATTCCTTAGGATTTTCTGTATATAAGATGATGTGCTCTGCAAACAGAGATAGTTTTACTTCTTCCTTTCCAATCTGGCTGCTTTTTGTTTCATTATTTTTCCCTAATTGTCCTGCCTAGAACCTCCAGTAAAATGTTAAATAGAAGAGGCATGAGTGTACATTGTTGTCTTTTCCTAATCTTTGGGTAAAGCTTTCAGTCTTTCACCATTAAGTACGATGTTAGTTGGGATTTTTGTTTGTTTGTGTGGGAGAGCTGTGAGGAGGGCAATACTTGGTTTTTGTTTTGTGTAAATGCCCTTCATGAGGTTGAGAAAGTTCCTTTGTATTCCTGGTTTGTTTAGTGTTTTTTTTTTTTTTTTTTTTTTTTTTTTTTTTTTTTTTTTTTTATCATGAATCCCTTTGTTTTTAAAGTAAAGATTTAACAGCCAGAATTCAAGATTGGTAAATAAAATATTTAATCAATATACACAATTATGATTTAGGTTTAAAAAACTTTTAAAAAGCTTGAATCATTTTTAAGTTCTCTGTTTTTTGTTTTGTTTGTATTTTGTAGCATGTGAGTTGGCTTTGAAGTTAATCCCAAAAGAAGCACTCCAAAAAAAATGTGCGTAAATGCAGCATTTTGAAATTGTTGGTGAGTCCATAAAAGCAACTATGCAGACAAACAATATATTTTACTTTATAGTCATATTCCATATTCTAGCACTTACTCTTTAATGTTTACAATAAAAAATATTACAAATTCTTCTGCAGAAAACTTACTCAAAAAATTAAATTGAAATTTTCTAGGCCAGCTTTCTGCCAAGAGAGAAACTGAGAATAAAAATTTCCTCAGAACTTACATACTATTTATATCATCATGTATTAATTATATAACTTTGCTGAGTGAAAGAATTGTAATCCTAGTGATTTACAAATCATTTTAATCAATATATCCTCTTTATTGAACTTCTCAAAATAACCAGTAACGTTTATGTGATTTTGGTGTTTAGAAATTGACACAGTACATTCTAAGCACTTAATTCAAACTTGTCAGTACCAGATAAATCCTACTTAAAAACTATTATAGCGCTTCACATGGTCACTAAAAAGCTAAATTGTCATTTTATTCCTGCTCTGTGCCTATAATTATTCTCAGTTCTGGGATGCAGTGGTGAAAAAGTCAGACCTGGCTGTCAGGGAGTTTGTGATCTAGTATGGGAAAGATAGATAGTAAACACATAAATAAACCAGCAAGATAATTTCAGAGAGAGGCCACTGCTGCAGAGATAATAGAATATTCTAATATGATTTAGAATGATTAGAACTTCCTCTGTGAGAATTGAGGAAGAACGTGGTGTAAATGGGAATTTTAGGGAGGTTAATGATGTGCTATGTGAGGTAATTCATCACTTGTTGCCTCTTGAGAAAGGTATTTTGCTACTTCTTAAGACTTCTAGGGGGCCCAATTATTTTACTTATTAATGAGGCACCAATTCGAAAAAATATTTGACACAGAGTAAAAAGGCTGAGCTGTAACTGATTTATATATCAAATAATCCTAATCCACAGAGTGACGATTATAATTTATATTTGCATAGCATTTTTGAGTACTTTCACATTCACTGCCTCTTTTGAGCATCAGGGCAATCCTTTGATGAAGTAAAACATGATATTATTCTATCAGTAAAAAAAGACACGCTAAGTTCAAAGAGTTTGAGTAAGTTATCCATTACACAGCTGGCAAATTATGGAACTTAAAACAGAACTGTGTGTTTGTTTGTTTGTTTTTTACCTAATTTCAATTAATGCCCTCAATCTATTGTTATTTTAGATTGCTTATTTTGAGTTGACCAGATATTACACCCAAAGTAAGTAAGTATACTACGTAAATTCTTAAGGATACTTTTTGGTCTAAAGAACCCATCTAGAAGAGTGGTTCTCAAAGTGTGGTCCCTGGACCAGCAGTATCTGTATCACATGGGAAATTTTTAGAAATGCAAATTCTCAGTCCCCACCTCAAATCAAATGAATTAGAAACTCCAGGAGTGGGGCCTAGCAACTTATGTTTTAACAACCATTGCAAATGATTCTTACACATGCTAAGGTTTGAGATCACAAGTTTAGAAAAGAAACAATGGTTAGTCTCAGATTCCTTATTTTTTTAATTAAAAATAAAAATATTTTGCATTTTAATTTTAATTTCTTTGATAGGCATATACATTATATATATTTGCATAAGTGTTTACATATAAAAAACACAGGGCAGTCTTTGAAAATAATGCACTCAATGTCAGGAATTTAAAAGTACTAACATCTATTTTTATAAACGGGGATGCACAAAAAAGGATAATCTTATATGTTTCTGGTAGAAATGTGAATTTAAATGTAATTTCACATGGCAGAATTATCTTCCTTGGAAATATAGATAATGTAAATAAAATTATCAGTATTTAAGTAAATATTACAAGTAAATTCACTGCAACATGGCCCATTGTGATAAATAGCTAAAGTAAAAAAAAAAAAAAAAAACTGCATCAGTAGGGAAATAATTGAATAAATTATGGTATATCATCATCTTGAAATGTTTCTAGTCATTAAAAATAATTATTCATCATGCCGTACATGCTGGAGATTTAATATACAGCATAGTGACTATCAGTAACAATACCGTATTATTTATTTCAAATATGCTGAGAAGACGGGCATACCTTGTTTTATCGTGCTTCATTTTATTGCACTTCACAGATATTGTGCTGCTTACAAGTTGAAGGTTTGTGGCAACCCTGCCTTGAGCAAGTGTATTGGCACCATTTTGCCAACAGCATGTGCTTACTTCATGTCTGTCACATTTTCATAATTTTTGCAATATTCAAACATTTTAATTATTATATTTTTTATGATAATATGTGATCAGTGATTGATACAGTGTGGATATTTGTCCTGACCAAATCTCATGCTGAAATGTAATCCCCGGTGTTGGAGTTGGGGCCTGATGGAAGGGGCTTGGATCATGAGGATAGATCCCCCATAAATGGCTTGGGCCATTCTCTTAGTGATAAGTGAGCTCTCTCTCTAAGTTCATACAAGATCTGGTTGTTTAAGTGTGTGGCACCTCTACCCCCAATTCCCTCTCTCTTGCTCCTGTTTTCACCATGTGACATGCAAGTTCCCACTTCAGCTTCCACCGTAAAAGTTCTCTAAGCCATCCCCAGAAACAGATGCTGGCATTTTGCTTCCTCTACAACCTGCAGAACTGTGAGCCAATTAAATCTCTATTCTTATAAATTATCTAGTCTTAAGTATTTCTTTATAGCTATGCAACAATCGCCTAACACAGTGATCTTTGATATTACCATATTGTTTCGAAGTACGATAAACCACACCCATAAAAGACAGCAAAATAATTAATAAATATTTTCTGTGTTCTGACTGCTTCATCAACCCGCGATCTCCTCTCTCTCTCCCTCTCATTGGGTCTCTTTATTCCCTGAGATACAATACTAAAATTAGGCCAACTACTAACTCAAAAACGGCCTTCAAGTGTTTAAGTGAAAGGAAGAGTCACACATCTCTCACTTTATTTTATTTATTATTATTATTATTTTTAATGTATTTATTTCTTGAGACAGGGTCTCACTCTATCACCCAGGCTGGCGTGCAGTGGTGCAATCTCAGTTCATTGCAGTTTCTCAAGAGATTCTCCTGCTTCAGTCACCCAAGTAGCTGGGATTACAGGAGTGCAATACCATGTCCGGCTAATGGAGATGGTGTTTCACCATGTTGTCCAGAATTCCTGAACTCAAGGGATCCGCCCACCTTGGTCTCCCAAAGTGCTGGGATTACAGGTGTGAGCCACCGCACCAGGCCGCATCTCTCACTTTAAATCAGATGCTAGAAATGATTATGCTTAGTGAAGAAGGCACGTCTAAAGCCAAGACAGTCTGAAAGCTAGGCCTCCTGCATCAGTTAGCCAAGTTATGAATACAAAGAAAAAGTTATTAAAAGAAATTACAAGCGCTACTCTAGTGAACATATAAATGATAAGAAAGTGAAAACAGGCCGGGTGCGGTGGCTCACGCCTGTAATCCCAGCACTTTGGGAGGCCGAGGTGGGTAGATCACGAGGTCAGGAGATCGAGACCATCCTGGCGAATACAGTGAAACCCTGTCTGTACTAAAAATACAAAAAAATTAGTCGGGCGTGGTGGCGGACGCCTGTAGTCCCAGCTACTCAGGAGGCTGAGGCAGGAGAATGGCCTGAACCCGGGAGGCGGAGCTTGCAGTGAGTGGAGATCCCGCCACTGCACTCCAGCCTGGGCAACAGAGTAAGACTCCTTCTCAAAAGAAAAAAGAAAACAGCCTATTGCTGATATGAAGAAAGTTTTGCTGGTCTGGATAGAAGATCAAACCTCCGCAATATTTCCTCAATCAAAACTCTAATCCAGAGCAACGCCCTAACTTGGGCTCTAGGTCCTTGAAGGCTGAGAGAGGTGAGGGAGCTGCAGAAGAAACCTTGTAAGCTAGCAGAGACTGGTTCATTAGGTTTAAGGGAAGAAGCCATCTCCACAATATAAAGTGCAAGGTGAAGCAACAAGTGCTGATGTAGAAGCTGCAGCAAGTTATCCAGAAGATCTAGCTAAAATCACGGATGAAGGTGGCTACACTAAACAACAGATTTTCAATGTAGATGAAACAACCTTCTATTAGAAGAAGATGCCATCTAGGACTTTCATAGGAGACAGGAGAAGTCAGTGCCCGGCTTCAAAGGACAAGCTGACTCTCTTATTAAGGGCTAGTGAAGCTGGTGGCTTTAAGTGATAATCAAGGCTCATTTACCATTTCAAAACTCTTAGGATCCTTAAGAATGATACTAGGTCTGCTCTGCCTGTGTTCCCTAAATGGAACAAGAAAGCCTGGATGACAGCACATCTGTTTATAGCATGGTTTCTTGAATATTTTAAGCCCACTGTTGAGACTTAATGCTCAGAAAAAAGAGTCCTTTCAAAATATTACTGTTCATTGACAATGCATCTAGAAATCCAAGGGCTCTGATGGAGATGTACAAAGAGATTAATGTTGTTTTCACGACTGCTGCCCATGTACCAAGGAGTAATTTTGATTTTCAAATCTTTTATTTCAGAAATACTTTTTGTTGTTGTTGTTGTTGTTTGGGGGTTTTATAAATGATGATTTATTAAGCTTTTGTTCTTCTTCCATTTTGATACATTTCCTGTACATGGCTCTCGAGGTTCTTTTTTTTTTTTTTAACTTTATTTTAGATGCAGGGGGTACATATGCAGGTTTGTAACCGGGGTATATTGCATGATGCTAAGGTTTGGGGTCCAAATGATCCCATCACTCAGGTACTCAGCATAGTACCCAATAGTTCATTTTTCAATCCTTTCTGTCCTCCTTCCTCCACCCAGTAGTCTCCAGTGTCTATTGTTGTCATCTTTATGTCCATGAGTACCCAATGTTTAGCTCCCACTTATAAGTGAGAGCATGCAGTATTTGGTCTTCTGTCCCCGCATGAACTCACTCAGGATAATGGCCTCCGGCTGCATACTTGTTGCTGCAAAGGACATGAATATTTAAGAAATACTCTCGATAAGGGCACAGCTGCCATAGATGGTGAACCTCTGATGGATCTGGGCAAAGTAAATATAAAGACCTCTGGAAAAGATTCATCCTTCCAGATGCCATTAAGAAGACTCATGATTCATGGAGGCAGCCAAAATATAAATATGAACAGGAGTTTGGAAGAAATTGATTCCAGCCCTCATGGATGACTTTGAGGGGTTCAAGACTTCTGTGGCAGAAGTAACTGCAGATGTGGTACAAATAACAAAAGAACTAAAATTAGAGGTGAAGCCTGAAGATGTGAATTACTGCACTCTCATGATAAAACCTGAGCACAGGAAGAGTTGCTTCTTACAAATGAGCAAAGAAAGTGGTTTCTTGAGATGGAATCTATTCCTGACGAACATGCAGGAAACACTGTTATAATGACAACAAAGTATTTGGAATATTCCATAAATTTAGGTGATAAAGCGGCAACAGGATTTAAGAGGATTGGTTCCAATTTTGGACAAAATTCTTCTGTGGGTAAAATGATATCACAAAGCACAGAAAAAATCTTTTGTGAAAGGAAGAGTTGACTGGTGCAGCAAACTTCATTGCTGTCTTATTGTAAGAAATTGCCACAGCCACCCCAACCTTCAGCAACCACCCTTGATCAATCAGCAACCATCAACACCAACGCAAGACCCTCCACCAGCAAAAAAAAGACTACAACTCGCTAAAGGCGCAGATGATCATTAGAATGTTTTAGCAATAAAGTATTTTTTAATTAAGGCATGTATATTGCTTTTTAGACATAGTACTATTGCACACTTAATAGACTACAGTATGTGTCAAGATAAATTGTATAAGCACTGGGAAACCAAAACTGTACTGTGACTTTTTGATGATATTTTGTGGCTTTATTATGATATTCACTTTATTGAGGTGATCTGGAACCAAATCCACAATATCTCCCAGGTATTCCTGGAGATCTGTAGTGTCTTCACTAACTTACTCTACACACACAAAATGGTAACTATGAGTAATGATGGATATATTATTTAAATTAATTGTAATCATTTCACAATGTATAGCTATAGCAAATCATCACATTATACACCCTGAATGTGTACTTTTTTAATTTGTCAATTATACCTCAAAAAAGCAAGAAAAAATAATTCATTAAAGTACCACAGTTAAATTGAAGGGATTTTCATTAGTTATAGTTAGGTAAAAACTGCATCATTTTGGAAAATAGACAACAGAGTAACACGTATACATCTGTGTATCCATATGCTTATTTACTTACATGGGAGAGGAAAAGAATATGACAAGGTTCATTCTAGGTTCTTAGATGGTATAACTAGTAGGGTCATGGATTGGTTGCTAATGTGAATGAAGAAGTAGATGAAGGCCATACTTTTATCATTTCACTCTTTTATCAATTCACCTTCCTGGCTGACTGATCCCTTAATACCTTTCTGCCTACTCTGTAGACACCTTATGAGGATAGATGAGAAGCCGCAGCATACAGCAATGGCTAAGACCCTAATTCTGCAACTTAAGGTCTGAATTGGAATCCAGACTCTACTATCAATGGCTATATACCCTAAGAAAGGCTACTTAAACTCTCTGAGGTGTTTTTTTTTTTACCTGTACAAAACAAATAAAAATATCTATTACACAAGTTTATTGTGAAAATTAAATAGTAAATGTATGTAAAAAGCTTAGAACTATGTCTGTCACTATTCTAAATGAGCTAATATATAAGATATTAATACTATAACAATTAGCTTGAAAGTACTTACTTTTTTATAGCTTATATATCTAATAATAATTATGATTATGATTATTAAGCATAGATATAAAACATATAACACAGACATGACACAAAACAGGTATCAAGAGTTTGTGACTGTTCCTGAGATACAAATGGACATCTTTTTCCTTCTGGGTCTTCTTCCTCCCTGGGAATAGAACAGTTTACTAGCTTCTATTACATACCCTGGTGATATGGTTTGGCTCTGTCCTCACCCAGATCTCACCTTGAATTGTAATAATCCCCATGTGTCAAGGGCTGGGCCAGGTGAAGATAATTGAATCATGGGGGTGGTTCCCCCCATACTGTTCTGATGGTAGCAAGCCTCATGAGATCTGATGGTTTTATAAATAGGAGTTCCCCTGCACAAGCTCTCTTGCCTGCCACCACGTAAGATATGACTTTGCTCTTTATTCACCTTCTGCCATGACTGGGAGGCCTCCCCAACCATGTGGAACTGTAAGTCAATTAAACCTCTTTCCTTTATAAATTACCCAGTCTCAGGTATGCCTTTATTAGCAGTGTGAGAACAGACTAATATACTATATATTTCTGAAATAAGTAACTAATGGCTCTTATTACTGATGATAACTACAGAGAAAGAGATAGGGTTAAGAAGTGACATATTAATCTACTCATTAACAAATGCTTATTGAATAACTATTACTGCTGGCACAGTGTGAAGCACTAGAAAAAGAGCAGTGATAAAGCAATATATATTCCCTTCCTTCCAGAGCTTACAAGAAATTATTTGACTTTATGATTTGTGCTGCAAAGGAGAAATTGAAGATGAAAAGAAAGTACATGGTCAACTCAGAAAACAATAAAGAAGACAGACAGAAGTCAGGTCAGTAAGGCTTTACAGACCACGCTGAAGGTATTCAATAAATCCAAAGCACAATTGGAAGCCACAGGAAAGTTTTAAATAGTGGCACAATGAGAATTGCCTTTTTAAATAGCTAAACATGATAAATTAAGAATTTGCGTGCTTGTGTTCCTGCTCCTGAAATGACACTGCAATGACAGTAAAGCAATAAAAGGCTATAAACGCCAAAGAACAAAAAGACTAAAAAGACAAAAGATGTTAATAGATTTAGAAGATGGAAGTCGGTGAAGAAGCAGTCACTAACTTGCTAAGCAGAGGGAGCTTAAACCTCTAGAGGCAGACAGCAATGAGAAGCTAGTGATTCACCCCAGAGAGACCCAGAAAAAAATAGAGATGGAGACACCTCATATTCATTCTGAAGAAGGTGGAGGTAAGACAAGAGGCTAAAAAGGCAGGGGTTGGGGGTCAATGTAATTCTTAAGATGTCTTGAAGCTTAAGTCTCCACCCACACATCCTTAATTATTACCCTTCCCCAAATTGTAAATAAAATAGGTTTGTTTTTTGTGTTTTATTTTGCCCAGAAATATTCACCTTGAAAGGCTCTAGATCTCAGATATCAGACCCAAAAAAGGACAGAGTCAGGGGACATACTGAAGAAGGAGGATTAAGTAAAAGCACGCAGATTTTAATTATTACCTTTACATCCCTGGTGAGAGACTAGATAGTCCCTCTCTGAAAAGAATTTAATCACTCCAGAGAATAAAGCTGTTGATACTGATATTTGGGGTGTTCCAATTAAAAATACAGCTCAGTTATGAATTGTCCTTCAGTGATGCTCACTGGTTCTATGTCTTACTGATGCACTTGGTCCTGCAAATCCATATTACAGTGTTTTTAAATGGAAGCCCAGGGATCAGCAGACACCTGAGAAAAAATCCTCCAACATAAAGAACAGAACAACAACAACAAGAAGAATTATTCAGAGAAAAAGATGACAAGACTGAAACGAGGGTGAAAGGGTGTTAAATATACATAATGAATATGGTCAGAGAAAGAAGAAAAGATTTTGCATTCATGAAATAAGAAAAAATAATCACTAACCCAAAAAGTGTGCAGATCTTAGAACTATAAGACATGAAATTGTAGTAGTTTAATAGAAGGCTCAGAGGACAACGTCAAGGAAATCTCCCCAAAATTAGAGCATAAGGAGTAGGGTGACAAAAATGGAAAATAGAAGAGAAGTGAAAATTGGAAATTTAGTCCTGATAGTCAAAAATCCAACAAAAAAGGAGTTCTAGTAAGGGACTGCACAGAAAAAATGGAAGTTAGAACATTACTGAAGGAATAAATCAATAGAATTTCTCAGAATTGAAGAACTCAAAACTGAGTCTCAGATTGAAATGCTCACTGGGTATCCATCAGGAAAAATGAACAAATTGAACATAATGGAAAAAGAGAAGACACCAAATCTTCCAGAGTGATGAATTGGGTTGTATTAAAAGGATCTGGAGGCCTGGGGACAGTGGCTACTGCCTGTAATCCTAGCACTTTGGGAGGCCAAGGTGGCCTGATCGCCTGAGGTCAGGAGTTTAGGATCAGCCTGGCCAACATGGTGAAACCCTGCCTCTACTAAAAATACAAAAAATTAGCTGGGCGTGGTGGTGGGCACCTGTAATCCCAGCTACTCTGGAGGCTGAGGCCGGAGAATTGCTTGAACCAGGGAGGCAGAGGGTGCAATGAGCCGAGATCGAACCATTGTACTCCAGCCTAGGCAATAAGAGCGAAACTCTGTCAAAAGGAAGGAAGGAAGGAAGGGAGGGAGGAAGGGAGGGAGGGAGGGAGGGAGGGAGGGAGGGAGGGAGGGAGGGAGGGAAAGAAGGAAGGAAGGAAGGAAGGAAGGAAGGAAGGAAGGAAGGAAGGAAGGAAGGAAGGAAGGAAGGAAGGAAGGAAGGAAGGAAGGATCTGGAGTCAGAACTGGACTTCTTAGTACGGACACCCTTCTGTGCAAGACAGAAGTTTTGTCATCATCACCAGCGGGGAGTGAGTGGCAATTCCATTTTCTGAATTGAGGAATACAGGAGCGGCCCCAAGTGTATACAGAAAGTTACAACTGGGATGTTATGAATCTGAGCTGCCAATAAAATACAAAAAAGGAAAGCAGTAACACTTTAAGTAAGTTAAAATTTAATAATTTTCTGTGATCTTCATTCAGACTAAGCTTAGCTGCTCTGAGATTTCTTCATTTACCCACTCTCTTAGTTCCTGTCTTGGAGGTCAAATAATATTTAAAATTAGAGTCTTAGAGTGATTCCCAAGTTCCCCTCACCTTAGGGAGATCTCTGCCTAACAAGCTAACTCTCACTCCTCCACGATGTGAATGAGAAAGAGGAAGAAGAAATTGGAAGAGGATTGAGCAAGCAGGGAAATCACAGAGTTTTGAATGTTTAAAATTGTCACTTAAACAGATATGCTTAGCTCACGTGGGTTTTTCTTGGGCTCCTTATTTCCAAACCAGTCCCTCCTCTACATAACTTAGAGGTCATCCAGAAGGAAGCTGTGACAGAGATCATTACAGCCAGCATTTTTTTGACTAACAATGGCTACTATAGTACTTAGCACAGCCTACAGTGCTCGGTAAATATCAGTCTAACCTGCACTCCTCTCCTTTTACTATTTCACCAATTCCTTCAGAGTGTGAGTGGGGAAGTAAATACAAATCTGTATTTCTTGGTTTACTTTTTAGGTTCTTGGTAGTTGAAATAGTTGGAAAAAAAATTTAAAGACTGAAAGTTGAAATTCTTGTCATCTTATCCTTCAGCATTGAAAAAGATGATCTTCAATGCAGTTTTTACTTTGCCCAAAATTCTTGCCTGAGCTTTTAGTTAGTGACAAAAAAAAAAAAAAAACTGTTTTGATTCACCTGCTAATGAGCTGTGAGATAGTCCAAAGAACAAAGAAAAAAATCAAAACCTGTGATATTCATTTTAGATGAAAGAAATTTTTTTTCAGAGAAATGAATTCAGAAAATCGAATATCCAAGTGAAATTAACTCTTTTTGTTGTGAAAACACAACAGTAAGGCCAGGAACAGCATAAACAAATACCAGGAAAGTTATTTTCAGAATTTGTTTACTTAATATTTAACGCTGAAATCAAACACAAGAGGGTCATTAGGAAGATCTTCTGCATTACTCCACTTAAGCAATTAGATTCTGTAAGTAGTATAAAGATAATTACTCATTTGGTCCTCCTACACAGCAATTAGTTCATATGGTAAATATGAAAGTACAGCATTGCATTGCAGGTTGTTTTCTACCAGTCTGTCTGTGTAGACTGTAGCAGAATGGGGGGCAAAAGGCAATTGGAAAGGGCCTTATTAAAATGTGTTACTTAACTTTGTAGATACAGTAGATGTTTAATTTTTTTTGATTGACAGTGAAATTATTTCTTTAGACACTGACTGAAAAACCACCCAAGTCAGTGTGCATAAAAACAAAACTCAGATAGAGACTGCAGATTTTAGTTTGTCTTAATTCATGGTAAAAAATAGTCCTAGTTAAACCAATTATCCTATGGATCAGGTCAAAATTATTCAACTAATGAATGCTTCCCTACTGGAGTGCTATGGCTAATATTTATAGTAGGTTTACCGTAGTGCCCGTGCAAAGGAAATAATTTACCATGAACTGTTTAGCCGTTTTTAAAAAAGACTACTTATTCTACTAGTATAGACATGCCAACAAGTTCAATACATCCCACTTCAAAAATAAAGAATCCCTCATCACAAGAGGGTTAAATCAATCCTCAGGTTATGATATGGGATGAAACTCCGCCCGAAAACAGTTTAAAAACCATGTAAACACATTATTATATCCTGAAGCCCGTGTTTATTAATTTTATTTTGTCGCTTTAGTTCTAGTGATTTGCACGCATTTGCATTAAAGAATTGTAAGAATAGGTGAGCTTAAGACATACGAATCAAAATCTCCCATTTCACAGACTCAGGCAAAGACCCGAAAGCAGGCCGGGCACGGTGGCTAGTGCCAGTAATACCAGCATTTTGGGAAGCTAAGGCGGTAGGATTGATTGAGCAAAGGAGTTCGAGACCAGCCAGGGCACCATAGTGAGATCCCTGTCTTTACAATAAGTTAAAAAAAAAATGGCGCCTGGAGTCCCTGGAGTCCTAGCTACTAGGGAGGCTGAAGTGGGAGGAACACCAAGACCTGAAAGCAGCTTCAAGGTTAGGTTGAGATGTGTGACAGATTTGAACTTAATCCTGTTCCCTTTAACACCCATGTCTTGTTTTAAGTCGCTAAGAAGGTAGATGGAGAGAGTCAAGTTGTGCATTCTCAATCTCCAATTACGGATTAATCAACAGAATCTTATCTGATTATTAGTACAAATAACATTTTATTTTGTGA
Source organism: Macaca fascicularis (assembly GCF_037993035.2). Taxonomy (NCBI): domain Eukaryota; kingdom Metazoa; phylum Chordata; class Mammalia; order Primates; family Cercopithecidae; genus Macaca; species Macaca fascicularis. The sequence continues at coordinate 36,107,416 of NC_088385.1, read as the reverse complement.
CCTACCTAAGAGGGTTTGCTTATTCATGCATTCATTTTTTTAAATTAACTTTTTCAGTTTTTCTTCGATTGGGATGACTTTTCCAGAAGGGCAGAAGCAGATAGCACAAAAAGTAGAATACATGCGTGGAAAAGTTGGAGAGACAAAGGCGGCGGGGATGGCTGCACTGATGCAGGGAAAAGTACTGGGAAAACGGAGAGGGCTCCTCGGGCCAGCTCTGGGCAACGATGAGCAACTCCAGCCTCGGCAGGGGCGCCGGGCCGCCAGCCCTCCCTCGCGAGTCCGTTCTCCAGAGGACGCGGGGAGCTGGGTCTGCGCGCTCTGCCGCCAGTCACCCCGCGCCCGCGCCGGGCTGCTATTGGACGCGTCGCCGCCAGGCACCCGCCAGAAACACCAGTGTGCTGGGGGGAGGAGGGGGGCGTGCTTGCGAGTCGAGGGCTTTGGCTTTTTTACGGCTCCCCCCTCCCCTCGGCACTCCATGCCGGGTCTCTAGTTCCAGCTCGCCTCGGCTCGCTCGCGCGGCGGGAGAGTTGGCGCAAACCTCGCCGCAGCCGCAGCCTCCTCGCGCGCCTCTTCTTCCCCTGCGCCCTCCGCTCCCGCTATGGGACTAACGTGGGGCTCCTAAGAGTTGCCGGCTCTCAGCTGCGCGCTCTCCAGCTAAAGTCACGGCAGGCGGACTATGGCTTAGGACGCCCGAGGGGTTAGTCTAGAGGTCGGGAAGAAGAAAACACGGCTAACTGGGGAAAAAAAGAGAAAACGAAAGAAAAGCCAAACGATGAGTTTCCACAAGGAGGACGGAGTGAACGGTCTGTGCCAGAAGGCGCTGCACATCGTCACCGAGCTGTGCTTCGCGGGCCAGGTGGAATGGGAGAAGTGCTTGGGCATCTTCCCTCGGGACAGGGGCAGCCAGGGCGGAGGCAGCACAGGTAACCGGGAGGGCTCCGCTCGCCTCCTCGCGCTCCGCTGGGACCCCGAGCGCTCGGCTGCAAGCTCCGGGGTTCTGCGCCTCCCGCGCCGCTCCCGGGGCATATTTGGGGCGCCGCGCTTTCCTACCTCGCTCCCTCCTTCGCTCAGCTCCTGGCGACTTCGAGGGTGGGGCGTTTGGGTTTTGTTTCCTCCTGTCCACCTGCAGGGCTTCTCCCATTCTCTGGTCCGCTTCCCGCCTCCCGGCGCCGTCTCCCGCTCCCAGGCTCGCCGCGCCTCTCGGCGCTCTCCCACGCCTCCCATCTCGCTCCCGGAGTGGAGAGGTGAGTGCGGGCGGTGACTGCGCCGGGAAGGCTCGCGGCTCGGCTGCTTGTGGGGGCGGCTCACCTGTGGGACTGGGGCTGCTCTCGCTCGTTAACCAGCCTCTGGTCCCGGCCTTTTTGATGGGGGCCAGGCGGGACGGACAATCTATGCTTGGACGCAGAACTCCCTCGCAGAGGTGGCTGTCTTGGCCTCCGAGGTACCTCGCGGCTGCAACCTTTCGGGTACTTGACAATTTCTAAAGCCCTTTTAATATAAGTGATTTTCTAGGGTTTCATGACAAAGTTGGTAAAACAGCAGGGATTATTGATCCCATTTGTGAGGCGACACCTAAAGCTCAGAACACATATCGAAGAAGTGGAAGAGAGGGGAAACGTTTAAAATCCCTAGCACACGCACGCTCTCATACATCCAACTCACAGACGTCCTCCCTACCCTTCAGGAAACTAGGAAGTGGGCTGGATGGAGGAGGATATCGACCGTCGGAAATCTGGAGATGGAAAAAAGTCTCAAGTGGATTTTCCTCAAGGCTTGGGGGTGGAAAGAATCGAATTCGAGTCACTGGGTCACCATTGGGGAAAAGGTTGGTGTGTCCAGCCTGCTGTGCTGCTCGGGCGCACGCGAGGTGGATCAGAGCCGCTTGGGAGGGTCACTTGTTGCACTAGGAGTCAAAAAACACTGCTTTCGGGATTTTCGGCTGGAAGGTTGCCATTCCTTCTCTAGGTTCTTTCCCTTTGCTTTTCCTGTCATTTTGATCTCCTGGCGGAATTTGAAGCGTTGAAGGTAGTCAGGGCAACAAGAGCTGAACAGCCAGGCTCGGGGTAGAGCAGGATAACATGGAGCCCTGCGTGCTGGGAGGGAGCAAAGCTGGGCACATTTAGTGAATCTCCTCCACCACTACCCCTGCGTCAAAGCCAAGCGGGGAGCGGGAATGGGTTTAGTTTAGCTTTTACGTTCCGTCGTTCACATGAGTAGCTGCAGGATTTGGAATTCTCTGATCCACGGCAACGCGAGCCAAGGGGGCTCTGTCTGCACTTGGCAGAGCTTGAAGAGATGCCGCTGTTTGGACCCTGGAACGGAAAACTTTAAAATTTTGTCAGTGTATAAACACAACTGATAATCATTTCCATTCGTTCAGTAGGTGTTAAATTCCTAGGAATGTATGAAACTCAGTGGAAGGCACTGGTGGGCATGTTGTATTCTGTGTCGTGTGTATCGTTGCTAAGTATGAGGTAAAGACCAGTATAGTGTGACCTCAGAGTCCTCTGTGGTGATATTAGGTAAGCTTTTCTGAAACGTCTTTAGTGACACACGTGCTAAAGGTAACACTGAGAGAAGAGGCTACGCTGGACGAAATTAGAGTATTTAAGTTTGAAGACTGTGCTTTGGTAATTGAATAGTTGATGCTGTGAATAAAACTACTGATTTTCCTCTTTCCTGCCCTTTTGTGATCACACACCAAATAGGGGTTGCCCGGGTCTCAGATTGGCTAGTAATGAGGAAAATATGTGAAAATTAGAAACCAAATCCCAACTTCTAAATCTGTCCAATATGCACAACTATATCAGTTTCAGATAAAATACAGTATATGAATTATAGAAATGGTTCTCAGTTTTTCCTAATCACCACAAGAAGTAGTTGTAGTCTGAATTCCTTTTGAACTTTTCTCCTTGGGAATAAAAAGTGAGAAAATTAGCCTAAAACAATTGCGAGAATATTTTCCTCCCCTTAGGAGGAAAAATAGACTACATAATATATATTTCTTAGCCACTCAGCGTCACACTGTTCTTCAAAGTAGATTTTCTTATAACTTTGTGCCCTCATGCTTGTTATTATAGGTTCCTAAATAAAGCACTTCCAGTGATCCTTCTACTCATTGTTTAATGAGAAGGGCATTTTTGGTAGGAAGACATCAACAATGTTGAATGGCACAGTGCTTATTTACTTTGAAAGTTAATCAGCACTGCCCACATGGTATTAGTTGTTCTAACATTACAGTAATAATTACAAGCTCCAAAATTGTGTATATTTTTAATTCCTTCACATAGAGATAGAGGGAGAGAAATTCAGGTAATTCCAGTTAAAGTCATTCTACATGAAGGGAGTTACAAATCACATATATAAGTAAGATATTATCTTACTGGTTTTGTAAATGTCAGTGAAGTGCAAGCATCACCATTCTTTTTACCATATCAGCAGTAGCAGAAGCAGCAGCAGTATTGTTGCCATTGAGGATTTCACAATCACACTATGATCGCAATATGACCAATCTCATACTTTAATGAAATTGGTGAAGACTTACACTAAAGTTGCCAACACAGGTACATTTACTCTTTTGACGTAGTTTATCAGAGTCATTATATGTGCCAGCATTACTAATATTCTAGAAAGTTCACCATGTGCAATTGTTAGAATATCAGATATGTTGAGTCTTTTTACCACAGATTCTCTCCCTCTCCCCAAATAAATATATCACCCACTAAATTCATCTCAATGCACAATATGATTTGATATTAGAATGCTTAGGGAAAATACAAAGCAATATATTGGGCTCAAAAGTTATTTTTCAGGCATACTGTGACTGAATATATATAATCGTTTTTAAACTGGATTTAGCTTAATGTCTGGTTACTCCTTAATTGCTGCTTGAATGCTTATCAATTTCAAGGAACCTATGTTGCTTAAAAGGCACACCTCATAAATCACAGCTCATCAAGCCCACTTAAGCTCATTCACTTGAGCTCACATCACAATTGTATAGATCTAACCTTAATGTAAAGATTTTCGTAAGCATTTAATTCATTCATGTTCTAATTTTGCATGTTTACACAATTTTAATTTGGGACTAAAATTTCTAAAATAAAAATTTATACAAAATTCTTTTAAATTCATACGTGTGTTCTTCCGTTTCTTAGAGGTAGGGATAATAAGTAGGTATATGGCAAATAATTTTATTAAAGTACTTACCTGATAAGAAAAGGGATAGTTAAGTAAAATTTTAAGAATTACATCATAATTTCCCTCTAAGATCAAGGCATAGTGGGTCTACGATAAAGGTTTAAAATTAGTAGAGGGACTTCATAGTAGAGGGACAAACCAAATGACTACCCAATTAATTGAGTTATCATTTTTTTAATCACCATAACAGAGTTTTACACATCCTAGTGATTGTATAAAGAATTCCAATTTACAAACATATTATCAGCAGAATTTTTTCCTTGAGACTTGTAGGTCTGTAAAAGAATAATAGAGCCACAGTGAATTCAAAATGATAGGCCCATTTGAAGAAGGATATATAAGAGGGTATTTTTCCTTCCTCCACATTGTCACTCCACTGCAGAGTGGCCAGCTTCTGCTATGTCTAGCCTCATTGTCACATGATCATCAATACACCTTGTGCTTGGTCTGATTTACTTCAAACGGAAATGGAGACCTATCTTCAAAACCAAAGAGGTCTCGGCAAACATTTATTCTTCTTAACTCCCAGTATGTTAGCAGTATTGGCAGGAATTTCTTTTGGCTTTAACCTTTTCTTTTTCCTTTGTGACAAATTAAAAGCTGTATTTCCTTTTTCTATGAACTATGAGTCTCTGACATCTAATTCTCATGAGTGATTTTGTATACCAAGTTCAAATCACATTTAAAAAATTTTAAATTTTGGTTTTCTGAAAAAAATTGGTAATTGTTTGAGATGCACCTGCATTCATTTACAAGCTTTTTTAAATACAAAATTCCGGCAGAAAACAATCATTACCATAACTGTTTAATGTAATTTCCAATGTCAATTAAAATCATTTCTATTTTGAACATATGATTATATTCTTCCCGATCTACGTTTTATTCCACTAACGATGTACACATTAAGTCAATAGCATGTCAGCTCTTTGAGGGCAGGGACTTGTTAATTATTTTATCCTCAGTGCCTAGAAAAATCTGTGGTTCATACTAGCTACTTTATTTATTTATTTATTTGCTTATTATTTTTATTTTATTTTTTTTAAGACAGAGTTTCACTGTTGTTGCCCAGGCTGGAGTGCAATGGTGGGATCTCTGCTCATCACAACCTCTGTCTCCCAGGTTCAAGCGATTCTCCTGCCTCAGCCTCCCGAGTAGCTGGGATTATAGGCATGTGCCACCACACCCAGCTAATTTTGTGTTTAATTTTGTGTAGAGACGGGGGTTTTCTCCATACTGGCCAGGCTGGTCTCAAACTCCCAACCTCAGGTGATCCACCCGTCTTGGCGTCCCAAAGTGCTGAGATTACAGGCATGAGCCACCGCACCCAGCCCAATTAATATTTTTTAAATGAATGAATGCATCTTGGGATTTATTATCAAGAAGCTTCAAATTTATTATTTGTAAAATAATGAGTCTGTCTTAATAACCTCCAAATCCCTTCTGCAACTAAATTGTATACATCTGTATTTTTGTGTCACCAGTGTCTAATATGCTATATAGACATACAGAATATTTAGTTTATGATAACAGCAGAAATTAGAGCATTTGAAACATTTAAAAGCTACAATTCAGTGAGCAATATACTCATGAAAAAGCAACTGAACTTGATATAGGTATCCATTGACTTTCTTCAGAGTGTGTTCAGGTGGAGCTATAATTCCATGGCAAATTTGTAAGTGTTGCATAAAGCGCTGGGTCTACAAGTTCTAGAATCTCTGTTCAATATATTCATGTATGGCAGTAAAAGGACAGCATTGTTAGTGTGCTAAGTAGAAAGTGACAGGGGAAAAGTAACCATCTCATTATTCGGATTGCTGTTAATCATTCCAGTTGAAAGTGGGAATCATCATTTTGCAGATGTGAAAACCAAGGCAAAGAAATTTAACTTCCCTTCAAATCACAACTAGTTAGTGTTGGAGATAGGCTAAGAAACCAGGGCTTCTTAGATTTTAACCTAGGTTTAACGAAGAGTAGGAACAGGAAGAGGAGATTCTGGGGGCATCCTTGGCGCCAAAGGGCATTGGAAAAAATGTCTGTGAAGATAAGCTCTTATTATTATTATATTATTGGCTATAATTACTGGCTAATAAAATTTCTTAGTGTGCAATTATGACCCAAATCCGAAACATTTTTATTAGATTTTCTGTCATCCAAATATAACAAGCAGAGTTTTTCATTTTTCTTAACTTGACTATATGCTCACATGTGTACTTCAGTCTATGAGTAGGTGTTTACATATTCTTGGCCAAATACAATTGATTTGTGTCAACTGTAAAATCACATAAAAGGTTTTTAGTGTGTTTGAAATGCACAACTTTGAACTCATAACCCCAAATATGGTTCCTTTCATATGTTTATAAATAAGTCTGTAGTGAAAACAGATATTAAATTACCAGTTACATTGTTTTTGTTAATTTGTAATTAGAAAAAATAACTCATTAAAATCTTGTGTACTGTATTTTCCTACCATATTTTGGTCAAGTTAAGTACTTAACAGTGTATACTGTTAAAAAGTCAGTACTATGAGGCATTGGAGACAAAATATGACAAGGAAAAAGAGCTGAGAGTCACCCACTAAAAGATCTCAGAGCATCATTAGTATGAATGTATCAAAGAAACTGAACCTTCAGATAAGGAGTGTTACGATTGTAGGTCTTTCGTCTAACTTGCACAATGCCAGTTTCCTCTGTTGGGGGAACACCTAACACTGACCAAGCTTTACAAACAGAGTTGCTGACTAAACAGATGACTTCTTTTATTATTTTATAGGGTAATTTTCTTTTTCTTCATAATGTTAAATACATCCTAAGTAGTCACTGAAGCTATAAGAGCTGACATCAACATGCCTCACGTAGACTATCAAGGGAAAAAAGTGGAAGCTCTTATGGGTTTATTACCGGAAATTAATAAGAGTCTTTAACACCTTTGTTTCTTTATGGAATTCTGCTGTAATGGCCTTGGAGCCAGAAGGGGGGAATCATCTTAAGGAGAATAGAAAGGAACTGATATTAATGACCTTTTTTTACTTAGATGGACCTTGATGTATGTTATGATCTAGTATCTAATTTATTATTCCATTGTCGATTAGAAAACAGTCAATTTTTAAAACCTTGTAAATGTCAATTTGTCCATACCACAAAATTGTCTTAATTAAAAAGGACTATTGTTTTCTCTTCAGTATTTATTAATTTTATTCCCTTAGTGATGTTTTAGTAGTCATGAATTTATAGGACTAATGGACAAAACAATATTCACAAGCCTATCATTTCTAATCTGCTACAATATGAGCTGTTAATGTACCTGAGAAGTGGGGTTAGCATTATGCCTTTATTCAAGCAATGTTTATTGAGCACTTACGATGTGAAAGCCACTGTGCCAAGCATTAAATGTACTAGTGCCATCAATTAAATGTATGTGATGCTATGTGTGATGTTCAAGTTAATGTAAATATATGAGTAATATACAGTCACAAATTATAATTTACTCAATTATGAGCATATGTAAAGCTTTTTAATAAATTTAGATATTTGAATACCATATTTGGTACCATGTTTTATCAAATCGGAGATGCCTTTATTATAAGATGCACCATTATTTTATGTGGCACCAAGAAAGGAAAGAGAATGTTGCCAAATAAACTATGGCACAATGCTTTTTAATCACATGGGATTTTATTTTATATGTATAGAAATAACCTCTTTTAAAACTTAATTAGACTTTTAAAGAAGTCTTATATCACTCTGGCACAAATATAGAAGGAAAACATAAAATAAATACATACGTTAAAAGTGATTTTAAAACTAAAATTCTGAGTCTGATTCTTCTGAACGGCTTTTTGATTCAGAATTAATGATGCCCTTGCTTTTCCATACATTTCATATTCTATGCCATAAAAAGTGTTAATGATACATTTTTTTCTTAAAAGAATTCATAAAAGATACACAGGCCAATGGTACTGTGCTCTAAAGCTAACTGTGCAAATATGTGGGATGTTATCAGTATTTCTAAATACATCTGACTCACCACCTTCACCACACATTTCCAAAAAATTGACTTGTAAGGTTAAAGGATATGCTTCAGGATTTTCTCCAATATTCTCTTACGAGCCACTTGGACTTCTATAAATTTTGATGCTGATGTTTTTGCTTTAGCACATACACAAATAACGAAAATTATGACACAATTATTGCCTGGCTATTAGCTATTGTGACAAGCCATCAATACTAAGATAACATCCTGATTTCAAAAATGCAAAATGTATTAAAGTATTTATTTGATAATGGATTAAATATAGTATTAATATAATTTTTATCATTTATTGAAATCCAAGAGAAAAGCAAAGATCAATACATTTAAAATGGGCATTATAAGAGGCAACATGCAAGGATTGTTGGTGATTGATTATATTATGTATTAGATTTATCGATGAGAAAGCGACTACTAGTTGCTTCCCAATATTCATCTCCTGCTTCTACTTCACAACAATAGGATCTCTTATTTTTTTTAAGAATATGGCAGCATAAAACATTTTAAAAGAACATTTTTCCGTCTCCTTCCAGTTTGGTATAGCTTCATGACTAAGTCCTGACCCTTGGGAAGTTAGCAGTGATGTGCACAACTTCAAATTTGTACTTTTAAAATGAAATGACATACCTTCACCTTCCCTTTTTCCATCTTCTTCTTCCATTTAGCTGCCTGAAATATTGTCATAGCCTTCCCTTTTTCTATCTTCTTCTTCCATCCAGCTGCCTGAAATATGGACATAGTACCTTGCCATTTTGGACGTTAAAGAGAAGCAAAGACCTTTTAATAGCAGAGCAAAAATGTAAAACAAACCAGAATTCCAGGCACCTTGGAGGTGATAAATCTGCTGTGGCCTGTTTATGCTGGGACAGTCTCGTTTCACATGAAAGAGAAATAAACCATCTTGTTTCAGTCACTATTAATTTGGTCCCACGTTATAGAAATCAGAAGCATGCCCTAATTATTATAATGGTAATATCAGATGTATAGTATAAATAAATTAACTTCAGAGATAATCCCAAAATTTCATCTTTGACTAAGAGTTGCTGATTTGAGTTTTATTGCCCCTCTTTCTCTGTGAAATGGTGCCATAAGCAAACATGTAGTGTGGTCAGGCAACAACCGGGAGCAGGAAAGAAACAAAAGGCTTGGAATATCGGTGAACTAAATTATATTAATTTCTGATTAATGATTGGAAATCACATTTTTGTACATTTTGAAAAGTTAAAAATGAACTAGAATTTCAAACTTTTTAAAAAGATACAGAGAGACACAGAGAAGAGTATCAATTCAAGCAGTGGTAATTGGATTTGAGAACGGGACACTTGGCCTGTGCTTTTCTGCATGATCATAGTTAGCTGTATGGGTAGTAGGTAATTGGACCCAGCAGTATTTTTAAGTCTCAGTGGACAAGATCATGCAAATGTTATGGCCTGGTTTTACAGACTTTAGCAAAGTTGTGCCATACTAAAAGTTTCTGAGGAAGTCGCATTTTAGAAGTTCCCTGTATTGGGGGGAGGGGGGGGGAGGGGGGAGGGGGGAGGGATTGCATTGGGAGTTATACCTGATGTAAATGACGAGTTGATGGGTGCAGCACACCAACATGGCACAAGTATACATATGTAACAAACCTGCACGTTATGCACATGTACCCTACAACTTAAAGTATAATAATAATAAATAAATTTTAAAAATAAATAAATAAATAAATAAAAATAAAAATAAAAAAAAGATGTTCCCTGTATTTTCTGATGACAGTGATCTTTTTCTCAGTTTTTCCTGACTGTGTCACTTGATTTTGGGATATTAAGACATGATAAAAGAGTAAAATGTTTCTAACTAAAATTAGTTAGAGATATATAGTCAGACAGACCGACAGACATATGGACAGACAGTGGCAGAATAATGTTTATGCATATGTATGTAATCAAACCAGAGTCTGAGCAATTTTAAACCTAATTATCTCAGAGCCTAATCTAATTTCTGTATATTTCATTAACTCTTAATCTTTCCAGATATAATAGGATGAATGTTATGTAATGGATTCTTTTGAATTATCTGGAGACATGAAAATTAGAGCTAGAGAGCCTAGTCACCAAGTTTGCCCATTGGAATGGGTAACTTGAAAGTCCATGTAGAAAAGCCAGGACATTCATATTCATCTCCCTGGCCTCCTGGTGATTGGCCACCTTCCTCCAGTGACTTCTCTAGTCTACCTTACCTCTTTTATTTTATGATCATACTCAAACCCTTGTCATTATGGTGAACGATACTACCATAGCATTGTAAATCCAAATATTTCAATCCCCAACCAAAATCTCCTATGAGTTCATCTTTCTCATTTAGAAACTCCAGTCTATTAACTTTCCTATTTATCTCTGAATTTTCTTTCAATAAATATGGCATCCTACTCATGATGCATCATTTTATCTGTCCAATACACTCTCTCCTTTGTGGTCTATCACACTCTTCTGGAAAAACAAACAAACCAAAAACCTCATCAATGGATGAATTTATTTGTCTCTCTGCCCCTACACCAAAGCTGCTGAATGTTTAGAAGATTTTAAAACCAGGCAGACTAGCATCACTTTATTAGTCTCTAATTTCGAAAGAAATGTATATTCTGACCAGGCATCTGATGTTTTCCTAGTCAATTTTCTCCTATTCTCTAGAGTTCCTATTTCAAATTGTTGTCATGCTCTTCAGATATCCCAAACTATTCCCAAATATTCCAACATAATTGGCAGTTAACCCTAACTCCTCCTTTGGAGAGAAAAATACTAGTTATAAACAAGAATTCACTTGACTTCCTGCCTCCAGACCTATAACCTTACTGGCATCCAGAACAATTCTCTTTCTTACAAAGAAAGAAGCAATCCAATTCTTTGATCTTTGCTTCAGATCTCATCCATTGTCACCTTTTATGGGACTTAACTCTTAATTATTCTGCTTAATTGCCTATCCTTTCTTGTCCACTGATTCCTTCTCATTATTCTGAAGCATGGTGAGGTATTGCACATTGGAATAAAAACACCTTCATCAACTGTGCTGCTGTAGTTATTGCTCCCTCTCTCTCCTCCTTTCCTAGGTATAATTTCTTGAAGGAATTATCTACTCTCACAGAGTCCACTTCCACACTGCCAGTCACTTCCTTTTTTTTTTTTTTTTTTTTTTTTTTGAGACGGAGTTTGCTCTGTGGCCCAGGCTGGAGAGCAGCGGCGCAATCTCGGCTCACTGCAAGCTCCGCCCTCTGGGTTCTCCTGCCTCAGCCTCCCGAGTAGCCTCAGCCTCCCGAATAGGTGGGACTACAGGCACCTGCCACCATGCCCGGCTAATTTTTTGTGTTTTTGGTAGAATCGGGATTTCAGCGCGGTAACCAGGATGGTCTCGATCCCCTGACCTCGTGATCCGCCCGTCTCGGCCTCCCAAAGTGCTGGGATTACAGGCGGGAGCCACCACGCCCGGCCGCCAGTCATTTCTTAATCCACAGTAATCTGATTAACACAACGTCTGCTTCACTGGTCTCATAGAATTCACTAAAGATATACTTGTTAAAGTTAATGGTCACTTCTCAACTCTTGTTTTAATTGAACTTATTTTAATGATCTACACTATCATTTCTTAAAATATTCTCCTAGCTTCTGTGAAAACCGACTGACCTGATTTTTTTCCATATCTTTCTTTCTCCTTTCCCCCATTCTTCTGTACAGGTTTCTTATTCCTTAAAACTCTCTTTCTTTAAATATTGGTGTACTCAGAATTCTGTTAAAGAGCATTTATCTTCTACGGATTCAGATCCCACTACTTAAGGAAGTTAAATTAGTTGCAATTTATTTAACTTGCATTTATGCATGACCAATAGCCTACTCAAAATTTCTACTTGCATGACTGTAAGTACTTCAAACTCAATACAACCAAAATTGAAGTCATTGTGTTCCTTACTTCATCATCCCAGTGAGTCACATTCTTGTCCTTTTTAATCTTCACACTCCTTCACTAGGGCTTTGATTTTCTCTGGAATCTTTTCTTTCCCATTTCAGCAACCCTGGTTCAGAACCACTACAGTCTCTCACAAGGATAGCTGTTGTAATCTATTAACTAGTATTTCCTCTTCCAGTCTTGCCTTCACTTCTGTCTTCTTCTTAGCCAAAATGTTAGTTCTGAAATGCAAATTTTCATTTCAACACCTCGATTTAAAATGTTTCTGGGACCCCTCATTTTTCTTTGAATTAAATGTGTATTCCATGTCATAGTTAAATGAATCACAAATATGAAAATGTCTTTAAAAATTTTTGTTGACTTTATAAATTTTCCTAGATCCTCACTCAATCTTTTGATAGGTTCGTTTTATTTTGTTAAACAAGGCTTGTTATTGGGGGAAAAAATATGTCACAAAGAATGCCTTATGCACTTGATTTCATTTTTAATACTATTAATGATTAGTCATAATTGCTATGGCAAGCAATGCAAAACATAAATAAAAGACAATAAGCTTGCTTACATAATTTTAGTTTTATTTTTCAGGATAAAATTCTACTTAATCTAACTTCTTGCACTGTTTTCTATTAAGCGGAATTCCCTTTCCCCCATGCCTTATGTCTCTGGATGCAAGAAGCTACAAGATTGTAATTATGATGGAATTTTGACCAACCCCCATCCTTAAGAAATGATATATCAATTTCCCCTTCTTTGAGGAAAAAGCTTGACATCTTCAAGAAATGAAAATTTTCTGCTTCTCTATATTGCAAAATGTACAGGGTCAAGTCCCCATGGAGAATGCCTGCACTAGTCCTGTGGGCCCATTTCCTGGTTCATAGATGACACCTTCTTGCTATGTCCTCACATGGTGGAAGGGCAAAAGAGCTCCCTTAGCCTACTTTATAAGGACACTAATCCTACTCATGAAGACTTCCCCTGCTACCTAATGTCCTCCCTAGAGGTCCCACCTCCTAATACTATGGCCTTGGGGATTAGGATGTCAGCATATGAATTTTGGGGATGATACAAAAATTCAGACCAGAGCACAATTCATTGATTAATTTAGGACTCAAGAAATTAAGAGAAATTAGGAACAAAAATAATACAAAATTATCAGAAAGAATCAATGGAGTTTGCAAAATCTTGGATACGCATACATCATAATTTTCCTGTATATAATTAGAATTTTTACTTGGGTGGAACTTTTCGATTATCTCCTTTGAGAATTTCCAGGAATGATTATTAACTTTTTCTTCCTACAAAGATAAATTAAAATTGAGTTTTTGAAACTCTAACTCAGGAAATAATAACAATTATGATGTAAAATTTTCTTTTCATTTCTGCTTTTTAATGTACAATATTAATTAATCATTTTTACATTATAATTTTTCCAGATATTTCAGTCAGCCTGTTAGCAGTCGTTGTCAGCTTTTGTGGACTGGCCTTGTTGGTTGTCTCACTTTTTGTCTTCTGGAAGCTGTGTTGGCCATGCTGGAAAAGCAAACCTGTGACTTCCAACGTCACTACCCTTCCACAGAGCATTTCAAGTGCTCCTACTGAAGTTTTTGAGACTGAAGAGAAAGAAGAAATTAAGGAAAATGAAAAGCCAGCTGTAAAAGCTATTGAGCCTGCAATAAAAATCAGCCACACTTCCCCTGACATCCCAGCAGAAGTCCAAACTGCTTTAAAAGAACATTTAATTAAACATGCACGTGTGCAAAGACAAATTACTGAGCCTACGTCATCATCTCGGTAAGGAAAGATTAAATATATAAAACTGGTGTGTGTGGGGGGGGGGGGTGTGTGTGTGTATGAAATTTCATAAGAGAGAAAAACTTTAGTTGGAAGAAAAGAGAAACAGGAGAAATGGGAAAGACATAGGAAATAGATAAATAAAGAGAGAAAGGGTAGGACAGAGTACATACGGGCAGAGAGAGAGAAACTAAGGACAAAGAAGCCAAATAGGGAGCAGGACTATGAGAGGGGCTTAGCAGACTGTGAGGTTTCAGTAAAATCGTGTAACTACAGATTATTGTTAAACTTTCTCCTTTGAAATATCATCAGTTGATAGCTGCTACTTGTGGTCTTTCAACTTAATTTAATTCAACCAATAAATATTAAGAAAGCCATTTGAAATGCATATCATGGAGGCTCTATACAATCAGGAATCATCTAGAATTTCACAATCACAACTAACAGATTCATATTTAGTCTGCAGCTATTTAACACATATACCAAAAACATGAAACTTCATTGTGTGTTGGAGCTCATGTAGACCAGATTCTTAACTGGGCAAAGTATAAGTTCCACAAGAAGCCAAATATCATGGGCATATGGAGGAATGTACATAAAAGGGAGGAAGAAGAGGACTTCCTTAAGGAAATACATTTTAACTCAGCCTGAGAAAATCAACAAAACTTTGTTGGAATTAATTCACCACAGTATATTCTAACTGTATTAACTGTACAGGAAAAAATGATTCTTGTAAAGAGGCATTTTTTTCTGCTAAGTATAGGCATCAATTCTTAAAACAAATTGCATGAGAGCAGTTTTTCTCGGGTTGCCAAAACTAGCAACTAGTTTTATTCCAGGGTAGGGTAAAATCAATGATCTCTTATTGACAGGAAACTGCTATTTCCTGCAAACTGATTGACTTCCTAACCTTACCTTTTTATCTCTCTAAAGTGAAGGTGCATCCATGTTTTCCAACATAGTAATACTTTGTGGGCTTCGAAATCTATCAAATTGAAAAACTGGGACATATTGGCTACTAGAATTGAAAGGCTGTTCAATATGTATTATGTGTAAATAAGAGAATTGTATCTACAAATAAATCCACTTCTTACTCAAATGTATTCTAGAGGGATAAGAATAATTGTTCCCTTTGAGATAAGGAACTTTGGGATAAGGAGGATGGATGGAGGTGTCCTTTTCATGTTACACTTTTCTGTGCTACTTAAATTTTATAACTAAGGAATGCCTCATATTTTGTTTTTATTTTGACAAGTTTTCCTGAGCAATGATATTTAGGCTCATTTTAAATTTTCTTATTTATAATTTTTGTGTAATGTAACCCAATAAATATCCATGTTAACTTTTATTATATATTTATTGAACTATATACATATTTATTGAATTATATATATATTTATTGAACTATAAAATAATTGTCCAATAAACCACTTTTTTTTACATGTTTTACAAATAGGGGAAAAATGTCTTTGGGAGGAACTTCCTTTTTTCCAAGACATTGATCTCACTATACTTATAGGGGAAAACCTCTGTAAAATTACCTGATGTATTTACTTGATTATCACTACCGTCCCTGAAAACTTTGGCCAAATATGATATTTTATAGCCACGAAGACTTAAGACACTCAGAAATTTCAGGGTAAAAATCTTCAATTAATCTGCAAAACATTTTAAAAATACCAACCCCTGTGAATATATATTAGCTTAGCATTCAGAATTATTCAACTCTTTAGCTGATATGTACAGATTATATAAAGATACTCAATGAAGACAAATTCAGGTAATCAGTGTTTCTTTGGAACCTCAGAAAAACAAAATACTGTCTCCAAAATATTTTCTGTTGAGTATAAAGAGACCACTTGTCTGATTATCCCTAGCTAGAGGAGAATGAAAACACGTGAGTGAAGGCTTCATTTTGCTAGCTATGGATTTCTCAGTAATTATGTGAAATTGAACAACTCAGAAAAACATAAAAATTTCAACCTTAAAATCATAAAAATTAGATTGTATATATCTGATATTTTCTAAGAGGAAAAACTGCAACACGCATTCAGAGTTTTGCTAGAAATTTGACATCATTTCACCTGCCTCTGACTTTCATTGTTCATATGGGTAATTGGGGAAAGAAGAAGAAGAAAAGAATTTTGAGCCCTTGAAATTTTGTCACTATGCCAAGGCACCCTTCCTGATAATCCTTCCCCAACCTGCATGAAGAAAGTATTATTAATTATCCCCATTACATGTGAGTTAAATGAAACCCAGAGAGATTTAAAAAGTTGCCTGAAGTCATGAAGCTGGGAAGAGTAAAAATTCAAATTTATCCAGATGGAAGAACACAAATTAAGCATAAATGCCACAGGGATGTAGTTTTCCTGCAATTAAATATGTTGGTTACAAAGTATGCTTAGGACAGGTAGTTGGGAGGTTGGAGAAAAGCATCTTCCTGTTTATCCTACTCAATTAAAAATCTGGAATTTTATGTGATTATCATGAATGACTAGAGTCATGATTTGAATCTGTTTAGCCTTGGGATGAATTCCTTGCAGAAAACATGATTATTTCTAGTTCTCAAAACCCTCATCTACATTAATTACTTAATCATACTAGAAATTACCTTTATAGAGAGAGGAAGAGGAAATTGCTGAGTTCATTATGTAGTCCACATGAACACGGAGATCGAGGGTACATTATGAGTCAAATTATTCTGCTCATATGCCAACTTTTCACTGAGATGTAGCAAAATCAAACCTACATGCACAGGCACACACACACACACACACCACACACACACACACACACACACAGACACACACAGATGTGCGCACACACACACACTGAATTTAACTTTAATAATTGGTTTCCTCACCTTATTAGTATGTCACAGCTCCAGTCTGTGGGACTCCTTTTAATTTGGCTTAGACATCATAGTCTTTCAAGTTTTACTTGTCTCTATATTTAAATAGCATCCTGATGGGCCTAGAAGTTAGCAGCATCGCTAGAAACACACATTTCTCAAATTCTCGTCTCCCTTTTCAAATACCTGGACATTTTGCCCTATCAGCCTGCCAGGCAACCAAACAACCCAGCTGGCATTTATGTATTTCTTCGTTACTAATATTCTTTAAGCATCATCTTGATTGATCGTTTATGCATCCAATAACCTTATTCAACATATATTTAATCCTGGGTATAGTCAATGTATCCTACTCCTTCCACTCTGAAAACTCTAAGGATCTGTGACCACTTCTGTAAATTTATAATATAATGTGGAGACAATACATGCAATACCAATATAAGGAATTACAAATGCCAGCTATGTGATGGAGAATGTGGAATTCAGGACATTGAAACATTATTTCCAGCTAAGGCATGGAGAAGAGCCATTAAGCTGAGTGGAAGGAAACTGGAAATTCATGTAAGTGGCAATTGGGAAAGGATGTGCATCCTAGATAGAAACATATTATGTGAAAAATCATAGAGTAGGAAGTTTTGCTAAGAAAACAGCAGGTAAGGTACTCTGATCAAAAAATAGAGTAAAGTGAAGGAATAATGAACGATAAAATCAGCTGAAATTGAAATATAGTGAAACCTTGAAATCATGGCCAACATGTTCAGAGTCTCTCTTGTCAAAAAGTATTTGTAGCAGAGGAGTTCTATGGATAAGTGTTATGTTTTAGGATAATTCACCTGGCAACATTTTATAACACAGACTATAGGAGAAGATATCTATTTTGTAATTACTTTTTATTATGTTCAAGCGTAATAAAAATCAGGAAATAGAAAACAACAACAACAAAAAAGAAACGTTAAGAAAATTTGTAAAGGAAAATCTAAGATCCCTTGTAAAAAAAACATTAAGTGGCAATTCAGTAATTCCATGTCTCGTCCAAATCTTTTAAAAGTCATTCAAGGCTGTTATACTATGATTATACCAAGCTACCATTAGCATTTTGGTTCTATATACCCCCACATATAGAGTTGTATGCTGCTTTCTTAGGCAGAAAATCTGCCGTATTCACTTCTATATTGCTTTTTGATGCCTTAACAAAACACTGTAGGAGCTCAAAGTGAACTTACTGAATTAAAAGAATCAATAAATGAATTCAATGACCTCATCTTGTTTATCCCATTGATCTTCCATGGTTGCTCACTAGAAGGGTGCTTGGTCTTTTTACCATCCTCCTAAAGACCTGACTCTCTTTGCCTGTGTGCTTTTGTTCATGCTGCTTTCCTTGTGTGGAGTAACAACCTCGTTTTTATGTACTATAAGATCTTTAAGGAAAATGCATCTGAGAGTCCAACTTTATCTGCCCAATTATTAACTATTATCCTTTATTATTTAAAGCTGTTATTGCTATATTAAATAACAAATTGCTATATTAAAACAGCAATGCTGTTAAAACTGTAATTGCTAATTACAACCTAGCAATTATTTTGTATCTTAATATTGAGCTCCAGCTGTTTCCAAACGAGATGCTAAATTTTCAGAGAACAAGGGTGTATAACCTACTTTTATGCCCTCCTAATTTCCACCAATGTGTAGGTATATAATGTCAATTGAATGCTTTTGATTGATTGATCATCTTCCACTTATTTTGCCTTTTTAAATACATCGTCTTTAAAAGCCACACCAGCTGATGAGTGGTGAGATACACTGTGTTCATATTAGAAAGAGGTTAATGATAGTATTCTCACAGGGATGAGTATGAGAATCAATTTTATGTGCATTTATTAATGGTGTAAAGACAAGGTGAATAGTAACTGGCAAAATAATGTATTGAGGATGAGGAATTATGTAGATTTATGACCTTTAGGACTCTAAGTACTTATTGAAGATAATTAGGAACTGTAATAGCAGAAACAATTGAGCATGAAACAAAAGCAGGAAAATGTACATGGGAAGAAATCACTGACTTATATGTGCTGATGAATTTACAATATTTACAATTAGCTATGGTTGATTAGAAGAGTAATGCTTAAAATCATCATGCATAGTATCCAAAAGAATGCTTAATGTACATTATTATAAGAAAAATGAAAAATTATTTAAAAATACATAAAATGAGATTCCATAGTTAACTTTACTGTAAGAATGTTTTTTAAAAATTGAATTTCTCTTAAAAGATAGCTAAAATTGAAATTATCTATGCTAAAACACTGTAAGGAATGAAAAATGAGATATTACAAAAAGGAGGAGTTTAAAAGATGTATGGCTAGCTAGGGTATCAAGTAGCAACACTTCCCTAGAACAAAGGAAAGACTTGAGATCTGTCTCCCCGAAATAGAAGTTCATAAAACATGCTTTGCAGGAACTTGAGGTGGTTAAATAATCCCCTTCATGAAAGAAATGTATTAGGTGTACACCCTTGTTTCTTTTCTGAAAAGAGATGACTCTTTGAACTAAAGCCAGAGTCACAACCTTAACAAAATGATTGAAATTTGAAGTTTGTTTTCTGGCACTTATAAATATTGTCTTATACACAAACACTGATTCGGTTCTTTTTTGCTGTTGTTGTTGTTGTTGTTGTTTTGATACAGGGTCTCACTTTGTTGCCTAGGAGTGCAGTGGCATGATCATAGCTCTCTGCAGCCTTGAGCTGCTAGTTCAAGTGATCCTCCTGCCTCAGCCTCCCAAGTTGCCAGGACTACAGGCACGCACCACCAGGTCTGGCTAATTTTTAAAAATTTTTTTGTAGAGATGAGGTCTCAAAATGTTACCTAGGCTGGTCTTGAATTCCTGGCCTCAAGTAATCCTCCCACCTCAGCTTCTTAGTCTCTTCTATATAATATGAATAATGCTTGGGAAGTTTGGTTTTATTAGTCACAGGAATCGTATGGTGAATTATTTTCATACAAACTCCAACGTACATTTTCTTAGTTCCTAGCAAATGTTTATGATGAAATACATTAAAAGATGAATAATACTTAGTCTCTGCTATGATAAAGACCACAATTTAGAAGAAAGTCTTGGAGAGTGGAAGACAAATCTGAAAACAGGTAATTTCAATACACTATGTGCAGTAAGGTCAAGGAGATGTGGAGGCACAGACGAAGGGTCATCAAGACTGGTACATGAACCCGGTTATAGAGCTATGACTATTTTTCTCCAAAACCTAGCTGAGCTCACCAGGAGGTAAGCTCATGAGAGTCAGAAACATATTACAAAGTAAAAGAAGGCATAAAATTGCACACTGAGCATAGAAATCCAGAGCTAGAATTATGGTCAAATGACCTTCTAGGAATCAAGTAATGCTAAAATATAAGTTCTTGGATTTATTGTTTTGACCAGTTGTTATTGAGAATTTTTTAAGGTTTAAGGCTTCAGTCTATATTTACTTCTTTTCTTGTAATATATATGTTATGTTCTCAGAACATTATCTGTAGATCAAAAGCTATGAAGAAGTATTTTCCAAGCTAATTACTTCATACACATTTATTTAAACATATGCTACATCAAAAGCAATTGCTTATCATTGTTTTATGATGTTTATATCTTGTATCTTTTTTAAACATGGAGAGAAGTCAAAGTAAGTATTTTGAGAATAACTGAATTGCCTCCTTAGCACGATAGGCAGTATGTTATTCTCATAATCTGAAGGTTTTAAGTTCAGAATAAGTGAACATTTATTTCATTAAATTTATTAAAGAACCAATTGCCTGTAAATTCTTGAATAGAATAAAGGTAAATTACTGAATGGATTTTAGCCATCTCTTTAAATAATTGAGAAGAAAACTAGTTGTTTCTCTAGCTTTTATTATTATTATTCAATTGCTATTTAGTCACACGGCTAAATTTTTCAGAGAAAATATTTTCTTTCTTCAACAATATTTATTGAACACTTATTATGTCATAGACATTTTTCTTGAAATTTGATACACATTTGGCACAAAACTGTCAAAAGTCTCCCCCCCACACACACCTTCTTATAAATTATATGAGGTTATAATAGGTAATAAGTCCTATAGAAAATTATAGCACAAAACAAAGGGGTTGCAAAGTCTGAGTGGGAGGCAGTGTTGCAATTTTAAACATTGTAGTCAGGATAGATCTTCCTGAGAAGGTAAATTGAGCGAAGACTCAAAGTGGTAGAGAGGTAGGCCTTGAGGAGTCTGGGAGGGCTTTTCATATAGAGGAGGCAGGTGCTGCAAAGGCCCTGAAGCTAGAACCTGTGCTACATGTTCCCACCAAGAGAAATCTAGGAGACAAAGCAGAGGTAGAGGGGGCTACATTATTTGTGGCTTTTACTCTGAGTAATATGGGAAGCCACTAGAGGAAGTCAAAGGAGTGGCATGACCTGTTTTTAAAATATGATTCTGCCTGCTGTATTGAAAAGAGACATTGAGGAAGGCACAAGGATAGAAGCAGAAAGTCCGCTAAGGAGGCTCTAATCCAGGTCAGAGGTGATGATGTTTCAGACCAGGGAAGTGGTAGTTAATAATGTTCGTGAGAACTGACTGGATATATTTTGAGGGTGTAAGAAACAGACTATCCTGATAGATGAGCTGGGGCATGTGAGTGAAATAAGAAGAGCAAAAATGACTTGAAGATTTTGGACTAAGCATCTGAGAAAATCAAGTTGAGACAGATGAGACTGTGAATGGAGTGAGTTTGAGAGGCAAGAAGAGGAGGTCTGGACCTGTGGCATTTAAGGATTCTATTAGAAATCTAAGTGGACAAGTTCAGTGGGCAACTAGGTAATGACTCTGGAACTCTGAAGTGAATCTATAATATATATATAAATTTGGGATCCTGAGCATGTAGATTATGTCCTCAGCCAGGAGATGATATCATCAAATAGTTGAGAGTAGATGGGAAAAAGAAGAAAAAGGATAAATTTCTGAGTGTTGAGAGATTGGGAACAGCCAGGTGGACTGAGAAGTAGAGGCTAGTAAAGTAGGAGGGAAGCCGGGAGGGTGGAACCCGGAAGCCAAATGAGGAGAGTAAGTAAGCTCCCAGGAGGGAGTAGCTGTCAGGGGAGTGTGCTAAGGCTGGGTAGAATGATTGTGAATGGACCCGTTTGAATTTAGCAATGTGGGGGCAACATTGTTCACATTTTCAAGAGCAATTGTGGTACAGTATATGAAAAGCTGATTAGAGTAAGTTTAAATAGAATCTGGACAGTGAATATACTGTAATTAACTCTTTCAAAAAGTTTTGCTGCAAATATATTAGAGAAACAGAGCAGCACAGAGAAAGTGGGGTGAATAGAAAGTTCTTTTAACTTTACATCCCAATTCAGACAACCCTTCCAACTCACCAAAACCTCCAATCCATTGATTCTGTCACTATGTCATAATTCCTATAGCCTTGATATTATTATTTTTTCTTCTTTACTCAGTTTCAATTCCATGGTCAATCAGAGTCACTCTTGTGTACATCCTCAATTATCTTGTTGCTTTCTATTTTTGTATTTGTAGGGCAAAACCACAGCCCTACCTGAATTCATTGCTCTGTCACCTGTACACTTGCACATGTGCAATGTGACTGGAAAAAAATATAAACAACTCTCATGAATCCACTTGAAATTCATGACCACATTCCTCATTTAGCTATCTAGTGCTAAAACAAAAATCTGTTTTCCCTCTCAATCTTTGAGAGTCACAAGACTATTGTGTTGATACATTTTCTGTTGCTCATAGCAGAATATCAGAAGCTGGATAATTTATAAAGAAAACTAATTTATTTCTTATAGTTAGAAAAGCTTTAGTCTATGGTTGAGGGGCCACATCTGTCAAAGGTCTTCTTGCTGGTGATGACTCTGCAGAGTCCCAAGGTGGTGCAGAACATGTCAAGGCAAAGGGGCAGAGTATGCTAATATGCTAGCTCAGCAATCTCTTCCTCTTCTTATAAAGCCAGCAGCTGCACTCCTGTGATCATCCACAAATCTATTAACTCATTAATCCATTGATTCATGAATGGATTTAATCCATTCATGAGGGCAGAGCCCATATGCCCTAGTCACATCTTACAATACAGGCTCTGCCTCTCAATACTGCCACATCAGGGATTAAGTTTCCATGTGAGTTTTGGAAGGAACATTCAAACCACATCATTTTATACCTTCTCACCTTTTTTCAAACTTCTATCACCTTCTTCCTCATTCTCAGTTTTCAGTTTTAATTAATGACCTTATTTCCCATTTTACTAAGAAAATTGAAGCAAAGGGCAGAAACCTTCCACAGATTCCCACCACATCATCAACCCTCTTACCAGCATCTATCCCATATATTTGCCTTCCTGATTGATACTATGTTAACTATCAATGCACCTATCTATAACTAATCCCTCCACTTTCATGTTAGATCCCATTTTGCCTCCTGTCACTTCTAAGAATCCTCCTCTCTGATGTTTGCATTATTAATTCTCCCCCTCTCTTTTATTGGTACTCTCAGCACAAGAGCATACCATTATTTCTTCCATCTTAAAGGAACCTGAAAAGGTAGGAAGTGTTGATCAGAGGGAAGCATGCCTGAAATTGCGGTTGTGGAGAGCTTGCAGTTGATGATGACAAAATCTGGCTATTTACATAATAGTGACTGAGGTTAAGTAGAGAACATCATTGGAAAAGAGGAGTTCATTGAACCTTGAGGCCAAAGGGTTGGAAGAAATACTTTGATTGCCAGAATTAGAGCAGAAACATTGTAAAAGAGAATGTTCATGAACCAGAAGACTAAGATAATGAAGACTTTATAGAGAGGGTTTTGGATATCAATAGATCACTAACAGTAAATGGTAATGGGAGTGTGATTTCTTGACTTGAGCTTCAGAGATGGGAGTGGTAGCTTAAAAGAGAATGGTGTGAGCCAGGCTTGGTGGCTCACAGCTGTAATCCCAGTACTTTGGGAGGCTGAAGCGGGTGGATTGCGTGAGGTCAGGAGTTCAAGGCCAGTTTGGCCAACATGGTGAAACCCCGTCTCTACTAAAACTACAAAAAAATTAGCCGGGTGTGGTGGCTTTAATCTCAGCCACTTGGGAGGCTGAGTCAGGGGAATTGCTTGAACCAGGGAAGTGGAGATTGCTGTGAACTGAAATCATGCCACTGCACTCCAGCCCGGGTGACAGAGTGAGGCTCTGTCTCAACAACAACAAAAAAGAGAATGGTGTGAAGTGATAATGGGGGTCAAGAAGAAACAGTTACTTCACTGGCAAGCTGGTGGAATAAGGGCCATGGGAAATAACAGCCACCATGTGAGAGGAACGCATAGGAAATGATGTCCTTGGGGAAGAGCCAAATTTCTACCAGGTAAATAAGGTGAAAAAACATTCCAAAAAGGGATTAAGAATATAGAGGTCAATGGGTTATTTTTAAAAATCCACTGTGGCATTTTATACAGTTTACTCTCCTTATGGTCTTTTGCATGGTATATGCTCAGATATTTGTGTAATGAATGAATCACCTTGTCTTTGTTTCAAGCTGAATGGAAGAAAATAGGAAACTGAGAATAAAAACTTTGTTTACCAGAAACTTGATTTATTCTTGCTACTCAAGCTTCTTTAACTATGAAATCGGGATCTAACTGAATATATAATGAGAATTTCTGATGCAGATTTTAATATTAAAATGGAGATAAATTTCTTTTAAACATTTAATTATTAAATAAATAGAAAGCTGCTAAAGATATTTTTACTTTTCTTCTGTAATTTCTTAAGCAATATCTAAGGTTGATTTAATAGATAGTAGAGACATTGCAAATTAGAGCAAGAGGATATAGGTTTCCCATTAGATGCTGAGATTTGAAGTCAGGTGGTCTCTTTAGCCCA
Organism: Macaca fascicularis; assembly: GCF_037993035.2. Lineage (NCBI taxonomy): Eukaryota > Metazoa > Chordata > Mammalia > Primates > Cercopithecidae > Macaca > Macaca fascicularis. The sequence continues at coordinate 36,082,698 of NC_088385.1, read as the reverse complement.
GGGTAGTGGCCCAGGACATGCTTACATAGAAATGACTTTGTACATCCCCAGGAAGCCTAGATTTGACTTTGTCAAAACTAGAGTTCATTATGGCATTTGCACTTCAGCTCCTTGTGTCCTGAATTATAATAGTAATAACTAATATCAATATGAAAAATGATAGCTGGGAAAGTCATATACAGTATATCATTTAATCTTCTCAAAAACTGTAAAAGAACCATTTTATAAATGAGAAAAATAAAGCTCAAACAAGTTAAGTGATGTGCCAAATTTGCCTTCACTACATAGGGAAGCTGGAACCACACTGTAGTCAGATTCTAGTCCAGCACTTTTTCCACCTCATCTCTCTGTAAAAATCTTTAAACACTTGCTTCTCATAGTTGGGAAGAATTTGCTCATATTCCAGTGAGTTTCCAGGACTCTAACCACATGTCAACCAAAGCAGCTCTGTCTTTACATAGTCAAATTCTATCCTCAGATTTTATTGGAAGAAAAGGATCTATTGGTAGTAAATATTTGAAAGTGACCATATTAATACATTATATTCCAGTGCCATCAACTAATATTGACGATATCTAGCTACCCTCAGAGTTCCAGGTTAGATGGGGAAAGTTTTTCCTTCACTGGGAGAATGCTTGGACAGTGCTAGGTTTGAAGAATAAGATGGAATTTAGGTTGGTGCAAAAGTAATTGCGGTTTTTGCCATTACTTTCAACAGCAAAAAATGCAATTACTTTTGCACCAACCTAATACTAGGTTTGAAGGATAAGAATGGGGTTAGTAACAGTCAAATGACTTGCACTGTGATTGGTTGGATATTTGTGTGAGACTGTATAGCCACTAATCACTGTCATTATAAAAGAAAAAAAAAAAGCCAGAAGAAAAAGATCTGTGTTGTCATGGCAATAGTTTAACATTGTACTCATTAAAGCTTGTCTTAACTGACTAGCTAAACTGTGACTTAGAATATGTGCTATTTACCCTATAATTAGGACACTGACTTACTAGAACAAAAATGTTACTAGTTTTTTATTCTCATAAGGGGCTTTACAGCTGCAAAAATATAATCAGAGTCATAAAGAAGAAATTACTAATTTTGGCACAGAGGATAGAAAATTGAAGTTTTATAATATTGAAAAGCACAAGGGAGTGTGAAATGATGGAATAAATCTATTAAAAAAAATAAAGAATTAACTTCTTAGGGGTTTTGCTCCCAAAAATCAAAAGCTTGTTGCATAACTAAAAGTGACTTTAGCAAGAATATTTGATTTTCTGTTCAATAAAATATCCTAAATATTTTAAGAATAATGAATATGCAAACTAGATTATACTAGACCCTTTTAATATTTCACAGTAATATATACCACTTATATTCCTTTTTCTATTCTTTTCATTTTCATAAATTCTCTCTGACCTTTGCTAACCCTAGTTTAAGCTCCGGATCCTTAATATCTGGGGTAGATTCAAGGTCAAAATACATTTCATGTCATGCCTAATGCAATAGACTGACATATATCTGAAGAAACAAATCACTTCAAGATTTAACTTAGCAAAGACTTTTTTACATGTATACTCATTTAGATACAGAAACTAAAATATTTAGTCATAAAGTCAGTGTAGTTTAAATTAGGGGCTAATTTTCTCACCTGAGATAAAGTAATTCTAGTATGTTTCTCTATATAGTAACAGTTTTTCAATTATAGTCAAATTTTAAAAGTCATTTTTAATATATGATATACCACAAATCGCCTTACAAATTTTACTTTGTTGCTATTTCCAAAATATGTCATTTCTAATAAAATGTATCATAACTATAGACTCAATAAGAAATTTGTACACAGTGTCTGATCATTTTCATTTACAAATTAAACACTTGTGCTCCGTTCCAATTTTTGGTAACAAGTCAAATAAGTTAAAACCTCTAAAAAGATATCTCAAGCTATTTTAACCAAATAAACTTCAGATCTTAGTGGATTACATAATTATGTTATATATAATATTTAAGTGGAAAACATATAAATATATATAAATTGATACTTTAATATTTTATATGGTTATTTAGTAGAATAACTGATTTTTGAAGTAATTTATTCAAATAGGATAACCATTAATATAACAGTATATATAGCATGGTGGCTAAGGGTGTGGCCACTAGACCCAGACTGCCTCAGTGAAATTTTAATGTTAGCACCTGCCTACCAGCAAGACTTTGAATACATTACTCACTTCTCTGTGCCTCAGTGTCCTCATTTGGGAACATAATAGTGAGTGCCTGATTGGGTTACATGAGGCTCAGTTGAATTGATAAAGAATTTACACCCGTACCTGCAACATCATAAGTACTAGCTTTTACTGGCAAAATCTGAAGAGCAAAGGCATCCTAACTTTTTATCGTGAAAATGTTGTAGTGTATATTTCTTTATTTTTTTCCCATCTTTTATTATTCCTTTTTATTTTCTTCCAAATTGTATTAGACATTATTTTTTTCATATTCTAATTCTTGGCATACTTCAGCACTAATCTGATATTGGAATATCATTTTTCCGTAGGCTTTCTCCTTTTATCCATATAATTCTCTGTGATAGCACACTAAAAGCTTCTCATTCTGGGGGTGAAGAGCAGAATGTGGAGGACAAGATCTTTCAAAAACACTGCAGTTTACTTTCACTTGTGACACCCTTCCACCACTTTACTTGTATGAATCTTTAATTTGCAATGTATGTACTGAACCATAGGTCCATGTTTGAGAGGTCTGTGAATAGTACAGTAGAAACAAGCAGAGCTACTGATACTCTCACGGCTCATTTTGGTTTGTCTTCCTTATCTGTATGAAAGGGGACCATAAAGAGAGGTTGAATTAGTTTCAATACAGCCCTAAGCATTTTCTATGGTGTTTTTTGAATTACTGCTCAACAGTTCAGTACAGTTAAAGTAAATAAGTAAATTAAATGTAAGAGAATGAACTTGGCAACACCTTAGATTATAATTCTGATTTTAACAAATTCCATTGTATTTATGCACATAATATTGATGCTGCGTTGTAAACATTTAGGCCCGTAAAATTACTGAAGGACTGTAGAATGACAGAGAATCACAGAATAAACTTAAGGTTAGAAAACACTTAATGCTTCCTGCCTCAAGTGTGATGCTAGACTTGAGGCCAAATCTTACTTGAGGCAGGAATATTTTTCTACAGCATCTAACCTTTGTTCTACATTTCCAGCTTGAGGAAATTCACTACTTCACTGTGTTGGAGAGCTCTAGATCTTAAACGTTCCTTTATATTAAGCTAAAGTTTATCTTCTGTCCCTTCCATAAATTCCTAAATGCTGTCATGACAGTCCTTCGGGCATTAGAAGACAGCTAGCCTTAATCCATCTTTACCCTATTCTTCAACTGCTTCTCCTTTCTAGGTGCAAAATCCTCAGCTCCTGTCACTACTTCTCAAATGGTATTGTGCCCAGGCATCTCACTTCTGGATGGTCACTAATTTGTAAACTTTTCTTTGAGGTCAGGAGATCAAGGCCATCCTGGCTAACATGGTAAAACCCCGTCTCTACTAAAAATACAAAAAAAAAAAATTAGCCGGGTGTGGTGGCGGGTGCCTGTAATCCCAGCTACTCGGGAGGCTGAGGCAGGAGAATGGCATGAACCCGGGAGGCGGAGCTTGCAGTGAGCCAAGATGGCGCCACTGCACTCCAGCCTGGGCGACAGAGCGAGACTCCGTCCCAAAAAAACAAAACAAAAAAAAGAAATCAATCTTCTCACGCCTGTAATCCCAGCACTTTGGAGGCCAAGGTGGGCAGATCACTTAAGATCAGGAGTTCGAGACCAGCCTGGCCAACATGGTGAAACCCCATCTCTACTAAAAATACAAAAATGAGCCAGGTGTGGTGGTGGGAACCTCTAATCTCAGCTACCTGGGAGCCTGAGGCAGGAGAATCGCTTGAACCTGGGAGATCGAGGTTGCAGTGGGCCAAGATCATGTCACTGCACTCCAGCCTGGGTGACAGAGTGAGAACCCATCTCGAAAAAAAAAAAAAGAAATCGAGCTTCATTTGTGCATCAGTGAATCAAATATTAATCATGCAATGTCATCCATATTACTTAGTGCTGTAACAGGTGTAGACCTGCTGCAATAGACAACAGAAGTGAACAAAGTATTTTGAAATCAGTGTTCTGAGGGTGTACTGACTGGATATTAAGTGTAAGACAGAGCTGGAAGGAAAAAAAAAGCCAGCTGAAGGTGACAGGAGAAAGCAAAGTATATAGTGATAAGGATCCGGACTCCATAGCAATGGAAAAGGAGTGGAGTGAATAATTATATAAGTTGTTTCAAAGGAAAAGCAACAGGATTTAGAAAACCGAGTAAATGCTATGTGTAAAGGGAGAATGATTCAAAGCATACTTCATGCTTGGAAGCATGAGTGACTGATAAAAATGTTACTACTATTGTCAGAGATTGTGGGATAAAGAACGAATTTGCAAGCAAAAGGGAGAAAATGATGAGTTTTCTTGCATTTGGGGCAAAATGAAGACATCTGTTTAGAAATCTTCCTTAGAAATTTAGACATATGGGACTAGAGATTTATGTAGCTGGGATTTATCTGAGAAACCATCAGATTCAAGACAATAATTATAGTCCAAGAACTGATGATTAGTCTGATGGACAGACTGATGAGAAATGTAACAAAAGACCTGGGACTAAGCTTTGAGGAGATATGGCACAGTTCATGCCAGAAAGCTTGGAGGAAGTATAAAAGAAGCAGATCTTTAATGCAAGTCACATGTAGAAGGCATTAGTAAGCTTATATATTTAATATTCTGGAAATGTTGACTAGATGAGTAGTAATAGTGACTGTAGGAAATTCAGTCTGAATTTTTAAAAACTTGTTTTGTTGGGCTCAAATTCTAAAATTCTACATTTGTTTTTATCCTTAGAGTTTCTGAAGACCACAGCATGTTGAAAAAAAGAAAATGTACTCATTTTTGGCAGTCACAACCATATATTCTTTTTAAAAGTAAATATTAATTTAGTAAGATTAAGAATTAGAAACAACTCATTATAAGAAAATGTGGACTTATAATATGTTTTTGTTTTAATACTGTAGTCACTAAAACGTGAAAATTCATGAGACCCAAATATCCAGATGAAAAGAAACCAGCCATCTGAATGATTTTGTCTGTATAATGCTTACAATCTAGATAGACCCAGATGATTGATAACATTCACAATTTTCTGTGGAATATTGAATTTTTTTGCTAATCAGGTTTTTTTAGAACTGTTTTTAATTTTGTGCTTAATTTTAATTATATGCTTATGATTGAGAGTACAAAATTCCAAAAGCATATGAAAATTAACATTTGCCAGCCACATGTTATGGCTCATATGTGTTATCCCAGCACTTTAGGAAACTGAGGTGAGAGGATTCTGTGAGTCCAGAAGTTCAAGACCAGCCTGGACAACATAGCAAGACTCTGTCTCTGCAAAAAATTTAAAAGTTAACTGGGCAGGTAAGGTGGCGCATGCCTGTAGTCCCAGCTACTCAGGAGGTGGAGGCCATAGGATGGCCTGAGCTCAGGAGTTTTAAGCTACAGTGAGCTATAATAGCACTACTGTACTCCAGCTGGGGTGACAGAACCTGTCTCAAAAAAACAAACACACTCACACACACACAAAGAACATTTAAGTGTTTTGGGTGTTCTGGAATTTTAGGAGACCTCTCTTTGAATATTGTACTTCTTTATTTTTCTTCAAAAGTACCTCTTTGAGTATATGTTTGTGTCTATCTATGTAGATATAGATATCTTTTCACTGTTCTGGGGGTGGGGGAGAGTTTATATGCCACTGTATAACATTCTCATCGAAATGATCTCCCTCAATGATTTTGTGTATATGTGTGTGTGTTCAGCCACAATTCCTTCCGAAGACATCTGCCGAGGCAAATGCAGGTTTCCAGTGTTGATTTTAGCATGGGCACGGAACCTGTTTTACAAAGAGGAGAAACAACAACCAGCATTGGGAGGATAAAGCCAGAACTCTACAAACAGAGATCAGTTGACTCTGAGGGCAACCAAAAAGAAGATGTCAAAACCTGTGGGAAACTTAACTTTACCCTCCAGTATGATTATGAAAATGAACTTCTAGTTGTTAAAATTATCAAAGCCTTAGATCTCCCTGCTAAAGACTTCACAGGAACTTCTGACCCTTATGTGAAGATGTATCTTCTTCCAGACAGGAAAAAGAAATTTCAGACCCGCGTGCACAGAAAGACTTTAAATCCTCTATTTGATGAAACTTTTCAATTTCCTGTAGCATACGATCAACTAAGCAACCGAAAACTACATTTCAGTGTATATGATTTTGACAGATTTTCTAGACATGACATGATTGGGGAAGTGATTCTTGATAATTTGTTTGAAGTCTCTGATCTCTCCAGGGAAGCCACAGTATGGAAAGATATTCATTGTGCTACCACAGTAAGTAGTAATTCCACCAATATATTGTTTTTTATTTGACTTACAATGATATATGACTAATTATTACCCAAATTATTGGGATAAGTCTTACAGAGTTATGGAATTTATGTCTAAGATCCTGCAAAGGTAGGATTTCATTTCTACTACTAATAATTCAGTCACCTAATGCTGAATATATTGGTAACCCTAGTGATTGTGTAAATAAAAAAAACTCTTATAAATTAACAGAACTTGTAGACTATTTCTCCTTTAAAATATTTATCTGTGATATAAATATCCTATCTACAGCACCCAGTTTCCTCATAGTTAGTATTGGTTTTCATTATTTAAGATAATTTTGTTAATTTCATTATTTTAGAAATTATTTCACTCTTTAAGAATAATGACTTCATTATTTAAGATAATTCATCAAATCAAACCGAAAATGTACTTTGATGCTATTTGAAAAGTCCTTGGTTTGATATGAAACAACCCATTACTTCACAGGCTTTCATAGAGTACACACAATTACAATATATGAAATGATCAATGATCAAGAAATAATCATTGTTTACATTAAAACTTTTCTTTTTCATTACAAAATGCTTTTTCTGATTATAAAATAATACCAACTTCAGTATTGAAAATTTTAAAAACAGAGTAAAAGCACATAACATAAAATTAAATTAATCTACAGTGCTACCAATTATATATAATATTTTGGCATATTGCTTTCCAACTTTTTGCTATGCGTACTTTAGAATATTAAGACCATACTAAGCTTAATTTTTTTCACACCAATTTTCTTTCATTCTATATTCGTTTTAGCGCATGATGTTGAAATACATGATCCATTTACTTAACCATTTTCTTACTGTTAGACACTTAAGTTAGGCATAAATTTTGTTATATGAAAAATTGTGTTCTTTTTTTGTAAATCTGGTTTTTTCAAGATTATTCATCCGGTATAGAATTATAGAAGTGGAATTAGAGAAGTGATCTCTTAAGTTAGATTGCTTGCTTTAGTTTATTAGCTTTTAAATGGGGACATTTAATTTTTTATCATCAGGTTGTTTTTACATATTTACCATCTTTTGTTTGAGTTGTAATACATCTTATAAGTTTAAAGCGTTGAAGCTTTGAACAGAGACAAGGGATTATTTAAAACATAAGGATACTTTTGTATTCAAAATAGGTCCTTTTGTGTTTTTCCAGTTATGAATGTTTTACTAATTACAATCAGTATGTGGGATAATTATACTGTCATTGTAAATTATGTGGATAAATTAATTTGAAAATTTATGCTGCCAGTTCAATATTGTATTCCAGCATCATAACATTTTTAGTTGTTGAATTTTTCTGTTGTAATCTCTATTGTGATATCTATTAGGGAACAAAGAAGGAATTTTGGAAGTGGATCATATTTCAAATGCACAGTGGGGCTCTTTTGATTTCACATTTGTGTTCATTTTATTACCTATATTCCCACAGGGAAAACATGATTTTTATTGTTTTTAAAAATAACACCTTCTAGAATTCTAGAAATGCAGATGGCAGTTAATTGTTAGATTATTTCTCTTGATTCCTCAGTCTTATTATTACTTTTTATTTATTCAACAAATATTTACTGAGTACCTATTTATGTTTGGTATGCTCTAAGTACTAGGGTTGCAACAAACACATTTTTTTATTAAAAAGTGAAGTATGTTCTGTACATATATTCAGGCTCAGAGGTATATAATCTGCCAATAAAATCTAAAAATTAGTACAATCGACTAGGAGATTGACAGTGAATTTTTTTTTTTTTTTTAACATTCATACGTTTTCCAAACTGGTTCTACTTAGAAAAAAGTAGGATTCCTTATGGAAACTTTAGTTTCTCATTGCCAATAATATTTATTCATTGTTTGTTAATATTAATAAATTACTTAAATTTATTTTCAACTTTCCCATATGGCTTGAATGTTAGTTTTTACTTCTGTTATAAAAATTACCACAAATTTATCTTACACAAACATTTTACAATTTGGTTAGAAATCTTTTATAATTTGGTTAGAAATACAGTTTGGTTAGAAATTACCACAAATTTAGTCTTACACAAACATTTTACAGTTTAGTTAGAAACCTGACATGGGGCCAGGTGCAGTGGCTCATGCCTGTAATTCCCAACACCTTGAGAGGCTGAGGTGGGTGGATCACAAGGTCAAGAGTTCAAGACCAGCCTGGCCAGCATGGTGAAACTCCATTTCTACTAAAAATACAAAAAATTAGCCAGACATGGTGTCACATGCCTGTAATCCCTGCTACTCGGGAGACTGAAGCAGGAGAATTGCTTGAACCTGGGAGGCGGAGGTTGCAGGGAGCAGAGATCGAGGCCACTGCACTCCAGCATGGGCGACAGAGCAAGACTCTGTCTCAAAAAAAAAATAAAAATAAGAATCTGACATGGATCTTACTAACTAAAATGAATGTGGTTGACAGGGCTGCATTCTTTTCTGGAGGCTCTTGGGGAGACCCATTTTCTTGCTTTTTCCTGATTCTAGAGGCCACAGGCATTCATTGCCTTATATTGAGCCCCAGTGGATAATCTAGGAAAATCTCCCCATCTCAAAGTCCATAATCTTAATCACATCCACAAAGCCCCTTTTGCCATTTAAGTAACGTTACTCACAGATTCCAGGAATTAGGGTATGCCCATCTTTGGGGCTACCTTTATTCCACCTGCCACCTCTGCAGACTTTCTCATTTCAGAATTCTGAATATAAAAAGAAGTTGGCAGAAAATAAAACGTATTTTTAGATTATTCTAATAAAAGAGCATTCTCCTTTAACTAGAATATTGAACCACACATTGTTCGGAATATTGCTTCTGGATTTTTGCTTGGAAATATAGTAATGAAACCTGAATTTCTAGACCATGTGGCCAAATATTATGGTTAGGGTAGTATTTAATTAAAATTTCTGTTCAGCCTTTGAAAATCATTAAGCAATGTTACATCTTATTATTAGTAAAAATGAAAAAAAAAAGATGTAGGTGGAAATTTCATTAAGAAACTTTCTTTTTCTATTCACACATCATTAATTTTAAGAATTTCATGCAGAAATTATTGAGTCTTCTAGAAAAATGGGGAATAAGAGGAAAGAAATAAAAAGCAATGTAGGATATGCTCTCACTTGTTTAAGTCTTGTGGAAACCTACAAAGGCAAATCAAACTGTGCAGACACAGATATAAAAGAGTTTATGTAACAAATAAAATAAATACTGGATTAAAAGACTATTGGCTGGGCACGATGGCTCATGCCTGTAATCCCAGCACTCTGGGATGCCAAGGTAGGTGGATCACCTGAGGTCAGGATTTTGAGACCAGCCTGTCTAACATGGTGAGTAAAACCCTGTCTCTACTAAAAATAAAAAATTAGCTGGGCATGGTGGCACACAGCTGTAGTCCCAGCTATTTGGGAGGCTGAGGCAGGAGAATCATTTGAACTGGGAAGGGGAGGCTACAGTGAACCAAGATGGCGCCACTGCATGCCACCCTGGGCAGCAGAGTGAATCTCTGTCTCAAACAAACAAAAAAAACTATCAGATTAGAAGACAATGATGACAAATATAAATATTCTTTTAATTCTTATAACTTTGTAATTGTAAGAACTCTTATAACTAAAGTTTTTATTTGAAATAATCATTTATGAGATTTTTAAAGAGTGCCTTTATATAATTGCAAATCTCCAATTTAATTTAAACCAAAATTTACTGGGGAAAAAAAAAATACCATTTTGCTATCAGTTTGAAAAGCACTAGCTGGTGTATCTTTAATTTTTTATGATTCTTCTTAGAATCATTAAGACTTGCTTTATTATCATATTGTTGTAAATGCCATGGCTGTCTTTTTCCTTCTTCATGCTAATTATATAATTATATCTCATAATTGTTGCAGAGAAGACTCAGTGAAAATCAGACCTAGCGGCTTTTGTGATTGTTGTTTTTAAGGGTCTTAGGTGTCGCATTCCCACAAATTTTCATTACAGAGTCTCTATCATGTTTTTTTCCACAGGTGCAAAGGCCTGTCCAAGGCCTTATCCAAAAAAATCTTCCTAGAACAGTTCATCCCCCAAAATTTTCTGTTCTACAGCATTTGATTCAAATAACTTTAATTTGATTAAATATTTACTGAGAACTTTCTATGAATGAAGTTTATATTTAGTTCTAAAACTGAAAGACTAGTAAAATACAAGTTTTACGCAAGGACTTTAACAAAGGAGACAAACAGCAAGGAAATAGAGTATGTGCCTCAGTGTAAATTATTATATAACCGTTTCCTGATAGCCTCCACAAATGTGGTCTTGTCTACACACACACTTTTTGGTACTGACTGTATCCCATATGAAAATATTTCAGATTGCCTTTCCATGATGATAGATTTCTGAAGAAAAGAGTTGGGTGATTCTCAAAGAAAAAAACAGCATGAGGAAAAGGAAATAAACGGGACTGTAACGTGTTTTCAGGGGGCAGAAAAGTAAAGTGTGAATATGAAATGAAGAGACTAAAGGGAACCCAAACTAGAATGTTATATTTTATCTATAATCAAGAAGACATTTAATGTCATAGGAGTTTCTATTTATTCTGTTTTTTATTAGAAGAGTGAAATCAGTGAAGCCATTACCTCATATGGCAACCCGTGCGTACAATGGATCAGAGTGGGCGATTGTGAAATGTGGTGCTCAGTAGGAATGTAACATCACAGACTAGATGAGATGAGCAAAGCCTGATTGAGGCTGGTAGCAATGAGAATGGAAAGAAGCTAATATATGCTAATGAAAGCATTGTCTGCTGCACTTATTTAAACATTCTGCAGATGTTTGTCTTATGTCTGCCACTAGTCTCTCAGCTTCTGGAAAGCAGAAATCATCTTGTATATCTCTTGCATCCCTTACGTAATATGAGCGCTTAGTGGTTAATGAATAAATGCTTTTTGAATAAATAACATAGCAAATTTTCATATCGGGTTAAGTATAGAGTTGTATAAATACAGATCTGCCACTACCAGAGGAGAAAACAATGCAATGTTGTACCCTATTGATTACAAGTAAACAAGGATATGCTTAGGTGTACTTTGCTAATGTTAGCTACTTTTTGTAGACAATTTTTTTTTAATATTCAGGGTATGGCACCCATATATATATGAAATAAAGCGGGAACATTTTAAATTTATTAACAAAAATGTTATCAGGTTGAAACAAGAGGCACATATTTCATATTTATGATTTCATTAATAAATTATATAAGAAGGATTAATATTTTTCAGGAAGCAGCAATTGTTTTGAAATTTGATATTGACAAAAGAAACCATAAAGGTGAATCTTTATTCTGTGCAAAAATTTCATTTTCACTTTAGCAATCATCTTACTATATATCACAAATCTGGCAAGCCAACCACCTTTAATACTAGCATAGAAACATCTATAGAATAGATATTAAAAAACAGTGTGTACCCTATGCTGCTATTTCTGAAATGTAAAGGAGAAATATATATTCATATTCAGTTATATATACAAAAAAAAGTCTGTGTAAAGACACACAAGAATTTAGTAGTGGGAGTTAGCTATTGGCAACCAGATAGAATGAATATATGGTAGTAACTGGATGAATGACTATAGAAAAAGAATTATTTGCAGCATGTTGCTTTATATACATTTTATATTTAAGCTATTATGCATAATATTATTGGAATGTTGAATTTTTTTAAAATGTCAATCACTATAAAGACTATTTTCTCTTTTTTTTTGAGACAGAGTCTCGCTCTATCCCTCAGGCTGAAGTGCAGTGGTGTGGTCTCAGCTCACTGCAACCTCCACCCCCCCAGGTTCCAGCAACTGTCCTGCCTCAGCCTCCCAAGTAGCTGGTATTACAGGCATGTGCCACCATGCCCAGCTAGTTTTTGTATTTTCAGTAGAGACGTGGTTTTACCATGTTGGCCAGGTTGGTCTCAAACTCCTGACCTCAGGTGATCTGCCCACCTCGGCCTCCCAAAGTGCTGGGATTACAGGCGTGAGCCACCACAGCCAACCAAGACTAATGTATTTGGAATATTTGAATGTAGTTTTCCTGTGCATACTCAAGAAGCCATTGAAAAGATAGGTAGACAAGGAAAAGATTTCCTTTTTCTTGAGCAGAACTACCTTCATTTGCATATTTATTTACTTACCTATTCAATGAAATTTTCTTTTTGCACCAACTGTGTTCTACACACTTTAAAGTTCTTGCAAGTGAGGAAGTTGCTTGTGTATATCACATTGACCTGATTACAAGTATAAAATGTTTGAATCTAGTATATTCTAACTAAGCATCTGCCAGGTATTGTTTGAAAGAGTAGACCTTGACAGGACAAGTACAAAGGAACTGTTGTATTCATCGTATCAGCCATTCAGGGTACTGGATGCACCTGCTGAGCTTCAGTTTGAAATAACACATTTTATTACACATTACTAAAGTTTTTTAATATTTAAAATTCTTTTTAATATAGAGATGTCTTTTTAATTCTACCCTCAATCATCCTGGATCAATCATAGGATCAGAAGAATACTATATATTTTTCACATTTAGCTATCAATGAATTGTCTTCCAAAGTTCATTAACTATGAAATATGTGTCAGCTAAGAACATTTTAAAGAGTGGTGAAATTCCAGTTTTATTTTAAGGAAAAGAGTATGATGGAAAGTGGGGCAGTAGGAAGCAAACCTTTCTAGTCAGGGGCTGTCTGTCTTACCAGGTTTCCTGGTGTGTAACAGACAGTATTGTAGCTATTGACCTGCAAGTTGGGACGATGAACCCACATCTGCTCCTCTATGAACATTCCTAGTTTTCTGTTTCATCTCTGCAATAAACCTGGCCTTGGTGTGTCACAGATTACACATCTGCTTATGGGCCACCAGTAACTGATGATAGATTTAACTCAAATGATGCAAGTAAATTCCATGAACCTGTATGTACGGTCTTTTATTTTGCTAGAATTGATGGGAAGCATCTATGTTAATTTAGAATTAAATTTAACTTCAGTTTAAAAATAGTAGAGTCCTTCACATACTATCATAAGACCATGGGAATTCAGTTTCCAAAGTATGATTTTTCTTGGCCTTAACATGTGCCTAACTCAGCCAGCCTACTTAAAGGAGCTTTGTCTCATGAGTAATATTAAGTAACATCATAATTTATTATGTTATTTTCATGTTAGATCACATCTATGCAATTTAGAGAACAAGGTTTTGTTGTCTGATCAGTGTGTTTTGACTACTTTTACTTTCATGGGAAAGATTGCAGGTAAGTGGCTATAAAATAGCCCACAACAATTATTGTATTAGCCTTATATTAGCAGTTTAAACAGCAGCTTCCTGTAACATTGATTACAGGCTTCTGTTTTACAAAACAAAAAAGTCAAAGTTAATGCAAATCTGAACTTAAATTTGTGCCACCAGTTTTAAATGTAATTCAGCAGTGATGCCATACTTTTTAGATAAATCTAGAATTGCTGGGTAAGCACTGTATGATATTTAGACACATTGGAAGGGTGTCATTCAAAAATGAGTATCAAGCAGCCACCTAAGGAATAGCTCCCAATCATATTTTAGTCATAATATTTGGGGTTGTTTGAAAAACAAGAGGACGGTTTTTGCCTAAATTCATCATATCTGTATAATTTCCCATTTAAATTCCTACATGGTTGTACTGGTAAATATTATAACTCCCATCAAGCTTCCCCACTATATCCTTGGGACTATCCCTTTCTCTGTGTCTGGAGTTAAGAGGCAATGTAGCCTCTAAGTGCTTAATGAAGCATTGAAGTCTCTGTAACAAACCCACATTGCTTTATATTCCTGCTGTGTCACTTAACCTGTGTATGGCTTGACCAAGTTACTAAATCTCTTTAAGTGTTAATTATAGTATCTGTAAAATGGGAATTATGAGAAGGCTAACCATAGTTGGTTGTTAGGACTAAGTAACATAAGTGATTAGCACCGTCGGATATTTGTAAATGTTCCATATATGACATAGGATGTATTTTATGGTGGGTTTTTGGTTATTGTTTAGGTAGCATCATATTAAATAGGAGTAAAGACCTTGATACTAAAACTTATAGTAATATCATGAGGGATAATTTTAGGTCTTATATTTTTCTATTCAAGTTGGAAAGTTTTGAGTTAGAGCTCCTTTACATCTTTTTAGTTACTGTGTGCTGTGATTCAGTGAGTAGACACTTTTGCTGCTTTTTTTTTCTTTTCTTTTTTATTTATTTATTTATTTATTATTATTATTATACTTTAAGTTCTAGGGTACATGTGCATAACGTGCAGGTTTGTTACATATGTATACTTGTGCCATGTTGCTGTGCTGCACCCATCAACTCGTCAGCACCCATCAACTCGTCATTTACATCAGGTATAACTCCCAGTGCAATCCCTCCCCCTCCCCCCTCCCCATGATAGGCCCTGGTGTGTGATGTTCCCCTTCCCGAGTCCAAGTGATCTCACTGTTCAGTTCCCACCTATGAGTGAGAACATGTGGTGTTTGGTTTGATGTATATACTCATAATGCCATCTGGCCTGGACCTCATCTCCCACCTGGAGACAGTATTTCAGTTATTTTTCACACATTCATTATTTTGGCATCTTCATTTCTCTCCACTTCCACTCCAGGTATCACCCTCCTGAGCAGCATATTCCACTGCCTATCCTTCCTATCCCTTCCGATTTCTGACTCTACCTATTCTTTATGAACTGGCAGATACTTCTAACTTTCCCTACTCATTTCCACCACTCTCCTATGTGACTTCTCTGCATCAGTTTCACCTCACTCAAAGCAATATGTTTCCAGGCCCGCAAGCTTTCTTACTGACTGATACCTCTGCCTGAAATGTCCATTGTCGCTGTTTCTGCCTGGGAAGCCTCACTCATCTTTTCATTTTCAATTCAGATTCATATTCTGAGAGTCAGACTTCTCCCAAGGAAGAGGGCTCCTTGGGCTTCTTCCCTTTCCGTTAGGCACTTTGTTCTCTCTTTGTTCCTTCACCAGTCTGCATCTTATAAAACCTCAGAAGCTGAAGATGCTGGATATCTCCTAGGTGTGTCTTTAGGTTCAGTGTCTGCTGTTCTCCACCCTGTTTGGTGCCTCAAAAGGCTGATTGGTTTGGTTCAGACTTTCTGTCCTGAGGCAAGAGTCTCTGCCTTCTGGCAAGAAATATGAAGGCGGAAGAATGACCTTGGGAAATATATTTCTGTCCATTGCTCTCTTCCCCTGCAAGAAAACCTCAGGCTGTCTCTGCCCTTCATCTGAGGGTATGGTTTTTCTCAAAGCAGGCTTTTCTTCTGACTACTTTCTTTCTGAATCCAGGTAACTGTCCCCACTTGCTCTTTAAGTGCTAGTGGTCAAGACAACCTCTGCTGTTACCACTCCAGGGTAGCTGTCTCTTGTGGTTCCTCCTCCCAGCTCACATCTCTGTGAATAGCCCTTCCTGAAGCCCTCTGGAATTACTCCGATTTGTGTGTGCCATCTGTTTCCCACTGGATCTCTCACTGATACTCTAAAGAAAGAAAATGTTTCCTAATTACAAACAGGTTAATTTCCTATAACCTTTCTGAACCATGCTGTGTATCTGACTGTTCGTCTACATGCTCGTTACCTTAGGAGAAATCAAATTAGTCCTGTAAAGGCTGATGATAAGACAAGGCTTCAACCACAGAAAGTAAGAAAGAGCCATGATCATTGCTAAAACACTCTACTCTTAGAGTGTTTTAGATCATTCCTAAAACACTAAAGAACTTCAAAGGATCTCCTTAAATGTGGAATTCTGGGCCTAGTGCAGTGGTTCATGCCTGTAGTCCCAGCACTTTGGGAGGCCGAGGCAGGTGGATCCCGAGGTCAAGAGTTTGAGACCATCCTGGCCAACATGGTGAAACCTCTTCTCTACTACTCCCAACTATTTGGGAGGCTGAGGCAGGAGAATTGCGTGAACCCAGGAGGCAGAGGTTGCAGTGAGCCAAGATCACACCACTACACTCCAGCTTGGCAACAGAGCGAGACTCCATCTCAAAAAAAAAAAAAGTGGAATTCCACATTTCATTGCAATTGAAAAAGTAAGAATTTATGCCTCTTAAAATTAAGATTTCAGACACAGATATACAATAGCCTGGAAAAATAGCTCTCTATGTTAATTTCATAGGTTCCAAAACATATTTTTATGTTCCCAGTTTATCTTAGAAATTTAAAATATAAATACTTATAAAATGCCACAGATGTTTCTGCTTTTTAATTAGAGTATTCTGAATTTAAATTATCCTTTTATTAACAGTCGTGATCTTTGTGACCATTAACTATATAAATTTAAAAAGCAGATTTTCATTTCTGTCCAATGCTCTCTTATATTTAAAATATCTCATCTCTATTTTAAGTTTGCACGCTTCCTGCATTCCTTACTGCTCCAATTCATTGCTTTCAGGTTGAATAATCAAATACCCAAATTATATAATTGTATATAAATAAGATCAATATCTTAAATAATGACCTGAGATCTTGCGCTCAGAGTAAAGTACGTAAGATTTGTAATCGGTCAGAAGTCTTTTCATACTACCTTAAAAGTTCATGGGCATATTCTGGGCAGGATTTTGAGAGTCTTATGTTTAGATCACATAATCATTATTTTAGAATTGGTAGAGAGTCCACGTTTAATCCTTTCTTTTTATAGTTTAGAAAACTGAAGCCCAAGGATGTTAAGAAAATAATTTAAATTCACAAAGCTGATTAGTAGAAGAGCCAGAACTAGGTTTTACATCTTTCATTCCTAGTTCAGTTGTTCACCCTGAATGATATTAGAGTTTTACCATACTTGAAATGTACTAAAGAGAAAGGAAAAGAAATGAATTTTTTTGTGAAACACGGAAGTTCAACTATTGGCTTACAGAATTGGAATCGCTAAAACTAATATAGTTTGAATTACAGAAATTTGTAACATAATATTTGTGGCAAAAACGTATGCATAAGGCCTTTAAAACTTGTAATCCTGTCAAATCTGTCTTGTAAAACTGTGATTGATATGCATAGAGAACTAAGCAATGCTTCTCTTTGCCTTGTTTTAAAAATCAATTGGAGTCAATATTATTTCAGAAAATATCCAGGTAATTTTTCTCTCTTAGATGGAATTAACAAAAAAATTCATATTTGGGTTATTATTCTATCAGCTGTGTCCTGGTATATGTTAATGCTTGAAGGTTGTAGGAAATAAAGAGAAGATATTTAGCTCCCTAATGCTCCAGCAGCATAGCTGGGCCTGTTATAAGTTCTAGGAATTTAGTGTGGTTCCAAAGATACTGTTTAAAGTTGTTCTATATCTCCTTTGCATTTAACCGGTATAATTATTAGTTATTAACACACTCTTATATAGTGACAAGAATATGCAGATGCTTTTTAAATGTAAATGTTCAGAATAATTCTTCTCCTTCTCTATAACAGAGTGCAGTAAGGAGTTTGCTATAAATTAAGTATCTGATTTTCTAATTTCTAAAAAAATTTTTGGTACTTTATCTGCTGACTTTGAAATCTAAGACCACAAAAACAATTTTATTTTTCTGGCCACTAAAATTGTAGGCACCATTTCTATTAGGTAAAGCCACAGAGTGAAGCAGGAAAGTACAGGAGTTAAAATGCTAATGAGTATACTTTTATTAGAATCCTGGGATGGTTACCTTTAGCTGTATCACTTAGAATAAGTTGCTGAACATTTCTGAAATTGTTTCTTCATCCACCAAAAGAGATTTATAATAATATCAACCCAACAGGAATATTTTGAAAGTAAAATTAGATGATAAATGTAAAATATTTGTAAAATTTAAAGTTTCTAATTGTCAGTTATCCCTGACATGCTACCATACTGCACACAAAGAAAACACCTTGTTATCCACTCAACTGCTAATATCCCAGCTACTTCTACGTCCTAAAGTTCTTGCCATAGTATTTAGATTTCTTAAATGTATTACCCTCATATTTTGAAAAAATGAATGAGAGATACTGATGCCTTAACTCTTTTCCTAAATCTTAAAAATAGAACAAAATGTGACAATATTATTCAAGACTATGCCATGAAATATATTGCATTAAGTCCTGCACATTTAATTCAGTAAACCAGAGACCTTACTGACTGGATACCCATTTTATTCATGCTTTTACAGTGCTTTCAGATTTTTCAATATCTATCGTCTCACATCCTATGGTAAGTAAAAGGAAGCTGGCCCCTATCAAATACCAGTCTACAGAAAAATGTAGATAACTGGACACAGAAAATTGTGCCCAAACACAATGTTATCATAACAAGTAGACTGCATCTGTTTATATAGAGAGGAGCAAGGATCTTACCCCCATCAACCCAGCAAACTTTTGTTTAGTTCTCCTGTTTACCAGACACTCTTCCCAGCATCTCAGGACATAAAGTGTTCCTTTTCTAGAAGGCCAACATTCTAGAAAAGAAGACAGATAATAATGAAGCAAATATACAATATGCACATGAATGAAGGCATGTACTATATGAAACATGAGGCAGGGTAGGAAGTAAGCAGTGGTAGTGGAGTGGAGGTCACCCTAGATAGAGTGCTCAGATAAGAACTCTCAGATGGGTGTGATGGGAGATGAAATCAGAGAGATAGCCGAGCGTCAGGTCATCTAGAGTCTTCAGGCCATGGAAAGAGCTTTGGGTTTTATTCTGAGTTACGTTTGAGGCCATTGATGGCTTTTATTGGGAAGTGAGCCATAGACTCCCTTGGAATCAATACGATCTCTGGCTATTATGTGGAGAATAAACTTTGAGAGCCAGAAGTGGAACAATGTCAATCAATTCTCTAAAATAGTGAAGCCAAGTTCATCCAGTCTAGGTGTCTATATACAGCAATACTTACAGGGACTCCTTTAATTAACAATTTTGTAAATATATTTAAAAGCATCAAACACTCTAAGGAGAGTTGTATATAGTTGATTGCACAGGTTTTCATGCCCTTGTTTAAATGATGATGGAAGTTTGAGAATAAGTCTCTGTTTTTTTGCACCAATAAGCTTATGATTATCTCTTATCCAGTATGATGAAGGGAAGAGTTGTTACGAAATTTGTATCCTCTTTTTGTGTCTCAAGTTGCTCTTGTCTCAGTATCCATGTGGGGCTATTCCCTCCTACTTCACTGTCTTCATTACACAGCTAATTTTGAGACTTGATTAGTTAAATCAAGGAAGGATTGTTTTAAGGCCTCAGCTCTGTCACTTTGTGGCTCCCGATAGCTACAGTCCGTGGTTGTGTTGGATAGGACAAAAGCTAAGCCATTCTGGCATATATGAGGTTGGTGCAAAAGTAATTGCAGTTTTTGCGATTTTTCTTTAATGGCAGAAACCACAATTATTTTTGCACCAAACTAGTAGTTGTTTCCCATTTGGAAGGGAACTGAAAATGGATCTCCCATTGAGCAGTGACACAGGCACTCTTAAACAGTGTGCTGGCAATAGTAGCTCTGGGTGGTTGCTGTTAATCGCTTAATGTCCAGGGGGGTTTTGTAATTATACTGTCTCTAACACAGCCATGTTCTCTGCCCCGTTCCTGCCCTGACCTCAGCTATGCTTCAACTGAATTTAGTGCCGTGGCCAAGCACAATGCTTAAGATTATGTGCTTAGTATAAAATTCATTGCTTCTTTCATGCAGAAATACAAGGAAGTCCTGCTAAAAGGCACCTGGTGAGCATTTTCTTTATCTTCAAGTAGAGAAGGCAGAAAAGAGTGAATAATGAAAATATGATGTAAAAATCCAGGAATCTCACTAGGTTTTGTGATAGAAGCCTCCTTTTCCTGTTTCTTCCCTGACCTCTGTGGAACACAATGAAACCTGATTGAATCAGAATCACTGGGAGGAAGAGGAAAGGCAGGGAGGGCTTGTTGTGCAAAAATTGTGGTTCTTTGAAAGAAAAAGAGAAAGTGGGCTAGAAACTGGAAAAGGGTTACAAGGTTAATTACATTTCCTAATTGTACTCCATCAAATTGCTTCTTCCTCCCTCCCATTTGCCATCTTTAGTCACTAGGCTGCATGTGCTGGCTGGTTGGGAGAAATTACCAGATATGTAAGGAAAAAGAGCAATTTACAGACCTTAGGGATGCATTTGATTCTGAAATTTTAGTGTGCTATAGAATTACAGCAAACATAATCCCATGTCACACAAGACTAGAGAGCTCTATAGAGAAATAAGGTCCAATAAAGCTAATAGATAAGTATCCTCTAACTGTAGCTCCCCAAACCTTGCATGTATCTTTAAATGGCTCAAAACTATTATGACTGGTTTATTGTATTCTCAAGGTCATCCTGTGTGGGCAAGCACTTGCACAATTGTAGGCAATTTCATTCACACAAACCACAACACCCGTAAAAAGTGTCTTTGTCACTTGTTGTCTAGTTGCCGATAACTTTCACTCCTTCAAGCAGTAGATGCCTCTCCTGCAACTAACGGAAATCATGACCTGGCCTGACACCTTATTATTTATTTACTCATTTAGTAAGCTTTTGAATGAACATTCACCTTATGCTAATCACTGACCTCAGAAACATGGTTTTGAGCAAAAAAGAAAAGCCGTATGTTTTCTGGCACGTACTGTGTGTCAGGCTGCAAACTGTAGTCTGACGTATGCTATCTTTGTGTATTATCCCTTTTAAATATAACCGCAACCCCTCCACGTAATTGTTATTAGCCATAAAAATGGATCTCGTCCTGACTGCAGAGGTGATTTGATTATGTGCTCCTGAGGAGAGGCCATTTCGAATAAGGCCACTGTGTTGCCATTCGAATCATAGTCTGGCATTGCCAGAGCCAATGCTTTCTGTTTGGCCTTCTGGTCATCACTGAGCACTGTAAGCCTCCCCTCACAGCCTTCTTATAAGCTGACCCCTCTGTTTTTAATTCCCTTTGCCTTTACTCATTTTTCAACATTTAGATTGTTACCCACCTCTAATGCCCTCCTCGATCGTCGTGGAAAGAATCAAATATCTTTCATCACTGTTCCCATAATTAAAATCCAAGCATCTCTCTAGAAAACATTTACAACACAAGATAAATTAAATTAAATTATATTAAATTAAATTAAATTAAAAAATAAGCAGCCGGGTGGTGGCTCCTAGGTAATCCTAGCAGTTTAGGAGGCCCAAGGTGGGCAGATCACCTGAACTCAGGAGTTCAAAACCAGTCTGGCCAACATGGCAAAACCCCATCTCTACCAAAAATACAAAAATTTCCTGGGTGTGGTGGCATGTGCCTGTAATCCCAGCTACTCAGGAGGCTGAGGTGGGAGAATTGCTTGAACCCAGGAGGCAGAAGTTGCAGTGAGCCAAGCTCTTGCCACCACACTCCACCCTGGGCAACAGAGGGAGACTCTGTCTCAAAAAAAAAAAAAAAAAAAAAAGTAATTTAAAATTATGCAGACCTATGTTACCATTAAAGCTTGTCCCCTAATTAATTGTACGGTGTTCTTCAAGGTTAAGCAACTTGTCCGAAATCACATATAAGCCCTAGGAGGAGAAAAATTGTGTCTTCGTCATCAGTGTTTCTTCAATGACTAGAAGAGTGCCTGGCATTATTTATGCACTCAGTAAACATGACCGTGCTAATGAACGAATGAAAGTTTAGAGATTGACCAGACATTGTGTGTGTGTGTGTACACATACATATATACATACATATATATATGTTTACACCAGGCACTTTACATGTTTGATATCTACCTTGCAAGTTACTTATTTTATATATATGGAGAGCAGAGGTTTTGGGTTGTGGGAGCATAACAAAAAATTTGTAAGATGAAGGCAGAAAAAAAATGTAGAGACCATATTAGTAGGGGCCACATGTGTCATATCAAATAGTTTGGACTTTATATTGTATGCTCTGTGTGTTCAGCACACATCATCAGATAATCCTCTTGAGAATTTTAGTGGAGCCAGAAGATAATATAAATGACATCGCACGTTTATTATCCTGTATGGCCTTTCCTCATGAATCCCCAACTAGATCAAGCCTGACACTCTCAGCCTTGAGGATTGGATCCTTCCTCCTCTAGCATATTATCTGGAAGTTTAAATGATAGCCATTTTTATGACTACTTGTTCTTGACCTTTAAATTTATCTATTCACACCAAATGATTGTTTGTGGTCTTTTCAAGGAGGCTCCACCCAGACTATAACAAACCGGACCTGAAAGGGCTTGTCCAGACATTCTCGAACATGCCTAAACTATATGTGTTATTTAGTTCTCATTTTTCACCAGTGCTTAAAATTACAGAATTTTAGAGCTGGAAAATAAATTAGCTCATCTCTTTGAGCACCTCATGTTATACCAAGGAAACTGAGGTCAAGTGAGGTTAAGTAGATTGTTCAAGGTTAAATTCCATGATTTTCTCAGGTGAATGAGAAGTGTAGGTCAGGGAGAAATATATTTTACAGTAGTTTGAATCCAATAGATCCACTCTGGGTCTGTATTTTGTTGTAGCTTATTTTGTGGGCAGGTGAATGAAGGACTAGTAACTTGATGAAGAAGCTCATTTGATCTAGTTCTACATCTCACTTTTAACAGTGTGAAGAAAACCATCTGTTTTCTTACCACCAAGGAAATGTGGACGACAGGCTGTGTTTAAGATGCTAAGTTGATGTGATGACTGCTATCACCATAGCAACCAATTGTTTGTTTAGTTTTTTTAATACATGTTAATGATTCTAACTTCCTAATATATCACTGAATTCAAACTTTTCCTCAGCCAACATCTTCCCACGCCAACTTTACTTCAATGACCTCTCTCTCTCTCTCTCATGTCTTTTTTCATTCTAATCTAGCCTACTTAAGATAAAGAAAATTTTTTTCAAATATTATTTTCTTTAACATCATTATTGTTTTTGAGTACCTGTTTACACCAGGCACTTTACATGTTTGATATCTACCTTGCAAGTTACTTATTATTGTCTCCATTTTGTTTGTAATTAAACTCAAGCTCAGAGAAGTCAAGTATTTTTGCCATGTACTTGGGAATAGAACATGGAAGATTTGCTATTTTTAACTCGTTTTTTTGACCCAGGAACCTACGCCCTTTCCACTCTGCCAAGCTCCCGCACTTTCATGTCACCAACACCTTGGTATCCCTATTGCCCACAGAAGACATCAAACAACTACATCAAGTTTAACCCTCCTCCAACATGTTTCCAAACTCCATATTTCTCAATGCATACTGACCATTTTTATTTCTGAGTATTATCATAGTACTCACATACAACATTATTCCTCATTACCCTGTGAAATCCCATCTGGTTAATTCTTCAAGCCCAACCTAATCATTATTGCCCTCCAGGAATACTTCTCTTGGTTCATAGACCTTCTAGTTATGGAGCCTTTAATCTCCCTTCTCTCCATCTCTTACACTCCATTGCTACAGCTTGATTTTACTATTAGTCCTGTAATAGGATGTGCAGTGCAAATATTTGCATGTCAATTTGTCTTTCCAGTGACTTTTATTTTTATTTTGGAAAAAGACTACATGGAAAACACTGTATAACTGTGACTCGGTCTGTGAGGTTGACTAGCCAACCATCAAAAAATGGTCTTTATCTACCCAACTCCATTTTGGTGGAGCCAGCATGAAGAAATCAAATTTATAACCTCTAAACCAGCTTCAGTGTTACCCTTTTTTCATATGCCCCTTTTCCAAGTAGGAACTCTGAAGATTATTATTGTGATTGTTCAGCCAGATAAATTAATGTGTATGAGAATGGAATAAAAATCTTCTTACCCGAAATAAATTTTATGGAACACTGCATCCTAGACTTTGTAATAGGCTTTCAAATGGTTATTTGCCCCAAAATACAAGAATTTTTCAGAGGTTGATATGGAAAACTCATGTTTATATAAAATTGTAGAAAAATGAGACTACACACAATTTTCAGAAACTCAAAGCCTTACTCATTTTGAGCTGAAATATAATACCACTTTAAACATTTTAAGCATTTTGGATAAAAATAATCCTGAAAAATAGTGTACATGTCTCTATTTTCTTGAACAGAACATATAGGATATATTTCCTTACCTTGATGACTCAAGGTCATTACTTTAAATATTAATTACTGTTCAAGTCTGTAATAAAATGTTGAGTTCAAGTTGCTGAGGCATTATTATTGTTTAATACCCCAATACAAAATGATTCCAATTTGCTATTCTTTTTAGAATATCTGCTTTTTCTTTTTTTAGCAGTTTTGTGTCTTTGTAGCTATTTTTTCTTGCTGTCTGCACTAGACCTACTGCTGTTAATTTCCCCATCTCCACACTGCATGTGTGAGATTGGACCTGCAGTAGATTGATATAGCAAGTAAACATTCTTGCTATAATTTTGTCTAAAATAATAGCAAATGGGTGTTGAAAAAAGTGATATAAACTCCTTATATAAATAACTTTATTGTATAATTTCCTTATATTTATGCTATATGTTTAGAGACCCTTCAATTTGTTTCTTGGTTCTTGACTGGTCACTAAAGTGCTTGGATTGTTGGGGATGAGAATGACCTTTTAAACCACAGTGGTATGTGGCAGACAGAAGAGGCAGCCCTTAAGACTCTACCTGTTCGTTGGAGTTGAACTATCAATAAGGGCACAGACTTAGTGGAGGGTAGTGAGAATAAGCTCACATAGTAGCTCAGAGCAGTTACCAAATTCTAGAGTTCTGCGTTACATATGTTATAGGGCCCTTTTAAGGTCATGCAGCCACTTACCTTCATTAATTTCATTTTCTCATGGCAATCTTTTAGATCACTTCCAGATTTTGAAAGCTTAAGAATATTGATATTTACCTTAGAGAGTACTCTGTCCTTTGCAATATGTTGGCAGTTTGTTCTTTCACATTCACACTTCTTGAAATAAAAAATTAGTTTAATGAAGACTTAAATTTTTGTGTAGTTATTATGTATGCATCCCTTATGTTAATTTTTACCACCCAATTCATTTCAATTTTCTAAAAACTCCTGACTACACGGAGTTTGAATTTTTTTTTTTTTTTTTTTGGGATGGAGTCTTGCTCTATTCCCCAGCCTGGAGTGCAGGGGCATGATCTCGACTCACAGCAACCTCTGCCTCCTAGGTTCAAGCAATTCTACTGCCTCAGCCTCTTGAGTAGCTGGGATCACAGACATGAGCCACCACACCCAGCTAATTTTTGTATTTTTAGTAGGGACAGGGTTTCACCATATTGGCCAGACTGGTCTCTAACTGATTTTTTTTTTTTTTTTTTTTCGAGATGGAGTCTCACTCTGTTGCCCAGGCTGAAGTGCAGTGGCCCAATCTCGGCTCACTGCAACCTCCACCTCCCGGGTTCAAGCGATTCTCCTGCCTCAGCTTCCTGAGTAGCTGGAACTACAGTTGTGCACCAACATACCTAGCTAGTGTTTTTGTATTTTTACTAGAGACAGAGTTTCACCATTTTGGCCAGGCTGCTCTCAAACTCCTGACCTCAAGTGATCAGCCCACCTCAGCCTCCCAAAGTGTTGGGATTATAGGCATGAGCCACCATGCCAGCCGAGTTTAATATTTAAGTGGAGTTCTTCCTAGTGCTATAGGCGTAAAGCCAACCACCTTGTACTAAAGAGCTGCTGGAAGATGCCCCTTAATGATGATCTGTGCTTTAAATTTATTTGGGTTAGTGTTTTGGCCAATCCTCAAACTTCTCCATGTTTATCAAATACCTGTTAATAGCAGATGGTCAAAATTAACTTGCAACTGAATCCATATAAAAGATCTTTAAAAGATGGAACTAAACATAGTGAACTTTCTTTGTTCCAGCTAATAGCATGTAATGTATCTAGAGGAGAAAAAAAATCCCATTCATAGATGGTTTAACGTGCAAAAGTAAAACCATATAAGTCAGATATGTGAAATATGTTTTATTTGTTAATTCCTATAGATTACATTGTGTGCTTTTTTTCCCCTCTCTTCATGTGGTTTGTATCCTATTGGAATCTAAGCATTTCGTGCCTGAGATATGTCTCCTATTTTTTTGTTTCTGGCTTCTCCATTACCACCCCCACCATGTTTCTCAGTAGAACTTGGTGTCATGATCTACATTCATTAAGAGATCGTTTATTTGACCAGCTGGCAACAAAATATGCCTACACTTATTTATAGTAACTGAAAAGAGACATACCCAATGAGGGAAAGGGGAATGGCTGTCAGGCGGAAAATTTAAGCCCTTAGAGTGAGCCTGAAGAAACACTTGGACGAAGAAGCAGAAAGAGAAACAAGGAGAGAATCAACAGATAAAAATGGCATTCAGACATATTTTCTTAGCCCTTTAAAGCCTACTCACTTCCTTCTCAACTGAGACCTCCAAGGGCCGAACCATGCCATGTCCATCTTGGTGTCTGCAGCACCTACCACTGCGCCTGGCAAATAATGCTCAAAAATTGTTAGATGGTGGCTGGGCGCTGTAACTCACCCCTATAACCCCGATACTTTGGGAAGCCAAGGCAGGTGGATCGTTTGAGCCCAGGAGTTCAAGACCAGCCTGGCCAACATGGGAAAACTCTGTCTCTATAAAAAAATACCAAAATTAGCCGGGCTTGGTGGCACATGCCTGTAATCCCAGATAGGCTATGGTGGGAGGATCCCCTGAGCTGGAGAGGTTGAGGCTGCCATGAGCCATGGTTGCACTACTGCCCTCCAGCCTGGGCGACAGAGTGAGAGCCCCTGTCTCAAAAAAAAAAAAAAAAAAAAAAAAGGTTAGAAGGAGGAGGATGTTCCTTCTTCAGCAGGAGGTTGTGCTCTTCCTGTTTTTCCTCAATGCTTTTCTATGGGATTTTTGGTCTACAGCAATCCACTAGCCCAAAGGATATCCAGTTGGATATACCTTTCTTTCAAATTAGTTTTTATTTGCTAATATTCTTGCAAAATAATAATCACTTCCATTATTAAGCTTTTCATTTATCCGGTACTTACTGAACTCCTGATATATGTAAGACACTGCTCTATGTGCTAGCAATACAGTAGTAAAGAAAACATCATTCCTTATCACATGCCAAACACTGTATAAAATGCCTTATGCTTTATTTACATTATCTCCTTTAATGCTTACAACCCTTGTGAAGTGGGTGTTTTTCTCAATTTGAAAATGAAATTTTGGAGATTAACAACTTAATTGAATTTCCCAGGATCTCACTTTTAGAAAGTAGAAAACTGGGGGTCAAACACAAATTTAATTAAAGTTATTTCTCTGAATTACTTGTCTTTCCAACTTCTAGACCATGAATAAAGAAATGAGAATCATGTAAATCAGAACCTAAGCTATATGAGTAAGCCCAATAGATGTTAATAGTGTATCATGAAAAAAGTTTAAGACCCCAGCTCTGTGGACCTGGGTGCATAATCAGCAAGTCATTTCCCTCAAAAGTAAACCTGCCACGAATTTCTTACCAGGCATGATTTCATTGAATCCTGTAAACCGCTCTTTAAGGGGCATCCTAAATTGTCCATTGTCACATTCATTTTCATTTGTCCACCATCTATGCAGTAAAAGACCACGTATAAATCGACATCAGGGTACTGTGGACCGTTCTGCTTTATAAAAATGAAACAAAACAGGTCAAGTTTTATCCAGATTAATTAAATAATATATTCAGTTCTTCAAAAAATATGTACTAGTATGTACCAGCTATGCACCATACTCTTCAGTACGTTGTAGAGAGTAAGACAGCCAAGAACCCTGCTGTCCTGGGTGTTATATGTGAGAGTCAGGGAAACAAAAAAGAATCTAAAAGATGATATCAGACAATAAGTACTACCAAAAGTATGTGAAGGGTCTGGGAGTGGGGTGAGTATAGGATATGAAGGGTGTGCAGTGTCAGAATGAATGATGGGGGAAGGCCCAAGTACAGAAATGCTGTTTGAATTGAGTTCTGCATGGTAAGAAGTCAGCCATATAAAGATTTAAGAGAAAGAAGTGCTAGTCAAAGGGAAAAAAACAAACAGAGGCCCCAAAGCAGGAACAAACTTCATTTGTTTGAGTAACACACACACATACACACACACACACACAGAAAGACATTTGTGTCTGCATCAGACCTTGGAGGGGAGAGGAATGAGAAAATATTAGAGAGAAAGGTAGGGCCCGGAAGACATAAACCTTATGTGTGACGTTCTAATGTATTAGCCACACAAAGACATATTTAAGTGTGGACAGATTGGGAGGTTGAGGTGGGCACATCACTTGAGGTCAAGAGTTTGAGAGCAGACTGGCCAACAGTCGAAACTAAAAATACAAAAACTAGCCAGGCGTGGTGTCACATGCCTGTAATCCCAGCTACTCAGGTGGCTGAGACAGGAGAATCACTCGTCATACCACTGCACTTCAGCCTGGGCAACAGAGCGAGACTCTGTCTCAAAAAACAAATGTGGATGGGGATGTTCTTAATAATTACCCCCATAATAATAGGTATGAACCAGGAATGTCCCAGGCACACCAGGACTTGAAGTTATTCCACTTATATGCCGAAGTAAGGAGTTTGGATTTTATTCCACTACAGTTGTGATCCCTTAGAGAGTTTTAAGCAAGAGATTTGCATTTCATAAATGTTCACTTTGCTGTGTGAAGATTAACTTCTGGAATGAGAGTTTTGTTTTCGAGGCTAGTGAAGTAATCCTGGCAAGCAGTGATGGTGGCTTGAATGGCAGTAATAGAGCCGAAAAGAAAGTCACTGATTTGGGATATATTTTGTAGATAGTGTAGATAGGACTTACCCATAGGTTGCTCATAGGGGTGAGGATAAAAGAATGATAGTCACTACTGGGTTTTCGGCTTCAGCCTTTGGGTGAATCGTGATGCCATTTGTTGATTGTGGAAATGCTGACAGGAGAATCAGTTTTGGAAGATCATGGGGCACGGGTGGAATCAGTAGTCTGGTTTTGACTATGTTAAGTTTGAGATTCTTGTTGTAAATACAAGTGGAGATAGCAAATAAGCAGCTGGGATACAATCATTTTGCTTACTGCATTCAGAATAGCTTTCTTGCAATGTTATCTGTATTATCCTCAATAAAACAATTTAAAATGACACTCCAGTATTCTACTAAAGTGATTTTGTATTCAACATCTTTCATTATTTTTTGTTTTCACCCTTCAGTGTTTGAAATTGCTAACATTCCGATTGCCTTTCTAGGAAAGCGTAGACCTGGGTGAAATCATGTTTTCCCTTTGTTACTTGCCGACAGCAGGGCGTATGACATTGACAGTCATTAAGTGCAGAAATCTGAAGGCGATGGATATTACTGGCTCATCAGGTATGTACACAATGGCCATAGGACCAAGAGCACAATCCCAAATAAAATATTTCATGTATCTAAAATGATACATGACTGTTGAATTATTTGTCTATAATGGGGTACTACAAAAGAAAAAACAAGATTACAAATTTAAATGTTCCAATTCATCTCTTTTATTTACATTATCAATATGAAATTTTTAAAAGATGTTATCAAATAGATGTGAATTTGGGTTCTGGTTTCTATTTCTTCCTCTACCAATTTAGTACTGTCTCAAAAATACGTAATTTACCATCTACTCCCCTACTTTCAGCTAGTCAGTTGTTTATAAAGGAAGATTCTTAGGCTTTAAGTGGTGAGTGAGGCCATTGAAGATATATTTTAGTCTGAACTTATTCCCCTCACCTGATCTGCAGAGAAATAACCATGTTCCACGACCATCATTTGCATTTGCATTTTTGCCACCTAACTAAAAATGTGTGCATCTCTAGTGTCTGAAATAAATAATACAATAAATCAATGCTTCTTGAAGATTCTGAAAGAAATTCTTGAAGGAAATGCCTCTTGTGCTAACTCTGATAAAAAGATAAAGACACATCGTGTTTCTTCATCCCTTTATTTAATTCACTGCAGTTCTGGGTAATTATTTAGAATTTAATACATAAGCACTGGCACAACTCTGTGGAAGAAAAATGATAAACGAAGAGTAGGGAGACTGGTAGGCATTTGTTGTATTAAACAGAAATAAGAAATAGTGGTGGAAATAAAGGATGACATTTGGGGAAGATCTATAATTTGTGGTTTTGCAGAACAACAACAAAATCTAAATTTGCATCACAAAAAACATCAGGGAACTATAAGTTCTAGTGTGGAAATAGCTCCAGGATGTACAAGTGGATTTTTAAAAAGAGGTAAAAAATTAACATGAATATTATGCACCCTTCTGTGTAGGAATGGGGAAATTTGGAATATATATATTCATATTGCTAATATCTGTATTAAAAATACTGAAGTGATATACAAAAACTAAGGGATGAAGAGGGATGAAGACAAATGGGAGAGAGACTACTTATTGTATATCTATCATGGATTTTTGAACTATGTCATGATGTTCATTTTTTAAAATTTGCAATACATAGTGTGCATGTGAAAGTAGAACAACAAGTAAATTCTACATTAATTTTGGTGAAAAAGTCTTGGGTCAGTAAATGTTGAAGAATTGAAGATAAACAGTGTACTCTGCAAATTGTTTATTCTACTCTTTTTTACCGTGTATGAAAAGAGATCAAATTTTGAGACAAGAAAACAACATCAAAGTTATAATTAAGTGCAAGATTACATTTTACTTATATGAAACTTTTCATCAGAGAAACGCTTGCTTTGAGAGCACCTCCTCATTAATCCTCACAACAGGCTTGTGAATCCACTAAAGAGCCAGTAAATTATCCTTGTCACAAGCAGAGAAATGCAGTCGGAGACGTGATGGGAGTTACAAAGGGTAATCCATGCCTCTCATTCCCATGGTTCATTAGAAGGCCTGGGCCTGTGGGCTCAAACACAAAGCTGTATCACAGAAATGAGCTTCTCCTTAGGATGTACTTCCTGTTATTTAAAAATTTAAAAATAAATAGGAAACAGAGATTAACATTACCCTGTTATCTTGTTTTCCTCTATATACCCCATTTCCAGCCACGAATACCTTGCTTCTTGATGGGAATGCTTTGGAAATATACAGATACATATTTCAAGAGTTTAAGAAGCATTCACATGCTCAAATAAATTAATATTGTCATCATTTTGGTTTATTCTATGGAAATAAAATGTATTACTGTGGAAATAGGGAAAAAGAAATATTGGTGCTACAGGTAGAGGATGGTCAGAATGAAGAAAAAATAAGATAGCAGACATTGATTGTTTAACTATCTAGTGTGCTCAACCCAATGTCAATATCACCTCCCAAAACCATACCTGCTTTGAATAGAAGGTGCAAAAGTAAGGCTTGTTGGAAATTTTGTATAATCATCATATAGTTTTCTATAATACTATAGCAGTTTTACAATTTAAGATGGTAAGGGTAATAGGAGAGATATCAAGTCAGCTGTAGCAGAACTTGTTAACAATTATCTGCTCCCTTTGGCCTATAAAAATGTAGCCCAACTAAATTTTTCTCCTGTAATTGGCATGATGTAGACAATGTCCTATCAGGAGACTTCTTCCTGTGTGGCCATCTTTAAACCAAATATCCCTTTTTTTATCGTTTCCTGCTGTGTGTGCAATAAATCACTTGTAAGGATCATTTTTTTCAATCGAAGTTCCTTATTAAGCAAATGATATTTTTAATTTTAGGTCCTTTTCCAGTACTTGAAGGAAATTCCGAGTATATTTTTTGCTCTCTAATTGCTGCTTATTGTGATCTCTATCTGTCTAGGTATAGTGTTGCTAAGTCTTTCCCAAGTTTTGATCTTCTTACTCTAGACCATTTTGAAAGAAACTAACCTTACTAGAATTATTCTGTTTTTGGAGACAAATTTAAAATTGGTAATACTAAAGGTCTTAACATAGGCCTTAGTACTGTATGTCTTATTTAGTAAAAATAAACTGCAGTTTTATTCATACTTTGGACTATTACTTTTATTCTAATAAAGTTATCTTCTTATTCCTAGATCCTTATGTCAAAGTGTCCCTGATGTGTGAAGGTCGAAGATTAAAAAAGAGGAAAACAACTACAAAGAAAAACACTCTAAACCCTGTGTACAATGAGGCCATTATTTTTGACATCCCTCCAGAGAACGTGGACCAGGTCAGCCTCTCCATTGCAGTCATGGATTACGATAGGTATGTGTATCTCTCTACTCACTGAACGGCAGCCACGTGTAGTCATGCACAAGCCAAACTCAGCTTTTCAGGTCATTTACTGCTACAACGGTTTTAATTTAAATTGGAGGAGGGAATATTGATTCCTTCAAAATTCGTTGTTTTCTGTGTTAGAGTTCTGGATTTTCATTTCCAAAAGAAGTCATCTTTAAATTAAAATTCACCTGGGACTGGTGAAAGAATGGGTCCAGAAGTGATATAGAACATATTCAGGAAAGCACTATCGTGGAGTCTTTTTACAGTAACAACAGAGATTGTAATCAACAGAATTTGTTTTACCAACTAGGCTGGAATATGAATATCATGGTGCTTAC
This sequence comes from Macaca fascicularis, assembly GCF_037993035.2. Classification (NCBI taxonomy): domain Eukaryota; kingdom Metazoa; phylum Chordata; class Mammalia; order Primates; family Cercopithecidae; genus Macaca; species Macaca fascicularis. Next base: position 36,049,711 of record NC_088385.1, on the reverse strand, counting down.
CCGAGCTCTCTCATTAACTAGCCGCATGAGAGGACATGTTACATAATCACTTTGAGAATCACTTTTCCCATTTGTAAAACTTAAGCATCCTATAGAACTGTAAACAATGAGGAATAAGAGTGGCAAGTGAATAGTAGCCATAAGGATACAGCTTTGATGGCTTCACATTAATCTTAAAGCATTGCTTTATGGATAGTGCTTCCAGATCACACAGTTTGAGTCACTCCTGCTTTCACGAAAACATTGCAGCCTCCCCTATGCAGCTCTGAAGATCCTTCCCACTGCAGCTCTTACCTTTGCCCTCCCACTCTCCCCATTGCCTGGACTGTCCTCCAGCTTCGTGTATCTTGTCCCATCAACACCCCACATCCTTGCTTATGTCAGCACCTCTGTAAGTCTTGCTTTGTTGACCAATCCTCTTCTTCCTCTGAACTCTTGTCCTATCAACAGTTTGTGTCTCTTATTTGGGCCTTACTGTATACTTCCTCTTATTATTTTGCCTTTTAGATTTATACAGTTTTTGGAAATGAATGCTTATGTTTTTAACCTACAAAATTATCAGCGCATAAAGAGTAGCTTAGTACATTTATTTTGTTCTAAAACACACAAACAAACACGAAGTGTCCATTTTATAGTATCATCACCAGGACCCTATAACTGAGAGAAATTAATGTGCTCAGCTCTGGCTTAGAGCTAGGGGGAAAAAACACTGAAAAATAACATTTGCAAGCACCATCTATTAGAACATTTATAATTTAAAATTTAAATTATAATTTTTAAAAAATGTATAATTTTTAAAAAGTTCACTTGTGACTACTATTTAGAAAGAGAGAGAACTCTTGAAGTAGTTGGAATTTCAAACCTAAAAAAGCTGCAGATGTTTTTGTCAGGAGCCCCATTCTGCTTTGCCAGTTACCTCCATTGATTTCTCACAGCAGTAAGTGCAGGTAGATGCAACTGAGCATTTGTCACTTGGGCAGTTTTATGGAAATGGATGCTAACAAGATATGCACAGGAAGACAAAATTTTTGTACCTAAAAACATGCTTGTTGGGGAAATTTCATATTAAAGAAAATAATACTACATATACATATCTACATCAGTGATGGGAAAAAAGTAATGAAATTGTTCTAAAATCATCTCAGAAGTATCTTTGGAGATGTCTGTCAAAATTGAAAGCTCCTTCCAATGACATTCCATTCTTGAGAAGCAGCTTAACCACATGTGCTCTTCAGTCAACAACTCATTTGATTCAGTTCCTGTCTCTGCCTCTTACTAAGGTTGTAAAGTCAGGCCAGCTCCTAACCTTCTGGGCATTTAGTTTATTTGTAAAACGAGAGAATGATAATAATGATATTCATGGTCATGGTGGGAGAATGAAGTGGGTCAGTACATTTAAACTACTTAGAACACTGACACATAATAAGCTCTCAAAAATATTAACTGTCATTATTATCATCTTGATTCATTGCTGTGAAAGCAGGACCTGAATAGAAAACACAAATGTTGTCCAGTATGTTTTCTGTTATGCAAAAATAAATCACATGCCATGCAACTGAACATAATCCTGCCCTATTTAATTGTAATACAAGTGGTAACACACTGACATATCATTTAGAGCCAATTAAAGAAAATTGGTACTGTATTTCTTGGTGAGAAATCTAAACATCGTTATAAAACATTAAGCCTCGTGGAAAGAACAAGATTTGCTTCACACCACTTATATTAAATAAGACTGTTTGCAAGAAAGACACTCATATAGCTAAAGACCTACTGGTATTTCTCATTCATGCCATTTTTATTATGATGAAATATGCTTAAACTACAAAGCACTGAAATGGTTTGTGTGTGCCTCTTATACACATTCATTTTTTGAATGTTGATACTGTTTAGTAAATGTTGATTTACTTAAGAGATTTCTTTCGGTCTGAAGTAGTATAATCTGCAAAATTATAGAATCTAATGTTTTAATCATATGTTTAAAATTCTACCAAGATTTATGAAGCTCCCTTTATCTTTGAATGTTGGAAATGAAAGTATAATATTCCACAAATCATAGGGTAGGACACAATGAGGTCATAGGAGTATGCAGAACAGGACTGGATGCTGAGGGTCTTGGGCGAGACCACTGGAATGAAATGCTGGCCTATCATCGAAAACCAATAACACACTGGCACCCCTTGCTGGAGGTAAGTTTGTGAGTTCCTTACATCTGCTCTTTTTGTTGTCTCTTTTACTTACATAGTATTTATCTGCTAACCTTTATCTGATATTTTATGTATTCATCCTGGTTAAAAAAAATAGAAAAGATTGTTCTTGCTTTTGTCCCACATTCTCTAACATTTAATATTCAAAGTTCTGTGTGCCTTCTTGGATTTTAAAAAACACTACATTTTCTGGGCTTCGTATTCTTTTGGACAGTAAGCCATTTGCAAGTTGTTTTTTGTTTTTTGTTTTTTGTTTTTTTTTGTTTTGTTTTGTTTTTTTGCATAGTCTGAAAACTTACATCTGTGAATGCTGGAGCAATCTAGTAAGTTTATTACTAACTGGAAACTGCATTTTTGTCCTTCTCTTCTGTAAGAAACAGTCACCTTACCCAGAGTTTTCCACAATCCCTAAATAAAAGTGCTGTCACCTAATATAACTTTTCTGCGTAACGGGGAAGATATGTCTCCCTCAACTCTGATCAGGAAGTAAAACTGCCCACAGGTTTTAAAAATATTGAGGTGTCAGTTTAGTCGAGTTCAAGGCTTGGCTCTGCTGTGTGACTGCTTATTGTAAAACCTCAGGCAAGTTGCTTTACCCTCTGTGTTTCTGCTCTGACTCTGAAATAGTGGTAAACTCAGAGTAAAACTAAAGAAATGCTGAATATTAAGTGCTTAGTGCTTCCTGTTCCAGCACTAGGGACTGGATTGAATGGGAGAGACTGTGCAGTATAATTGACTAAGTATCAGTGGGACCAGGTTCTAATCTCAGTTTGGTCACAAAAAAAACGCGACCCCGGCTGTGTTACTAAGGCCATTGTAAGGGAAATAGGATGAACACCGAATGAGCATTGCATGTTCACACAGGTGAACTGTCGTCGTCAGTATCTGTTTATATGTGAATGTGTCAAGTCTTTATCTGACTTCATAATTCAGTATAAATCATAAAAGATAGACACACACACACACAAATGCATCTACACACACACACACACACACACACACAGAGAGAGAGATACCCAGTCACTTGGTGTTTTCCCCTAGAACTTCATAAGTGTAGACGTGTCTTCTCTGAGTAGCTCACATCTTAGAAAGTTATTATTTGTTTCAAACGGTGAATGTTGCCTAAAGTACACTTTACTGCTTATTGTATGATTAGTATTCTTTTCCTGATTCTCATCTTTAGTGTGAAAAGTGAACATTAATTCTAAAAATCTAAAAAGGAGAGTAAAGCCATGTTGGGCAGGAACTCACTCTGAGTGGAGAGGTGGATTCTAATTTTGTTTCTCTGGCTGTCTACTTCTGAGCAGGCTGTTTACTCCGCCCCCAACTATACTTCTCCATGTTTCACAAAAATAGAACTGCATGCCTCTACAGGCTGCGCAGGGATGATGCAGGGAGAAATGAGATAATGTGAGCAAGAACTCTTAAGGAATGAGAGAAAGGTGCTTTATGACCAAGGCATAGTAATTATTTATTAGTGCTTAATAAGCAGCTTTACATTTCTCTGATGAAGGGGGATTCTGTAATAGGCACATATTTGTGTTTGGGAGTGTGTGGACACTTTTTTTGTCATAATAGAATATACAGGAAGATAAGCTACAATATAGTCATCAGAAAAAGATCCCAGATAGTTATTGAGAACAAGATTGTGTAAATATACATTCTCCAGCAAAATAGCTCCTTTTAACCCCTGTTTCTATATTCATTGGTCAAACAGAATATATGGACTAGGGACCTAAGAACTAGCTGGATTGTGCATTATAAGAAAAATAAGTATGTAATTATATATGTTGTTGTCACAGAAGGCATAAATATGAGAAGGGAAGAGTTATTTGAGAGTTGTGTCCATTGGTACAACAAAGACTAAAGTATCATGTAGAAAATCGGGTTCCTCCACCGTCGCGGTGGCTCATGCCTGTAATCCCAGCACTTTGGGAGGCCAAGGCGGGTGGATCGCTTGAGGTCAGGAGTTCAAGACCAGCCTGGCCAACATGGTGAAACCCCGTCTGTACTAAAAATACAAAAATTAACCAGGCTTGGTGTCAGGTGCCTGTAATCCAAGCTACTTGGGATGCTGACACAGGAGAATCACTTAACCCAAGGAGGCAGAGGTTGCAGTGAGCCAGGATACACCACTGCACTCCAGCCTGGGCGACAAGAGTGAGACTCCATCTCAAAAAAAAAAAGAAAAGAAAAAGAAAATCGGGTTCCCTTTAATCTAGATAATCATTCATTTTGTTGTAATTAAACTTTTTAAATACACATAGGCATTGAAGGATTGTGCGAAAGTATCGCTGTCACTTGGGGCTCCCATCTGCCAAATGCAGTTCTCATCTCATTAACTGCCCCCATGATCACCTCCTGCCTTAGAGCAAGTGGAATGCAGTATCTTGTGTTTACTTCAGTTCTCTTGTGTTTAGTCTCTTACTGCTCTTTCCTAGAAATTGCCCCTCACTAAAGTAAACCAGCCTGGCCAACATGGTGAAACCCTGTCTCTACTAAAAATACGAAAATTAGCCGGGCTTTACTTTACTAAAGTAAACCATTTATTTTTTGTAGGAGAAAAGCTAAAACCCTGTTGTAAAATTTGAAATTATTCTGCAGTTGTAAATAGTTGTCTACACAGGGCTGCTCCATGTACGTCTGTGTACCATGCTCTGCCTACATTCTATGAGACATCCATGTCCCTTCATGGTAGCAGAGAAGGTAAGTTCTGAAGGCCAAAGGGAGTTATGTATTTCTTTTCTTCAGAGATTCACATATTATGGTTGAATATTCACTACTAAAAGGGAGCAATGATTAACCACTGTATTCTGTTTCTGTACTAGATCATATGTTATGAAATTATTGTCTTTCAGTTACCTGGCCGGGCGACCAGTTTTGATAGTCAAGGATCCTGCCCTTCTCCTAAACCACCTTCCACACCATAATGCCTCCAAAATAAGACCATGATATTAAGAACCTAGGATCATGTGCTCATTGAATCAGAAAAAAAAAGTGGAAGGTTTGATTTCCTCATTTAAAATATATCCATAGTAATCAACGAACTTGATGTGCACTTTTTTATTTACTTTTATTGTTGATTTTTTAACTTTGAACATCAATACATTTTACTTGAATACATATAGTCCTTAGTTGCATAAGGCATTTTATCCTTCGCGTCAAATGCCTGTTAGCACAGAGTGTTTTACTATGTTGTAATTCTTTACATAAGCAAAGAAATGGTTTTTTAAACAGTTCATATTTATCTAAAATTAAATATAGTTTATGCTGCTATTGTATAAAGTAGCAGATGTCACATATGTATGGGTTTGATTTTGTTATACTGTGTTCATTTCTAATTGTGCATGTGGTTCTATATAAACTTAAAAGGAGATTTTGAACTTAACTTACACAACAAATCCTTGCACAATCAAATTAATGTTACTTCTCTGATAATACTTTCTTACATTCCCAGAAAATTACTTTCTTGGTGAGGTTTGGCTCTGCTAAACTCAAAACTTTGTCTCTCAAGCTTGTTCTTTAAAACACACAGACAAAGCTGTAAATTTAAAGAATCATTTTGAATATAAATTTAAGAAGTAATGCTTATTGGCTGAAAAATGGAGGCTGAGCCATTGTGGCTACCATTTTATACTGTTTTACTGTAACATTAGCTCAAATATCTGTTGCACTGTTTAACTGATATTTTTTTAATTCGAATAATCTTCACCTCAAATGTAGCATTAGTATTTCTAAGTGAACAGAATCAGAAGTTCATTTTTTAAGTGTTTGTAAGGTTCTCAAGTACTGTGACATGTATTTTTTGTGACTTGAAGCTATCATATAGATCCTGTATTTCGGATAGACCATACTAACAGACACCAAAGGAACAACAACACTGTCTGTGTTCATCATCGTTTAGATTGTACACGGTAATGGTGACTCTTAAACCCAGTCAGAAGCTAATCATTGGAATTGGGTACTTTCATAAAGAAAAGATGATTTATTTTCAGCAAAATATAGAAATATACCATAAATATTAATAATACACCTTCAACGCTTAATAATAATAAACACATTAATTCTAAAGGCCCAGGCCTCCAGTCCTTGCATGAAAGGCATTTGCCTTCATAAGGATCAAGGTTCAGGCCACTACATGTAAAAACTATGCAAATGTTTTTACAAAACAGAACTTTCTTTTAAATCAGGTCAACATATTTTGTCCCATTTTCAGGCCCTGTTGGAAAGTATCTATACTAAATTACCCCATCCTTACTTTTGAGATGTGTGGTGTGGATAGTATATATTTCAAGCTTATTTCAAAATTGATGGTTTTTTTAAAAAAGGCAAGAAAATAAAAACATATTTACCTGGATGAGAAAATTTTATCAGCGGTTATGAAATTTTTATTTTGTAAAATCTCATTGTTTCTAAAAAAAAAAGTTTTAAAAGCATTAACATTTTGTTGACATCTCTTGTAGTGATGGCATTACTATTAATTAAGAGGTAAATATTTTGCACATTAACATTTTAAAGGCAAACATAGTTCTGCCTCAGATTTTTCAAGAATGCTTATACCACCCTAAGGGAAAACAGGTACACCTAGCTAACATTTTCTCATTTAAAATAATAGAAGAAAGCTGTTTGGAAACACTTGGCTACCTTGTCAAGCCTAAAAGGATTATTTGCTATAGGTAAAATGAAAGATGACACTTGCATTTTGAAATTATTTGTTTTATTGGGAAATAAAACTTTTCAAATGGGAAGACAAAGTTATACTATTAATAGAATGACATTTTTAGAGACAATTGTTTTATTACTAGATATAACTGAAGCTTAAAGTAAATTAACAATTACATTTCCTAAGTGAGTATAATTCTTTTCACCCAAAAACATATTTGAAGGACTTTTTGTTGATTCTTAGAAACTCGCTTTTCTTTACTTCCTAAGGAGAAAAAGCCAATGCTTGTGATGAAAAAATGTGAACCCATTGGCCAATCAGAAGACTCTAATATGGGAATTGTAGATTAAAATAAGTTTTTAAAATAATTTTTTAAATGTTTCCTTGAAGTTAGAATAAACTCATCATGCAAGGATATGTGTTAATCCTGAGAAAGAGATTAAGAAGAGGAAATTCACCACAACTGATCTTTCATGTAATTCAGGAGGTAGGTTTATGCTCAGATTAATAAGGCATGATTGTTAAAAATGACAGTTCATATTATTAAAATGTAATCCTAACACTTTTAATACAACACACCCTCACTCTCTACAGCCCACACATTCATATACACATAACTTACCATCTTTCTGCTTGTAAGTGAAGATGAAATATTTTTAGTTTCAGTATTTAAAATAAGGTTGATATTACAAATCTCCTCTCATTTGTGTGGGACATCACATTTTAATGACAGTACTGACACATTATGAAGTTGCAGTTCAGGTATATAATGAATATCTAATTTCAGGGACTTCTTCAGGGACTTACCAAATATAAATCTAGGGAAAAAAAGAGTAAGGGTTGATTCATTAGCATAACAACACTGATATTCTTTTTAGTTTTAGGGGAGGGATGTGTTGTTGTTTTTACCTGATTCACCAGGCAATCACGGGGATGAGGAAATTGAATATGAAAAGAACATTCATGTTTGTGGAGTATATCTTTTCATAAAACTCAAAACATTGTTTTTTTCACACTGGTTTCCTAATAATATTTTTCCCAACAATTGTTTTTATCAGGCCAACCCTGTGTTTCTGATACTTCATTTAACATGTAAACATTTCCATATTGAATATATTCACAGTTCAGCAACAAATATCATTAAGACTAGTGCTAGGGGAATAAAGACAGGAAAGCAGAGCCAAGCACTCACTTTCTGATGCAGTTTTGGGAAGTGTGTGCACGGTGTAGTCACTGCAGGGAGATCACAACTGATCAATACTGACTCAGGTTTTTGATAAATAAAAGCAAATATATTTGAACCTATTTGGTGGTGATATTTCATTGACATTCCCAACTGTGTTTATTCTCCTCTGATGTTTATTATTATAAATTTTTGCAACTCAATATAGAGGTATCAATCTCCTAAAGAATTCATTTAATGATTAATTACTAAAAATTGAAAAAGCCAGACTTCCAACCCTGTGGTCAACTTTCACTATCCATAAAACAAAATATACCTTATTTGAGGATCAGTTACCAAAAGAGCCAAAGACTATTACAAATAAAGGGACACAAAATCTTAACATTGAACATGTGGTAATTTCTTTAGCTCCTCAAAAAGAGTACTTGAAATTATTTAAGAATGTATATTTTTATAGAATTTAGTCTGATTTTTTTTTTTTGCCACCTTAGTTGTAATACTTACCAGGTAATTTAATTGCCTGATAATAAAGAATACCCGAAGTTGTTAAGGATTTGAGAGCGTCATTTGACCTCTACTAAATAAAAAGAAAATGCAGAGTTTTCTTCACTTGTTTTTGAAGCTGCTCTGTTGTTTTGAGGTACTCTACTTGATCTAAATTTTTATAAACTTTAGGCTTAAAATATATTGCTGTCAATGAGACATGATTCAAAGAATGAAAGTAAAATAATTACATGACAGTTGAGAAAAGAAGCTAAAGCATATGGAAATATGATATTGAGATGCAAAATCAAAAGAGGTGTGTGTTTTAACTTTTAGAGAAATGTATATAATTTAACATTGTTCCCAAAATACCTATGACAGAGCATTTAATTGTTAACTCAGTGACATGGGTCAGGATACCATTCATCTGAACCTGCTGTAAAGACCCGTTATTTCAAAGAAAAGAATGAGCTTGTATTTTCTATGAGAAACAGTTAATTAAACTAAATGTTGTTTCCAATACATTATTCAGTGATACCCTTTTAGGTAAGAATTTTATGTTTTATTAAAAGACTTCTATATATGTACTCAATATTCTGTTAATTAAAGTGAATGGTAATTTAATAAAAGATGTATTAATAATTAGTTGTCATCTACCATTAACAGTTAACCAAAAAGATGTGTATTTGAACAGTGGCAGTTAATTAATACTCAGTTCAAGTGTCTTCTCATCAAAGTAAAAAGTTATTTTCCCTCTCACCCTGTTCATCTTGAACATAAGAAACCAGGGTATAATTTGGTGGCATGACATCATGCTACAGAGACTTAAAAAAATAAAGCACTCAATTAAAGGCTGAAGTGGAAGTGGGACTTAACAGTTTATTGAATGCAAACATTTTGAATACTAAAAGTGGTGACTGAAAAATAAGTAGACAATGTTTAAGAGAAAGGGTAGCCTTTTTCATGCCTGAAATGATTTAAATACACTCCTGCCTGGAGGAATTGATTAGGATGATACTATACTGCGACACTAGAAATGACTTGCTATTGATAGACACATTTGTATGGAAATATTTTTATCTCAAACTGACAATAATTTCTTCTAAACTCACCTGGACCATGAGAACCCTCTCCAAAAAGCAAAGTTATGCCTGATCTTGTCACCAGAGAGTAAAAGTAAGCCATTTTCTCCTGAAATTTCGCTGTAAGTGTAATCGGTTGTATGTATACAGATCCCCTTATTTACTGCACAGGGTAGTGGATTTCAGTTATTCAATTTCACGTTTTTGTTCCCTCAAAAATAATTTATTAGATATTAATGAATATTATAGATATAAGCCAAAAGTGTTAAGAGAAATAAATCTCAATGTTGGAAGGTTAATGCATTAGCTGTTTATTTCATCAACCCTTTCAAAATTTTTTGTTTAATTTTCCTAATCTGAGCATCCATATATGAATTATATTTGGCTATGATTTTTCCATAGAATAAAGTTTGTGGACCCAAAACAACCTATAATCCCTAGGTTATTTACAAACTCGTCATTGAATTATTCTGTATAAAAATTGCATGATTTGTTCTATCTATATTTATATAGATCATTTTGTGAGTTTCATTGTAATTTTTGTTTTTCTTTAAAAATACCCTGGAAGTTTTCCACTTAAACAACATAGTAATCTCCAGTGTGAATAGCTTCATAAATTTTATCACTGTATGAATAAACAGGTAGACCAACTCTAATATACAAAATATTTGCATTTATAGTTTGTTTTATTGACAAAATGTCCAGCCCAAAAGGTGTCATTCACAGTAGCTTGTTATTGACCTTTCCGACTGAAAGAAGTGATCGGGTTCACCTGCAAAATATGGAGAAATTATGGACAATGAAGCGAAACCTTTATTTCAGGATGAAGAAGTCAAAGTCGAAAAGAACTGCCTCACATTGTAAATGTGATGAGTCCACTAACGAATAGTCCAAGATGTTGCCAATTATCAATTATTCTAAACTGCCAGGAACCACTAAAATCCGTCATTTCACTTATAACATCAAATTATTTGGATCCATTATATCTGATTTTTTGTACCTTTAGTCCTTGTTCGTTAGGTGACTTTTCAGCTGAATTTTGTGATTTGATACTTGGCCATTGTTCAAATCAGTATCTTTGATTTCCGTATTATAGAACAGAAATGTTAAAATCTTTTGAAATTCGTGTTTCTGGCTTTTGTACATTGTAAACAGTCATTTGTGAAACTTGACAGCATATAATTGTATTACTTAGAACAAATTTTTTGCAACCACCTTTAAAAGATGTTACACAATGCAGTATTTTTACAATGTCTTCTTTAGAATGTGTGACTATATTTGTCAGGTTCAGATGAATTATGTAACAATTAAACCTCAAAGCTCTTATGAAGTATACAGTTTATGATTACTTTTGTAAAAGAAAATGGAAAGCATTTGAAATATAATTTTACTCTGTTTCATATGTACTTTGCAAAAGAAATAAAGTGATTATAAATTATCTTTGTCTGTGTTTATAGAAAATATATTTTGCAGATTTAATTTTGTGACCTTTATATTATTAAGGTTTTCTCTAATAGACATTATTTGTGGCATTCATTAGTAGTGCAGAATGATATGTTTATCAATAATCCAATAATTCAGGCACTGAATATATGTTAAAGGTCTTCTGCAATATATGTCATTTTTATCACAAAATTATTCATTTAAATTTTTTATTATTTCCACTAAGAAGCAATGAAACAATCATGAGTCAAGTGTTAAAAGCCGTAAATGCCATTTACACACATTAGCTAAATTTGTTTTACCTTCCAAAAAAAATCCCAAGCCCCTAGAAATACCTTAGCAGGTGATTCAGCAGTTGGGGTGTATCAGATATTTTGCTGGATCATTTGTCTGCTTCTGCTTTGCCTCCAATTTTCAAAATATTTTCATCAAGAATATAGGCGTAGCTACTAGTTTTAGACAGTAAACAGGGCACTAACTCAAAGAAAATCATAACTGTTGGCAAATCAGATGTTCTATACCTAGAGTCATTGTTTATTAATATATATATATATATGGCCAGGCGTGTTGGCTCATGCCTGTAATCCCAGCACGTTGGGAGGCTGAGGCAGGTGGATCACCTGAAGTCAGGAGTTCAAGACCAGCCTGACCAACATGGTGAAACCCTGTCTCTATAAAAAATAAAAAAAATTAGGCAGGCATGGTGGTGGGCACCTGTAGTCCCAACTACTCAGGAGGCTGAGGAAGGAGAATCACTTGAACCCAGGAGGCAGAGGTTGCAGTGGGCCAAGATTGCGCCACTATACTCAAGCCTGGGCAACAAGAGCAAAGAGTGAAACTCCGCCTAAAAAAAAAAAATATATATATATATATATATATATATATGTGTGTGTGTGTGTGTGTGTGTGTATGTGTGTGTGTGTGTGTGTGTGTGTATGTGTGTGTGTATATATATATATATGCCTCTTCCCAGAATGATGCAGGATAAAAACTCAATGACCTGACCTGTCTGGCCTTGTTTAAATCCGTATATCCAAGCAGTATGATGAGCCTGAGTGAAATCTAAGTTACTGCTTTAGAAAAGGAGCCAGATTGCCACTTTTAAAGATTTTCTTGGTAGTGTTCCCAAATTTCTCCCCAGGAAGTGTTCATAATCCCACTGGTTTAAAATGTGTATTCCCACTAACAATATATGAGAGCTTCCAGGTACCCTCATCCACAATTGGCATTATTATTTGAATCTGCCAATTTGAACATGAAAAAATGTTTTAATTTCTATTTCCTTTTTTTCCTGTGGGATAGGTCATATTTTACATAATTATTGGCAATTTGGATTTCATTAAGTCTTTTCCCATTCTTCCATTGGGATTTTCTTCCTTATTTATTTTTAAAGGTTTTTATTTCATTTTTGAAAGCAGATAAATTTTTCATATAAGCATATCTCAAACTAATCATTCTTCAAAGTAGATGTCAAAATATTAGGTTATACTCTATAAAGGACATTTATACTATATATCAATAAAAAATACATATTAAATATATGTATGAGGAAATGTAAAGCAAAGTTTAAACAAAAGTTATCTTCTCTTGAAAAGCACAAGTTCTTATCTTGACAGTTTCCAGGATGATTTCCACCAGTGTGTCTGAAAGAAGCAGAAAAAAATAATCCATTATTTATGCTATTGTTTAAAAATCCATTGTTGTGCTAAATTTGAATAGTTTTGATTCTATCCACTCGTACAATGACACAGAATGGGGTAAAGTTGTATCCAGTAACGTCCACAGAGAATAAAACCAAAAATCTAAATAGAAAGCACAAATAGGACACTTGACAAGAAGTTTCCATTTTCATGCTATAGTTAGAATTAAAAAAAAAAGTTCTCCAAGTGAAAAAAAGTCATTCAAGTTCCAGCTATGAGTATAAATTGTGTGAAGAGAAATGAATTCCCACTATGAATGCGTTTAGTGAGTCTGATTAGATCGTGTGCATTTTCATGAGCAACTAATTTTTTAATTAATTTTAGAACATACATGAGTAAAAAACTTACCTTAAATGGGAAGCTAGACCTGAGTCAGTAACAGAAACTCAAGCCAGAAAGTGAAAGAGCTAATAGATAGAAATCATACAAAGAACACAAGGCACAAACAGGCCACAAAATTGCACAACCCCAGGAGGAATAAAACAGCCTGTAGTCTATGTAAATGGTGCTTCCAGGAACACACAACTCTAACCACCTCTAATTAGTAAATAATAAGATATAAGTAGCACTAATAGGTACAAAGTTAACTCAGCCAGAAGCTAAAATTGAAAGCTAGAGTTGAGAATTAAAGGAGAGATTGTTTTTTATTGGACATGTTACCTAAAACATACAGAATACATGCTATGCACCAAGCACTGTGCTTATTACCTATTGTATTCCAAATCTATGTGTACAAAATGTCTGTGATGTATTATTGTGACCTTTTTAAAGATGGGGGAATTGAGGCTCAGATTGATTAAGTGGATACACCTGTAGTCAATGGCAGAGTACAATCTTGCAAACATGGCTAACTCATTCCTAAATCAAGGCTTTTAATCTCTACAGGACATGAGATATAACAACTAATACTGATACAATTTTAAAATACTTTCACATATATTGCTTCTTAATTCTTACCACAAGCCATGTGGATTTCATCACCCCCATTTAACAGAGAAGATAATCGTGGTTAATAGAGTTTAAATGAAAGTCCAACGTATTGTAGTAGACTGTGGAATGGGGCCTCAAATCTAGGTCTTTGATCCTCAAACTACATGCACATTTTGTGACCTGTTGCTTTTCTGGTTGCCTTCATACTATGAAACCAAATAAGACTTAAAGGTATTTTGCCTCTTTAGATAAATCACTGATGAAAGTTATATAAACCTCATTAACACTTACTTTACTCATCTATAAATTGAGATTAGTAATTTCTGTCTGACCTACCACTTAGTTAATGTATGTGCCATCTTGTAATATGTAAAATATTCTGCAAATAGTAGGTACTAGTTTTTGCACCAACTTCATTCCTGTCATTAATAGGAAAAACCCATGGATGGGATATTTTTAAAAGCCGTAAGATAGGTGTTTGTGCAGATGAAGTGGCTAAGAAGGGAGTAAATGCCAAATTGACCCTGACCTGACCAAAAAAAAAGAAAAAGAAAAAAACCAATGAAGAGTAGAGAAGGAGCCTAGACAATAGGTTCAAGTTCTATAGACTCCTGTTAATCATCTTCAGAAAAAAGAAAAAAAACCTCTCCCGTTGCCACTACCATAGCTGAGGCTATGAAACCTCTTTTCTGAATTTTATAACTCTTGCTAATTGGTTTAAAAATGTCTAGATTCTCCTAAAGGCCACTCACTCTCCACTATACAGCTCCATCTCCAGAAAATGCATCTCTGAGCATCCCATATCTTTACTCAAAAACCCTATATGGATCTTTAAAAGAAAATGAGCAATAGTGGAACAACTGGAAATCCATAAGAAAATAAAATTTGACCCCTACCTCATATGATACATAAAAATTAATTTCATCTACATCACACTTAAATGGATATCTTAAACCTATAAATCTTCTGGATGACAAAGCAGGATATCTTCGTGACCTTGGAGTAGGTAAACCTGGCCAAAAGTTTCTAGTTTCTTAGAACTGAGCAAAGACAATTATAGAAACAAACAAAAGAAAAGATTTAAATTTCCTCCAGATGGACCACAAAGAACTCAGAGTTTCAAAGCAACTCTAATCAAAACTGCAACAAGATTTCTGTTTGTTTGTTTTTGTTTTAACCTAATTAATTTAATTTAAGAATAACCTAATAAGGTGATTCTTAAATGGCATATGGAAAAGTAAAGGTCTATGAACAGACATTCTGCTGAAAAGGAAGAAGAGGAGTTGAGATTTCACCTAAAAAAAAAAAAAAAAATCATGTCTTCTCCTGAAGTTACAGTCGTCAAAACAGTGTGGTACAGTATGAACTTAGGCAAACTGACAAAATAAAGAGAGTAAAAACATGCCACATAGATATGGAAATTAATATAGCAGAGGGGACATATTAAGCTGTGAGAAAACAATGGAACTATTTAATAACTGCAAGTTTTAAAAATGGGAAAAATATAAACACGGATCCTCTTTTCAGTCTACATACTAAATTCAACTTTGAGTGGCATTCAAATGTCAAATGAAAATTCTCAAAATTATATTGTAAAGTATAAATAATTTAGAAAGAGGAAATGGTTTCTTAAGACATGAAAAGTGCTCTACATTGCAAAAGACTGATGAATACTGTTACATTAAATAAACAACTTGTCATTATCAAAACAAACATTTAGAGTAAAAAAGCAACCAGATGTGGTGGTTTAGGCCTATAGTCCCAGCTACTCAGGAGGCTGAGGAGAGGATTGCTTGAGCCCAGGAGTAGAAGGATGCAGTGAGCTATGATGATGCCACTGTACTCCAGCCTGGGCAACAGATCTAGACCCCCATTTCTAAAAAAATTAAAAAACAAAAAAGGGTGAAAACAAACTACAAATTGAGGATAAGATATTAACAACTCATATAACTAATAAGCAGTCCATAGCATGTTATGTAAACAAATCTTACAAATCAATAAGAAGAGCTTAAGTAATCCAGTATAAAGTGAGCAAAAGCATGAAAGGTTTTAATGGAGGAGGGAATACTTATGGGCAGTAAACACATAAAGAAGTACTCCATCTCATTAATAATCAAGAAAATGTAAATCAGGGTTATAATGAGAACAATATATAATATTAATTGACAATGTCACAAAGTCTCACAACACTAACTCCAAAAAGGTGGTAAACCAATAGACTTTCTAATACATTTCTATAAGGAGAGTGATATTAAGAAAACAATTTGGAAGTATCTATTAAACTTTCACATATATGGGATGGAGCAATTCCACTCCTAAGTCTATACCCAGAGAAACCTTCAACCATGTGGATTAGGAGATACATACCAAATTTTAATAGGAAAACCACACAAAATCAATGAAGGGAGAGAAGAAATGACTCACATGCCAATAAAAAGCGCAATGGATAAAGAAAGTATGGTATATTCAGCAACAAAATATTAAACAATAGTGGAATCACCTAATTATTTCTACCTACAATATGGATAAATCTTAATTTAAACTCTTTTTTTTTTTTTTTTTTTTAGACGGAGTCTCACTCTGACACCCAGGCTGGAGAGCAGTGGCGCAATTCCGGCTCACCACAACTTCTGCCTTCTGGGTTCAAGCAATTCTCTTGCCTCAGCCTCCTGAGTAGCTGGGATTACAGGTTCTCACCAACACACCCAGCTAAGTTTTTGTATTTTTAGTAGAGATGGGGTTACTCCATGTTGGCCAGGCTGGTCTCAAACTCCTGACCTCAAACTCCTGATCTGCACACCTCGGCCTTTCAGAGCGCTGGGATTACAGTTGTGAGCCAATGTGCCTGGCCTTAATTTAAACTCTTAATAAATCTTAGAAAATGGTGACTGAAAACACTCACCTTAAAGAATATGTATAGTTATACCTTTACACAAATTTTTTTAAATTGCTAAAGAATACTGTGTCACTGCAAACAAAAACTACATATAAACTAATTCAAAAGAGCAAGAGAATAAAGACTGATAATAGAACAAGAATAGATGATAAATCAATGGAAGCAAATTGAGAATTCAGGAAAAACTTTCACATTTATGGTCAATCGTTTTTTAACAAGGGTGTCAAACAATGAAATTGGAAAACAATAATCTTTTCAACAAATGGTGTTAGGATAATTAGATATTCACATCCAAATGAATGAAGTTGGACCCCTACCTCACACCGTAAACAATAATTCACTCAAAGTGATTCAAAGTCCTAAATATAAAAACTAAAATTATGAAACTCTTAGAAGAATACATAAGCATAAATCTTCGTGACCTTGGACTTGGCAATAATTTCAAAGAAATAATAGATAAATTGGATTTCATTAAAATTAAAATCATTTGTGGTTCAAAGGACACCATCAAGTAAGTGAAAATACATCCCACCAAATGGGAGAAATTATATATAAGTCATACAAAGAACACCTGTAGTTCAATAATAGAAAGACAAAGAATCCAATTTTAAAATGGGTAAGAGATCTGAAAAGACATTTCTCCAAAAAGAGATACAAAAGACCAATAAGCACATGAAAAGATGTTCAGCATCATTAGTCACCAGGGAAATCAAAACCACAATAAGTAACTACTTCACAACCACTAAAATGCCTATAATTAAAAAGACAGATAATAAGCATTGCCATCTATATGGGGAAATTTGAAACCTCATAAATTGTTGGTAGGAAAGTTACACATAAAATTACATATGACCAGGAATTCCACTCCTAAATATATACCTTAGAGAAATAAAAACATATGTCCACCAAAGAAAGTGTACATCAGCAGTCCCTAACCTTTTTGGCACCAGGGACTGGTTTTGTGAAAAACAATATTTCCACAGACTGGGGTGGGAATGGTTTCAGGATAAAACTGTATCACCTCAGATCATCAGGCATTAGACTCTCATAAGGAGGTTGAAACCTAGATCCCTCACACGTGCAGTTAACAATAAGGTTTGAGCTCCTATGAGAATCTAATGCTGCCACTGATCTGACAGGAAGCAGAGCTCAGGCAGTAATGTTCATTTGCCTGCTACTTACCTCCTGCTGTGCACCTGGTTCCTAATAGGCCATGAATTGGTACCAGTCTGTACCCTGGGGGTTGGGGACTCCTGGTGTACATGAATATTCATACCTTCATTATTGATAATAGTCAAAAAAGAGGAAACAATCTACATGCCCAACAATTGATAAATGGATAACTGAAATATGGTATATTCATGCAATGGACTATATTATTTAGAATAAAATACTGGGACATGCCATAACATGCAAAGCTTGAAAACATTATGCTAGGTGAAAGAAACTGGTTACCAAAGACAACACATTTTTAGGATTGTATTTATATGAAATAACATGTACAAAATAGACAAATCCATTGAGACAGAATGTAGATTTGTGGTTGCCTGGGGCTATAGTAGATGAGAAGATTGAGGATGACTGCAAAGGATATAGCATTACCTTCTGAATTGATAAAAATGTTCTAAAATTGATTGTGGTGATGGTTGTATAACCATGTGAATACAACACTAATTATATATAATATATATATATGAAAACACATATATATGTGGGTAAATTGTTTGCTATATGAATTATATTTGAATAATGCTGTTATCAAAAACAGAGCAAGAAAATGATAGACATAAAATTAAGGTCAGAGTTTATTGGGAGGTGGTACCTAGAATGATAGAATGAAGATGAATAAATATATTCATACAAATAACTAGAATGGTCTAGATTATTATCATTATTATTATTATTATTATGAGACAGATTCTCGCTTTGTCATCCAGGCTGGAGGGCAGTGGCATGATCGGCTCACTGCAACCTCAGCCTACCAAACTCAAATGATTCTTTGTGCCTCAGCCTCCCAAGTAGCTGGGATAACAGGTGTGTGCCACAGTATGGTTAATTATTAAGGTTTGAGTTCATGGTCGCTCTTTATATTAACAAATACATACATACACGCTTATCTGCATACATAAAATAAAACAGGACTTTCTTTTTCACATGGACCAATGAAAATAATTTGTCTACAAACCAAACATTATGATGAACACAATTCTACAAACTTGAGGTCCATTTTTAACATAATTAACATCTAGCTTGTTATATTTTATGTATCACATCTCAGTTTACAAAACTGGATCAGTGAATCAAATGTAGTTAATTAATTCTGTTAAAGAGAGAAAAAATGGGCCAGGCGCGGTGTTTCACTCCTGTAAACCCAGCACTTTGAGAGGCTGAGGCAGGCAGATCACAAGGTCAAGAGATCAAGACCATCCTGGCCAACATGGTGAAACCCTGTCTCTACTAAAAATACAAAAATTAGCTGGGCGTGATGGCATGCACCCATAGTCTCAGCTACTCGGGAGGCTGAGGAAGGAGAATCGCTTGAACCCAGGAGGCGGAGGCTGCAGTGAGCCGAGATCACACCACCGTACTCCAGCCTAGGCGACAGAGAAAGACTCCATCTCAAAAAAAATAAAATAAAATAAAATAGAATAACAAAAAGGAGAGAGAAAAATATGTAATTTTACTGCTTAAAATGATAAATGCAAAAATGAACAGGCATTGATCTCTAAAATCTCACTCAACCCAGATAAAGGCAAACTACATCCATGTTAATTCTCTGACTGTTCCTATCTACCCCCTATTCATATTTCCTTTAAAATTTACCTGGTCCATTTTCATTTACCACTACAGTCTTAATAATTACATAGACTGGCCGGGCACAGTGGCTCACTCCTGTAACCCCAGCACTTTGGGAGGTCGAGGCGGGCGGATCATGAGGTCAGGAGATCGAGACCATCCTGGCTAACACGGTGAAACCCCGTCTCTACTAAAAATACAAAAAATTAGCCGGGTGTGGTGTTGGGCACCTGTAGACCCAGCTACTTGGGAGGCTGAGGCAGGAGAACGGCGTGAACCAGGGAGGCGGAGCTTGCAGTGAGCCGAGATCGCGCCACTGCACTCTAGCCTGGGCAACAGAGCGAGACTCTGTCTCAAAAATAATAATAATAACAATAATAATAATAATAATAATAATAATAATAAAGACTGTGGGGAAAGGAAAGAAAGAGTGGTGGTAGAAACATTGCTGGTCAAAAGCTGACACATGAAGACTGACAGTGGAGTAGAGATTGGGAAGAGTGTTATTATTTTACATAACATTGTTTATAAGTAATCTTACAAAATATTTAATTTTAAAATTTTCATTTTGTTATTTATAATTCTTGTAACTTTGAAATATATCAGAATTTTATGTTTACCTTTTGGATTGTTGGGGTTTTGGTTTTTGATTTTGCAAAACTTCTCCTTACTCTCCTAAGTGTGTTTGCTTCTCTTTAATGCTTCTACTTTTGGAAAGAAAGAAGGGAATGACATTACTTTTACTTTGGCACTTTTACGGCAAAATTACAAACCCTTCACATGTGATATAGAAGTTTCAATGATAACATGAAATTCAAATCTGAAAACCAATTTCAGCAAACCATTCCAATAGTTAGCCAAGCTTCATTTTTGCAACATTGTTTTATGTAATCCACGATATACAATTCGATGTGTGTTTTCAACAAACAATGTCATTTCCTACATGGTACACATTTGCCTTTTTCACAAATATTTTGGGAAACAAAATGCCTGCCATATCTCAGATGCATAGTGTTATATAAAAGGAGAAACCCCGTCTCCACTAAAAATACAAAATTAACCGGGCGTGGTGGCGCATGCCTGTAATCCCAGCTACTTGGGAGGCTGAGGCAGGAGAATCGCTTGAACCCGGGAGGCAGAGGTTGTGGTGAGCAGAGATTCCACCATTGCACTCCAGCCTGGGCAATAGTAGTGAAACTCTGTCTCAAAGAAAAAAAAAAAAAAATTAAAGTCTGGAACATTTTGGAATTATTTTACTCCTTACGAAGCCTCACCACTGTTCAATCAATTGTTTAGTACGGATGTATTTTCTACATCCCTACTAAAATGTAAACCTATGTAAATGCCTTAAATATAAGCACAGATTTTATTTCAAATGAATGTTGATTTGTTAAAGATTCATTCTAAGAAACTACTGATACTGTTTGCATCTCCCTTTTCAACAACAATAAAATTTAAGAATCTCTTTTTAAATAAATTTTGATATACAGCTATCTTACCTGAAGTGACAGCTGTCATTTATTTGTACATCTGTATTTCCACCAGAAACTAATAAATAAGCCAACAAGGATATAGTTACCGATGTCATATGGCATTCTAATCCTTATAATCCTATTTTGAATTTGCACAATTTTGTAGGAACATCTTATGAACTAATACATTGAAAAAATTATCCTTTTATGGAGAGTATTCACAATAAAATACACTATCTGTTTTTCTTTTGAGACAGAGTCTTGCTGTGTTGCTCAGGCTGGAGTGCAGTGACACAATCACAACTTCACTTCTGCCTCAGCCTCCCAAGTAACTGGGACTTCAGGCAGTTGTCATTATGCCTTATTAATTAAAAAAAGAAAAATTGTAGAGATGTGGTCTTACTATATTGCCCAGGCTGGTCTCAAACTCCTGGGCTCAAGCAATGCCCCAGCCTTGGCCTCCCAAAGTGCTGGGATCACAGGCTTGAGCCACCACATCTGGTCTTTCTTAAATATAAACATGGTTTGCTATTAATTTCAGGTGTATTCTATTTGTTTAATCTGTTGTAAGTGATTAGATATTTTAATTTTAATTGTAATTATATAATTGTAATTATTAGTAAAGTTCTATCATGAAATTGGCAATCAATCCTTAATTACATTAATTTCTAATGTATTTAATGTCACATATTCTGAAGTTTTTCAATGTTATTTTTGTTGTTATTGTGTTGTAAAAATGAGTTTCAGCAAAAGAACTCTACGCAAGGCTAAATTTGCATTCAACTATACGAATAAGAAAATATATTTTTAAATGTTCAAGTTTTCACAGTATAGCATACCCATATGCTAAATGCAAGATACTTGAAGAAGTTATTCAATAAAATGAGAAAAGAGGGGGGCGGAGCAAGATGGCCGAATACAAACAGCTCCAGTCTCCAACTCCCAGCGCGAGCAACACAGAAGACCAGTGATTTCTGCATTTTCAACTGAGCCTCTGCTGCTGACACCCAGGCAAACAGGGTCTGGAGTGGACCTCAAGCAATCTCCAATAGACCTACAGCTGAGGGTCCTGACTGTTAGAAGGAAAACTATCAAACAGGAAGGACACCTACACCAAAACCCCATCAGTACGTCACCATCATCAAAGACCAGCAGCAGATAAAAACCACAAAGATGGGGAAAAAGCAGGGCAGAAAAGCTGGAAATTCAAAAAATAAGAGCGCATCTCCCCCGGCAAAGGAGCGCAGCTCATCGCCAGCAACGGATCAAAGCTGGACGGAGAATGACTTTGACGAGATGAGAGAAGAAGGCTTCAGTCCATCAAATTTCTCAGAGCTAAAGGAGGAATTACGTACCCAGCGCAAAGAAACTAAAAATCTTGCAAAAAATGTGGAAAAATTGATGGCTAGAGTAATTAATGCAGAGAAGGTCCTAAACGAAATGAAAGAGATGAAAACCATGACACGAGAAATACGTGACAAATGCACAAGCTTCAGTAACCGACTCGATCAACTGGAAGAAAGAGTATCAGTGATTGAGGATCAAATGAACGAAATGAAGCGAGAAGAGAAACCAAAAGAAAAAAGAAGAAAAAGAAATGAACAAAGCCTGCAAGAAGTATGGGATTATGTAAAAAGACCAAATCTACGTCTGATTGGGGTGCCGGAAAGTGATGTGGAAAATGGAACCAAGTTGGAAAACACTCTTCAGGATATCATCCAGGAGAACTTCCCCAACCTAGTAGGGCAGGCCAACATTCAAATCCAGGAAATAAAGAGAAAGCCACAAAGATACTCCTCGAGAAGAGCAACTCCAAGACACATAATTGCCAGATTCACCAAAGTTGAAATGAAGGAAAAAATATTAAGGGCAGCCAGAGAGAAAGGTCGGGTTACCCACAAAGGGAAGCCCATCAGACTAACAGCAGATCTCTCAGCAGAAACTCAACAAGCCAGAAGAGAGTGGGGGCCAATATTCAACATTCTTAAAGAAAAGAATTTTAAACCCAGAATTTCATATCCAGCCAAACTAAGTTTCATAAGTGAAGGAGAAATAAAATCCTTTACAGATAAGCAAATGCTTAGAGATTTTGTCACCACTAGGCCTGCCTTACAAGAGACCCTGAAGGAAGCACTAAACATGGAAAGGAGCAACCGCTACCAGCCATTGCAAAAACATGCCAAAATGTAAAGACCATCGAGGCTAGGAAGAAACTGCATCAACTAACGAGCAAAATAACCAGTTAATATCATAATGGCAGGATCAAGTTCACACATAACAATATTAACCTTAAATGTAAATGGACTAAATGCTCCAATTAAAAGACACAGACTGGCAAACTGGATAAAGAGTCAAGACTCATCAGTCTGCTGTATTCAGGAGACCCATCTCACATGCAGAGACATACATAGGCTCAAAATAAAGGGATGGAGGAAGATTTACCAAGCAAATGGAGAACAAAAAAAGCAGGGGTTGCAATACTAGTCTCTGATAAAACAGACTTTAAACCATCAAAGATTAAAAGAGACAAAGAAGGCCATTACATAATGGTAAAGGGATCAATTCAATAGGAAGAGCTAACTATCCTAAATATATATGCACCCAATACAGGAGCACCCATAAAGTAAGTCCTTAGAGACTTACAAAGAGACTTAGACTCCCATACAATAATAATGGGAGACTTCAACACTCCACTGTCAACATTAGACAGATCAACGAGACAGAAAGTTAACAAGGATATCCAGGAATTGAACTCATCTCTGCAGCAAGCAGACCTAATAGACATCTATAGAACTCTCCACCCCAAATCGACAGAATATACATTCTTCTCAGCACCACATACCACTTATTCTAAAATTGACCACATAATTGGAAGTAAAGCACTCCTCAGCAAATGTACAAGAACAGAAATTATAACAAACTGTCTCTCAGACCACAGTGCAATCAAACTAGAACTCAGGACTAAGAAACTCAATCAAAACCGCTCAACACATGGAAACTGAACAACCTGCTCCTGAATGACTACTGGGTGCATAACAAAATGAAGGCAGAAATAAAGATGTTCTTTGAAACCAATGAGAACAAAGATACAACATACCAGAATCTCTGGGACACATTTAAAGCAGTGTGTAGAGGGAAACTTATAGCACGAAATGCCCACAAGAGAAAGCAGGAAAGATCTAATATTGACACTTTAACATCACAATTAAAAGAACTAGAGAAGCAAGAGCAAATGCATTCAAAAGCTAGCAGAAGGCAAGAAATAACTAAGATCAGAGCAGAACTGAAGGAGATAGAGACACAAAAAACCCTCCAAAAAATCAATGAATCCAGGAGTTGGTTTTTTGAAAAGATCAACAAAATTGACAGACCGCTAGCAAGACTAATAAAGAACAAAAGAGAGAAGAATCAAATCGACGCAATAAAAAAAGATAAAGGGGACATCACCACCGACCCCACAGAAATACAAACTACCATCAGCAAATACTATAAACACCTGTATGCAAATAAACTAGAAAATCTAGAAGAAATGGATAATTTCCTGGACACATACACTCTTCCAAGACTAAACCAGGAAGAAGTTGAATCCCTGAATAGACCAAAAGCAGGCTCTGAAATTGAGGCAATAATTAATAGCCTACCAACCAAAAAAAGTCCAGGACCAGATAGATTCACAGCTGAATTCTACCAGAGGTACAAGGAGGAACTGGTACCATTCCTTCTGAAACTATTCCAATCAATAGAAAAAGAGGGAATCCTCCCTAACTCATTTTATGAGGCCAATATCATCCTGATACCAAAGCCTGGCAGAGACACAACAAAAAAAGAGAATTTTAGACCAATATTCCTGATGAACATCGATGCAAAAATCCTCAATAAAGTACTGGCAAACCGGATTCAGCAGCACATCAAAAAGCTTATCCACCATGATCAAGTGGGCTTCATCCCTGGGATGCAAGGCTGGTTCAACACAAGCAAATCAATAAACATAATCCAGCATATAAACAGAACCAAAGACAAGAACCACATGATTATCTCAATAGATGCAGAAAAGGCTTTTGACAAAATTCAACAGCCCTTCATGCTAAAAACGCTCAATAAATTCGGTATTGATGGAACATACCTCAAAATAATAAGAGCTATTTATGACAAACCCACAGCCAATATCATACTGAATGGGCAAAAACTGGAAAAATTCCCTTTGAAAACTGGCACAAGACAGGGATGCCCTCTCTCACCACTCCTATTCAACATAGTGTTGGAAGTTCTGGCTAGGGCAATCAGGCAAGAGAAAGAAATCAAGGGTATTCAGTTAGGAAAAGAAGTCAAATTGTCCCTCTTTGCAGATGACATGATTGTATATTTAGAAAATCCCATGGTCTCAGTCCAAAATCTCCTCAAGCTGATAAGCAACTTCAGCAAAGTCTCAGGATACAAAATTAATGTGCAAAAATCACAAGCATTCTTATACACCAGTAACAGACAAACAGAGAGCCAAATCAGGAATGAACTTCCATTCACAATTGCTTCAAAGACAATAAAATACCTAGGAATCCAACTTACAAGGGATGTAAAGGACCTCTTCAAGGAGAACTACAAACCACTGCTCAGTGAAATAAAAGAGGACACAAACAAATGGAAGAACATACCATGCTCATGGATAGGAAGAATCAATATCGTGAAAATGGCCATGCTGCCCAAGGTTATTTATAGATTCAATGCCATCCCCATCAAGCTACCAATGAGTTTCTTCACAGAATTGGAAAAAACTGCTTTAAAGTTCATATGGAACCAAAAAAGAGCCCGCATCTCCAAGACAATCCTGAGTCAAAAGAACAAAGCTGGAGGCATCACGCTACCTGACTTCAAACTATACTACAAGGCTACAGTAACCAAAACAGCATGGTACTGGTACCAAAACAGAGATATAGACCAATGGAACAGAACAGAGTCCTCAGAAATAATACCACACATCTACAGCCATCTGATCTTTGACAAACCTGAGAGAAACAAGAAATGGGGAAAGGATTCCCTATTTAATAAATGGTGCTGGGAAAATTGGCTAGCCATAAGTAGAAAGCTGAAACTGGATCCTTTCCTTACTCCTTATACGAAAATTAATTCAAGATGGATTAGAGACTTAAATGTTAGACCTAATACCGTAAAAACCTTAGAGGAAAACTTAGGTAGTACCATTCAGGACATAGGCATGGGCAAAGACTTCATGTCTAAAACACCAAAAGCAACGGCAGCAAAAACCAAAATTGACAAATGGGATCTAATTATACTAAAGAGCTTCTGCACAGCAAAAGAAACTACCATCAGAGTGAACAGGCAACCTACAGAATGGGAGAAATTTTTTGGAATCTACTCATCTGACAAAGGGCTAATATCCAGAACCTACAAAGAATTCAAACAAATTTACAAGAAAAAAACAAACAGCCCCATCAAAAAGTGGGCAAAGGATATGAACAGACATTTCTCAAAAGAGGACATTCATACAGCCAACAGACACATGAAAAAATGCTCATCATCACTGGCCATCAGAGAAATGCAAATCAAAACCACAATGAGATACCATCTCACACCAGTTAGAATGGCGATCATTAAAAAGTCAGGAAACAACAGGAGCTGGAGAGGATGTGGAGAAATAGGAACACTTTTACACTGTTGGTGGGATTGTAAACTAGTTCAACCATTACGGAAAACAGTATGGCGATTCCTCAAGGATCTAGAACTAGAAGTACCATATGACCCAGCCATCCCATTTCTGGGTATATACCCAAAGGATTATAAATCATGCTGCTATAAAGACACATGCACACGTATGTTTATTGAGGCACTATTCACAATAGCAAAGACTTGGAATCAACCCAAATGTCCATCAGTAACAGACTGGATTAAGAAAATGTGGCACATATACACCATGGAATACTATGCAGCCATAAAAACGGATGAGTTTGTGTCCTTTGTAGGGACATGGATGCAGCTGGAAACCATCATTCTTAGTGAACTATCACAAGAACAGAAAACCAAACACCGCATGTTCTCACTCATAGGTGGGAACTGAACAATGAGATCCCTTGGACTCAGGAAGGGGAACATCACACACCGGGGCCTATCATGGGGAGGGGGGGAGGAGGGGGGAAGGATTGCATTGGGAGTTATACCTGATGTAAATGATGAGTTGATGGGTGCTGACGAGTTGATGGGTGCAGCACAGCAACTTGGCACAAGTATACAAATGTAACAAACCTGCACGTTATGCACATGTACCCTAGAACTTAAAGTATAATAATAATAAAAAATAAAATAAAATAAAATAAAAATAAAAAAATAAAATAAATGAGAAAAGAATAAAAAAACAAATATTTTAATAATAGAAAAGTCATCATATAAAGAAATTTTCTCTGAAATAAAACTACTGAAATAGAAATTGTTTGAATAAATACTAATTTACTACAAAATATAGTAGAAAAATCTTGAAAAAGAAAACGTAGTATAAAATGTATGAAATGATAACATGAACTAAAATTTTAGATTTCATCACCAAAAAGGTAGATATGAAATGAGTGAAGAGATGGAAGAAAAGAAAGGGGGTTGAATTTATTATAATACATGGGTGGCTAAAAGACATTAATATTTTAAAAAAATAGTAGTTACACTATATTTACCTAAAAGCATAGATCTACAATGAAAACAATGAATAGACTAATAGGGGTTAAAAACAAAATAGTCTAGATCGCCAAAAAAAAAAAAAAAAAAAAAACACCAAAAAGAAGGAAAACAACAAGAAACCACTAAAAATAGTACATTATATAAAAAGATAACATAGGATTAAATATTAGTTAATATAAACAAACAGAAAACCGCACATATTTATAGCAAATACTATTAGAAACACAGTATATATTTTCAACAATATGACGTTGCCAAAATAAATTATGACATACTGCATTTTAAAAATCACATTTCAGAAAATAATTGTATTGGAATATTATTTTATAGATTTTTAAGAGAAATTAAGATGGGAAAAATAACACTGTGCTTTTATGCTCACCTATGTAAAGACATTGCTCCAGAAATTCTGCCCCCTTCTCATACCATTATACTGTCCTTATTTCACTGTTATTCCCAGCACCACATAAGCATGATGTTACTTTTCCCATGCTAATTTCTCCCTCTCTGCACGCTTCAGTGTTCTTAGTGAAGGAAGAATGCCAGTTGTGAAGGAAAGTCGCAAGGGAAGGATTCCAAGGATGAGAAAGGAAGGAAAATCTTCCAGGAAAATGAGAGGATGAACATCCAAGGGGAAGGCACTCCTCCTGCTAGGCAGAACTAAGGGTCTCTTTTTAGGCTTATGGAATGAATTTAAAGTGGGAACAGTCAATATTGTTGTATGTTTTTTCTCCTGTCATGCTCAGCTTCAGGGGTTTTGGAATACAAGAGAAAGAGGAAGTGATCTGGAAAGATAGGAGATAGTGATCCATAAGTAAAGTGCTTTAAATTGAGATGATAGAGAGGTTGCATTGATTCATATCTTCTGTGAAGAGAGAAAATTATACCCCTGTGAGTCACAATAAAGACATCATGCTTACACTTCATAAAATACAGTGAACAGACTGATTCAAAGTCATCTGTTCATTTTTTCCATAGATGTTATTGAAAATCTATATAGGTGAATCCAGTGGCCTCAGACCCTGGTATTATGATGCTTATTTTGAGGGTAGGAAATAAATATTAATAATCAATCATTCTAACTGAGACATGCAACTTTTTATTATATTCTATTTCAGGAAGACTTAACCTAATCTTGTAGAGAGCTTGGTCAGTGGAGGTTTAATTGGAGGAAAGGGTATTTTAGCAGGGACATGAAGAATGAAAAGGGTAAGCTGGTTGCTGGTATAGTGGTAAACAGAGAAAACTGCCTGTGCAAAGATGCTGAGTGCATCAGAAGAAATGAAAGATGGTGATTATGAGTGGAACAAAAAGATTCGCAGAGTGAGGAGCAGCTAGCACAAGATGAGGCTGGAGGGAAACAGGTAGGAGCCAGCCCATGTAGTGATATGACTACTAAGAAGATGGCCTTTCCAACAGGGGCAATGGAATGCCTGCAGACAGGAACATTTCAAGTTTACAGTTTTAAAGTTTTGAGTGACTAGATCAGAGGTGTGCAAGAGAGAAAGAGAGACAGAGAACACTGAAAGAGGGGAATTTATTTATTTATTTATAGAGACAAGGTCTCACTCTGTCACCCTGGCTGGAGGGCAGTAGCGTGTTCATAGCTCACTGCAGCCAGTCTCGAACTCCTGGACTCAAGGGATAGGAGGAATATTTTTGATGGAGGAGGAGAGTTCAAAAGGTATTTTTCTACATACTGAATTTGAAGTTACTGAGACATCTAAATGTCTATGTCAAGTAGATAAATATCAAAGTCCAAATCATTTGCTAAGAATAAGGGGGAACGAAGGAAAGGGATTAGGTCTTTGTGGATAGAGAGTAAAATTCCGAAGTAGTTATGAGAAAGCTACATGAGTTAAGACCAGTGCTGAGGAGCTACAGCATAAAAATAAAACTATTATTCCAATAGGTTATTTAAGCCAATAAGAAATGTAGACAGTTATGGCCTTTCAATGAAACACATTGGGGATTTTAAGATGGAACAGTTTGGGGCGAGAAAAGGTACAAGACACACCCATGGAAGTGAGAATGTGCGGTAGATGGGAGAACACCATTTGAGACAAGTGGTCAAGGCATTAATAGCCTGCATGGTTCACACGGTCTGGCCCGGAGGTGAGTAGGCCCAGAGGTGAGCAACTTCTGCTTGAGAATGCTGCAGGAGGAGGTCTGGTTAAGGCAAATATGTGGCAGAAGCCGAGACTATGTAAGAATTTCCTGATCATAGATCAGGAATACCAAATAGTACAGTGAAAGGGGTTAGGGGACTCTAAGAGGAGTAAGAAACTGGATCAGTGGAGAGGAGCCCCAGGGCATTATGAGAAACACTTGGGAGTGGTTGGATGAATATAGGTCTGAGAATAGCAGGAATGCCAAGCAGATTTTTATCCCAGTAGACTCTGGGGGGTGGTGGGCTCTTAGTTCCCCAGGGCTGCTGAAGTCTGGAAAGGGTGCCTGGTTCTTTGTGATACGGCAGGGAGCATGCTTTCTTGATCTCTTGGGGTGACAGCTGTGGGAAGCTCCTGGGAAGCTTTTCTTGTATTAAATTGCATTATCCAACAAATTGAATTGTAATTTAATTCTCTAAAAAAGTTAACAGTTTTCTGGAAAAGAAGAAAGATTAACAACTTTTAGTTATGATTGGGAGCATGAGTCACTCCATCCCCAAGGACCACCCCTGTGTCCTGTGGGCAGATCTAAAAAACAAACTCTCTAATGTAAAGTATGAAATTTCATTTTCTGCTACTTGAATTCATTTAACTTTGGATAAAGTGGTATGTACCTCCACCATAAATGGAGACTCTTCAGCTGAGGTATCATACAGTCTTCCATTAACCAATTCTTTTATTGTAAGTTGTTTTTGATAAAAGTCAATTTGTGCAATCCATTTTGGCCAAATGAATCATGTGCATACTCTCATAAATTGTACCTATATCATGAAAGCAATGACTAAACACTTCAAAATCACTTTATATAATGTGAGTTTTTCCACTCTGGATATGAAAAGTTATAAGAGTTAGGCTGTTAGGTAACTGCTAACCTGTGTGCGGAAGGTGCCAAACAAAGGCCATACTCTGAGCTTCTCAAGGGAAGCAGCAACAAAAAAAACTTCAGCCAGATGTTTATTACTTAACTGAACTTCTGCCCGAAACCTATGCCTCATTTGTACCTTAGCAAATAGGTTGGGACAATTTAGAGCCTTATCTCACAGTATGTACAAACATCAACTCAAAATCAATTAAAGACTTAAGACCTGAAACTGTAAAACTAGTAGAAGAAAATATAGAGGGAAAGCTCTATGACATTAGTCATGGCAATAATTTTGTATATGGCCCCAAAAGCACAGACAACAAAAGCAAAAATAGTCAAATTGGATTACATCAAACTAAAAAGCTTCTGTGCAGCCAAGGAAATAATCAACAGAGTAAAGACACAAGCTACTGAATGAGAAAAAATATTTGCAAGCAGTATGTCTGATAAAGGGTTAATATCCAAAATACATAAGGAATTCAGTAATTCAATAGCAAGAAAACAAAAAACCCAATTTAAAAATGGGCAAAGGTCCTAAATAGACATTTCTCAAAAGAAGATTTGCAGAGGGACAATAGGTATATGAAAAAAATGCTCAACATCACTAATCAGGGAAACGCAAATTAAAACCACAGTGAGCTATCACTTAACACTTGTTAGAATGATTATTATCAAAAAGACAAAAGAGAAGTTTTGACAAAGATGTGGAGAAAAAGGAACTTTTGTATCCTGTTGGTGAGAGTGTAAATTAGTGCCACCATTGTGGAAAACAGTATAGAGGTTCCCAAAAAAAACTAAAAATAGAATTACCATGTGATGCAGCAATCCCACTCCTGGTATACTTATATAAAAGAATTGGAATTGTTATGTTGAAGAGATATCTGCACTCCCATATTCATTGTAGCATTATTCACAATAGCCAAGACATGGAAACCACTGAAGTAGCCATCAATGGTTGAACAGATTTTTTTAATGCCATATATTCACAATGGAATACTATCCAGCCTTAAAAAAAAAAAAAAAAAAAGTAAATACTGGCATTTGTGACAATATGGATGAATCTAGAGGACATTATGTTGGCTGAAACAAGCCAGGCACAGAAAGGCAAAGACCACATAATCTCACCTATATGTGGAATACAAAATAGCCAAACTCATAGAAGTAGAGAGCAGAATGATGAGTACCAGAGGCTGGGGTTTGGGGAATGGTGGAGATGTTAGTGAAAGGATACAAATTTTCACTTAAACAGGAGGAATAAATTCAAGAGAACTATTGTACACTATGGTGACTATAGTTAATGGCAATATATTTTATACTTGAAAATTACGGGAGTCAATTTTGTGTTCTAACCACGAAAAAGATAAGTATGTGAGATAATGCATGTTAATTAGCTTGATTTAGCCATTTCACAATATGTGCATATATCTTAACACTATGCTGTACACCACAAACAGAATTTTTGTCTATTTGAACAAGTTTTTAAATTTTTAATTATTAAGATGTGAAAGTCATGCAGGATGATGAATAATTCTTTCTTGTGCAGAATGCCCTAAATATTGCAGAACATCTAGCATCCCTCATTCTTTCTCATTAAATGAGACAGGACTGTAACACCTGAAAATATGTAACCACTGATCTAATGACATTACTTCTTCCTCCATGGTTTAAGTCAGTGTGACATATCTGTAGTAGTCCCGATTGGCCACTGGTTCTCTAAATTCCTCTTTAAGGAGCTAGAAAGTGGAGCTTGTAACAATTTATATGCATATGTATAGCAGGTGGCATAACAAGTATGAAAGAGTAATATTTTTAGATATTTACCAATATGATCCCTTTTTCTTTCTTCCTCCTTGGAGTTGACTCCATCCCTTTCTTCTTCTGCTTCCCACAGTCAAAGCAGCTGGATTTTCCATGATTATTTTCTCAGGGGAGGAATATAAGAGAGGAAAACAAGAGTTTCTTCTTGGTCTTTTTTGTTTCAAAAGCCTGTGCTCATTGAGGCATGGAGAGGACGTAGTCAAATTGAGGAAGAACTTCATGCCACTTCAATTCCTATGAGACTGTAAGTTGCTGTAGACTGGGTGGTAGGGAAGTTGAGTGCAGGATTAGAAGGCTGGCCACGAAGAAATCATATGGTCAGGAATGAGGGATTATAAAGCAAAGGATCCTGCTGAAGGAGCATTTTATCCAAGGACCTGGCAGTAGGCAGAAGAGTGGGAGTGCCCTTCCCACTCTTCCAAGCATCCTGCCCATCACCCATTCCTAGCAGTTACACTTCAGGCTGATTAGAGGGCTTCCCTTAGATCACAGCCAAATCTAAACTGAGTTACACATCACCCAACAGGCAATACTGTCTACTTATCCTGTACTGCTGCTTGGACCTCTACTGATATATTCCAACCACCACCAACTGACTTGCATTCCTTAAGATTAGACACATAATAGAATTAAAGTTAGGGAAAGTCACTGTAACTGATTTCAGATGAGGATGCAGTTGAAGATCTTCCTGAGCTGCTGGATCATCTAACACGTTTATTTTATGCCAGCAAAGTTAGAGCCAACTCCAGTGTGATGTCCCCTCAAACTCACTTAGACACAAACCAAGATGCACTTCTCATTCTCCTTTTGGCAAAGAAAATGACTTGGCTATTCAAGGATGAGGCAGTTGCACTGTTCCTTAACTGGCATAGTGAGTGTATCAGTCTGGTCAGGCTGCCATGACAAAATACTTTACCACAAACTGGATGGCTGAAACAATAGTCATTTATTTTCTTGCAGTCCTAGAGGCTACAAGTCCAAGGAGCAAGGTAGCAGGAGGGTTGGTTTCAGGGTGGGCCTTTCCTCTTGGCTTGCAGACTGCCGCCTCCTCCCTGTGTCCTCACGTGGCCTTTCCTCTGTGCTTGTGCAGAGAAATAGACTCCTGGTGTCTCTTCCTCTTCTTATAGACAAAGGACACCAGTTCTAATGGATTCATGCTCCAACTTGAGACCTCATTTAACCTCAATTACCTCCTTAAAAGCCCTATTTCCAATTATAATCACAATGGGGGTTAGGGCCTCAACATATGAATTTAGGGGAGAGGGAACACAATTCAGTTCATAGAACTAAGTATTAGGTTTAGGTTCAGGAAGGGAGCTGACAGACCACACATATGTATCATCCATCTCTGTCTTTCCCTTGGTCTTACTCTGCCTGTTTCTCTCTGTCTTTATATCGCTGTCTGTCTCTAGCTCCATCCTCTGTATCTCTTCCTTTCTATTTTTTATTTTCTTTCTTATCTGCACTACAGTACCAGGAAGGATCTATAGCTCCTGAAATTTTGGTTAAAAAAATGCAAAATTCAAGAGCCTAAAAAATTGGTTTTCTTACTACCCAGAAGACACTGGATCTGTAATATTTCTATTCAGTTCCAAAAATCTCCTCTTCTTTGCAGCTACTTGAAGTCAGATGCGTACTATAAGCAGACAATGGCAACATCAGATGTTAATTCTTATCTGTGGCATATTTCACCATATTATGTTGTTGCTTTTCTCCAGCGTTACAAAAAATGTTTCAGATACCAGTACCTGAGAACAATGTTGGTCACATGTCCAACTGAATTTTATTATCCAGTTCAGAACATTTCGTCTTTCTGTTCTGAATCACAAAGTGACCTTACCAGTTAACCTCCTATTATTGACACAAAATCTTAACAATTTCCAGAGCTATGGCTGTGTCTACACATGTGGCAAAATTGAACATCACTGAACTTGATCTAATTCACTTGCTATAAATCACCTCAGTAAGCCCATCCATTTCTAAGTAAAACAAGAAATTTAAAATCCTACAGCTCTCAAGAGAACACTATACATATCATGGAGAGTTTGTCCAACAAAATTTGAGGGTTAGGCAAAGATCTACAGTCCTAGGGGAAAGGAGCTGGCATACCTTTTGATGGATACTAACCTCTCCTCTACTGTGTCCTCTACTCTTCCTTCTTCACCCACCCATTAATTTAACTCCTACACTCTAAGGCCAATCAAAATCTCACGCCCCTCCATTAATGCCTCTATAAGATTCCAGCAGGCAGAATATTTTTAATTTTGCTGTTTTTATACTATAAAAAAAGAACTTTATTATATATACATATGTGTGTGTGTGTGTATGACTTCTCTTTCTACTTGCTTTCTTGTCAAAATTATAAAACTTGCAGCAACAAAGACCATGTATTTCTTTAGACTATATGACATAGAATTAGCCACACATCAGGATTATAAGAAATTCTTGTTGCTTTGATTCGAAAATTGAGAATTATTAGTTCAATTAACAATATCCCTCTGAATTCTTAACTGCACAAAAAATGGCTTATTTTTTTAATGCTAAAAATGCATGATTATGTTAGCAGGGTCAATAAACCATAGAGGGACCAGAAATAGCACAATGTAGTACTCAATTTTTCAGAGAACATTCTTGTTTTAATTGTTTCAAATGTTATATTTTCTATTTGGTCCTGGAAATAAAAATCTTGATAAAACATTATTCTGTATATGCAAAATGTATTATTTATTTTTATAAACATAAATTGTCAAAACCTTGCTTTGCAGCTTATTACCATTATTTGACTTCTCCTGCAGAGAACTAATGAAAGGGCACTCCCTAGAATTTGTAATGGTAAATTTCTGCAACAAAAAATTGTTAGCTGTATTTTTTTCTCTCCAGATAATATTCAATGTTCTCTCTAGCAAAGAATTTAGATGCAAGAAACCATGAAATTTTAATCACAGAAATAACCCTCTCAACTTTGTAGTCAGTACTATCACAGAGAATAGAGATTTGCTAAAACTGGAAATCAAAGGTAATCATAATGAAGTGAGGGAAAATCGATAGTTTGAGATAGGATATCACTGGTGTTTGGCTAGATTTTAGATCAGATTCCCTGTGGAACTGGTACTGGACAATGCTATGAGTATAAATAAAGATACTAATGACATTTCTGTGGGCCTAAGAAAATTAGAAATGAGAAGGATAACTCAATAAGAGGTGAGGTAGCTATGTAGTAATTCACCAAGAGAACTATCATCAAAATAAGAATGCCTAAAAATTTCAATGCTGTATTTCTAAATGAGACTCAAAAATCAAAATTAATCATATAAATGCAATGATATCTGTAGTTTTCATTTGGGCTTATTTGTAAAAGTAATTCAAAGCATGATACAGTCACTAAAATCACCGGAAACAAAATGAAAGGACCAATGTGTTTAGAAACAATCTTTCTCATATACATGGTGCATGTCCAAAGGGGGATAGAATAAGTTGTACATTAATATAAACAAGAGTAAAGGACAAGATCTAGAACAATGATGGGGAAAGCAACAAATGGAAGGCTGGAAAAGGCTAACAGCCAGTAAGAGCCTGACTGACTATAGATGTGTTCTATGCCCTCATGGGCAGCAAAGCTCATCACTATGGTTGGAAATGTCTGGGCATACTGAGTAGATATGCAACTGGCATGACCATATGGTTTGAATATGTGTCCTCTCCAAATCTCATGTTGAAATGTAGTCTCCAGTATTGAAAGGTGGTGCATCAGTGGGAGGTGTTTGAATGACGGGGGCAGATCCCTCATGAATGGCTTGTCACCATCCCATTGGTGATGAGTGAATTCTCCCTTTGAGTTCACAGAAGATCTGGTTGTTTGAAAGTGTGTGGCATCTCCTCCACCCCTTGCTCCTGTTCCTGCCATGTGAGATGCCTGCTCCCCTTTCACCTTCAGTCATGATTGTAAGCTTGCTGAGGCCTCCCCAGAAACAGATGCCAGCACTATGCTTCTTGTATAGCCTGCAGAACCTTGAGCCAATTAAATCTCTTCTTAAAAAACACTCAGTCTCAGGTATTTCTTTATAGCAATGCAAGAATGGCCTAATACACATGGGTTCCCACATTTATTTTGCCTTATGCTAGGATTTACACTTAAATTTGGACTATGTCTTCACCTCCAGCAGGCATTGAATAAGTTCAGATTTTATGCTTAGAGAAATATAAAGGTGTACATTCCAAGAGCCACTACATTCTCCGAGAGTCAAATTGGCTAGTTTTTTTAAAATAAATACATGAGAATTATAGAATGAAAAATGCCTATGACAACAAAGAAATAAGGCACTATTATCATTACAAAGAATACATTGAGTTAAAATAATTTTAGTTTGATATTAAAACCTATTTGATAATCATACAGTTCATGTGATGAACACAGTCTCATATGGCTCAAATAAGTATGATTCAAATTGAATTGTCTTGACATAACCTTATCCAAAAAGTTTACTCCCCTGTTTTTTTTTAATTATACCAATGTCTATTATTAAGGCAAAGAAATGAAAATCACAGATAAGGTGAAATATATACATTTATAAGGATATATGGCCAGCATATATTATTTTTTTCATCTTTGTTTTTAAGTTTAGAGTACTTAAAAACTGATGGATTTTCCTGACTATATAATTCTCTAAGGAATTCTGGCATATTCAAATTCAGGCAGAAACAATAGGGGAAAACATGATTTGAAGAAACTTAAAGCCAATGACAAATTTTTGAATTGAAAATATCCCAAACTCTTACAGTTTTTTCTCTAAGGGTTTTCAGTGGAACAAAAAAAATTTGGAAGATAGCAATATTTATTTATTTATTTACTTATTTATTTTAAGTGAAACCAAGTTTATTAAGAAAGTAAAGGAATAAAGAATGGCTACTCCATAGGCAGAGCAGCCCTGAGGGCTATTGGTTGCCCATTTTTATGGTTATTTCTTAATTATATGCTAACAAGGGGTGGATTATTCATGCCTCCCCTTTTTAGACCATATAGGGTAACTTCCTGACATTGCAATGGCATTTGTAAACTGTCATGGCGTTGATAGGACTGTAGCAGTGAGGACGACCAAAGGTCATTCACGTCACCATCTTGGTTTCTGTGGGTTTTAGCCAGCTTCTTTATTTTATTATTATTTTATTTAATTATACTTTTAGTTCTGGGATTCATGTGCAGAATGTTCAGGTTTGTTACACGGGTATACGTCTGCTGCGGTAGTTTGCTGCACCCATCAACCCATCATCTATATTAGGTATTTCTCTTAATGCTATCCCTCCCTTTGCCCTCACCCTCTGATAGGTCCCAGTGTGTGATGTTCCCCTTTCTATGCCCATATGTATTCTCATTGTACAACTCCCACTTATGAGTGAGAACATGCAGTGTTTGGTTTTCTGTTCCTGTGTTAGTTTGCTGAGAATGATGGTTTCCAGCTTCATCCATGTCCCTGAAAAAGACATGAACTCATTCTTTTTACGGCTGCATAGTATCCCATGGTGTATATGTGCCATATTTTCTTTATCCAATCAAACATTGATGGGCATTTGGGTTGGTTCCAAGTCTTTGTTACTGTGAATAGTGCTGCAATAACCATACATGTGCATGTGTCTTTATAGTAGCATGATTTATAATCCTTTGGGTATATACCCAGTAATGGGATTGCTGGGTCAAATGGCATTTCTAGTTCTAGATCCTTGAGGAATCGCCACACTGCCTTCAACAATGGTTGAACTAATTTACACTCCCACCAACAGTGTAAAAGCATTCCTATTTCTCCACATCCTCTCCAGCATCTCTTGTTTCCTGACTTTTTAATGATCACCATTCTAACTGGTGTGAGATGGTATGTCATTGTGGTTTTGATTTGCATTTCTCTAATGACCAGTGATGATAAGCTTTTGTTCATGTTTGTTGGCTGCATAAATGTCTTCTTTTGAGAAGTGTCAGTTCATATCCTTCACCCACCTTTTGATGGGTTTTTTTTTTTTTCTTGTAAATTTGTTTAAGTTCCTCATAGATTCTGGATATTAGACTGTTATCAGATGGATAGATTGCAAAAATTTTCTCCCATTTTGTAGACTACCTGTTCACTCTGATGATAGTTTCTTTCCTGTGCAGAAGCTCTTTAGTTTAATTAGATCCCATTTGTCAATTTTGGATTTTGTTGCCATTGCTTTTGGTGTTTTAGTCATGAAGTCTTTGCCCATGCCTATGTCCTGAATGGTATTGCCTAGGTTTTCGTCTAGGGTTTTTATGGTTTTCGGTCTTACATTTAAGTCTTTAATCTATCTTGAGTTAATTTTTGTATAAGGTGTAAGGAAGGGATCTAGTTTCAGTTTTCTGTGTATGGCTAGCCAGTTTTCCCTACACCATTTATTAAATAGGAAATCCTTTCCCCATTGCTTGTTTTTGTCAGGTTTATCAAAGATCAGGGGGTTGTAGATGTGTGACATTATTTATGAGGCCTCTGTTGTATTCCATTTTTTTATTTATATATATATCTGTTTTAGTACAAGTACCATGGTGTTTTAGTTGCTGTAGCCTTGTAGTATCAAGTCCGGTAGTGTGATACCTCCAGATTTGTTCTTTTTTTTTGCTTAGGATTGTCTTGGTTATACAGGCTATTTTTTTGTTCCATATGAAATTTAAAGTAGTTTTTTTCTAATTCTGTGAAGAAAGTCAATGGTAGTTTGATTGGGATAGCACTGAATCTGTAAATTACTTCAGGTAGTATGGCCATTTTCACAACATTGATTCTTCCTATCCATAAGCATGGAATGTTTTTCCATTTGATTGTGTCCTCCCTTATTTCCTTGAGCAGTAGTTTGTAGTTCTCCTTGAAGAGGTCTTTCACATCCCTTGTAAGTTGGATTCGTAGGTATTTTGTTCTCTTTGTAGCAAATGTGAATGGGAATTTTCTCATGATTTGGCTCTCTGTTTGTCTATTATTGGTGTATAAGAATGCTTGTGATTTTTGCACATTGATTTGGTATCCTGAGACTTTGCTGAAGTTGCTTATCAGCTTAAGGAGTTTTTGGACTGAGACAATGGGATTTTCTAAATATACAATCATGTCATCTGCAAACAGAGATAATTTGACTTCCTCTCTTCCTATTTGAATACACATTATTTCTTTCTCTTGCCTGATTGTCCTGGCCAGAACTTCCAATACTATGTTGAAAGGGAGTGGTGAGAGAGGGCATCTTTGTGTTGTGCTAGTTTTCAAAGGGAATGCTTCTAGCTTTTGCCCATTCAGTGTGATATTGGCTGTGGGTTTGTCATAAATAGCTCTTGTTATTTTGAGATATGTTCCATCGCTACCTAGTTTATTGGGCTTTCTTAGCATGAGAGGTGTACTCTCCGGTTTTTAAATTTATTAACACCTCCAAAAGGAGTCAAGTGAGAAGGTTACTAGAAATTGGAGTAGATGGCACTCATGATTTGTATTTTAAGAAAAGTGTATCAATATTTGATTAGAGTAAATTATAGTCTTCTTTGATACTTTGGCACTCAATTTATATGTATGGTGAAAATAATTAATACATGCCAATGGTATCATTTGTCTCTACAAACTATATTACTGAGCCGGGCGCGGTGGCTCAAGCCTGTAATCCTAGCACTTTGGGAGGCTGAGACGGGCAGATCACAAGGTCAGGAGATCGAGACCATCCTGGCTAACACGGTGAAACCCCGTCTCTACTAAAAAATACAAAAAACTAGCCGGGCGAGGTGGCGGGCGCCTGTGGTCCCAGCTACTCCGGAGGCTGAGGCAGGAGAATGGCGTAAACCCGGGAGGCGGAGCTTGCAGTGAGCTGAGATCCGGCCACTGCACTCCAGCCTGGGCGACAGAGCCAGACTCCGTCTCAAAAAAAAAAAAAAAAAAAAAACAAACAAACAAACAAAAAAAAACCTATATTACTGGAAGCAGAAATATCAAAGGCACAAAAGGGATTCAATATGTGGTCCACTTGTTGTTGTTGTTGTTGTTAAGAGGTAGGGTCTTGCTCTGTCACCCAGGCTGGAGTGCAGTGGCATGACCATACCTCATCACACCCTTGAACTCCTGGGTTCAAGCAATTCTCCCGAGTAGCTAGGACTATAGGCACATGCCACCATGCTTAGTTAATTATTTTATTTTTTGTAGAGAGGAGCATTTCACTATGTTTCCCAGGTGGGTCTCAATCTCCTGACCTTAAGCAATACTTCCATCTTAGCCTCCCCAAATAATGGGATTATAGATGTGAGCCACCATGCCCAGCCAGTCCACATTTATTTATTCTTATTTATTTATTATTTATTTATTTATTCCAGTTCGCATATCTTTTTGAGGACCGCACATTTAAACCAAGACCTAAAAGTTGAGAAGAAAAATTCAAGAAATGAGCTAAAAATGAAAGCAGACAGACAGCAAATCGCAGTCCCCGAGGCAGGGAAGAGACTGATGTGGTGGAGAAACCTGCTCCGGGGTCTCCGTCCTTCTAGGATAAATTATTAACTTGACATAACCTCCCCAAACAGGCTGCTTCCAAGCATTTTACATAGATGTCGAAAATCTGAAGGCGGCCTAGAGGTCTGCATGAAGTGCATGGGATAGAGTAGTATAGATTATCCTGGAGCTACAATGGGGGAAGTGAGGAGGCAAGGGGCACCTAACGAGGAGTTGTGACATTCCTCAAATGCAACCAGAGTCCAACGAAGAGTTTTAATCTAGATTGTAATATGAAGTTATTTATTTATTTTTGACCAATTGCAGTAACTTTTTTGTTTCTTCCTTACCCCTAATGACCTATCTTTTAAGAAATAGCCAATCCATACTTGGGAGGCTGAGGCAGGAGAATGGCATGAACTCAGGAGGTGGAGGTTGCCCTGAGCCGAGATAGAGCCACTGCACTCCAGCCTGGGCGACAGAGCGAGACTCCGTTTCAAAAAAAAAAGAAAAGAAAGAAATAGCCAATCCAATAGCAGCAAGAATATGGCAACGTCACCAAGTGAAAGAATAAAACAAAGTCAAATGTTTGAGTCTGGCCCTGGCCTCTTGCGAGAATACTGTGCCTAAGCCAGAGCACCACTTCCTCCCTTACAACTCTTAATGTCAAGAGCTGAAAGGATTGCAAATTCCACACTAAGCCTGCTGAGTTTTCAGAGGTTTATAAAATTATGGTATCACCACGATTCTTGATATTTCAGTTAGTCAGTCATTTTCAACAAAATATCACCAAAATGTAGGGAACAAGGCAAAGGAGCGCAGCGGAAATACTCCGAGTTCTTTGTGTCCTTGGAGGACAATTATCACCTTGATAGGGCCCTGTTCTCCACCTCTCGAAACAGGCTGCCCCTAAGACTTTAATACAAATGTGAAAAATTCAACGACTACAGGGGTCAGGAAGGGAATAGAAACGATTAAAATGGGTCTGATGGAGACTGTGGCAAACTCCGAATTATATACCCCATCTAAAGAGGTCAGGAGCTTCTCAGCTGCAGCTTATTGCTACCCTGCAGGATTACAGACACATATTTTAAAGAGAAGCCAAAATCTCTATGTTAAATGCTGGAAACTAATTGAAAGTTGTTTAAGTTACTGTGTGGACCAATTTTTTAAAAAGAAAAAGGAAGAAGGAAATGCCAATCTTGCAGCTTAGATTTGACCTGCCAGTAATGAGTTTGCAAATTCTCCCTTAAGGTATCTTTGGAAACTCACACAAACTTCAATCCTTCCAGGCCTCCTCCTGTTTTCTGGAACGACCAATGGAATCCTCTAAGAGTTAGAAAAACTTCTCAGAAGAGCCAGTAAACAATACATTGGTGTCCTCACTTGGACTCGGGAAGGGGAACATCACACACCGGGGCCTATCATAGGGAGGGGGGAGGGGGGAGGGATTGCATTGGGAGTTATACCTGATGTAAATGACTGGTTGATGGGTGCTGAAGAGTTGATGGGTGCAGCACAGCAACATGGCACAAGTATACATATGTAACAAACCTGCACATTATGCACATGTACCCTAGAACTTAAAGTATAATAATAATAAATAAACAAATAAATAAAACAGAGTTTTAATATTAAACACTTTCCTTGAAAACTGCAGTAAGCATAAGCAAGGAAAAATAAAAGAGAATGAACAAGAGTCAAAATCAGAACTGAGATATAAAAGAAAGTGAAGGAATAATTAACACAATGATGGAAAGTAGGAAAACAGAAACTATAAAAATGTGACTAAAGTTAATACATGAGAAAGTAGGGAGAACAATGCTCAGGCAATACCCTAGTGACCCATGTATAAGAGAGGGGAATAGAGAACAGAATTCCCAGGCCCATGAGAACACAATAGGGGGTGCTAATGGGAGTGAGTGGCAGTCGTGATGAACTGGATACAGGAGATAATTAACTAGTGGAGAATAGCTTAATGAGAGTACATTTCTGCTAGAAGGAGTTAAGATTTGAAGGGAACCACTATTACTATTAATGTTACATGAGGAAAATAATTTTGTGAACGATTTTCATGGTCTGCTCATACCACTAGCACATTAGAAAGAATATGATGAACGTGAGAGCTTGATCTCTTACAAATTGTGATTTCCTGAGAGGTAAGGAAGGGGCACATAAGCGTATGCCCAGTGTGGTGTTCTGGTTATATCTGTATGAGAAAACACTTTATTAATAAACAACTCTCAGGAGAACAATAGCAACCACCCAGTTCTGAATCTCCCCACATTCACTCTAGAAAGCCATCAAATTGATTAAAAGAGTAATTAAAACTATATGATTTTCACTCTGACAAAAATGCATATTAAAATATTTAGGGATAAAGGGCTGATGTACGCCACTTGCCCTCAGACTGTTCAGAGGAGAAAAACTTTCTTACTTTTCAAGTATGGTCATTGATTTATGGATTCATTGTTCATTCATTCCACAAGCATCATCTGTTACATATGCTTTATTCAACATTACTTCTCCAAACTGAGTGCCTGTTATTTTATATGTGCTTAGTAGGTATATCTAGTAAAACTAGTGCTACTTCTCACACTCAAAAAAAAAAAAATGTAGAAGTCCAGCTTCACGAAACAATGAGAATATTGCTGGCATGTATTGCATTTCACCTAAAGATGTATTAGAATTAATTTGCATGTCAGAGAGTAAAACTTTCCAAACTCCCTCAAAGTTTCACTTTCAAAAGTAACTACCCACATCTCTTAAACCTTTCTATTTGCAAAATTTAACAGAACTCCTGACTTTCTTCTTACATCCCTTATCCCTGTCTGACCAAACTCTTCCAATCTCTAAGTCCTTTTGTGCCATTTCTTATGTTGATGATCAGAATCTCTCAGATTCTTGCAGTCTCTCTTCTGCTATACTCAGCATATTGAGGGTCTTACAGGCACAAAAAATGACTGTGAACCCAAGTCAAAAGGGAGAAGGAGTTCAGGGATGCAATAGAAGTGGAAATGAAAGGAAAATACTTAAAATAATTGTATAGTTTCCCTTATTCCTATAACATAGTTGTATGTGTAGTAAGTAAAACACAGTATTCTACCGTTTCTTCAAATAAAAAAAAGACAGTTTCTTTTTTGAAAACCTCCCAATATGGTATTAGTCTAGACTCTAGACAAGAAAAGAAGCAAAAGGAGAGAAATAGTAAGAGAGAGGTAAAAGAGAAGAAGGAGGAGGAGGAGAAGGAAGAAGAAGACAGCGGGGAGGAAGAGAGAAAAGAAGTAAAGAAGGATGCAGGTGTGAAAGGATAATAAATCTCAGGGCCCCAAAGTCACTAAGCCAAAGGGAAAGTCAAACTGGGAATCGCATCAAGCGAACCTGCCTCCCATTTTATTCTAAATAAGATAGCTATGAAGATGTAAAAAGCTACATAC
The DNA here is from genome assembly GCF_037993035.2 of Macaca fascicularis. Taxonomy (NCBI): domain Eukaryota; kingdom Metazoa; phylum Chordata; class Mammalia; order Primates; family Cercopithecidae; genus Macaca; species Macaca fascicularis. The sequence continues at coordinate 36,005,446 of NC_088385.1, read as the reverse complement.
CGAGAGTTTGGGGAAAAGCCTTTGAAAAAAGGCTTTGAAAAAAACCTTTGGTTTTTCAAAGGCTTTTCCCTGACTTCATATGACTGCGGCAGGCGAGCGAGTGAGTCGTCCCTGAGGAAAAAGAGGCAAGGCTTTTCCGAGATCGTCTCAGCGATGGCGCTTCGGTCGCGGTTCTGGGGGTTCTCCGATTGCAGGAACCCTGGGTGCAGGTTCGCAGCCCTCTCAACCAGCTCCAAGCCGGCGGCGAAACTTGAAGTGCACCCTGTGGAAAATGAAGCTGTCGCCCCAGAGTTCACCAATCGGAACCCCCGGAACCTGGAGCTTCTATCTGTAGCCAGGAAAGAGCGGGGCTGGCGGACGGTGTGGCCCTCCCGTGAGTTCTGGCACAGGTTGCGAGTTATAAGGACTCAGCGTCATGTAGAAGCACTTGTGGAGCATCAAAATGGGAAGGTTGTGGTTTCGGCATCCACTCGTGAATGGGCTATTAAAAAGCACCTTTATAGTACCAGAAATGTGGTGGCTTGTGAGAGTATAGGACGAGTACTGGCACAGAGATGCTTAGAGGCGGGAATCAACTTCATGGTCTACCAACCAACCCCATGGGAGGCAGCCTTAGACTCGATGAAACCACTACAAAGTGCCATGACAGAAGGTGGTTTGGTTCTACGGGAACCCCAGAGAATCTATGAATAAATGAATAAATGGAAGCGTTAATTGTTTTGAACATGTAAATATAAAACTGTCAGCCACTACAGCCATCAAAAGAGAGCATCTGGAAGAACAGCCAGCTTGGAAGTTTTACAGCAATAATGTTACAGTGTAATATTATTTGTAGTTAAGGTCATCCTCCTTCCCTTTCTGTTTTTTTAAATCAAGAACTACATTGTGCCCCTGTCTTGGGCTTCAGAAGCATCTAAGAAAAGCAGTCGTCAATTATAATTAACTTTCAAAGGGCAAGTCAGAAGTTGTCTATAAATTACAAAATAATTTAAGAGTTATGAACTCTTAAAAAAAAAAAAAAAAAAAGCTACATACCTCCTCACAATTAAGCCATAAGGAAATTCCTTGTGGGCTTCAAGATCTTTACCCTAAAACAGTTCTGCTGAACTTCACCCTGGTAATGTAAATTGATAGCTTATCTTCACAGGCGAGGGACAAAGGGCAGAACTCAAAGTCATCCCTCTGCTCACCTGAGACAAATGTGTATCATTGCTTCCTCTGACCTGTTGTTTATGTAAAAATGCAGATTCACTGAGCCAGACTAAGACATAAGTGACTATTACTTTACCCCTTTCTCACATATAGATTGTGTATTTAGTGAAAGGCTAATCAAAGCCCAAAAGAATACAACCTTTGTTTCTTATCTACGCATGACCTGGAAGCACCCCCTCCAACCCAGCTTCAAGTTGTCCTGCCTTTTTGGACCAAACCAAAGTACATCTTCACATGTTGATTGATGTCTCTCGTCTCCCTACAATGTATAAAACCAAGCTGTGCCACGACCACCTTGGGCACATGTCATCAGAATCCCCTGAGGCTGTGTCACAGACACATCATTAACGTTGGCAAAATAAACTTCGTAAATTGACGGATACCTGTCTCAGACACTTTGGGTTTGCACAGGTGGTAATAGAACTAGGTATAATATGAGAATTTCTATTGGTGTGATGGTCATATATGCCTTGAGACAGCACTGGAATATGATTGTGATTTTTGTGTGTTTATTTACAGAGCACCCTTCACTCTCAAGTGTCTCAATTTAGATGAGAAATTATGTTTGACAGATCAATCAGCAGAATAGAATGAGGTCTAACTTTGATATTACCGAAGTACCTTTACAAAGACAGAGTTAGTCTTTATCCATAAGATCTCAAAACTAGATTTTCCGTAGATGAATTCTTCAGGGAAGATATCTGCTAACTGTTGGCTTCTAATTGTAATTTTATTCATGGCTCTTGAGAAAACTGCATACATTTTAACCTATTCATGTAACTGAGTGTCCCTCACTTTTCTAAGAGGTGGTTTAATTATTATTACTATTATTTGCTTTCTCTTCCATTCTCGTTTTCTGGTTTCCCACTTCCTACTTAGCCCTTTAAAAATGCAAATGTATTCTTTCTCATCTCCCTCACCAGACATGTCCTGCAATGCAACTTCTAACTCTTTGCTCCAAGATAGGTCTCTCCTTGAGAGTCAACGGTCACTTTGCAGACCAAAGCATACCCACCACAGAAGTCTCACCTCCAGGGAGTTACCTTCAAACTTCCACTCTTGCCTCAGGGCTTTCATTCACCAGGAGGGCATGTCAAAAGCATGCCTACTTGGCCACTTTTACAAATTATTTCTTCCATGGAAGGTGTCATCTCAACTGTTCTGTAGATAAGGCACCAAGTTAGTAGAGGGGTCCCCTGCTCTGGCTCAATTTCCCTTTACCTTATAAAAATATCCACTTTCTGCTCCAAAGATGAAGTGCCACATTTAAAGGCAGGAGACTTTGTACCCTTCCTCCAAGTTAACTTCAGAATAAATTCACATTTTTTGTATCAGACCTCTATCTTGTTAATTGGACTTTACATGCAGTGAGCAACTAACTTGCATTTTGGTTACATTCAAACACCAAAAATCTCCAATATGAGATTAAATGAATCAGTTGCTGAGGGTGTTCTAGGCTGGGCCTTTTCTGACCTTTGGAAAACTAGCTGATTTTTTGGATTACAGAGACAATGAACAACAAGGTTTTGATACAGACAGGAGACAGGGAAATACTGAATAGAAGAGGGTGGTTCCCCAGCAAAGGCCCCACCCTCAAGCCTGGAAACCCACACCCCTAAATGGGAATAGGCATTCCTCTATTCGCACCCAAATGTTGCCTTTTGGCCCACCACACTCCCATATCCTGTACCCATATAAACCCCAAACCCCAGGCTCTATGAGCAGAAGAGCAGAGGAGCAGAACAGTGGTGTGGCACAGGAGAGAGGAGAAGGAATGTCTGAACATCAAGAGGAGTTCGGCTGGGGATGGTCAGAAAGGAGATGGGCCACCGGATGACCGAACTCCAGGGGAAGATCATCTTTCCACTCCATCCCCTTTCCAGCTCCCCGTTCTTCCCACTGAAAGTCACCTCCATCTGGCAATAAAATCCCCTGCATTTATTATCCTTTAAATTGTATGTGTGACCTGATTCTTCCTGGACACTGGACAATGACCTAGGTACCAAGAAGGCACTGAGCTGGTTAACACTTAAGCCATCTGCAGAAGGCAGAGTGAAAAAAGCACTGTAACACATGTAGTGGGGTTTCCAGAGTCACAGACACCCACCCTTAGAGGTTACTGTGGGGCTGGAGCCCACAGTCACTTGCCCTTGCTCCTGCACATGCCCATCTAAGTGCTCCTCCTCCTGTAAGAGGTTTGAGCACATAGCGGCCAAACAAGTGAGACACACCTGACATCCTGTGAGGGGGGTCAGGGAACTCTCCCATTTCAGTCCCAATCTTTCCAACTTCAAGGGCTAATTTTGATCATTCCAATGATGTCAAATTATTATCTTCACAGAATAATCGAACAAATCAATCCTCAATTCTGAAGTGAAATTAAGACAGCCTTGATTGAGCTACTCTGGAAGGTGAGTGCTGTAGACCTAGTCTGTTGAAAGCACATATTCCAAATGTCTTTAAAAAGCATACTTTATACATGTGAACCTATTTTATGTAACAAGTGGGAAATTTTTTAAATCTTTCTAGGACTCAACATTGGTACTTTTTAGGAATGACGGTCAAAGAATAGGAAACATGTAATTTTTAAAACTTCCTTCACTCTCCTTTCACCTTTTTCTGATAAGTTTTCTGCCTCAGATATCAGCTATATGCAATCAATTAAATGAATAAACAGTTCTCTTTGAGAATTCAAAAAGCTCAGTCATTTGACTGATTGAAATGCCTGGCTTAGCTTCCAGGGGTTCTTTTCTCTTGTATGTAAATTTAAGTTGATCACTGCCAAAATTTGCATATAAAGAATCTGTGGTTTTTAAATATATATAGTCTTTAAGACTTCTTTTTCTCTTTTTTAAAAAGCCCCCAAGGAAGGAGGAAATGGTGAATTACTAATCAATAGGCATAAGGTTTCAGATAAACAAGATGAATAAACTCCAGCAATCTGCTGTCTAACATTGTACTGATAGTTAACAATATGTATTGTATGTTTTAAAATGTGTTAATATGGTAGATCTCACATTAAGTGTTCTTATCACAATAAATATGCATTTAAAAAAAAAAAAAAAGCCCAAGGAGGTAGGTGTGTGACCCTCTCAGAGAAAATACAATCTGAAAATGACTAGGTATCAAGTGACAAGTATGCATTCTACTATACGGTACTGTTCCTGTGAAATCTCTAATGAAGTTTGAAGCAGCCCTTTAAAGTTTTTCATGTCTTCTAGTTTAATTCACAGTTTCCTTAATCTGCAAAATAAGTTGCTGTGATAAAACAAGTCCTATTCAAAAGTGAATGTTTTGAAAATAAAATTACCCAGAGGAGATAACGCTCAAATTCAACACATAGTTTTTAAAGACTCATTATGTACCAAGCAGTTTTAGGTACTGTGAGGAACATAAAAATAAAGACGACACAGTTTAGTCCTCCTAGAACTCATAATCTAGTGGAGGAGGAAAAAGCCATAAATAAGCCCATGCAAGACAGCCTGAACATGAGACATAACAACTTAGAATGGAGGAGTTGTGTGAAAACAAAATCAAGTCCCATCCTGAACAAGCTGACAATTTCCTAGCAGAGACAAATCTTCTACCAATGCTAACATCAAGCAGAATGTCTTAAGAGGCTTATTAAAAGTGTACACAATGCAATTGTGTCAGATACAAACATTTGTAAAGTGTCTACTATTTGCCAATCTCTATGCATAACACTGGCACATTCACTGGCTCATTTAAAGAAAGGTGATACTAATTCTGAGAGGACCTTGAGGAAGTTCTGATGGATATCTAGAAAAGTGGTACAAATTGAACAAAAGCAAGAGCTTATAATTTTGCTCCCCTGGCTGGTTTGTCAGAGACCTCCATTTGTTCTCCAGCACCTGTACATTTTTTCTTAATACAATTATACAAGTTATGCTGGCAACAGCCATCACCAAGTACACTATTGACTCTCTCAACCTGTCAACCTGGAAAAAATGAGACACGTCATTAAAGATTACTGATAGGGATACCCTAGCAAAAATTTAGTGATCTGAAAGTTCTAAAAATTTAAGGATTTTATGTTTTCTTTTGCATAAGGGAAGTTTTATGGCAAATGTCTTAAGATTTGGCTGTAATTGGTCAGACTTGCTTTTTCTTTAGTTCTTTAGGCAATATAAAACAATAATGGCTCATGCCTGTAATCCCAGCACTTTGGGAGGCTGAGACGAGAGGATCACGAGGTCAGGAGTACAAGACCAGCCTGGGCAACATAGTGAAACCACGTCTCTATTAAAAATACAAAAAAAAAATTGGCCAGGCAAGGTGGCACATGCCTGTAATCCCAGCTGCTCAGGAGGCTGAGGCAGGAGAATCACTTGAACCCAGGAGGTGGAGTTTGCAGTGAGCCGAGATTGCACCATAGCACTCCAGCCTGGCAACAGAGCAAGACTCCATCTCAAAAAAAAGCAAAAAAAACAAAAAAAACCAATGAAAAATATATACCTTAGTAACTAAGAATAGGAAGGGCAAAGAGCCAAAAGGGGCTAAATTTTAGAAATTCCTGACTCATACTGTTGTAGTATTAGTGTTCCATCAGCAAAGTTTAGTTGTGAAGAGAATACAATACTCAAATTCGAATGTATTATACTGATCCTTGAATATTTTGTCTATAATTGTGTCAGTCTTTAATTTGTTTTTACTTCAAAAAACCATAAATGTTACTGTGGTGGGAAAATAGGCCCTAAAATTAAATTGTGCGATCTTTACTTAATCATGGTACAGTACACATTGTTCTAACAGCTGCCAGAAATCAAAGCTGGTTGCGTGTTAATGGCAATAGCATAATCATGATGCAACTCAAAGTTGATCTTGTCCATTGAAAATTGATGTCATGCACCACATGTAGTGTACAATTCCTACAAATTGCCAGGAATGAATTTGACAGGCTAGCATCCAATTTTCTTTAGGAAAACTTGTCCGTAGTCCTTTCAATCTTGCAAACTACCCAAGGATCTTAATGTATATTAAATGTATCTAAAGTTGACTGTGATAACGGCAATGGTCTTTAACTGCACCCTGATGATTTGTAGCTTCTTGTTTTTCATGTAATATCAGAGTGACCTGTGTACTAAACTTAATGGCTGCCTGATTGCTTATACTTCAGGGTTTTTTTTTTTTTAAGTTTACCAGTTCTGCAGATGATTTCTATAAAGAAGAAAATTACAAATGCCATCAATTAGTTATCATGACTTCTACTGAAGATACATTAATTTAGTTGTATTAGGTTTAGAAGTATTCCTCCGATTCCTTAGTCTATTAGCACTTTGAGTTTATCTATCTAAAATGACAATATTATTCTTTTCATCTGCTAGTTAAATATTTTTAAAGAAACACTGCTCCCACTGTCAAAGATTTATTTTCTTAAATTTGTTAACCCCAAATTGTTACCATATAATTAACTATAATCACAGCTAATGTTGCCTTATTCAATGTTCTTAAACATATTTAAACTTCTCCAATCTGCATTTTGGTGTTTCAAAAACAATTTTTGTTCTTCCTGGCATTAATTCATTAACATTTACCTGACAAAAGATATATAATATATAATTTTGGGATGACATATATATATATATTTGGGATGAAAATATATAATTTTGGGATGACATAAGAGTACTATAGAAAATATTGACTTATGTTGTGAAATGTATTTACACAAAAATTTTTAAATTCTTAATACATCCTTTTTGTATAGACTTCTATACAGATTTAGCATACAATGTTTGTTGAAAGTTGAATTAGTCATGATATGCTAGCCTAAACTTTGGTAAAAAGAAAAATACAAGAAATCTGAAATTTTAGTAATTTAATCCAGTAAGGATTTATTTCTTGCTCACATCAAGTTCAGTGCAAATTGGGCACCCCTCCTTCATCTCATAGGTACCTCAGTAACGTATGATTTCCAAAGTCCCCACTTCAGAAGAAGAGAGACGAGAAGAATTGTTGCATGAGTTGTTTTTAAGGAACAGGCCTAGGTGTGATTTACCCTGGCAAGTGGCCACAATGTGCAAGGGAGCTTGGGAAACTGCCATGCGCCCGAAAGGAGGAAAGTGAAATGGAATTTGGTAAACACAGAGCATTGTCCCTGCCACACAAAATCTTCAAGAAAAATACTTGCAGGACCGAAGAAAACAGGATGCATTTTTTTAAAGCAGTTAAAAATCAGAGTTAGTTTCATGCTAGTGTAAAATGACATTTTGAGTCACAGAGACCATGAACCTCAACGTGGAAGTATTACTTAAAAATTAACCTTCTAATTTTAAAACAAATCCAACACTCTTTATGCCTTTTTATCAAAGGTACAGATGACTGTTTAAAATATGGCACTAACCTAAATATTTCCTACACTTCTTCCAATGAGGAAGGTCATATGATTTCCCTTTCAGACTCTTTTTAGATCATCTTGTTTCTTATGTGAATTATATCACACCCACCATGTCTCTGCTGCCATCAGAGACAAATGTAGCCTCCCCTTTGGAGCCTCTTCTTACAGATCAGGTATTCATTCTGATTATTCACCATCTGTGCTGTTTTCATTAGTAAATAGTTTGAATATTACCATTTCAGTATTTACACATTGTCTTGCACTCATGTGCATACAGGCACACATCTGCACACAGTTATTCATGCACACACACAATGGTCACCATCAATTTATTTTCCGCTGCCTTGCTTTATTCTCTTCCGGTGCATTTTTTAATATGCATTTATTTGCTTTTTGTTTTGTATACTGTTAGGTCCCTTTCTACTAGGACAGGATCTGGCAGCTAGGTTCTGCTTAATTAATAATTGATAAATAACGGAGTAAATGAAAATGTTTTATGTTTCAGTGTCAGTGAGGGTATGTATCTCTCTGTGCTCCCCTTTCATCACATGAAAGAAAATAAGGTAAGAACCTTTGACTTCTCAGTTGATTTTGGAAATTGTGCAATGTACCAAGAAAAACTATGGCATTTATTTTTTGAAAAAATCTTAATTTATTTAATGTGACCCCAGGTTTTTTTTAGAAGAAAAACTAAGGTTTGGAGAGTCGAAGCAGCTTGCCTATAGCTGGTGTTACTCATGTTGCACACTCACAAGCATATTGTTACCTAGATCTGTGTGAGAAGAATTCTCCTTTTTTTTTTCATTTTACTTTCCATAACTGATTTTACCTTTCTCACGAGTGCTAACCCTTTGAAAGGCAGGTGAGAAAGTGGAAGGTAATAGTGTATAGATTCAGTTTTAAAAGTTTTGTAGGGAACTCAATCTCATTTGGGTAAATGCTTGTTTTCAGACTTTTTCCTTCTTCTTCTGATCCCCAAAATGGCATCTGGATGCATGTAAGAGCTTAAGAAATGTGTTGGTGATGGAAGAAGGGATGTCGGAGAAATGCTTTCTCTCTGGTATTTTCCGGGTTCTGGGATAGGTTTGGTCCATGACTGATGTTTACTGACATGCAACTGCTCATCTGGGCTTTCAGAGAATTTCCATGTGCCTGACACTAAAGTCTGCGACCCTGGCCCTTTATTTCTAATCACTAAGTTCCCGTATACCATGCTGGGTTTTTTTCCCAACTCTAATTCCCCCTGGGTACATTGATCTTGGCACTTCACTGGCCACAGATCAGAGCCTGAAGGAATTTGTGGACCCTTCTTCCCAGTCACCTGCAAGCACCAGTGTTGTGACATCTTTACCCAGCCACCTCTAATCACCAATGATGGAAATGACACAAAGCCCAATGCAAGGATCTTCTTAGAAGCCTATTACCTTTCCAGATTCTGAATCAGTAAGAAAGCTACTAGCACCAAATGTATTGAGTCTCTTCAAACCCATGTGAATGTTTGTATAGCACCATTTCACAAAGAGCCACCAAGCGTGTGTATTGTGTAGAAGGGGAAGAGCCACTAGTGTGTGAGGGTTGGAGAGGACACTGGAGTCCAACATCTCTCTGACTTCTGCCTCTTCCTTTTCTTCATACATTTCATTGGGTTGGATCAATCTGGCATTACAATTTCTGCAATATTTGACAAGAATTCTTCTTACAATGTATCTAATTCAATGTAATTCCTGGTTTAATCTGGTACAGATTACATTTAGTGTGCCATTTTGCTCTCAAAAGTGTCCCAATTCAGATGCTAAATTATACGGTCATTTTACTTAAAAAAAAAAAAAAAAAAAAATCTGTTTCCAGATCTCTAAATTTGCTTTGACATTCAAAAAAAGGCTTAAAGAAATTTAGAAATCTAGAAATCATTTTCTCCAGGGACAAAGGCTGACTTTCAAGAAAATTAATCAATCCTAAGGCTGGACAAAAGAGAGATCAATGTGAGCTAGAATATATTATCTGGGAGTAATAATATCTTGATGTGCTAAGGTGTTTTATTTTAACTAGTAGAGTTTTCTTTGAAATAAATGTCTTTAGGATTTCTAGGGACAAGTGAGACAGGAAAAAGAAAAAGACCACTCCAAGGACTAATCAAGTTCAAATTACAAGAGCTACAAGGCATGGAAAAGTAGAAACATGGTTCAACCCCTAGACAATTATAGGAAGAAGAGTAGTCCAAAAAATGGGTTGGTGGTGCAGGGAAAGTCTCCTTTTCACCTCCCAACCTCCAAACATACTTCTAGATCAACCACAAGCCTGAGAATATGACATTGGCCCAGGTAACAAGTGAAACAGACAAAAAGGTGGTTTTGTCCTGACAGTGCCATGGAGCATTCAGGTGTCCAGTCTCCTTTTCAATAGGACAGAGACCAACCACCTTGCTCTGGTTTCAGAGGATATACAATATCAGATTCAGGAAGTTGGAGATGTTAGAAGGAGTTTTACAAAGCTAAATTCAGAAGATAAGCTGAAAATATTGGGGGAAAGTGTATGCTTAAAGAAGTTACAATTGTTCCCCTTTGGTCAAATTCATTAAATGTAGTCAGAATACATAGTCACTGGTTCAGTTCACACACATGCGTATCATCAATGATCAATGATGACTCTGAAACTAAACATGAAAAACTATGAAATACTCCCTTTCCCAAAAAGAGGAAAAAGAAAAGTCAGCCTGTGTTTAGTTACTTTAAACTCAAGACCTTTAGAATTTAAGATCATCTGTTATGAAGTAAGAAAGCTTATCTCTTTTAATTATTTTGCTGACCCATTGCTAAAATAAGGCATTGTACATACGTATTCAAATGGAGTCAGTCACATGCTGCCAAAACAAAGTAAAGAATGGTATGTCATTCAGAAAACTACAAAAACTTTAAAAGAAAACTAAGTTTTATCAAAGGCAGTCTTTTAAGATAAGACTGATTTTATTCCCACTTTTCTACAAGATCTATTTTATCTTCCCAATATTTTATATAAATTAGTCACAAACTTTCTCAAATATTATTAAAAGCTAGAATTTATTGAGCCTTACTGTAGGCCAAGTACTAGGTAAAGTATTTCTTGGGACATTGTGGAAGGTGCTATTAGTATATCTGTATTAGTCAGAGTTCTCCAGAGAAATAGAACCAATAGAATGTTAAAAAATATATATGAAAACATATTCCCATAGAATGCCAAGACCTCTCACACAGATAAGGTGTCCCATAGATAAGTCTATATATGGACAGATATTTATTTTTCAAAACTGACTTATGCAATAACAGAGGTTGGCAAAGTCAAAATCTACAGGGTGTGCTGGCAGACTAGAGACCCTGGGAGAGCCAGTGCTGCAGTTCCAGTCCAAAGGAAGTCTGCTACAGAATTCCCTCTTGCTCAAGGGAGGTCACTCTTGGTTCTGTTGAGGACTTCAAGTGATTGGATGAGGCCCACCCATGTTATAGGGCAATCTCTACTCAAAGTCCACGAGGTAAATGTGTATCTCAATCAAAAACAACTAAAAGAATGTTTAGACAGATATTTGGGCACCATGGCCCAATCAAGTTGACACATAAAATTAACCATCACAAGGCTCCTTTATTTGTCAGATAAGAAGACAGAGGCATAGGGAAATTACTCACATGAGGTCACAAGCTAGTAAGTTACAGGGCCAGAACTCCAACAAAGTTTATTTGTTTGGAAATTTAGCACACTAAACCACCATGCTTTACAACAGGGCAACTGAGAGTTTGATAAGTTAATTGGGAAAGTTGGATCTTTCCAGACAAATGAAATAGTATGCATTAAGGCTCAGAGTATTAAAAATGCCTGGCTTGTCAAGGGAATATGGTAAAGTCCAGCATCATAATAATGAATTTACTACTTAGTTTGTTATATATTTTTTAATTGGTCACTCTATATTGACCTGGTTTCTAATGATTTACATGTTTCTTAAATGATACACCTAGAATATCAGGAAACTGAGACCTGAAACCCACAGATATTCTTGGTAACCCACAGATTTCCTTTCTCATCCTTATGCATTGTTGTTACATCCTTAGCTCAAGTTGAGGGATGGTTTTAGAGCTTGCTGTGCGGAACAGACAATTCTGTTGACTCTTAGGTTGTCCTTAAGTGTGTCTCTGAAGTGAATATTCCCGAAAAGAGTTTACTTTCATTTCTTAAGGCAAGAAAATATTTTGCTTTTCCTGAAATACTAGTATTTTCCTTTTGCACAGACAATGCAAATAATTCTATTGTAATAATTCTTTTTTTTTTTTTTTTTTTTTTTGACAGAGTCTCACTCTGTCACCCAGGCTGAAGTGCAGTGGCATATCCTCAGCTCACTGCAACCTCTGCCTCCCAGGTTCAAGTGATTCTCCTGCTTCAGCCTCCCAAGTAGCTGGGATTACAGGCACATGCCACTACACCAGGCTGATGTTTGTATTTTTAGTAGAGAGAGGGTTTCACCATGGTGGCCAGCCTGGTCTTGAACTCCTGGCCTCAGGTGATCCACCTGCCTCAGCCTCCCAAAGTGTTGGGATTACAGGCATGAGCCACCGCTCCCAGCCTTGTAATAATTGTTCTTATTTCCCCTCACCCCTGCTCTCTTATCTTTGTTATTCAATTTTAATTTTGTTTTAGTTTTATACCCTTCTATCTTTATTTTTATTAAGAGACGGGCGGATCAAGAGGTCAGGAGATCGAGACCATCCTGGCTAACACGGTGAAACCCCGTCTCTGCTAAAAAATACAAAAAACTAGCCGGGCGCGGTGGCGGGCGCCTGTAGTCCCAACTACTCGGGAGGCTGAGGCAGGAGAATGGCGTGAACCCGGGAGGCGGAGCTTGCAGTGAGCTGAGATCTGGCCACTGCACTCCAGCCTGGGCGGCAGAGCCAGACTCTATCTCAAAAAAAAAAAAAAAAAAAAGAACCACTTCACATTCTTTATGCTGCAAAACAGGGAATAGAAGAATAAATGTGTGAGTGAATAAATCAATGAGCAAGTCAATAAACAAACAAACAACTGGCAAAGAAATAAATAGCTTTCCATGACTTAGCTCTTGCCAGAAAAAAAAAAGCAGGGAAATTTCAACCCCAAATTCTACCCTGCTGGTTCAAGGGATGATAGGTTTCACATGAGTTCACGAAGACCTATGATTGCTTTTTGTCAAATGTCTTGAGAGGCTATTTTTCTCATTAACCCTGACTTATAAATAATTCAATTGATGTCTTGACTCCTAGTTGTAGGTTCTTCTTTAGTCACATCTCTTAAATTACCAATGCCCTAGGTTCCATGTGCAAATAAAATTTCAATAGCCCTATTTTGACATTATTTGTAAATATCTCAGTGTACTTATAGCTTAGGTCCTAGTTACAAGATCTCTTTCTCTCTCTCTCTCTCTCTCTCCCCCTCCCTCCCTCTCCCTCTCTCCTTCCCTAACAAAATCTCCATGTTGTGGGTATCAGTGGTACATTCCTTTTTATTGCTGAGGAGTATGTTACTGTATGAATCTACCACAGGTTTTAATCATTCACCAGTTGAAGGACATTTTGTTTCTAGTTTTTGACAATTATGAATAGTGTTGACATAAATTCTCACATACAGGTTTTTGCATGAATATAAGATTTTATTTCAGGGGAACCAATAAATACCTAGTAGTAGGATTGCGAAGCTATAAGAGAAGTAAATGTTTTTAGTAAGAAGTCACCAAACTGGTTTTTAAATTGGCTGTACCTTTTTCCATTTTCAGCAGTAATATAAGAAAGCGCTCGCTACTGGCAGTTTTACAGTTTTTTAACTTTTAGCCATTTTGGTAGGAGTGCAGTGGCAGCTCATTGTGGTCTTAATTTGCATTTCTGTGATGGCTGATAATATTAACATCTTTTCATGTTCTTATTTATTACCTACCCATTAATGTAAATCTGTAAAGAGAGCTAAAGATAGTTACCTTAAAGTGTATAAATAACATTTTTATATCATTAGAGTTGTGGTAGAGCCAAGACATGAGTGATAAGAAACCAGTCTAAAGCATTCTGCTATGTTCTGAAAGACACTGGCATGAATCTTAATTGATGGAGTCTATTAAAATCTCCTTTGGGGGAGGGACTATAGGATTTATTCCTGAGTATGTGGTAATATAGCTACCTCAGTTAAATTGAGCTGAATGGGTCAAATTAAGGTAATTCAAGCCCCTACAACTCTTCTGCCCCTTTGAGATAAGAATTTCTTGATGCTACAACCTCTTGAGATTATCCATCTCTTTTCGAAAAACGGAGAAACATATGAAAATAAATGTCTTGGTCTATATTAACTGTCACTCCTTAAATCATTGAATTTTCCTTTATGATTTTAGTTCTCCCACTAACATTAAAAAATAGATACAAGTGGCCATAAAATTTAGTATGTATATTTAAATATCTATATTATATAAGATGTTTAAGTGTATATTTATATTTTATATTATTTATATAATTATTATGTTTATATTATATATTTATATATTAAATATATATTTATCTATATTTTATATAAATATATAAACATTATACATAATATTTAAATATATTTTAAAAGGTATATTATATGTTTATTTATTATATATATTATATTTTATATATACATATTTAAATGTTGTATAATATGTATATATTAAATATAAATAGCTTATAGTAAAGGACATTTGCAGGAGATGAGCTATATAAACCAAGCATCCTTTTCAGATAACAAAAGCTGCTAACATCTTGCTATGGCTTGAATATTTGTTCCCTTCAACACTCAAGTTGAAACTTAATCCCCCGTGTGACGGTATTGAGAGGTGAGCCTTTCAGAGGGGATTGGGTCATAAGGGCTCTTCATGGATTCATGGATTAATAGATTAATGGGTTATTGGGTTTATAGGTTATCACAAGATTGGGACTGGTTTCTTTGTCAGAAGAGGAAGAGAAACCTGAGTTAGCACACTCAGTCCTCTCACTGTACAATGCCCTGCTCCGCCTCCAGACTGCGGAGTCCCCACCAGCAAGAAGACTCTCTCCAGATGTGGCCCCTCGACCTTGAACTTCTCAGCTTCCATAACTGTAAGAAATAAATTCCTTTTGTTTATAAATTACCCAGTTTCAAGTATTCTTTCATAAGCAACAGAAAATGAACTGAGACACATCTGTATTGAAATTTTCTTTTTTACAACATTTGTTGAGCTCTGAGTCCACAAAGATATTAATATGAAATTAAGAGAATCAGTTAACCTGCCGGTAAAGGTGGTTGCTTTGAGAACCCAAAACTGTCAACTGAAATTTAGTCTTCAGGTTCCTATCCATGCACCATCGAGGTGCATGAGAATGAAGAGGAAGGTTACACAAACATGCAAATCTTCACTCTCTCTAAAGCAGCATTCATTACATCATTAATTTATTGAGATGTGTTTATATTTTTATTCACTTCAGACACAAAGGGCTAAGACTTCAAACTATGCAAAGTGAGTAAGCTCTAGTGCCGCTATTGCCAGTGAATAATAGCTTATGGCTGATCATCTAACTATTATATGTCAGATATGCTAATTGTTTCCTTGAGTTTCTCGTACAAAATGTGCTCTTTTTAGTCAACCATTTTTTAGTCAAATACAGCATGTGCATGTGTTCTCTCTCTCTCTTTGCTTTTGGCAGCTTAATTGCAACACTGTCAAAAAGATCACAGCAAAAAATCTATTCATTTCTCATCATTCTCATTCAAATCTGCCTCACAGTAGTGTGTTTAAATTTGTTAAACAGAAGAAGATTCTGTAAAATATATATTTTTATAATATAAATGAACAATCTGTGTAACATTTATTTTTATTAAAGTGAAAAACAAGAGCACCTATGGATAGAGTAGAGCATTTAAATTCTCATAAATACTGAGATAATTTAATGATTAACAAAATACCCATTGTTACTCAATGGTAATGTATGCCCTCTCCCATGGGTTCTGAATAAGTATATATATTTTTCATTTACCTCTCAAAAATATTTTTCTGTTAAATATAACTTCTGACAGAAATCTAAACAGCTTATTTAAATTGTAGTTATATTTTGTATTCTGTAGTTATAAAACACATTAAACATCAGATAACTTCCAGTCACACAGCGATTCCTTAGACTTCTCTTCACTTGTAATTATTTTATTGTCTCTGCACTTCAAACAGGTCACCAGAAAGAAGTGACAATGCCCAAGTGAAGTTGAACAGCATTCAAGTCTGTGGAAAGAGTATAATAGCAAAAATGAAGGATTATATATCTAAGATTTAGGTGGTCTCTCTAAATCTATCCAAGGCAGTGAGTGGTTAAGGATATGCAATAGTCTTTCATTTCCTATATCAAAATCTTATTTGGCAGACAATACCACTGATAGAACATGTCACCTCAGACCATTTTAGTCAGCTTTGAAATAGGGTCAAAGTGGCACCAATACTATCTATCAATGAGATTGATAGTGAAGCAGCCTCGTTGTCTGGGGTAAACACCTGAGGTTCTTTGTCTCGTGCCAAGAAAATTAAGGACACGGACACAAACTAACTCCCAAGATGGAGTTAGTTTAGGAGCGGAGGTTTAATAGGCAAAAGAAAGAGAAAAGAGTTAAGAGCAGAGGCTTAATAGGAAAAAGAAAGATAAAGGAAAACAGCTCTCTCTCTCTCTTGTGAGAGAAAGGGGCACCCGAATGGGAATTCTGGCCCACAGTGGAGTGCACCAGATTTTATAGGCAGGCTTGAGGAGGCAGTGTCTGATTTACATACAGCCCACAGATTGGTTCAGCTAGGTGTGACGTTTACATACCCCGTGGGGAAGGCTGGCCACCCCACTATGCAAATGGGCACCCCATTATGCAAATGGGCTTTCCACTTGGACAGCATTATGCTGTCTGCTCCTTACTGTACACATGGCTGGCCAAGAGAAGGGAACATGGAGCTGCCATTTTGAACATGAGTAGTCCCAGGTAGCCTTTTCTTATTGGCACAGCTGGGGCATTCACTCATGCAAGCTCCCAGCTTGCTTGCCTGTGTCTGCAGCTTGATGTTACAGACTGCTCTTTGTTAGAAAAGAAATGATTTGAGACTGCTTTTCATTAAAAGGAAAAACCTTACTGAGGACTTCCTTACCTTCACTATCTGCCTAAATAATTTCTTCTGAACTTTCACATCAATAGCTATGTGTAACAAAAATAATAGAATCCGAAATAATACTGGCTAAATGTATGCAAGATTTTTTTTTTTTTTAAGAAGTCCTGAAATAGAGTTCAGGATTAGTGTTGCTGTTTCTTGGTCCTTAGTGTTTAAGTTTCTACTCCTCATTCTAAGTGCATAGCTTTCATCTTCAAGGTTGCTTCATGTTCCAACATGGTTATTGGAGCACTGGTCATCACTTAAATATTCTAGGTGGGAAAGAAGACAAGAAGAGAAAAAATATGGTCTCAGTAACTTCTGAATTTTTGGAATTTGTACATATTTATGTACAAAATTGTAGTGGTATACAATTTTAAGTCATTATTTAAACTATATAAAATATGTATAGCTATTCCATTGCTACTTGGAAAATGTCATATCATCTCTATATATGCATTATAAAAGTTCTTTTACATATTTCAAATGTCTTATTATTTAGCTCCTCTATTTTCTGTAATTATTTTTGACATTTATTTTTAAAGTCTGAAAAAGTATTCCATATAATTGCATTTCTGAAAATATTTCCCTGTATCTTTACAGTTTTTTCATATATTTCACTATGAATATTTAGTGACTCTTCATTGTTCCTTCTGGACCATTTAACCTTTCTTACTTCCTTTTCCTTATGTACCGAGTAATGATAGTACCAATGCCATCTCGTAGGAATATTGTTAGAAAAATGAGATAATATACATGAAACATTTAGCAAAACACTTGGCACATTATTGTCAAATTAGTTACCCCCGTTTCTGTAATAAATAGTAAACAAATAAAATGTGGTATGATTTTAAGCAATTGGTGGCCTATAACTAAAATAAATTTCTCAGACCTTCATGTTAGAAACACTCTCCTTCAAGTATGCAGGTGGAAGTGATATTGGCTCCATAGAGTATAAAATATAAGAATTCTAAGGGAATGGATTTTTGTTTCTTCTGCTTACTCCTGTATCTCCCGTGCCTAGAATAGTCCCTGACACATAGAAGGCTCTTAATAATATTGAGTCATCACTGTATACTTCTTGATCTGGCAGCAAACCATATACATAAAGCAAATCCTGTTTTTGAGTTTTCAACTTCTGAAGTCAACCCGTGCACAATTCACTGAAGCCTCACTTTGGGTTGCAAAACAAAATACAAATATTGGAAGCTTTTGTAATATAAAAGTGAAGTTATAACAGAAAGAAAACATAAAAGTGAGAAGGAGGGTGTTGTATCACAGGTTTGATAATAATTTTCATTTTATAGACTTGAAGCAAGATACTGGAAAATGTTATTTGAACACAAAATAGGGGTACATTTATTATTGAAAATTATAGTGGCCAAAGAAGAACCCAGATGATTATATAACAAACATCTGAGTGAGGAAAATGCAGATCATGTAGGTGAAATAAATTCTCCTCTTCATAACAGGGAGTTAGAGATTGTCTAGAGCTTATAACCAAATCAATAGAGATATGAGCATATTATGTCAATTTAACACTTGGTGCTACTATGTGACCTACTATGTGTGTCCATTGTCATATGTTATGATCCATATGGTTTTTGGAGGGGGCAGACCTGTGATAGAGACCATACTCCTTATCCTTAGAGTTTTTGGGGACATCGCTTAAAACTCTCTGCAGATGTTTTTCATTTAGGTTGACCTGGAGAAGTGGGCTGGATTTCAAAGGCTTTCACTTGGCCTTTGCTGTTATACTAGCTCTTACTCTACAGGTTAAGAAACTAACTTGAGAGTTCTGCCAACTTCTAAGTATGTCCATTCCAATTATAAGCTTGGGAATTATGAAATCACTAAATATATCTGTAGACTCCTTAAACCCACTGTGAGATGGATGATCTCATTTATAATCTGAACTCCATAGGCCCGCATTCTAATAGAGGGGCCTGATGGCACTTTGTTTCCCAGGGGTCTGCGTCGATTTGAGCCACCTGGTCTCTAATTTACCAGCAGGCACTGGCAGGAATAATTGATCCCGATCATCATGATCAAAGGCTGCTACTACATATGGGCGTTGGTAGAAATATGCTTGGCCCTCAAGTGTTCCACTTGGTTGTCTCTTATATTCCCATATTACAGTTTTAACTATAAATGGTCAATTTTAGTAACACAGACTAATAAGTTTATAGTAACCAGGACACAGAACCTTTAAGGATACACGTTTGCAGCACCAAACATGATCAGCCACCTACTCCTGCAGAATATTAAATGAAAGAAAAGAAAATCCCCTTGCCCTGGAGGTTAGATCTCATCTCACCCTAAGTGCACCTGAAGTACGGAAATCTGGCCCCCTTGCTTCAGTGTAGGATCCACACCATGGTGCGCTGTCCTCCAGAGCTCACCACTGACGCAGGCTGAAGTAAGGCTCCAGCTGAGCTAATCCCTTGATTAGCTGTTTCTCTAGTTACAACCAGCACTTCTTTCTCCTAAAAGCACTCTCTCAACAACCACACAATCTTCACTGTCGCAGGGGCTGTTTCTAGGGATTCTGATCTAAAAGGAGCATCCTCTTGTCTGTGACTTGGAGAATGTTTTTTCATTTTATGAAGTAAAGTGAAGATATTATAAGCTAAATTTTTGAATGTAAGTATTTCTTTTATTGTTGAGATTTTTTTTCTTTCTCTATTTTTACTCTAAATTACAAGAGACTGCATAAGCAATATAAAGTCATGCATTGCTTAGTAACAAAGACACAGTCTGAGTAATGTGTTATTAGATGATTTCATGTGTTCTTACACAAACCTAGGTAGCATAGCCTACTGCATACCTAGGCTATATAGTACAACCTGTTGCTTCTAGGCTATAAACTTGTATAGCGTGTTACTGTTCTGAATACTGTAGGCAATGTTTAACATAATGGATACAAAATGATATACCTGTATATGGCACCTAATATGACTGGAGTTTGCAGGACTGGAAGTTGCTCTGGGTGAATTGGTGAGTGAATATAAAGGACTAGGACATTGCTTTACACTACTGCAGACTTTATAAATACGGTACACTTAGGCTACCCTAAATTTTTAAAGAAAAATAGTTTTCTTCTTTTAATAGCAAACTTAGCTTATGGTAACATTTTTCTGTTACAAACTTCTTAAGTTTTTGAAACTTTTTGACTCTTTTGTAACAACACGGCTTAAAACATAAAGACATTATGCAGCTATACAAAAATATTTTCTTTATACTTATTATATAAGCTTTGTTTCTAAAATTTTTGTTTTTAACTTTTTAAATATTTTTCCTAGAAAAAAAAAAGGAAAACTAAGACACAAACACACACATTAGCCTAGGCCTATACAAGGTCAAAATTATTAATATACCTGTCTTCCAACTTCACATCTTGTCCCACTGGATGGTCTTTGGGGGCAATAACATGCATGGAGCTGTCATCTCCTCTGATAACAATACCTTCCTCTGAAACATATCCTGAAGGACCTGCCTAAGGTTGTTTCATAGTTAACTTTTTAATAAGTAAAACATGTACACACTAAAATAATAATAAAAAATATAGTAAATATATAAACTAGTAACACTTATTATTATTATATACTATATGTAATTGTATGTGCTATACTTTTATGTGATTGGCAGCACAGTAGGTTTCTTTTTTTTTTTTTTTTTTTGAGATGGAGTCTCGCTCTGTCACCCAGCCTGGAGTGCAGTGGCACCATCTTGGCTCACTGCAAGCTCCACCTCCCGAGTTCATGCCATTCTCCTGCCTCAGCCTCCCGAGTAGCTGGGACTACAGGCGCCTGCCACCACGCCCGGCTAACTTTTTGTATTTTTAGTAGAGATGGGATTTCACCATGTTTTAGCCAGGATGGTCTCGATCTCCTGACCTCAAGGCCTGCTTCGGCCTCCCAAAGCACTGGGATTACAGGCGTGAACCACCGCGCCCGGCCACAGTAGGTTTCTTTACACCATCATTACCACAAACAGGTGAGTAATGCCTTGTGCAACAATATTATAATGGCTACTACTTCACTAGGAGACAGGAATTTTTCAACTCCATCATAATCTTATAGGACCACCATCATATGTACCGTCCATCATTAACAAAACATCATTATGCAGCACATGATTGTGTATGTATAAACTGGGATACCAATTTATATTTAAACTGATGTTAGTACATCTACATAACAAGCTTGGTTGAATGTTATTTTCCTGACGAAGAGTTTTAATAACACAGGTTATTAAATATACCCCTCCCATTGGTGTATTCTTATGTAAAAATGTAAAATAAGGTATAAAATCAAATCCTCAAAGTTTTGAGATCAAAATTTTAAAAATCTGAGCAGAAGTAACAGTGGTTCTTTGAATAATAGATGAGATTTGTTCCTTACATTATCTAAGCCATCACAATATTTATGTATTTTTATAATAAATAACTAATTTTACTGACTTTTTACCTACTTTACATACTCTGTGTTTAGTCCCTATAGGCAGTTCTTCTTACAACTTCTTAAAACATAAAAATGATTCAGAATTTTTGCTATGCATAAAAATATTAATTTTTAAGACTGGTTTTTTTTGTAAAATGTGCAGCACTTTATAGGTAAGTTATTATTTTGATCTATTCTTTCCCCAGTATCTTTCCCTAATATATTTTAATACTTAGACACCAAATATTAGTCTCCTCCTTCTCATTTAAGATTTTTCTCTTTTTTTTTTTTTTTTTTTTTGAGACAGTGTCTCCCTCTGTCATTCAAGTTGGAGTGCAGAGGCACAATCTCAGCTAGCAGCAACCTCCAACTCCCAGGTTCAAGTCATCCTCCCACCTCAGTCTCCCAAAGAGCTGGGACTACAAGTGTGCATCACCATGCTTGGCAAATTTTTGTATTTTTAGTAGAGACGGAATTTCAGTATGTTGCCCAGACTGGTCTTGAATTTCTGAGCTCAAGCCATTTGCCTGCCTCAGCCTCGCAAAGTGCTGAGATTGCAGGTGTGAGCCACACTTGACCTTTCTCTCTCCTTTTGAGTGGCGAATTTCCACTCATTCACAATAACTCATCTCAAATGTTACTTTCTCTGAAAAGGATTTTCTGACCCTGTAGCTACATCACAGCAATTGCATACTGCATCTTCCATAGTATTGCAGCTCTTCAAACAAATCACTTTTGTAGCCTTTATAAATTACAACTATTTGTCAACTTTAAATAATGAGATTCAGAAAATATGATTAAGTATAGAGTTTATTCAAGCCCAAAGCTGATAATAGCCATCCAGGAAAGACAGAGAAATGGTATCAGCACTCCAAAGTTAAAAGTTAAGTTTTTGCTTATGTAGGAAGAAAACAAAGCAACTTGACAGAATTGCAATATGTTCTATACAAGGCTAGTTTTAAGTTACAACTATTTACAGATTTTCTTTCTCATTGTGTTTTTTTGTTTTCTTTATTGCTTGTTTTGATTTTCTTTCCAGTTTTAAAGAGTGTTATTTAACATTCCATCTTTAAAAATGTGATAGCCATGAAGTCTTTGAGAAAGGTGAGACGGAGGTTCATCTATAATAAAGATCAACTGTGAAGTGGGAAGAGTAGTGCCCTTTTGTCACTTGCAACATTTTACTAAACAATATAGGTAAGGAAGAAGGCTAATCTATAATGAGAGAAACAAAGACTGCAGCTGCCTAGGTCATGGCTGCCTATCATGTGACTCAGGTCTCATAATCATATTCCCTTAGGCTTAAAATACTTTAAAGTTCCAAAAGCTTAGATTTTGAGTCACTTAATTTTTACATATTTATTATTGTGTTTATCTTCTTGGTAATAACCATTATCCAAGATGGTCCCCATTGATTCTTGCCTCATGTTATTCAAGTTTCTGTGTAGTCCCTTTCCACACTGAGTGGAGCTGATCTGTGAGACCAATAGAATATTGCAGAAATAATAGAATGTGGCTAGATGCTGAGGCTAGGTTATAAAAGACATCATGGTGTCTACCTTACTCTCTGACATCACTTGTTCTATGGGAATATTCCATTATGTGCAGCTTCCATTTTGTGAAGGCACTCAATACACTGTACAAAGCAGACCATGTGACAATAAACTACAGTCTCTTTCTGACAATAAAGATGACTTGCCAGCCAAATGAGTGATCCACATTAAATGGAAGTGAATTCTCTAACCCCACCAAGCCTTCAGATTATTGAATTGGACAACATTGTGAATAAAACCTCATGACATACTTTAAACCAAAACAGCCACTCCCAAATTCTGGACCCACAGGAACTACCTATTGCTGGTTTAAGTTAGGAATTCAAGTCCAGCCTGGCCAACATGGTGAAACCCCGTCTCTACTAGAAATGCAAAAAAGTAGCCAGGCGTGGTGGTGGCCAGTTGAGAGGCTGAGGCAGGAGAATCGCTTGAACCCAGGAGGCAGAGGTTGCAGTGAGCTGAGATCAAGCCATTGCACTCCAGCCTGTGTGACAGTGCGAGACTCTGTCTCAAAACAAACAAACAAAAAAATCAATACAGATTTTGGTAACTAGAAGTAAGGTCCTGCTTTAAGAAAATTGTTAAATATGGGAATGGCTTTTGAACCAGGCAGAAAGTGGGAGATGGAAGATCTTTAAGGAAAGAACTAGTAAAAAACTGAAAATCTTTGAAGAAATTATTAAGCAGGCTACAGGCAAGGGCTTAAAGGAATGTGAGGAAAATGTCATTTGGCAGTAGAGGCAAGAAGATTTTTGATATGACAGAAAGTTTAGGAACGTAGAAAATATGCCCAATGTGAATGTAGAAAATGTGCCCAAATGAATGGGATAATCTATTCTAGCTTAGTAGATTTCCAGATAGAGTATGGAAGGTGTCACTTGATTTCTTATTGCTGCTTACAGTAAAATGTGAGAGAAGAGAGAGAGGATAAAGGAAGAATTATTAAATACAAAGAAGCAAGGGCTTGCTGGCCATAAAATTGTCTAGCCTCTCCAGGTGGCACATAAAATTAACAAATGGCTTCCTGGCAAAAATCAAACCCAAAATACTTATGGAAATTGGTCTAACAGTAAAACTTAGCCTTCACTGAATTGTGCTATAAATAAGAAATAAGGCTTTCTTATATTGAGCCTCTAAAATGTGGAGGTTTCCATTTTGCAGACTGACCCCAATTTAACAAAGGTTCAACTTACATTTTTTCAGTTTTATGATGGAGTGAAAGCAATACGCTTTCAGTGGAAATCATACTTCAAGTACCCATACAACCATTCTGTTTTTCACTTTCAGTAAGTAGTCAATAATTTACGTGAGACATTTAATACTTTATTATAAATTAAGCTTTGTGTGAGATGATTTTGCCCAACTGTAGGCTACCGTATGTATTCTGGGCACATTAAAGGTAGACTAGGCTAAACTATGATGTCTAGTAGGTTAGATGTATTAAATGCATTTTCAATGTATGATATTTTCAACCTGCAATGGGTTTTTAGGGATGTAACCCCATCATAAGTTGAGGAGCATTTGTTATTGAAAAATAGTCTAGTATATTCTGAGCGAATAATGAGCAAAGCCAGCAAAGCAGATGAAGAAGGAACAGATTATATCTGAGGTTCTCCAAAAAGCACTGTGTCAGAGTTACCTTCAGGAAATTTGCCCAAATTCTCATATCTGCTTCTCCTCCCCACCCCCACCTTTGAAGAATATCTTTTTTTGTTTGTTTGTTTTTATTATTATACTTTAAGTTCTAGGGTACATGTGCACAACATACAGGTTTGTTACATATGTATACATGTGCCATGTTGGTGTGCTGCACCCATCAACTCGTCAGCACCCATCAACTCGTCATTTACATCAGGTATAACTCCCAATGCCATCCCTCCCCCCTCCCCTCTCCCCACAATAGGCCCTGGTGTGTGATGTTCCCCTTCCCGAGTCCAAGTGATCTCATTGTTCAGTTCCCACCTATGAGTGACAACATGCAGTGTTTGGTTTTCTGTTCTTGCAATAGTTTGCTGAGAATGATGGTTTCGAGCTGCATCCTTGTCCCTACAAAGGATTCGAACTCATCCTTTTTTATGGCTGCATAGTATTCCATGGTGTATATGTGCCACATTTTCTTAATCCAGTCTGTCACTGATGGACATTTGGGTTGATTCCAAGTCATTGCTATTGTGAATAGTGCTGCAATAAAAATACATGCACATGTATCTTTAGAGCAGCATGATTTATAATCCTTTGGGTATATACCCAGTAATGGGATGGCTGGGTCAAATGATATTTCTAGTTCTAGATCCTTGAGGAATCGCCACACTGTTTTCCACAATGGTTGAACTAGTTTACAATCCCACCAACAGTGTAAAAGTGTTCCCATTTCTCCACATACTCTCCAGCACCTGTTGTTTCCTGACTTTTTAATGATTGCCATACTAACTGGTGTGAGATAGTGTCTCATTGTGGTTTTGATTTGCATTTCTCTGATGGCCAGTGATGACGATCTTTTTCATGTGTCTGTTGGCTGTATGAATGTCTTCTTTTGAGAAATGTCTGTTCATATCCTTTGCCCACTTTTTGATGGGGTTGTTTGTTTTTTTCTTGTAAATTTGTTTGAGTTCTTTGTAGGTTCTGGATATTAGCCCTTTGTCAGATGAGTAGATTGCAAAAATTTTCTCCCATTCTGTAGGTTGTCTGTTCACTCTGATGGTAGTTTCTTTTGCTGTGCAGAAGCTCTTTAGTTGAATTAGATCCCATTTGTCAATTTTGGCCTTTGTTGCCATTGCTTTTGGTGTTTTAGATATGAAGTCCTTGTACATGCCTAGGTCCTGAATGGTATTACCTAGGTTTTCTTCTAGGGTTTTTATGGTATTAGGTCTAACATTTAAGTCTCTAATCCATCTTGAATTAATTTTTGTATAAGGAGTAAGGAAAGGATCCAGTTTCAGCTTTCTACTTATGGCTAGCCAATTTTCCCAGCACCACTTATTAAATAGGGAATCCTTTCCCCACTTCTTGTTTCTCTCAGGTTTGTCAAAGATCAGATGGCTGTAGATGTGTGGTATTATTTCTGAGGACTCTGTTCTGTTCCATTGGCCTATACCTCTGTTTTCATACCAGTACCATGCTGCTTTGGTTACTGTAGCCTTGTAGTATAGTTTGAAGTCAGGTAGCGTGATACCTCCAGCTTTGTTCTTTTGACTTAGGATTGTCTTGGCAATGCAGGCTCTTTTTTGGTTCCATATGAACTTTAGAGCAGTTTTTTCCAATTCTGTGAAGAAAGTCATTGGTAGTTTGATAGGGATGGCATTGAATCTATAAATTACCTTGGGCAGTATGGCCATTTTCATAATATTGATTCTTCCTATCCATGAGCATAGTATGTTCTTCCATTTGTTTGTGTCCTCTTTGATTTCACTGAGCAGTGTTTTGTAGTTCTCCTTGAAGAGGTCCTTTACATCCCTTGTAAGTTGGATTCATAGGAATTTTATTCTCTTTGAAGCTATTGTGAATGGAAGTTCATTCATGATTTGGTTCTCTGTCTTTCTGTTACTGGGGTATAAGAATGCTTGTGATTTTTGCACATTAATTTTGTATCCTGAGACTTTGCTGAAGTTGCTTATCAGCTTAAGGAGATTTTGGGCTGAGATGATGGGGTTTTCTAAATATACAATCATATCATCTGCAAACAGGGACAATTTGACATCATCTTTTCCTAAGTGAATACCCTTTATTTCTTTCTCTTGCCTGATTGCCCTGGCCAGAACTTCCAACACTATGTTGAATAGGAGTGGTGAGAGAGGGCATCCCTGTCCTGTGCCAGTTTTCAAAGGGAATGCTTCCAGTTTTTGCCCATTCAGTATGATATTGGCTGTGGGATTGTCATAAATAGCTCTTATTATTTTGAGATACATTTCATCAATACCGAATTTATTGAGAGTTTTTAGCATGAAGGGTTGTTGAATTTTGTCAAAGGCCTTTTCTGCATCTATTGAGATAATCACGTTGTTTTTGTCTTTGGCTCTGTTTATATGCTGGATTATGTTTATTGATTTGCGTATGTTGAACCAGCGTTGCATCCCAGGGATGAAGCCCACTTGATCATGGTGGATAAGCTTTTAGATGTGCTGCTGGATTCTGTTTGCCAATATTTTATTGAGAATTTTTACATCGATGTTCATCAGGGATATCCTGATTGTCTAAAATTCTCTTTTTTTGTTGTGTCTCTGATAGGCTTTGGTATCAGAATGATGTTGGCCTCATAAAATGAGTTAGGGCGGATTCCCTCTTTTTCTATTGATTGGAATAGTTACAGAAGGAATGGTACCAGCTCCTCCTTGTACCTCTAGTAGAATTTGGCTGTGAATTTGTCTGGTCCTGAACTTTATTTGGTTGGTAGGCTATTGATTATTGCCTCAATTTCAGAGCCTGCTTTTGGTCTATTCAGGGATTCAACTTCTTCCTGGTTTAGTCTTGGGAGGGTGTAAGTGTCCAGGAAATTATCCATTTCTTCTACATTTTCTAGTTTATTTGCGTAGAGGTGTTTATAGTATTCTCTGATGGTAGTTTGTATTTCTTTGGGTCAGTGGTGATATCCTCTTTATCATCTTTTTACTGCATCTATTTGATTCTTCTGTCTTTTATTCTTTATTAGTCTTGCTAGCGGTCTATCAATTTTGTTGATCTTTTCAAAAAACCAGCTCCTGGATTCATTCATTTTTTGGAGGGTTTTTGTGTCTCTATCTCCTTGTTCTGCTCTGATCTTAGTTATTTCTTGCTTTCTGCTAGCTTTTGAATATGTTTGGTCTTGCTTCTCTAGTTCCTTTTTTTTTTTTTTTTTTTTTTTTTTTTTTTTTTTTTGAGACAGTCTGACTCTGTCACCCAGGCCTGAGTGCAGTGCAGTGGCGCAATCTCAGCTCACTGCAAGCTCTGCCTCTCGGGTTCCCACCATTCTCCTGCCTCAGCCTCCCAAGTAGCTGGGACTACAGGTGCCGCCATCACGCACGGCTAATTTTTTGTATTTTTAGTAGAGACAGGATTTCACCGTGTTAGCCAGGATGGTCTCAATCTCCTGATCTTGTGATCCACCTGCCTCAACCTCCCAAAGTGCTGGGATTACAGGTGTGAGCTATTGCGCCCAGCCTTCTCTAGTTCTTTTAAATGTGATGTTAGGGTGTCAATTTTAGATCTTTCCAGCTTTCTCTTGTGGGCATTTAGTGCTATAAGTTTCCCTCTACGCAGTGCTTTAAATGTGTCCCAGAGATTCTGGTATGTTGTCTTTGTTCTCACTGGTTTCAAAGAACATCTTTATTTCTGCCTTCATTTCGTTATGTACCCAGTAGTCATTCAGGAGCAGGTTGTCCAGTTTCCATTTAGTTGAGCAGTTTTGATTGAGTTTCTTAATCCTGAGTTCTAGTTTGATTGCACTGTGGTCTGAGAGACAGTTTGTTATAATTTCTGTTCTTGTACATTTGCTGAAGAGTGCTTTACTTACAACTATGTGGTCAATTTTGGAATAAGTGGGATGTGGTGCTAAGAGGAATGTATATTCTGTTGATTTGGGGTGGAGAGTTCTGTAGATGTCTATTAGGTCCGCTTGGTGCAGAGTTGAGTTCAATTCCTGGATATCCTTGTTAACTTTCTGTCTCGTTGATCTGTCTAATGTTGACAGTGGGGTATTGAAGTCTCCCATTATTATTGTGTGGGAGTCTAAGTCTCTTTGTAAGTCTCTAAGGACTTGCTTTATGAATCTGGGTGCTCCTGCATTGGGTGCATATATATTTAAGATAGTTAGCTCTTTTTGTTGAATTGATCCCTTTACCATTATATAATGGCCTTCTTTGTCTCTTTTGATCTTTGATGGTTTAAAGTCTGTTTTATCAGAGACTAGGATTGCAACCCCTGTTTTTTTTTTGTTCTCCATTTGCTTGGTAGATCTTCCTCCATCCCTTTATTTTGAGCCTATGTGTGTCTCTGCATGTGAGATGGGTCTCCTGAATACAGCAGACTGATGGGTCTTGACTCTTTATCCAATTTTCCAGTCTGTGTCTTTTAATTGGACCATTTAGTCCATTTACATTTAAGGTTAATATTGTTATGTGTGAACTTGATCCTGTCATTGTGATATTAGCTAGTTATTTTGCTCATTAGCTGATGCAGTTTCTTCCTAGCATTGATGGTCTTTACATTTTGGCATAATTTTGCAATGGCTGAATCCACTTGTTCCTTTCTATGTTTAGTGCTTCCTTCAGGGTCTCTTGTAAGGCAGGCCTGGTGGTGACAAAATCTCTAAGCATTTGCTTGACTGTAAAGGATTTTATTTCTCCTTCACTTATGAAACTTAGTTTGACTGGATATGAAATTCTGGGTTGAAAATTCTTTTCTTTAAGAATGTTGAATATTGGCCCCCACTATCTTCTGGCTTGGAGAGTTTCTGCCTAGAGATCTGCTGTTAGCTGATGGGCTTCCCTTTGTGGGTAACCCGACCTTTCTTTCTGGCTGCCCTTAACATTTTTTCCTTCATTTCAACTTTGGTGAATCTGACAATTATGTGTCTTGGAGTTGCTCTTCTCAAGGAGTATCTTTGTGGCATTCTCTGTATTTCCTGAATTTGAATGTTGACCTGCCTTGCTAGGTTGGGGAAATTCTCCTGGATGATATCCTGAAGAGTGTTTTCCAACTTGGTTCCATTTTCCCCATCACTTTCAGGCACACCAATCAGATGTAGATTTGGTCTTTTCACATAATCCCATATTTCTTGGAGTCTTTGTTCATTTCTTTTTCCTCTTTTTTCTCTAGACTTCTCTTCTTGCTTCATTTCATTCATTTGATCTTCCATCTCTGATACTCTTTCTTCCAGTTGATTGAGTCAGTTACTGAAGCTTGTGCATTTGTCATGTAATTCTCGTGTCGTGGTTTTCATCTCTATCAGTTCGTTTATGGCCTTCTCTGCATTGATTATTCTAGTTATCCATTCTTCCAATCTTTTTTCAAGATTTTTAGTTTCTTTGCACTGGGTATGTAATTCCTCCTTTAGCTCTGAGAAGTTTGATCGACTGAAGCCTTCTACTCTCAGCTCGTCAGAGTCATTCTCCATCCAGCTTTGATCCATTGCTGGTGATGAGCTGCGTTCCTTTGGAGGGGGAGATGCGCTCTTATTTTTTGAATTTCCAGCTTTTCTGTCCTGCTTTTTCCCCATCTTTGTGGTTTTATCTGCCTTTGGTCTTTGATGATGGTGACGAACTGATGGGCTTTTGGTGTGAGTGTCCTTTCTGTTTGTTAGTTTTCCTCCTAACAGTCAGGACCCTCAACTGCAGGTCTGTTGGAGTTTGCTTGAGGTCCATTCCAGACCCTGTTTGCCTGGGTATCAGCAGCGGAGCAGAAGATAGAATATTGCTGAGCAGCAAGTGTTGCTGTCTGATTCTTGCTCTAGAAACTTCATCTCAGAGGTGTGCCCAGCTATGTGAGGTGTGAGGCGTCGGCCTGCACCTAGTGGGTTATGTCTCCCAGTTAGATTACTCAAGGGTCAGGGACCAACTTGAGCATGCAGTCTGTCCATTCTCAGATCTCCAAGAATGTCTTTTTTATATGGATGGTTCATAATGTTTGGCTCTGTGTCCCTAACCAAATCTCATGTCAAATTGTAATTCCCAATATTTGGGGAGGGATCTGGTGAGAGATGATTGGATCATGGGGGTGGATTTCCCCCTTGCTGTTCTCATGATAGTGAGTGAGTTCTCACAAGATCTGGTTTTTAAAAAGGGTGTAGCACTTCCTCCTTTGCTCACTCTTCTGCCACCATGTGAAGATGTGCTTGCTTCCCCTTTGCCATTTCACCGTGATGGTAAGTTTCCTGAGGCCTCCCCAGCATTGCCTCCTGTATAGCCTGCAGAACTGTGAGTCAATTAAACCTCTTTTCTCTATAAATTACCCAGTATCAGCTAGTTCTTTATAGCAGTGCAAGAATGGACTAATACAGAAATTTGATACCAAACAAGTAGGGCATTTCTATAAAGATACTCAAAAATTTGGAAGCTAGTTTGAAATTGTGTAATGGGCAGAGGTTAGAACAATTTGGAGGGATCAGAAGAAGACAAGAAGATGAGAGAAAGTTTGGAACTTCCTAAAAACTTGTTGAATGGTTCTGACCAAAATGTTAATAGTGATATGGACAGTGAGGTCCAGGCTGAGGTGGTGTCAGATGGAGATGAGGAACTTTTGTGGAACTGCACTAAAGGTCACTCTTGCTATGTTTTAGCAAAGAGACTGGCAACATTGTGCCCCTTCTCTAGAGACATGTGGAACTTTGAACTTGAGAGAGATGATTTAGGGTATCAGGAAGAAGAAATTTCTAAGCAGCAAAGTGTTCAAGATTTGGCCTGTCTGCTTCTAAAAGCCTATGCTCATTTGCATAAACAAAGAAATGACCTGAAACTAGAACTTATATTTTAAAGGGAAATAGAGCATAAAAGTTTGGAAAATTTGCAACCTGACCATGGATTACAAAAGGAAACCCCATTTTCTGGAAAGGAATTCAAGGCTGCAGAAATCTGCATAAGTATAGAAGAACCAAATATTAATAGCCAAGACAATAGGGAAAATGCCCCCAGGGCATTGCAGAGACCTTATAGCAGCCCCTTCCACCACAGACCCTGAGGCCTAGGAGGAAAAAATGATTTCAGGGCCCCAGGGCCCTACCGCTCTGTGCATCCTTGGGACATGGCACCTTGTGTTCCCAGCTGCTCCAGCTCTATCCACGGCTAGTATGGAGGCCAAGGTAATTATAAGATGAATTTAGTTTATAAGTTAAATTTAGTTTATAAACTGTAAACTTTGAGACAAGGAAAACTGGCTCGCTTCCTTGTTTGGAGATTGAAGCTGCATTCAAGGTTAGAATTATGGTAGGAGCTTGACCTTTGCTAAAGAACAAGCATAGTTAAACAATAACCTGCCGTTGCTCAGCTTGCTTTTCTATAAGTTGCTTACCTGTCTCAGTCATGTAACTGGCGATCACAAGATTTATAACTTCCCCCACTATTCCTGTAGATAACATCACTATTGTGACACCTAAAGAGCCAGTCTTTGAGGTATTTTTCAGATTTAGCATTTTGGTAGACAAAGGGACAACACCTTGTCCTGAGACCCCCCCCCTCCCAGGAAATGACTCAGCTGCTTGAAGACAGTTTGAACAGTTTGAGCATTTGAGCACAATCAGATTTTACTGTTCCCCAACCGCTTGCCCACCAAAGTACCCTTAAACACCCTAGCCTCCAAATTCTTGGGAAAGCAGATTTGAGAAATATCTCCCATCCATCTGCTTGGCTGGCCTTGTGAGCATTAAACTTTTTGTTTGCTGCAGTACCTACTGTTCTCAGTACATTGCCTTTTCTGGGCAATGGGCAAGAAGAATCCGTTGAGTTATGACAAAAGTACAGTGCTTTGACATGCTGAATACTTTAAGCTCAATGAGATTGGAGGCCTCAGAAGCTGCTTCAAAAGAAAAGTCTCTGATCTTCTCATTCCTTTGTGTTTCCCACTCCTCTTTCATCCACAAAGAGAGTCATAGAAACCAGAATTCCCCTCCCCCAAGGTAGGTTATAAAATCTAAAAATGTTACTCTAACCTCCCCGCACCTTTCTATGTAGGAGCTGGCCATAAAAAAATCTCTGACCTTCCTTGACAGATTGTAGACCATTAGACCCTCATTCCAGAAGGAGTCCTGCCCTATTCCCAGAGGAAGGAATGGTACACAGAGAGGCCAAGAAGGATCTGAACAGACAGGCAATGCTGGGCTCCCTCCCCACCCCCACTCAGTCTATTACCATTAGATTGTACTCTTTTTGTCCTGTTACATTTCTACACAGCTGTCCATTCTTCCTCAAATTTAAGCACAAAAATGAATGGTTTTCCCTGGGCCTTTGGGTCATTATTTCTGCAGGCTTCCTTATCACATGAAACTTTGATTAAATAAATTTGTTATGTTTTCCTCTTGTTAACCTATCTTTTGCTATAGGAATGTTAGCCCTGACCCTTATGATGGGTGAGGAAAGGTATTATACCTTTCCACCTCTACATCTTCAATTGAAGTATACATTAATGGAAGTTAAACACTTCACTTGTTAGTCACCTGGAGGTCTTTGACAGATCACTGATGGGCACCTGAGTGATACTGTCCTTTATAACGTACTACTCAGTCACTCCAACCTCTCCTGGCTTTGAAAAGTTCTGTGTTCTATTCTGAGAGATTTGGCCATTTCTTCCATCTTTAAATTACTTAACTTGTGACAAACAGTCTTCTATACACAATGTAACTTCACATTTAAACTCTGCATCACAATGTAATCTTTTCAAAGACATTTTAAGCAAAAAATAAGAATACAGAATTAATTTAAAATTCTATTGCCTGTGATGTTAT
This sequence comes from Macaca fascicularis, assembly GCF_037993035.2. Classification (NCBI taxonomy): domain Eukaryota; kingdom Metazoa; phylum Chordata; class Mammalia; order Primates; family Cercopithecidae; genus Macaca; species Macaca fascicularis. Next base: position 35,972,331 of record NC_088385.1, on the reverse strand, counting down.
CACTATAGGTATCTCTACTGAGGTAACCATTAAAAACAAGAATCTCTGTAAAAAAAAAAAAAAAAATGAGCTTTCACAAGCAGAAACAATAAAAACATAACTCTTTGCCATGATGGCCAGCAAGTTTTTTTTGACATGTGTAAGATATAACCCAACTTCAGAAAATAGGTAGGAAAAAAAGGTGCAGTTTGGAAGGGAAGGGAGAATAACAAATTAGTTGATGCTTTGCACAGATCCTGTGCTACTTATTTTACATTTTAATCTGTTTCTCATTATCTTAAAAATTATTTTTATTTTTCTCTTTATCCAGATAAAAAAGTATAAGCTTTAAAAAATTTATCCCAAAGTTACATAATCACTCACTCACATACCCTAAGAAATGCAGAAGGAGGAGTTGAACACAGGTGTGTCAAAAGAAAAACTTTGCTTATTCCATTATATTACCTTGCCTATGAACATAACAAGTGCCATTATGTAGCTACTGATTAATTTATTAAATAAAATCTTCCCATATTCTGTTAAAACAACTGGCTTACTATACTCTTAAAAAGAAAACCAAAACATTGAAGCAGAAGCATTTTGGTTTTTATTTTTATGGATATATAATAATCATACATATGTATAAGGTACATGTGAAATTTTGATACAATCATAAAATGTGTGATGATCAAATCAAGGTATATCCATCTCATCAAGCACTTACCATTTGTTTGTGTTAGATGCGTTCCAATTCTGCTCTTCCAGTTCTTTTGAAATATAAAACATACCATTGTTATCTGTAGTAACCCTATTCTACTACCAAAGATTACATATTAATCTTTCTGTCTAACTATATTATTGTACCGATTAACCAATCCATCTTTATCTCCCTCTCTCCCTAATACTCTTCCCAACTTCTGACAACTGTCATTCTATCTCTGTGAGATAAATATGTTTAGCACCCACATATTAGTGAGAACATGAAGTATTTGTCTTTCTGTGCCTGGCTTATTTCACTTAATATAATGTTCTCCAGTTCCATCAATGTTGTTGCAAATGACAGGATTTAATTCCCTTTTATGCCTGAATAATATTCCATTGGTTATATAAACCACATTTTCTGTATCCATTCTTTCATGGATGGACACTTAGACTGATTGCATATCTTGGCTATTGGCATGGTGAACAGTGCTGCAATAAACATGGAAGTGCAGATATCTCTGATATATTGATCTCCTTTCTTTTGAACATATACCCAGTAATGTGATTCCTAGATCATATGGTAGTTTCACTTTTAGTTTATTTGAGAAACCACCATACTGTTTTCCATAATAGCTATACCAGTTTATATTCTCATCAACCGTGTATGGGTGTTCCCTTTTCTCCACATCCTCCTCAGCATTTGTTATTGCCTCTGTTTTTATAAAAGTCAGTGTAACTGGGGTGAGATAATATCTCATTACAGTTTTGATTTGCATTTCTCAGTGCAGAAACATTTCAGTGATCTCAACATACATATTTCCCTCACCCTCCGACCCCACCTTTTTAAACTATCTTCCTTAAGTTCCCATGGAAATAATCCATTTCGTCTATTGCTATACCTTAGATATTCATATTTGGGCTAATTTTTCTTACCTCTGTGAAAGCATTTTTTAATAAAATCTTGTAATCATATGAATTTTTCAATATTCTCTTGAAGGGGATCAGAAAAATCCATCCCAAAATACGCTTCTTTGCCATAAGTATTATTTTGAGCTGATTATTTTGAGAAACTGGAGACACAGGAGATATTTTGAAAACAGAGTAGGAGTTACCCTTTTGTAAAGAAAATTTACATCTATAGAGGAAGTCTCCATTTGTGTGTGTTTCTGTACCAGAAATAAAAGATGACTCTAAATCACTACAGACCTCTTAACAATGAAGAAGGTATCAACTTAAATCTGCATAACAAACCTTACCTTGTTTACTATGCTTTTTCTAGTGACCTCTTCATTACTGGGCTTCCACATACCCTTTTATCAGTGGAATGATATTTAAGTCTGAATTCAAATCTTTGAGATTTACTCACTTCTCTGGGTAGCTACATGTGTACATGAGGTATACATGTTATTAAACTTCTGTTTGTTTTTCTCTTATTAATCTTTGTTTTTTGCAGTTGTTGCCCCAAATAACAACTATTTAGAGAGGGAAAATCATTTTTCCTTCTGACAAAGGATTTTTCCAGTTGGTTTTTTTTTATTTTTATTTTTTTATTTTTTTATTTTTTATTATTATTATACTTTAAGTTCTAGGGTACATGTGCATAACGTGCAGGTTTGTTACATATGTATACTTGTGCCATGTTGCTGTGCTGCACCCATCAACTCGTCAGCACCCATCAACTCATCATTTATATCAGGTATAACTCCCAGTGCAATCCCTCCCCCCTCCCCCCTCCCCATGATAGGCCCCGGTGTGTGATGTTCCCCTTCCTGAGTCCAAGTGATCTCATTGTTCAGTTCCCACCTATGAGTGAGAACATGCGGTGTTTGGTTTTCTGTTCTTGTGATAGTTTGCTAAGAATGATGGTTTCCAGCTGCATCCATGTCCCTACAAAGGACACAAACTCATCCTTTTTTATGGCTGCATAGTACTCCATGGTGTATATGTGCCACATTTTCTTAATCCAGTCTGTCACTGATGGACATTTGGGTTGATTCCAAGTCTTTGCTATTGTGAATAGTGCCTCAATAAACATACGTGTGCATGTGTCTTTATAGCAGCATGATTTATAATCCTTTGGGTATATACCCAGTAATGGGATGGCTGGGTCATATGGTACTTCTAGTTCTAGATCCTTGAGGAATTGCCACACTGTTTTCCATAATGGTTGAACTAGTTTACAATCCCACCAACAGTGTAAAAGTGTTCCTATTTCTCCACATCCTCTCCAACACCTGTTGTTTCCTGACTTTTTAATGATCGCCATTCTAACTGGTGTGAGATGGTGTCTCATTGTGGTTTTGATTTGAATTTCTCTGATGGCCAGTGATGATGAGCATTTTTTCATGTGTCTGTTGGCTGTATGAATGTCTTCTTTTGAGAAATGTCTGTTCATATCCTTTGCCCACTTTTTGATGGGGTTGTTTGTTTTTTTCTTGTAAATTTGTTTGAATTCTTTGTAGGTTCTGGATATTAGCCCGACAAAGGATTTTTCTCCATCACTTTGCCAGCCAGACACCTCCAGCTGGTAATTTCCTTGCCCAAGCCTTGCTCAGGCCCAAGTTCACCACAGGAGATGCCCCAGGTATTTGGCCCAATGGGCTGCACCTGGCTTGCACCTTGGTACAGATCCCATAGCCATCACGACTGTGCACTCAGCCCCTGGTGGGCGGGGTGTGGGAGCAAGTGAGTGTGGGGTCCAAGTGCCAGCACAGGGGTGAGCTCCATGCAGCCCTGCGGCTGGACCAGGCATGTCACAAGCAACTCCCACAGTGACTCTGGTGTCCATATGAGGCAAACACAGTGGTGCCCAAGCAGGGGTGCCTGTAACCCTGAAACCCCAATGAGGGTGTTACAGTATGCTAATTAGCTCTTTTAGTCTCACCATCCACTGCCCGACAGACAATGATGTGCTATTAGCTCTGTCAGCCCTGTTGCCCCACTCCAGCCCACAGATCTGAGACTGGCTCAGCCCCACTACTGTTTCCCATCATGTGGGATGGTTACCCTCTGCCAGTAGAAGGCAGATAGCCACAGTGTTAGAGCCTTCTTTGTACCCACGTTCGGTACCCATTCTTTGTATCCATTCTAAGAAGAATGAAGTTACACTGATAATCAAAGGGTGAGGAGAGTGGAAGCGAATTTTGTGAGTGATAAAACAGCTCTCAGTGAAGACAGGACATGAGGGTGGTGCCCCACCCAAAGTTGGGTGGTCTCTCTCTCTCAATGTGGCTGAGTCCAGGGCTTTTATGGGCTCACAATGGGGAGTGCATGCTGATTGTTTTGTGAGTATGCAAAAAAGGCTAAAACAAAGGCACCACTCAAAGTTGGGCATGACAGAATAAAAAAACAATTAGGAAAGTGTAGGTATATGTAAAATAGGTGAAGGGTGGAGAATCAGTCAGAGGAAAGTGTGCCAAATGAGAAGACAGGTTCTCAGTCCAGCCTGCATTTACCTGGGACTTGTAGCTAGACTTTAAACTTTTTGGCTTCAATGTCGGGTTTCACTGGGGACCTGGCCCTGTCTGCCTAGGGTTTATCTACCTCCTACCACCATCACTTCCTTCTCTATACTTCCCTTCCCCTTTTAAAGATATCATCATCAATTTTTAATTTTTCTTGTTTAATTTTTATTTACATATATCAATGTTTTTACCACATTTTAATTCCTTCCAAAATTTTCCTAGGCAATTATCAAACATTGTGTCTATGTGAAAAGAATTCTGAGTTTTTCTTGGTGTGTTATTTTCATAACCTTAAACCAATGTATAAAATTACTCTTTTGTTCTTCGCTTTTGCTATTTTTATCTCAATCTCTTCGCCCGTAGTTTTTCTGTCTATAATTTAATTGAGATTGTAGTGAAGAATATCAATTTTTGTTCTTTAAACCTTATTTTACCCTTTTCCTTAAGAAATCTCTTCATTTGATATTTTTAAAGTCTCATCACTTTCTGACCTCTTCAAAAGAAATAGGACTTCCTTCTTTTAATTACATTGACCTATGTTTCATTTTTTCCTGTTTCCATGAGAATTTGCTAATCTTTCATAAACTCTGCATAATTAATAAATGCTACCATTTCCAGGACATTTAAAAATACAGAGCATATCACAGTATACAATACTATATGTATATATATATATTAAAAAATATGTGCATATGTAAGGACCAAAGGAAAATGTCCTCTTTTCCCCCTGAAGTTTCACTGAAAATCAACTGACAAAAGGCAGATAAATAGGAAAAAAGGCACACATATTATGTTTTAACGTGCATAGTACAGGCAAGTTTCAGAAAAATGATGATTCAATAACGCAATGTGGTACAGAAGCTTATATGCTCTTTTTAAAAGGGAAACAGGGATATGGGGAATGTAGACAATTATTTGAGGGGAAGTAAATTATTAGGCAGAATAAATGGTCTCAGGAGGCAGGAAGCCCATATTATGGTGAAGCGGCGTTGTTGTCTGGGGTAAATACCTGAGATTTGTTGTCTCACAGCCACGAAAAAATAGGACGTGGATACACCAGAGTGAGTTTAAGAAGAGAAGTTTAATAGGTGAAAGAAAGAGAAGAGCTCTCTGCACAGAGAGGGGTCCCAGAGAAAATGGATTGCCACTTCTGCAGTGAAATGCAGAAGTTTTCACAGATGAGCTTTAGGAGGCAGTGTCCGATTTACATAGGCCATGGAAGATTGGTCGGACCAGGTGTGCCATTTGCATAGCACACAAAGAAGCTGGCCACCCCATTCTAATCTTCTATTATGCAGATGGGTTCTCCACCTGGTCAATGCCGTGTTGCCTGTTCCTTTACCGTACACATGGTGACAAAGAAAAGGGAAGATACAGCCTCCATGTTGAACATGCCTGGCTCTCAGGTAGCCCTCTTCTCTTTGCACAGCTGCTGACATTTGCTCATGCAAGCTTCCAGCTTGCTTATCTGTGTCTGAAGCTCAATTTTTCAGGCTGCTGTTCGTTAGAAAATAAATGATTTGGGGGCTGCTTTCTGGAAAAAAAAAAAAAAGGCATGCCAAGGACTCCTTTACCATCACTGTCTGCCTAATAATTTATTTCTAGCTCTTGTATTAATGGGATGGTGAAGGGTTCATCTGCACAGGATCAAAGGTTTTCTTATTATGCAGATAAAGACTTCCAAACAATCTCTTGTAGCTGCCCTCAGAAAAATAAATAAAAAATCTATCTGGGTGTAGTGATGACTCCCAATCTCTACTTGCATTTCTTTTGGAAAGTGTTGGGGTCCGTGCCGGGGGTGGTGGAGAATGAAAGAACACACAAAAGACAAAGACACACAGAGAACATGGCGGCCGCGCTCAGAGCCTCCGCCTCACTTTATTTATACTCCATAAACCCCACGTCAGCAGAAAGAATGCAATGCAAAACAAACTTTCTTTTCCCAGATGTAACCTTCTACTCAGTTCTTTGTTTCTATGCTCTTCCTTATCTGCCTGCCTTCTTGGTGCCTACGGGAGTTCATTAAAAGTTCAATTGGAGATACTGTCCTTGAGCCCTATCTATTCTCAGCATACTGTTTTCAAAGGCCCCTGCATTTCCCCCCTTTTTTTTTTGTTTTGCCTCAATCCTAAAAAGGTAGCCCATATTTGTTCTTGCGTTTTCTTTTGTTTTTGGAGGTGATGGAGGGAGCATCGAATCACCAAAAGAAGTAGACCCAATCCAAGTGCCCAAAGCAATATACTTCAAGAGATTGTAGAAATCCATGTCTTCATCTGGGTCCATGGGTTAAAGGCAGCAAGGCGCTGACCCAGCTCCTGAAGGGTTACAGTTCCAGACAACACATGTAATTGTTGTCGAAATGCTTCGGAAATGTTCTGAGTGAGCTCTTGGATGTCCAAACTAATATTTTTATGGCCTATTAATAATTTTTGGATTACGGTCCAATTTTGAGAGATGTTAAAAAGCACAGGCGTTACACAAAATTGAGTGGAGTTCCAATCACATTGTAATGTTATCCGAGTACTGAGGACAGTGAGCTGATCTCCAAGCCATGTCAAGGCTTGTTCCATGTTGTCCAATCTTTCAGCAAGTTGAGAATCAATGTTTCGTTGTTGAAGCCATAACCGGTGAGATTGTTCGTGCCATTGCTGCACAAATTCAGCATTTTGTATGCTTTGATGAAGAGCGAGCCCTACTATGGCTGCAGTGGAGACGATGGCGACAAGGCTCATCACCGAGGCAATTATAAGTCCAAGGGCACGGAGGGTTCGCTGGAGAGAAGTCCAAATATAAGTCTCAAGAGGTGATGCCCCCCACGGTCGCGTAAGGTTAACAGGTAGCCAAATTTCCTTACGAGCCCTGAGGATATAAATATCCTCAGTAAAGTTGTGCTACCAGGAATGATTGAGGCAAGACAAAAATGTACACGTATCTGTACAATTAACAATCCCCGTATCATTATCCCATGTCAAATTCCCTGCTAATAATAGGTAGGGCTTACGGACACAAGCAATAATATATCAGGAGGTATTTCAATATAACTGAATATGAAAGAAGTTATTCAGGTTAGAAAGATTAAGGGGCATATTCCCCACAAAAGTGCTAATGGCATCGCCTGCAGCTAACAACTTCCAAAAATAACTCTGTACTTCAGGCCTCCTTCACGCCATACCAAGGTTTCATTACTGTTAGCAGCAATACTTTTATTTACCCAGTGTCATTTCAAAGGTATGTGACTAAATTTTGTTTGAAAATCACTGTGCACACTTCAATCAGTTATTTGCATCCCATTGTATTCTAATAAAATCCGGGGTTTAGTTCCCCGACATTGTTGTCACTCCAGCACCTCAATATTAAGGGAAACCTCTAGAATAGGACAAAAAAGTAAAGAACTAGGAATAGTTTCATTACTATATACAGTATGATTATATTAAAAACTTCTAGTTACAATAATAACAGTATTAGCAGCCACATGACTATGATTATAACGAACAGCCCAGGCTTCATGTGATCTTCGGAGACAATGAGAACTATTTCCCATACATATTGGAACTCCTTCCACTCCAAATTGATATGTGTTGTTTATAATTCCCGTTTCCCGTTCTATATTGTCCTTGTCTATATAGGGGGACGGCATCCAAGTAGTGTCATTGGTGAAAACCTTAATTTCCGCCTCCCCCCAGGCGACTCCCTGATACAAGGGTGGAAAGGGAATATAAGTCCAATATTCATACAAAGCCTCACTAAGAGAAATAAGTCCCCCGCCGAGGCACATCCAACAAAGGAAGAAATGCATGCTGAATCCAGTTTTCTTTTCAACAGGGTTTCAAACATCTTGTAGGAAACCACTCAGGTCCGCTCCCTGTAAGGACAAGAGCATAGCCCTGTCCCTGTTTTAGAACTTGCCCTTGAACATACTTACCTTCTTCATTAGGATACCAAACCTTTAAACTGGCAGCGGGGACTATCACCGAGGGAGGTGAGGAAAGATGGGTTACGGCAGCAAATCTTGCAATTGTCTCCATTGATTCAAAAAAATTAAGGTAAAAAGAACCTTCAAAATCTGGTTTCAAAATCTGGTTTCTGGGGGGCTCATTTCCCCTTTTTGTTTTGTTTTAATAGTTAAGTTTTTAAAGTTAAATTTGCACGCTCAATGATGGCTTGACCTTGACTGTTGCCCGGGATACCGGTGATATGTTGAATATTGTATTGCTGTAAGAAAACTTGTAATTTATGAGAGACATAAGCAGGGGCATTATCAGTTTTAAGTATAAGAGGAATGCCCATGATGGCGAAACAAACTAAGAGATGAGTAATAACAGAAATGAGAAAAGGTATCAATGGTATGATGAACATTTTAATCGTCCAAAAGAAGGGACATCTCATGGATTAACCCCAGGATGGAAGGATGGAATGCTCAAAGGAGCACAGGAAGGACAAGCTCGAATAAGAGAATGAGCTTGTTTATGAGTTAAATGAAACCATCGTTGAAGGCCAGAACTATTAGTGTGATGTAGAGTATATTTTTGTTCTGCAGCATGTAGGTGGCCGATTAAAAGCAAATCAATCTGAGTATTACCATGAACTAATGGTCCAGAAAGTTGAGAATGAGAACAAAGATGAGTGATGAATAAAGGAGCTCGACGTTGGCTCAAAGTAAAGGATAACAAAAAAAAGAATTTCTGAAGAGAAGAAGTAGCACAAAGAGGTAAAGTGGCCTGAGAAATATAAGAAGTAACATAAACGGCGTATTGAGAATCACTAACAATGTTACAACCAGTAGTAGGGAAATCAAGTAAGACCATGAGAATAGCAAACAATTCTCCCTATTGCACCGAGGGATAAGGATAAACTGTAACTCAAGATTGATGAAGCTTCTTGCCAAGAATCAGAAGTTGCAAGAAGATAAGTGATCTGACTATGAGTGAATTGAGAGATAATTAAGGAAGGATCTCCTCCCCAAAGTTGTCAACAGTGATGCCGTCCTTTGATGATCAGTTCAGCTAAACGATCGATATAAGTAGCCAAGCATTTAGATATTTTATTGGACAAAAAGATCCATTTTAGTGGTCGACTAGTTTGATGAATCATTCCTGTGGGAGAAGGTAAAGTATGAAATAAACAAACGGAAGGGCCTTTTGAAGTTGCTCTTCAACAAGCTGGAGTTCCTGTAAAGACAAAGGAGTTAAATGGCGTGAGTTGTCCAAGTGACTGTCTCCTTCTAGAATAGAAAAAAGATGTTATAACTGATATGTTGGTATTCCTAAAACAGGACGCATCCAATTAATGTCTCCTAGAAGCTTTTGAAAATCATTTAATGTTTTTAAATGATCACGTCGAATTTGAATTTTTTGGGGTCGAATATTTTGTGCCCCCAAGGTATAATCTAAATATTGAATAAGAAAATCCAGTTAAATTTTTTCTGTGGCAATATTAAGTGAGTAGAAAGAAAGCTGAGTTTGTAATGATACAAAAGCATCTTGCTGCTTTTCTCTGGTTTTAACTTTGTGGGATAAGGGCAGGATTAGGAAGACCAGGCTGTAAACTTTCCCTAGGTTTAATGTAAACATTTATAGTTTTAAGACAAGACAAAGACGGGAATTCCATGCAGAAATACGTGGCTTTATATTCCTCTCGGCCATTTGTTTTTTGACTTACTCTTTTAGAGTCCTAAGTATTTCTTTAAATAATGGTCACTGTTTCACCTAAATAGGAGTGGTGGCTATGAATTTAAAGGATTGTAGCCCATTTTGAACATCATATTTTTGGCAGCTGTGGAAATATGAGGAATGTTTAAAAAAGCAGCAAATTGTTGTGAAAGATCTTGTTCCCAAAAATTAATATTGATAGGAACAATATAAAAATAAAAAAAAAAACACTTGACCTTGTTGACCTTTAGGACCGACACAGGTTAAAGGTTCTACGTCTTGATAAATCACAGAAGCAGCACCCAAGCCAGTGAGTATAACTGAAACTTGTCTTTTTTCCCATTGTATAGGCCACTAATTTAAACAAATAATAGACATATTCACCCCCGTATCAATTAACTCTTCTAAAACTATCCCATTAATGTGCAATGAACATAAGGGCTTTTGATTAGAAACTAAAGTTTCCCAAAAAAACAGTTTTTTCTGTGCTACGAAACCCTCTCTATTGAGAATACGTTCCCCTGCCTCCAGGCGTATAAATTGTGAAACTTGTACCAAAATAAAAATTTTATTAGTAATATCATGTCCTTTTGGCAAAGGGCCACACACTCTAATAGCTAATTTATATACTCCTCTATTAGGAGACAAAGTATAAGGCTGAGCAATAGTTAAGTCAGCAGCGGCGCTCTGCTTAGTTGCTGCATAAAGCTGAGAAACTGGGGTAAGGTGTGGGATCCTTAAGGAGGACTTGAATTTATTCCTTAATGTTGTAGGCCATTGCTCACTGAATATTGTAGTAGACTTGTATTGTAATTGTTGGGGCCCCAAGCCTGTGGGCCCCGGCTCCCTTTTCCCAGGAGAGGAGATAGTAAATTTCCACTTTTATCAGTTTTGGAACGACATTTATTTGTCCAATGTCGACCTTTACCACAATATTTGTACACCTCTGAAGGCAGCTTTCTGCCTTGAGGGATAAAAGTGTTCAATTTTTATGACATTCTTTTTTGGAATGTCTAGGTTTACCACACTGAAAGCAAACACCTTGTTTGTTATTTCCTTTTAAGGATTTAGACAAAGCTCCAGCAAATAATTGAGCATTATAAATAGCCCCTCCAACACTAACACAAGTTTTAATATAGTTATCTAAATTTTCCCCATTGGCCTTTAACGATTTTAACAATTTTTAACAGTCAGCATAAGCATTTTTAAAAGACAATGTTTGTAACAAAATTTTTGAAGCAAGGCCAGCACCCACAATTTTGAAGACAGCATCCTGGAGACGGGCTACGAAATCTGGATATAGTTCATTTGTGCCCTATAAAATCTTCACAGAGGAAAGGGAACATTTTCCTGTTATCTCTACCTTATTTCAGGCCCTTAAAAACAAAGTCTTGATTTGAGTAAGGGCAACATCATCTAGACCAGCCTGAGCATTAAGAGTAGCATATTGGCCCGTGCCTGTGAGTTGTTCCTCAGTGGGTCCAGGGGGATCACACATAATATTTTTCCTAGCCTATACATGTGCCTTGTTCATTTACCAGCTGTGCAATTGTAACCACTGAGAACAATCAAGAAAAGCCTTCGCCAAAGTCTTCCAGTCTATAGGAATTATCAAATTTTCTGATGAAAAATATCAAGAAGACCAAGGATAAAAGGAGATTGAGGTCCATAGTTAGAAATGGCAGCTTTCATTTCTTTTTTAAAAATTTAATTTGTAAGGCATTAAATTGGACATTATTGCCACCATTTGAAAACTGAGCATTAGGAGCAAAAGAAGCACAAATAATTGGAAACAGATCCAGCTCCTTAAATTTTTTTTTTAATTAAAAGTATATATAATATATAATAATACTCATATCCCCAAATATAAAGAATCTCAACATATTAATAAGAAAAGGCAAATAACCCAACCAAAAGTAGCAGAACAAGGAAATGACAATAAATCTATATGTCTAACATCATTACTCACTAGGAAATATGTATATTAATACCAAATTGAGAATCATTACATACACAATACAATGGTTAAAATTTAAAAACACAGAAAATATCAAGAGGTAGTTAATGTGTTAAGCAGCTCGAATACTCAACTTCTGTTTGGAGTGTAAATTGGTGGAACCTATGCACCCCTATAACATAACAATTTCCTAGCTGGGGTTATTAATACTATATTAATATTAATAGTTAATATTAATGTGCTTATTTATTAACTATTGAAATACTCATAATATTTTAACAAACAACAAGATATACATATACACTGGTTTTGACATATTAAACAGGTGTTTAGTATAAATTTAAAGTATGTCTGATGTGAATAGGGCTTCAACTTTGCCAAACAAAGGTAAAGATAAGGAAGCTGGGGGGTTGGAGGCACTGGAAAATCCTCTTTTAACAGGGCAGAAGGAAAAGAAACAGGGAAAGCTCACAAAGGTGAATTAGTAGAATGTATCTGTAATATTTGTTGAAGCATTTCCATAATACACTGCATGTCAGAATTTCCCTTAGAAAAAGGAAGAGCTGGCTTTTTCTCTTCTCCCCCTTTTGCTACCCCCACCATCCTCTGTTATCCTGGCACAAATGGGCTCCATTTCAGATTTTTTTTTTTTCCCCAAATCCTCAGATACCTTTCCTCCTGTGGCTACATTACCACACTCTGAATCAGTCTCAAGTAACTCTAATGTCTGAGTGATAGAGTCACACAAGGTCCACAATTTTAGAGGCATAATATCCCCTAACTGGAGAACTCTAAGCAGAGTTTTTACTACCTGTAACCATTCTCTGCGATTCAGCTGCACTTTAGTCTGATACTGAAACCAGTAACAATGTTGTTCAACATGGGCAAACAATCACTTCAAAGTCTTTTTCTTTCACTTCTACTCCTATAGACGGCAATAGTCCTTGAAACAGCCGTAAATATTCTGAGGCCAGAGAGATGGAATTCCCTATAATGAAAGCTTAAGAAGGTTCCCCTTAACAATATCTGGGCCTTACCCGCCCCTAGGGGGTTCCCCTTCTTGTTCTCCCCTACTCACCCGTGCTGACCCTGCTCGCTGCGCCACTTGTTGGGGTCCGTGCCGGGGGTGGTGGAGAATGAAAGAACACACAAAAGACAAAGACACACAGAGAACATGGCGGCCGCGCTCAGAGCCTCCGCCTCACTTTATTTATACTCCATAAACCCCACGTCAGCAGAAAGAATGCAATGCAAAACAAACTTTCTTTTCCCAGATGTAACCTTCTACTCAGTTCTTTGTTTCTATGCTCTTCCTTATCTGCCTGCCTTCTTGGCGCCTACGGGAGTTCATTAAAAGTTCAATTGGAGATACTGTCTTTGAGCCCTATCTATTCTCAGCATACTGTTTTCAAAGGCCCCTGCAGGAAAGACTCTCTTGGTCAGATAAAGGAATTACAGAGAGTCTCCCTCCCTGCACTTCAAGAGTTTGGGGGAAGTAGGATAACAAGACAAGGTTAAAGGTACCTTGATCCTGAGGCAGCTTCTAAGACCTCTCAGCATGTTAAAGCACCAGTCTTTAGGGTATCACTTTATGAGCCCCAGTAGATCTTTCGATGCTACTGTTCTACTTCCTTTTTATATCTCTCAACTAGACTATTAACCTGTCTAGTCAAACATACTTAGTGTTCTATTCTTTACAGCATATTGCAACTACTATGTTTCAGAGATTTTCTTACCTATGTGAACCCAAAACATCTGAGACAGGTCTCAGGCAATTTAGAAAGCTTATTTTGCCGAGGTTAAAGACACTCCTATTACACAGCCTCAGGAAGTCCTGAGGACATGTACCCAAGGTGATGGGGGCACAGCTTGGTTTTATACATTTTAGGGAGGCATGAGACATTAATCAATATATTTAAAATCTACATTGGTTTGATCCAGAAAGACACGACAACTTGAAGCAGGGAGCAGGCTTCCAGGTCATAGGTAGATAAGAGACAAACAGTTGCACTCTTTTGAGTTTCTGATTAGCCTTTCGCTGAATACACAGTTTACAGAAATAGTCACTTATGCTTCAATCCGGCTTAGTGAAACAATAGGGCAAAGGAACGAATCAGATATCCATTTGTCTCATATAAGCAGAGGGATGACTGAGTTCTGTCTGTCCTTCGTCCACAAGGAATTTCCTTGTGGGCAAATGGTGAGGGAGGTAGGTAGCTTTGTTTGTTTGTTTGTTTTGTCGCTATCTTATTTAGGAATGGAATGGGAGGCAGGTTTGCCTGACAGTTCCCAGTTTGACTTTCCCCTTTGGCTTAGTGATTCTGGGCTCATGAGATTTATTTTCCTTTCACAGTTATATGCATCTCTGTTATCTTATTCCAAGATACAGCTAAAATTCCCAACCCAGAAAGACTCTAAACTCTGAATTTACCCCTTTCCCTTTTTCTTTACCAGTTCAATATGTGAACAGTTACAAATCTGACCCATTCCATTCCTTAGCTCATTTCCGTGATTATACATCTGCAATCCAGGACTCAGATATATTGAACATCTGTGTTCCACAAACCCAGCATTTTTCGAAGCATTAATTTAACAAATATGTACTAATTATCACTGATTTTTCAAGCCCTGTATTGTGTGCTGAGCATAATAGAGTGTCAGCCACTGTTTAAAGCACTTCATAGATGTTAGATCATGTCAATGCTCTGTAGCTAAAGGCCAGCAAGAAGCCCCTGGCCGCTGTGGAGATGAGGAGCCCGTCCCTGCCACGAAGAAAGAGCAAACCACAAAGCAGGCAGAATGCTTCTGCTCCCATCAGTCTCTTTTAAAGCCTTGCCTTTCTCTGACAATTAGACAAGAATTTCTGCCACATATTTAGGTAGAGATTACCAACTTCTTGTTTTCTTTTTCCCTTCTTTGAATGACCTTGAAACATCAACCGATGCAGCTGTCTCTTACGATAAACTCTATCCTTATTTATCACAGAAACTCTTTTATGCAGAAAACTCTGTTGCTTCTTTGTATATCCGAAATGTCTAACTGAACATTTCACTAGATAAATAATAGAGCCACATCTATTGCATATCTAGGCAGCCTGCCTTCTTTGTCACTGAAACAAAAATGCAACAGAACTTAGTATGGTGTTAGATTATCTAAATGCTTACAGATTAGAAATTATTTAAAAGAAACATTCTTCAGATTATGGCTGGACACACGTGGCTCATGCCTAGAATCCAGGCCCTTTGGGAGGCCAACTTGGGCGGATCACCTGAGGTCAGGAATTCAAGACCAGCCTGGCTAACATGGTGAAACCTCGTTTCTACTAAAAATACAAAAACTAGTTGGGCGTGGTGTGGGCACCTGTAATCACAGCTGCTTGGGAGACTGAGGCGGGATAATCGCTTGAACCCGGGAGGCAGAGGTTGCAGTGAGCCGAGATTGCACCATTACACTCCAGCCTGGGTGACAAGAGTGAAACTCCATCTCAATAAAAAAATACATACTTACATACATACATACATACATAGAAAAGAAAAGAAAAATTCTGAGATATGTATTTAACAGTGTTATGGAATCCATAAATCCATATTATTCTTCAGTTTTTGGGGAAAGTGAGAGAAGTCGTTGGCTATAGAGAAAGAATTCTGGGCTCACCCTATCTAGAGTGCCTCAGCAGTTCCCACTGATGTGTTTTCCATGTTACTTCTATTTATGTGGGGCCTACACCATACTTCTATTCTCTCTTCTCTTCTCTTTTTTTCATTAGAAGCTGAGAAAGTCTCTGCAGCAAGTAGAAGTCTTGTTTTCATAATAATAAGGTAAGTTGAGACATAAAATCTGCATATGCTAAGCTGTCATATAATATGACTCTAGACAGGCACCTAAAAAGATGAATTAGAAAGTCAATTTCTCTGATACATTTTTTAAATCTTGGACAAATTCCCAGATCATAGGACCAATTTTGCCATTTCAGTTACATGGGAGTTCAGGCTATCAGGTGTCCTAGAGTGTTTTCCATTATTGCCCCTCATAACCAAGGGTCCCCAACTAAAGCCATATTAGTCATCCCTATAGAAAAGGTATTCATCACCTGCTGTCATCATAGAAGTACTCTGGACAGCAACATGCGTCCTTTGCTACGCAATGACTGCTGAAACACAGACAATGCTTCAGAGAATAAAGCCTCAGGTAGGGATAAAGCTAAGACAGGTCAGGAGCCTATAAGGCACCAACCAATTTTTAGGTTCTAGATTAAATGAAACATTAACTCTGCAACTCACATGTGCTAGTTATAAAAATAGGACTGATTTTTAGCTGTCTCTTGGAGGGTGACTGAGACACTTCTTTCTTACCACAAAGTACTGCATATGTTATTACTGTGGACCCCCACTTTTTAGCAGTTAATCAAATGGGTAAGTCAGGAGGTACATATTCCCTGAGAAGCAAATGCCACTGTGTTCCTACTGACTGTCACCTTGGGGATGAGGGTGGGAAGCAGAAGCAAGTGTGTCTCCACCAGGATAATGCTCCCAGTGCTTACTGCAAATCAGAACAGACCCTACAGCCCCTACTGCCCAAAGGCCAAGTGTGTTGTTCTCTTGGGTATAGTTACCTGAAAGAAATATGAACGTTTGACACCTGGCTTGCTATAGCGATAGGAAAAGACATTTTCTCTGCATTATTTGATAAAATGTCAGGTGCCAGAGAATGAAGAAAAAGCATTGAGATATTTGGAAGGCAAAGTCCCATTAAGGAATATTTTATGCTTAGTGCCAACATGGGAATAAAGAAGTCTGGAAAATATACGCATTAGGTAAGGACAATCTGTTCTCAAGCTTTTGTATGAGCAAAAAAAGAGACGGTAGTAATTAAATGACTTAAATCACACGGTGGCAAGATAATAAACCTCTAGGCAAAGTTGAGAATGTTCTTGCTTTCAGCTTTCCACTATACCAATTCTGTTTCACTCTCTCCTCTGAGACTGACAGTTGTCTTGAGTCAAAGTCCACAGTGTGGTGCCTCTCCAGCTTGCAGTGTTCTTCCACACTTCTCACTCAACTTCCCCTACCTTTCAAAATTTAGGAATACAATAGCCCAGTCTCTTCTCAAAGTCAGCTTTCTGCCGACTCATTGTGTGTGGATAATGCCATTCATGGGCACTGGATCTATTCCATTTTCTTTCCTACTCAAAGGTACCATAAACCTGTATTCAAACCTGACCCTCTATTCTCTCGTGGACAAAAAGATGCTACATCTGAACAGATGAGAGCCCCTGTGAAACATTTTCATAATGTCATAGACAGAGCTGCCTGATACTATCTTGTCTTTTTTATGAACTCATCTTTAGTATTTAGGTTGCAGAGGTACTGTAATCAATGATTTTCTATTGTCCAAAATACGAGAATCTCCAAAACAGATCAAGTTGATAATTGAATATATAATGAGATATGGGAAAAATATTAAATATGCATTGCCCAAAAGATATTTAAACTATTAAAAAGGAGAAAGTCTTACGAAAATCTTATAGGATACCAAAGAATAGAAAAGTCCTAAGAAGAATTTTCTCAAGTTTTGGTATTATGAAATTATATGACCAACTGTCCAAAACAAAATTATAAAAACCTGCAATCTAGTTTTCTGTAATTGTACTAGTGTGGAGGAAAAAATTCTTCTCAAACCATGTTTTTCTTCTACTCTCACACAAGAGTCATCAACACAGAAGAAGGTTTTTGTGACCAAATGTGTGGCTTTATTTTCCCCACACACACAGCAGCAGACACCAACTGTGTGCCCTCTAATTCAGTTCTGACACTACTATCCGGAGATAGTGTCAGAGGCCACAGGTTGAAGCCTCAGTCCCCATGACTGGCCCCCTCTCTGCCCCCAGCACACCAGGTGCAAGTCCGGGCCTCCAGAACTTCCAATGGACTAGCTTCAAGTTGGGGTTCCCATGACCCTCTCTTTGGGTTTGATTAATTTGCTGAAATGGCTCACAGAACTCAGGGAAACACTTATTTATGTTTACTAGTTTATTATAAAGGATATCACAAAGGACACAAATGAAGAGATGTGTAGGGTGAGGTTTGGGGGAAGGGGCATTGAACTTCTTTATTTTTTTTTTTTTATTATACTTTAAGTTCTAGGGTACATGTGCATAACGTGCAGGTTTGTTACATATGTATGCTTGTGCCATGTTGGCATGCTGCACCCATCAACTCATCAGCATGGAACTTCTATGCCCTCCCGAGGTGCACCACCCTCCAGGAACCTCCACGTGTGCACCTATCTGCAAGCTCACTGAACGCTGCCCCCTTGGGTTCTATGGAAGTTTCATGATGTCAGCATTCCTTCCCCAAAGGTATAGGGCAGGGCTCTTTCATGGGAGGGACTTAAGATCCACAACCAGAAAGGAGGGGAACTTTGGAGTCCTGTACTGAGGCAGGTGAAAGGAGGGCAGAAGGTCAGAGGCCCAACCCTGAGACCTAACACACCCAACCTTGTAACAGAAGACTGTAACAAGGGCTATGGGAATTACAAGCCAGGAACCATGGATGAAAACCAATATATATCATAACACTACAACTAGTAAACACAATATGGCTGTGAAAAACCAAACTGTTGTACACTTATTTATTTTGAATCCTTTCAAATTAATTAGATCGTTTAATTTAGTAGGAAATGTAAACAGTATAAGGACAAACCAAGTTTTTCTCCCAGCACAGACATCCATTTCATTCCCATGTCCCAGAGTTAACAGTTATTACCAAATGTCTTGTTGTTCACACATATAGAAATAGTCCATGCAAATATATAAGCCTAGTACTGACAAGATTGCCTAACATAGTCCTGCTGATTGTATCCTGATAGCAACCTGAGTACATATTTTTAAAAGAAAAAGAGATATTCATTTTCTCAGACAATGCAATTGAGGCAAAGATAATATTAAGTGACTTGTTCACAGTCCCACATTTTATAAGCAGTGGAATCATAATTCCACCATTGAAAGCCCAGCTCCAGACATCATACGCTTAATCACAAAGCTCTACTGCCTCTCAGTAGGCCTTGTAATTTCATATCAGATACCATTACACACATCTCTTCATTTTATATTCAACAAGTGCAACAAATGAGTAACAAAATCAATTTTACACATTTGTATGAGAATACCTGCATGTGTTTTACAAAACCTGTTCTCTGTTTCTGTAAAATATGTATGTTAGGAATGCAAGAAACTTGTCATGTATGAGATCAGTTATTAAGTCATCTGTACAATTACATTTTATGCCTATGTTGGGGCTCAGAAAACAACATCCCAAAATATGGTGCCTTGATATGAGGAACTAAAGAAGCAGGCTTAAGGTTTCTCTCACCTTCCAACCCTTCCTGCCTCTCATTCCTCTGTCTCTCCACCAAAGCCCAGGATAAGGGTCTTCTCTGAAGTTTCCTTATTTACCTAGAAATCACCTAACCTGCCAAAGAGGAACACAACTGCCTTTGATCCACTCTCTGAAATTTTACTAACCAGAGAAAACTTAAAGTCATATCACAGAGTAAGAAACTGGAAATTAAACACTAGATCTAGAGCCCAGAAGAACTTTGTTCCAAACAATTTTCTGTTCCCCCATCCCAATCAGTTTACAAAAAGAATCATTTACAAACCATTGTCTGACCCATTCAGTTTTCTTAAAAATCATTTTCCACCCCCTAAAATTACCTACATTCTCCACATTTCCCCTATGAAGAAGAGTATATAAGATTCTAAAACTCATTGAGTGGTTGGGTAATCATTCTCCTGTGATTTTCGACCTGTGCTCCTTAATTAATCTGTACACCTTTTCTCCTGTTAACCTGCCTATTATCAGATCATTTCAGTTAATTTTCAGAGGGCAAGAGGACTTTCCCTTCTTGCCTGTACCTTATTTAGAGAGAGTATATAATATTGGAATTGAGTTCCATTCTCTGCCGGCTCTCAATTATACTTTTATCATAACCCATTTATTTGCTCCTAAGTGCAATCAAGGCTCTCAATAGAAAGCAAAAGTAGCAACATTGTTATCTGAAAATAAAAAATGTATTATATTTGCTTTAACAGAATTAAAAGGTACAATAAAAAGGGGGAAGAATTAACTACAATGCCACTACATTTAATAGTCTCCTATTTTGAAATTACTATTATTTGAGACATATACTTCTCACCTTTCATAGGGATTACTAATATGTAGTTCCTATATCTACAGGGCTCACCAGCTTGCAAAAAAAGTAATACTAATATTAATCTTCCAAATAATATTTGTTCTGAGGAACCAGCTGCTAGTTGGCAGAAAATTAGCCCAAGCATTACCTTTTTTTTATATTTGTGGGTACGTAGCACGTGTATATACTTATGAGGTACATGAGATACTTTGATACAGGCATGCAATGCATAGTAATTACATCATGGTAAATAGGATATCCATCCCTTCAAGAATTTAACCTTTGTGTTACAAACAATTTAACTAGACTCTTTTAGTTATTTTAAAATATATGATCAAGTTATTATTTACTGTAGCCACCCTTTTGTGCTATCAAATACTAGGTCTTATTCATTCTTTCTTGCTATTTTTTTTATATTCATTAACCATCCCCTCACTGATTGACTTGCATATATTGAACCATCCTTACTTCCCTGGGATAAATCCCACTTGGTCATGTTGAATGATCTTTTTAAGGTGTTGTTGAATTCACTTTGCTAGTATTTTGTTGAGGATTTTTTTTTTATCAATGTTCATCAGAAATATTTGCCTATATATATATATATTTGGATGTGTCTTTGTCTGGTTTTGGTATCAGGGTAACACTGGCCTTGTAAAATGAGTTTGGAAGTATTCCCTCCTCCTTTACTTCTTGGAATAGTTTGGATAGGATTCCTATTAGTTCTTCTTTAAAAGTTTAGTAGAATACAACAGTAAGACATCGGTTCTCAGGCTTTACTTTGCTGGGAGACTTTATTATGACTTCAATCTCATTACATGTTATTTGTCTGTTGAGGTTTTGAACTTCTTCATGGTTCAATCTTAGTAAATTGTTTGTGTCTAGGAATTTGCACATTTCCTCTAGATTTTCCTATCTATCTCTTTCTGTAGCTCTACTAATATTTGCTTTATATATTTGGGTGCTCCAGAATTGGGTGCATATATATTTACAGTTGTTATATCCTCTTGCTGAATTGACTCGTTTGTCATTATATAATGACCTTCTTTGTCTCTTACAGTGTTTTGTCTTGAAATCTATTTTGTCTGATATAAGATATAAGATACACATGGCCTTTTCTGATTTCCATCGTCATGGAATATTGGTTTTCATCCCTTTGTGTGTCTTTGTAAGTGAAATGTGTTTCTTGTAGGCAACAGATCATTGGGTCTTGCTTTTTTATCCTTTGAGCCATTCTATATCTTTTAATTAGAGGATTTAGTCCATTTACATTCAATGTTATTATGGATAAGTAAGTACTTACTCCTGCCATTTTTTTATTTGTTTTCTGGTTGTTTTTTTGTCTTCTCTCCCTTCTTTTCTTCCTTCCTAACTTTTAATGAGGATGATTTTCTCTGATGGTATGATTTAATTTCTTGCTTTTTGTGTGTGTATCCATTGTATGTTTTTTCATTTGAGGTTACCATGAGGCTTGCAAATGCTGTCTTATAACCAATTGTTTTAAACTGATAACAATATGAGTTGCATAAACAAACAAGCAAAAAGAACACTAATAAAAACTCTACAATTTAACTTCCTCTCTCCACTTTTTAACTTTTTGTTGTTTCTTTGTATGTCTTATTGTGTGGTCAATGTCTTGAAAAGTTGTAATTATTTTTGATTGCTTCATCATTTAGTCTTTCTACTTAAGAGTAGTTTATACACCATAATTACAATGTTATAATATTCTGTGTTTTTCTGTGTGCTATTACCAGTGAATTTCGTACCTTCAGATGATTTGTTATTGCTCACTAAAGTCCTTCTCTTTCATATTGAAGTACTCCCTTTAGCATTTCTTGTAGGACAGGTCTGGTGTTGATAAAATCCCTCAGCCTTTTTATGTCTAAGAAAGTCATTATTTCTCCTTCATGCTTGAAGGATGTTTTCACTGGGTATATTATTCCAGGGTAAAAGGTTTTTTCCTTCAGCACTTTAGATATGTCATGATGTTCTCTCCTGCCTATAAGGTTTCCACTGAAGAGTTTGCTGCTAGATGTATTGAAGTTCCATTGCATCTTATTTGTTTCTATTCTCTTGTTTCTTGTAGGATCCATTCTTTATTTTTGACCTTTGGGATTTCGATTATTAAATGCCTTGAGGTAATTTTATTTGGATTTAACCTTCTTGGTGTTCTGTAAACCTCTTCTTCTTGAATATTGATATCTTTCTCTAGGTTTGAAAAGTTTTCTGATATTATTCTTTTGAGTAAACTTTCCACCCCTATCTCTTTATCTACCTCCTCCCTAAAGCCAATAATGCTTAGATTTGTCCTTTTGAAGCTATTTTCTAGACCTGGTGGACATGCTTTATTCTTTTTTCTTTTGTCTCCTCTAACTGTATATTTTCAAATAGCCTATCTTCAAGCTCATTAATTCTTTCTTCTGCTTGATCAATTCTGCTAGTAAAAGACTCTGATGCACTCTTCAGTACGTCAATTGCATTTTTCAGCTCGAGAACTTTTGCTTGATTCTTTCATATAATCTCAATGTGTTTAGTAAATTTATCTGATGGAATTCTGAATTCCTTCTCTGTGTTATCTTGAATTTCTTTGAGATATGTTTACTTAAGGCACTGGGACTCTACAATCAACAGATTGTAAAGTCAACCAGGATTGTGTCCTTTCCTTTGGGGAAATGAGTTCGCCCAGGGTCTGGATAGGTTCAGAAATGTTATATGGGAACTAGTGGTTGGAATCAAAAGCCTTAGAAATTTATCTGATATTCTATTATTCTGTGGCTACACTGGTACCACAAGACAAAGTTCTTCCTGCTCTTCTTTCCACAGGTAGTTGAGTGGTTGCTGTCACCACCACCAGCCCACATGGGATTCTGCCAGGCCACTGCTGATGTTCACTTAAAGCCTAAGGTCTTTTCAGTCAGCTTGTGGTGAATGCTGCCAGTCCCAGAAGGACTCACCTCTCAGGGCAGTGGACTCCCTCTGGCCCAGGCCAGGACCAGAAATGCTGTCTAAGAGTCTAGGGCTGAACTCAGGGACCCCAAGAGCCCCCATGGGGTCAGTGCTGTGCCCTACTATGGCCAAGGTGGTAGCTAAGGCATAAGAAAAGTAAAGTCCTCTACTTTTCTCAAGGAGAAGGAGTCTCTCCCTATAGCCACCATAGCTAGGAATGTGCTGGGTCACACCTGAAGCCAGCATGTCTCAGAGGCCAACTCCTATAGCATACTACATGGGTATCCATGTTGGTTATTAGGGTCCAAGGGCTCTTTAGTCAGCAGGTGATGAATCTTGCCAGGACTTAGTCCTTTCCTTCAAGGCAGTGGGTTCCCTTCTGGCCCAGGGTGTATCTAGAAATGTTATCTATGAGCTAGGGCCTGGAATGGGGGCCTCACAACTCTGCCTGCTGCCCTGTCCTACCATGGCTGACCTGGTATCTCAGGTGCAAGACAAAGTCTTCTTTACTCTCCTTTCTCCTCTCCTCAATCAGAAGGAAGAGATCACTTTTGTTGCTGCTAGCTTCACTGGCTGGGTTGGGGAAGGGTGGTACAAGTACATTGCTATTCTTTGTCCCCTCCTGTATTTCTCAAGGAGTCAATGGTGATGGTAGTGTCTCAAAGATGAAACTATATCCTAGTGATGAGTAGGAAAAATGAGGTGTTATTTGAATAATGTCATGGTGACATAAAATACCAAGGAATACATATGGAACTAAATAGTTTAAAATTGAGAGAGAATGTGTAGCACAACAGAAGAGGAATATTCCTTGAATAATAAGACAGTATAATACAACTGGGACATATAAAGTTGTATTAATAGCAAATAGTATGAAAATTATAGTGATGATTAAATAAAACAGAAAAGATCCTGAGAAGGAAGTGCAGGATAGTTCAGCTTTAAATGTTGGCACCTGCATATAGTGATAGAGGAAGGGAGGATTTCTCCAAAGGCAAGAGCTCACTTTGCCATTCTTATATGGTGTTTATATTCCTCTACCTGTTCCCATCCCAAATGTTTCATACAACTACCCCAACTTCCCCAAGACTCCAAAATCGTGTCTGCCTGCTCTGGGTCTGGTGAGAAATAAGCTCATAACTTTTGGGCAAGAATTTCCTTTTTGACTAGGTGAAGTCAAGGTCAGTTTCTAGGCATAATATCCTCCAGTCTTGAATTCAGACTTTACTGACGTCTATGCCTAATCCTCCTCTAATCAGAAATTCCATATTGCACAGTAACAGCTCAGCAGATAGAACATAGCTTACATATCAAGTAAACTCGAATAAATATTGAACTATCTCAACAGAGGAAGGAATTATATAAATCGAATAAAGCAAAGCACAGTGCCTTCCTCTTATAACTGAATAATTTGCCCTTTTCAACTTTATGAGAAATCGTTCACCCATCAATTTACTCACATTTGATGGTTTGATTTCTTTGGGAGACAATTCTCCATGACATTTTTAAATTATTATTTTTTAATTGAAAAATGAGAATTGTATGTAGAATCTAAAAAATTCTGAACTGATAGAAGTAGAGAGTAGAATGATGGTTAACAGAGGCTTAAAGAGGTGGGAGGGGGCAGTAAAGGAGAAAATGGGGAGTTGTCAGTCAAAGGGTACAAAGTTTCAGTTAAACAGGAGAAATAAGTTTTGAGATCTATTGCACAGAAGGGTGACTATAGTCAATAACAATTGTCTTAGTCTGTTTTTGTTGCTTATAACAGAATACCTGAATGAAATTGGCTAATTTATAAGAAACAAAATTCGTTTCTTACAGTTCTGGAGGCTGGAAAGTCCAAGGCCAATGGGCCATATATGGTAAGAACCTTCTTGCTGTTGGAGATTCTCTGTAGAGTCCATGGTAGCACAGGGTATCAGATGGCAAGAGGGCTGAGTGTGCTAGCTCAGATCTCTCTCCCTCTTCTTATAAAGCCAAGAGTCCTGCTCCTATGATAACTTGTTAGACCATTAACCTATTAATCCATTAATTTATGAATGGATTACATTTCTCCACATTGGAAATTAAATTTCAATATGAGCTTAGAGGGGACAGATATTCAAACCATAGCAACAATGTATTGTATATTTCAAAATAAAAAAAAATAATAAATTTTAAATATCTCTCCAGGACATTTTTTCCCGTCTTGTACAATCTTTTTGTTTGGAAGTATCCCATAGTGGTAATGTAGAGTAAACAGACATGGAAGACAGAGATAGTGTCTCCCTCCGGGGTGCAGGAAAGATTTATTTTCTGATCAAGATAATTAGGATAGTTATTTTAATTATCTTAATCTTAATTATATGAATTATCTTATTTATCTGGCTTGGTAGCAGCATTTTCAAAGGATTAGGTTCTCATAATCTCATAGGGTTCCTCACCTGCAGCACAAATACACCATGTGTGCAGCATTCATTTGGTCCTGCCTCTGTGTCACCCCCATGGAAGTTGGGAGGTAAGGAGAACATATGCAAACATCAAGTTCATGCTGCCTGCTATGCCGTGAGTAACAACACCCTTTGTCTTTGACCCAGGAATTTTGTGTCTTCTGTCAGCAACTGTGAGACTGTGACAGGCTAACTAACTTGTTAGCTTCCAAACATGGTAAAATCACAGCTCCTTCACAGTTCTTGACAGGTTTTCCTCTAATACAATTATTAATAATATGTATCTTCACCAAATATCATCATGGACATCTCACAGATAAAACAAGTTGTAATTTAGTCATTGTTTTCAATTTGTCATTACTTCTAGCAGTTTCCTTCCAGACCCGCATTTTTATCCCTTCATGTACTTTCCAAAAGCATCCTCATTTTTGACAATGATAAAATGTTTGTAGGCTTATTTAGAATATTAAAATATATATTTGCTTATTCTCTAAAAAGCTCTGATACTATTTGAAGGAGAGTATTGAAGATCAAAATCTGGACACTAGAGTAGGCATAATGATATGGCATAGCAGAAAAAATACACTATTTGTCTAAAGCTCATGAATTCGTGCTTATAAAATGTCTTTTTATCTTCCTCTAGAATGAGAGTTTATTAATTTATTTTTTCTCACTAGATTTGATGTTTTGTATTATCACGTTATACCATCTCTGTACTCAAATTATAGTGTACCCTTCTCCATCTCTTTGGAGGTTTCTATTTTGTTTCTTATTTAAGGTCTTTGGGTTGGTCAAAGAGTACAGATTCAAATAAGATATCATACTGGTATCTCCAAGAGTGAAAGAAACCCTCAACTTCCAATGGTTCAATTTCAAGCAATAGAGAGCCTCTTGTGAAAAAAGCCAAAAGGAATTCAGTGCTTCCAAACTCCTTTTAACAGCTTACAGAGTTGATTCTAGGATGAGTTTCCAGGAATAACTAGAACCATATCACAGAACTGGTCTATCAAGAGACTGCCCTCCAAGAACAGTAGTTGCCATGGTTTGCATGTCCCCTCAAAAACTTATATTAAAATTTAATTGCCATTGTCACAGTATTAAGAGGTAAGGCCTTTAAGAGGCAATTAGGCCATAAGGGCTCTGTTCTCATAAATGGATTAATGTCATTACCATGGGAGTGGAGGGTTGGTTATCACAGGAGTTGCTTCCTGATAAAAGGGATGAGTTAAACCCAATTTCCTCTTTGTCTTGCGTGCCCATTTGCCATTCTGACATGTTACAGTGCAGAACGAACACCCTTGCCAGATGCTGGTATCATGCTCTTGGATTTCCTAGCATCTGAAACTGTGAGAAATAAATGACTTTTCTTTATAGATTACCCAGTCTCTGGTATTCTATAATAGCAACAGAAAATGAACTAAAGACACTAGGGTTGCTGAGGAAATGGGAAGCCATTATTGCTAACTATTGCTTTCCCAAACACCTTAGCTGTGATCTGGAGCTCAAGACTCCACAGCTAGGACTGCTTTCTGATGGAAGACAGAGTCTTACCTAAGATAAAGGGATCCAGAAGGTACCAACAGAACTGTTGACTCATATAAAATACTGCCTTACCTTCAATCTGGGGACCAGGAAACCATTGTCATAGCTGATGTCTCCAGAGCTATATAGCACCTGCTCAGTCTGCAACAGACACCTAAGGTGACACCATCTCCCTATATAAAACAGTTACAGATTCAATCCTTACACAAATGCATGTGATTGGCAGAAATCAAACCACTTCTCAAAAGAGAGCTATAAGAAATTGCTAGTGGGAAAGTATGAATTTCAGCCTTTAACATACAGAAAGCTCAATGGAATGGGATTGGAAAGATGTTGAGTGAGTCATTCTGTTATTTACCATGATTCTTCCTCTGGCTACATCAATATGTATCATTCTTTCCATTATTAACTTTTGACATTA
This sequence comes from Macaca fascicularis, assembly GCF_037993035.2. NCBI lineage: Eukaryota > Metazoa > Chordata > Mammalia > Primates > Cercopithecidae > Macaca > Macaca fascicularis. The sequence goes on along the minus strand of NC_088385.1, from coordinate 35,945,053 downwards.
GCAATGAATTATCTTCTTAAAAATTTTTTTTCTCCTTCCAATTTAAATTCAGTGTCATCAGAATGACTAACAAGTGGCAATCTGGCTTCCTTATAATTCTCTGAATGAATTTCCTTACATTTCACACACACATACACACACACACACACACACACACTTTTTTCTAGCCACACTTGCCTTCTAGTTGTTCCTTCAGTATGTCAAGCACACTCCCACCTCAGGGCCTTGCTGTGCACTCCCCATCTGGAATGTCTTCTCCTGATATTCTAAAGGCTCCTTACCTCATGTCCTTCAGGATATGTTACTTCAAATGTCACCAAATGAGTGAGGTCTTTCCTGCTCAATTTATCTAAATTGTATCCCCCTCAACTTCCCTCCCTCAGAATCTCCCAACCCTTTTCTATTTTTTGTAGCACTCAACATCATGCTAGCATTCTATATGTTTTCTTTATTTGTGGTATTTATTGTCTTCTCTCCCCACTAAGATGTAGACCCTTGAGTGCAATACTTATACTTGTTAATTGTGTTACCTCCAGCACTTAAAACTGTACCTGGCCTATAGTAGACGGTCAATTAAAAAATTAACAAATGAGAAAATAAGGAATGGAGTAAACACTAACTCCTCCTACATAACAAAATGCCAAAAAATGTAACTATCTTCCTCTTCTCTGGGGAAAATCAGTCATTCTATTAGTTTTTGAGAGCTGTTCTTTTTTCCTTTATCTCGGTCACAATTCTGTCTTGATATATTTGGAGTGATTAACTAAATAATAAACGTACCTACCACCAACACACATATAAAATGTGGGGAAATATAAGAAAAAAGAGAAACTAATTTAATACTAAGTAAATACATAGTAAATACATAGTAAATCAAGGAGAAAATACAGGTATCTTATTTAGTCTTGCTCTTTGCAACTGGACACAGACTGTAATTAGTATTTATAATGCAATTAGTATTTGTAACTTCATTATTCTGCTACCTATTCGATGTTTCCTTTTACCGCAATCAGCACTCCAGCTGACCAAGTTTTGTTACCTGACATTTGATTCTAACCTTCATTCCTGAGGTATCTGAATCCCAAATGTCGTGCTCCCATGTGGTTGCTGCGCCTTTACCTAAATTTTACCTCTTCAATATTTGTAGGGTCTGGGAGGATCTCCTGGATTTTAGACATACACTTCCATGCTTTTTGTGTAGTAGCTATCCTGTGTCCCCTGGGTAATCAGGATTAATTATCATCACCCAGTGGGTTTGTCCTGCATTCTTCCCCTGAAAAAATTAGTTCACTGAAACCATAGCATTGCAGTATAGAAAGAGTTTAATTGACATGAGGCCAGCCACATGGGAGACAGAGTTGTTACTCAAATCAGTCTCCCACAAGGCTCAAAAATTAGAGTTTTTATGGATAGTTTGGTGGGCAGGCAGCTAGGGAATGGGTGCTTCTCATTGGTTGGGGCTGAAATCATAGGGGTTTAGAAAACAGTCCTTGTGCACCAAGTCCATCTCTGGGTGGGGCCACAGGATGGCTGAGTTATGAATCACAGGTCCAGATGGAGACAGTCAGTTTCAAAAATATAACTGAAAACATCACAAAAGATCAGTTTTAGGTTCTACGATAGTGATGTTATCTATAGGAGAAATTGAAGAGGTCACAAATCTTGTGACCTCCAGCCACATGATACCTGAGCAGTAAGGGATTATAGAAGCCATGCCTACATTTCAGCAGAGTTCAGGCCCCTCCCATCATCCTATTCTTGTGGCCTTTCATTAGTCTTATAAAGGCAGTTGTAGATCCCTGAGAAAGTTTTAGAGAGGGACTATTATCATCTTTGCCTTTAAGTTAAACTCTAAACTAAATTTCTCCCAAAATTAGGTTGGCCTATGCCCAGAAATGAGCAAGGGCAGCTTGGAGGTCAGAAGCAAGGTGGAATCAACTATGTCAGATTTGTGTTACTGTCATAATTTTGCAAAGGCAATCACAAAATCACCCCATTGATTAGAGTATCTTTACTTTTTATGTGACTTAGTACAAGAGGAGGTCAAGACAAACAAGTGGCAGTCTTAACTTCCTAGTTCAGTGGAATCTCCGTTGTTTTCTCTGGTGGAAGCATTTTTCCCTTGGGAACTAAGACCTCTATGGCAAAAAAGTGAGGAGCAAATATTTTTCAAGTGAGTAATTAGGTGTAATAGTAAAGATACCACTCCCACTTCCACTCCTTAGTTCTCAGACCTAGCTATTATGGTCTTAGAAGAATAAGTATTTTGTCTTAGTTTCAGAAGACATAACATAATTCTAGAAAATGAGATTTAACTTTGCAAAGCATTTCTTCCATAGACATCCATGTCTTTGATAGGCTAATATAAAATTCAGATCATTTCAGGTAATTCTTTGGTGTTCTCTACCAGATATTCAAAGCAAGCCAAATCTGATTTACAAAAGCAAAATAGCAATTTGCCAAAGAGGTCATGGCTTTGCTTAAAAACCTTTAAAAAACTGTCCAGTGACTGGCCGGGCACGGTGGCTCACGCCTGTAATCCCAACACTTTGGGAGGCTGAAATGGGCAGATCAGGAGGTCAGGAGATGGAGACCATCCTGGCTAACACGGTGAAACTCCGTCTCTACTAAAAACACAAAAAATTAGCCGGGCGTGGTGGTGGGTGCCTGTAGTCCCAGCTACTTGGGAGGCTGAGGCAGGAGAAGGGCGTGAACCCAGGAGGCGGAGCTTGCAATGAGCCGAGATCGCGCCACAGCACTCCAGCCTGGGTGACAGAGCGAGACTCCTTCTCAAAAAAAAAAAAAAAAAAAAAAACTGTGCAGTGACTTTCCTAAATAAGTTTGCTAGAAGTTCCAAATGGCATCCCAACAAGCCACAGATACTTTGAGTGTGACTGGATGTGCCATCTCATCAAAGTCAAGAGACTGAAATGCTTGCATTCCTGCCTGAACCAGTTCTGATTTTGTGTTGCTCTTGGATATTCAAAACGAACAGCATTACAGATTAGAGAAGCAAAGTAAGTGTTGTACATATTACCTTCAAGATTCAAAACATCTTACCTAACAACATGCTCCTTTCATTTTGGTAGGTGACGCAAGTGCAGAAAACTTTTATATGATATGCTAACATCCTCAGACTGGCAACCTCTACAAATATCACTGAAGATGCAGCCTTCTGAATTTTTGTGGGATCCTTCTTTCATCCTCTTCCATGTTTATGTACTTTAGCAAGCATCTAGGTATCTGCTACTTCCTATAAATTAAGTCCTATAAGAATGATTTTATCCAAGTAGTGAAGCAGAATGGTGCCCTGTTGAACAGAAAGGTGATCATGTTTTCTTATGACTGAATTGTGGCATACAGCCAGAGAGGTAATGTAGAACTGAATCAATATAGAGAAAGAATATTGCTGTCCCTGCTTGGTGAAAGCATGTTGCCTTGGAATTCTCAGTTTATTGATAGGGAGAAAAATAACATTCTAATTTCCACATATCGAGTACTAAGTTCTGTGTTATCCACACCAGTAGTAAGATAACATCTGGAACAGCAGCAGCAACTGGCAATTACTGAATTGCCAGTCAGTAAACCTAAAATAACCCACCAGACATGTCAAACTGACAAGTTAAGTATGCATATAATCATTAAATATAAATAATTACACAAACTGGAAAAAATGTATGCTGCTGTAAGTCAGCATAATGGTTACCCATAAAGGGATAATGGCTAGACGAGACGGAAGACTCTTGTGATAAGCATATTTTAACACCAATCTTCTCATCTCCCAAGCTCCTCTCCATAGCACTTCTAATCCCCTTACTCCATTTTAATTGCCTCTGTTGTTATGTTTATTATTTATAGTCTCTTCATCTCCCTTACCTCAATGTAAATTCCACAAGGGCAGGGATCTTAGTTTACTTGAAATTATCCTAAGAATCTAGAAAGTCCCTAGCCCTATAACAAACATTCTATAAATCATTGTCGAATAAATGTATAATTTTCATTTCTGTGAAAATTATTTGCTTTTTCTCTATTTGGAAATTTTAAGACGCTCTTGTAATTTTTGATGTGCCCGATTATAAATTGTTCTTATATATTTCGCTGCACACTCTTACATCTCATGTCTTTCTTTTGCTCTGAAAAATGTTTTAGCATTATTCTTCAAATATCGTCTTCCCTCCAAATCAATGTCTCTATTTTGGCAAGTATATTTTTCATGTCCAATATTTCCATTTCTTCATAAGTATTTTGTATTTGTAATAGTGCCCTAATGTTTCCAATGACATATTATTGTTTTCGTCTATTTCATAATGTTTCTTCCAATAAGAGTAATTTCTTTGGCATAATTTATTATCTTTGCTTTATTTTTCTCATAGTATGTCTAGACATCTCATGATTATTTTTTTTTTACTGTGAGCTTATTTTTATTTCCTGCAGTTTATTAAATGTTACCCTTTGGGATATATAGTTTTGTACTAGGTTTTTGTGTGATTCTGTGTTGGCCTGCTTTCTTCTATTTTTCCTAGAACTTTCAGGGTTTTACATGGGAAGGGGGCCAGAAAACTGTGCTTATTTTGCTCCTTTGATGAAAACAAGAATTAGTCTTCCAAACTCTCTCTCGTTTCTGGAAAGCTACTTGTTTCTTGCTTCTGCATATAACCAGGTACCCTTTAACTCTCCTCCACCAAAAGTAATAAATATTTTTATACATGTTTCCTTATGGAACTGTATGGGAATTTTCTTGGGTTTATATGCAAAAACAATATTTTTGAATCAAAGTGTGTGTGTCTACAGTATTTACTCTCATGACCTATTACTAGATTGCTCTCTGGAGTGTGGCCCTATACTCCTACACTATCTCCTGCAGTATAAGAGAGTTTCTATGTTTGCATATCCCTACCAATATTTGGCACTAACCAGGTTTTTAAATCTTGCTTGCCTAATAGCCATACTGTAATAATATTTATTTCCATTTGTATTTATTTGATTAGCAATGATGCTGAGCATCTTTAATGTGTCAGTAGCATTTTATGACCAAGAGCATCTAGGGAATTTTTTTTCTTTTGGACTTAGACATTCCAAAGAATGAGAAATTTCAAGAGTGAGGGCAGCATTTGGAGGTAAGGTTAGAAACAAGAAACACAGAGCACAGGAAAGGATTTGGGGCCCTTAAATTTTTTGTGACAACCAACAATCAGAACATTGTCTGCAAGGTACAGTACAATTAAAATATGTGGTAAATTTGTCCACATAGAAACAATCAAATATTGCATATTGATCAAGTTCACCATGTGATGCATTTGTAAATACAAACCAGGGTAAGACAAAGTAAACAAACTGGAATTGCCAATCAGTAAACCTAAAATAACCCACCAGACATTGGGTTAACCCACCAGACATTGGGCAGGAAGTGTGTAACTATAAGCAGTTCTGGCATAGTGAGTTTTGGGATATTTGAAAGGATCCAAAGAATAATAGTCCATCTCCCAACCAAGTGCTGAACAAATTAAGGTATAAAGTAAGATAATCATTTATCAAAGAACCCGACATGTCACCTTTATTTTTTATAAGACTCATGTTGGAGAATGTGACTTACATCCCAGAATTAGATGAACTTTGATTCTCAAGCCCAGAAAAAAACCTCTTCACTGAAGGACCTGGAAAACGTTGGGTGTAAATGAAGTAGTACCAATGATTGCAGTCAGAAGGCAGTCTCCCTCCCACAGAAGGGAAGAAGAGTCTGGGCTACACTTGCCTCCCCAAATCCACCACCACATATGTTACTTTAGGTCTCTAAATGCAAAGAGTAAGTGGATGGATGGGGTCCATGAGCTAGTAAGGGCAAGGATGGTGTCCATGATCTAAGAGAATTGAGTTTCTTTGGAAGGAAGTCAGAAAGAAGCATTTCCCCCAACCCGCTCCCATCTCCCAGTTTCTCTTTCTAAATCTTTTGAACTCAACCATTAAGTATATAGTATACAAAGCCTGTGACTTATCCCTTGGGGATGAGAATAGCAATAAATCCAAACAGGTCTGCTGTACCTAATGTCAACCACTATCTTTAGGGTATTTTTCTAGGACTGCTGGTGGGCTGCACAGATTTTTCCCAGAAGTTTCTGAAATGTCTATAAAAAACCAATTTAATTAACTTTTAAGCCTCTCTGTGCCCAAGGCCAAAAGTTTACTCTGCAGTCTGAGGTGAGAGATGGAAATCTCACCTCAAATTATGTATGGCAGTATTATCCAACATAATCTATTCAAGGTTATGCCATGAAATCAAATGACATTAAATCACTCTAAAAATAAAACTTCAGCATTACAAAGATGCTTCAAATTTGCAAGTAAACTATTTTCATTTTAAAATTCACATGAAGAATTTAAACTTTAAAAATAAATTCTATTTGCAAGCTAAAGTCCACAGACATTAAAAAACCAAAGGGATTAAAGTTAGAAATCAAATTTTCTTGACCTTGCGAGATAAACTTCAAAGGAACAATGTTCCGATTTCTTCCTCCCAAGATTTCAATTCTGCTGTCCCTCAAATATATCTTAATGTGTTGGTGTAGTTCTTTGAGGAGCTGCAACCGGGACTGTCCCTGATTGGAAAAGGTCTCTGAAGTTACATCGATTCAATGTCACATCCGTTAAGAAACTCACTGTTACAGAAAAAAAAAAAAAAAAAAGTTAATAGGAAAGGAAAGACTGTCACAGCAGTGACCCATGTGCATGAAATTTAGAAAACAAACCATTATTCTTCGCACCCTAAATTGTTATCCCAAACTAGATAGTATTCCCCAAATATAACACCTGGAATAGCCACAGACTCAGTAATTTCAACTGTAGGAAGACAGAGAAAATAGTCTGTGCCAGTTGTGCAGAACCTGTAACCTGAAAACATGAAAAGATTTTGAAAAAAATCTCTCAGAAAGAAATTATGTTTTACATGACAAATGTATCATGTCTGAAGAGAAACCTCCAGTTCACCCTATTTGGTTTTTGCAGAGAATGGCATTTGAGAAATTGTCCGTTTCTTGCAAAGTTTAGTAATTTGCAACTGTAGTAACGGTAGTCACTAGCTGTATTTGGGGAACCTTTCTTTTACATCCATCCAAATCTCTTAATTTTGATTTCCTTTGACACCACAGTATTGAATTAAATGGTGTACTATCTAGTTTTAAAGCTACTAGATTTTCATATAATTAGGTATGTTTGGCCTAATGCCATATTGACTGTTTATGCACTCCAAAATAATTGCAACTTGCTAAAGAACTGCTTATATCTAAAACCTGTCTCCTGGAAAACTTCTCCAAGTAGAGCCAATTTGAACCAACTACTAGGAGGAATATTTTGAGCCTGTGAACAAGAACATGAGTCTGATATAGGCTCCTCCACAAATTCCTCCTTAGTGCTGACCTCAGACTGAAATTTGAGGCAGCAGATCTAATGTTGCCTACCCAAGATTGGCAGCAGCCCTTTACTATGCTGTCTGGCACATGCAAAACTCAGTGATGTTGCACTTGGTCAGCAGTGAACATTTCTTTGCCTGGGATAGTCACATCCTTGTCTCAGCTTTCCCATCAGAAAAAACCCACTGTGGCCCACCAGCATACTTTTTTATCCCCTCCTGACCAGCACATACGGACTAAGGTCAGTTGGCCAAGCTGCCACAGGGTTTATGCTGGATTCATCTATGCTACTAATATATTATTTGGCTCAGGCAATTCATGTGGTTCACTTGCCTTTAGTGAAGTCTTCTTCTTCCATAACTTGAATGAGGTCCTTGCTTCTTTGAAGACTTCTTTATGAAGACCTGTTTATATGGAAACAATGAAGTATGAACAACGGTAACATATTATAAGACCTCACTGGATCCTGGCCACACCGTTAAAAAACAACTGTGGGATTCTCCGCATGGCCTACTGCAATTCTCTAAGAGATAATACTAAGATTATAATATTTCACATGTTAGAAGGAAAGGCCCTAAACACATATACTACCTTGAAGCAGATTTTCCCCCTTATTATTTTGTTCCTTCAATTCTGACCATTTTTCTTATTTCTCAAAATTCTAGCCCCTAAACTGAGGTCAGCAAATTTTACTTCAGTAGGGGGCAAGATAGTAAATATTTTAGACACTGCAGGACAAGAAGTAAAATTGAGACTATTATATAGATACTTAGATAACTACATAAAATGTAATCATTCGAATATGTCAATGCCATTCTTAGCCTGTGAGGCATACAAAAGCAGACAGTGGGCTGGATTTGACCTGCAAGCTATAGTTTCTTTCACCTGCCATAAAGTATCCTATCCTAGTTACCTAAAATTCCATTTACATATTTTTTAAAAAGCCAGCCAGAAAATAGAACTAATCTTCCTTTAAAAGTTTAGTTACCATTTGCTTTTTCTAGTTTCCCATCACCTATTTCTAATCACATTATTTCTTCTACTTAGTGGCAGATTTAAATTACAAATGAGACCTTTATAAATTTAAAGTTTCAACTTCCTTTGTCCTTGATATCTTTGGCAAAAGCACTTTGTGTGAGACGTTCAACTACGTGGGTCATAAATACTACTAGAAAACCTGTAGCGAGTAATTAGTAAGTCCTCTGGCCCTAAGTCATAAGAAATTTGTACTTTATGGAAGGTATCTTCATTTAAATAGTAAGAAATATTTGTAAAATAATGAAGTAATAAAATTAAGAGATAAGTGCAAAAAAATCATTTTTAATATAGGAAAAGACTGATATTCAAATTTTGTCTCTTCAGTCTAAAACACCAAGCCCTCTACCTTAGTTATGACCACCCAAGAGCTCCAGGTTCTCTCCAGGGGTTATAATTTTACGTTATAAACTTCCTCAAAGTACACTCTCAGATCCATTACCTTGAGTGCAAACTTTGTTGTTTTTTTTTTTTTTCCGACAAAAAGTCTCATTCTGTTGCTAGGCTGGAGCGCAATGACGTGATCTCAGCTCACTGCAACCTCTGCCTGCCGGGTTCAAGTGATTCTCCTGCCTCAGCCTCCAGAGTAGCTGGGACTATAGGCATGTACCAACACACCCAGCTAATTTTTGTATTTTTAGTAGAGACAGGGTTTCATCATGTTGGCTAGGATGGTCTCGATCTCTTTACCTTGTGATCCACCCGCCTTGGCCTCCTAAAGTGCTGGGATTACAGGCGTGAGCCACCGTGCCCAGCCAAATGCAAACTTTCTTAATTTTAAAAGTATGCAAGTGAGGAGATGGATGTTGTCATTAAAGAGTCTGATTCCATTTTTGATGTTTTGCTGCTGAAAGTTTTCAAGTCCTAGCTATCTCCCCTCCTGACTTGTCCCATTTCTAGGAAAACTGATGAGAAAGCTCCATCTCCCTGTTTTAGCTCAGGGGGATGTTCAAACCACAAAAACCCTGCCCATAGCCCTTAATCACAACAAAAACCAAAGCCACTTCTCCCCTTACTCAAGCTATTTCAGACCAGCTTCTGTGCCTGCCTTGTCTTCCCAGAGAGCCTCATATGTGAGTAATGAATCTTTTCACATTTTCTTGGTGTGTGTGTGATATCATCAGTCTCAATTTCAAATCACCTTTAGGTATAGCGGTAAGTGGATGGGTGTTAACCCCCACCCATGTGGCAACAGCAGCTCTGCATCTGTTACTATAATTGTGTCAGCCCAGTGAAGGCCACCGTGTTAACAGATTTGTTTATTCATTCTCTTTCTAAGTTAAAATTTGACATTTTCTTCTGTATTTCAACCTACATGTATATCTGGTTCAAAATAAGTTCTCAAGTTTCTTTTTTTTTTTTTTTTGATACAAAGTCTTGCTGTGCCGCCCAGGCTGGAGTGCAGTGGCACCATCTCGGCTCACTGCAACCTCTGCCTCCTGGGTTCAAGCAATCTTTGTGCCTCAGCCTCCCAAGTAGCTGGGACTACAGGCGTGTGCCACCATGCCCGGCTAGTTTTTCTGTAGTTTTTTTTAAAGTAGAGATGGGGTTTCACTATGTTGGCCAGGCTGCTCTTGAACTCCTGACCTCAGGTGATCTGCCCGCCTTGGCCTCCCAAAGTGCTGGGATTACAGGCATGAGCCACTGCTCCCAGTTTCAAGTTTCTCTGGCCAAAAAAATAAAGTAGTCTCTTTCATTTGGGTTGAGGTTACATGCTAGCTCTGAAAGAGTCTGGAAGTGTATACTGTTCTGCTGCTCCCAAAATTCCCGAAGGATTCCCTCTAGCAACTCATCTGCACCATGATCTCTTTATGCCTTTATCTAGGTAGACACATGGTTCTCATCTTCTATCCAGAGTCTAAATTAATCCCATGTAACTTACCTCTTACTGTAATTATCTTATCTATATGTAGTGTCATTTTAACATAAAGTCACATCATGATCTCTTACATTCCCAATGAAGCAACATCATTGTCTGGGCTAAATACCTGGGGTTCATCTCCCACTGAGAAGTCTAATGACACAGACACACACATGTGGAGTGAGTAAGGACTGGAAATTTTAATAGGCAGAAGAAAAGAGAGAGAAGAGCAGCTGTCTCTCTCTTGTGATAGAGAGACATCCAAAAAGGGAAAAGCAGCAGATTGCAGCCGATTTTATAGGTAGGCTTGAGGAGGCAGTGTCTGATTTACTAGGACCCACACATTAGTTCAGCCAGATATGATGTTTACGTAGCACAGTGAAGGCTGGACACCCCACCCTAATCTTATTATGCAAATGGCCTTTCCATTCGGCCAGCCCCCTCTTGTCTGCTCCTTACTGTACACATGGCTGGCAAAAAGAAGGTGGAATCACCATTTTGATCATGCCTGGTCCCAGGTAGCATTTTTTCCTATAGGCACAACTGCCAGCATTCACCTGTGCCAGCTTCCTGCTTGCTTGTTTATGTTTGCAGCCCAATTGTACAAGTTGCTTTTTGTTAGAAAAGAAAACGATTTGGGGGCTGTTTTTCATGTAAAGAAAACCTTACCAAGGATTTCCATAGTCTCATTATCTGCCTAATTTCTTTTTAACTCCTAAATCACCTTTGCAGTAAGGAATTTTTCATCATATCTTTATCATCTCACTTAACTCTACATATTGTGTTGGAATATTCCTCTCTCACACTATTAGGTGACTAGGAGGGGGCTAATCTTTACATTTAGCATGCAGGCTGTTTTTATCATTCCATAGTGTCTGTCTCCATTGAGTTTCCCCATCACAAATGGTTTTAATTGGCCAGAAGCATGGAGAAAGCAACTTTATGTTTTCCCTCTGTGATGGTTAATACTGAGTGTCAACTTGATTAGACTGAAGGATGCAAAGTATTGTTCCTGGGTGTGTCTGTGAGTGTGTTGCCAAAGGAGATTAACATTTGAGTCAGGAGACTGGTAAAGGCAGACCCACCCTCAATCTGGGAGGGCACCATCTAATCAACTGCCAGCATGGCCAGAATAAAAGCAAGCGGGAAAACATGAAAGACTAGATAGGTTTAGTCTTCTGGCCTACGTCTTTCTCCCATGCTGGATGTTTCCTGCCCTCGAACTTCGGACTCCAAGTTCTTCAGGTTTGGGACTCGGACTGGCTTCCTTACTCCTCAGCTTGCAGACGGCCTATTGTGGGACCTCACCTTTGTGATCGTGAGTCAATACTCCTTAATAAACTCCCCTTTATATATATACATCTATCCTGTTACTTCTGCCCCCATAGAGAACCCTGACTAATACACCCTCAGTCTCCATTAAACTCATTCCACTAAAGAGCTCTGTTTAATCCTCCAAATGAAATTGTAATGAATCCCCTAGCTTTTTCAGTCACTCTCAGATAACAAATAACACAATTCCTGTCCAATGGCTCATTACTCCAAGCTCAATTCACCTGCTCCAGACTGCTTCAGGCTCAGAAGCCTGAAATAGGGAGAGCTGTGAAGGGGATCAGGATATGCCACTCCAAAATATGCCACTTTGGCAAAAAGAGTATTTTGAGCTGAGGATTATTACGAATCAAGATGCAGAAGAGTTTGCTGCCCTCCCCTTATCTGCCCAAAAGCAGGACATAAATTTATGTTTGCAAAGATGTCTCCCCCACAACCCCTTCCTCATACCAGAAAGAGGAGAGCAACTATTATCACTCAAGACAAAGTCAACAAGAAGGTAAGTTTGCATTAAAAGACCCTATGAAAATAACTGTTACCTTCCATTAGTTTCCTCATGTTTCCAAGTCACTTATCTGCAATTTGTCATCCCTCAAAGTTCAAACTCCTTTTCTTTTGTTAACATTACCATTTAATATAAGCCCCTGAGTCTAAACACTCCTTGAGTTTCACTTTTTCCCCCTGTGAACTCCCATGAATGTAAACATTAATAAAAATTGTATGCCTTTTCTCCTATTAATCTGTCTTTTACTAGTTTAAGTCACAGATTCCCAGATACTGAATATGACAGAGTAGAGGAATAGTTTTTCCTCTCTGCTAGCTGCTCTTGAGGATTCCTCAGACCCATCAACTTCCCAGATGGTAATAGTTTTTTCCATTGTCCACTTAGGACCCCATGTCTGCTTTCTATCTTCCAATGGTTCCTCCCTCTCTTGGAATCTTTTCACCACTCCAGATGGTCCTCTTTGTGGAGTCCCTTTAAATATTAACCCATATGTCTGCTGGGTCAACATCTAATACCCAAAAGATAGGTCCTTTTCCACAGCATGAATTACATCTCATTTTCTGTGCAGATCTTTCTCTGTCACCAGGCAGGCATCTCAAGTTTCCTGGCAAATTTCCTGGCAAAATTCACACATAGCCTCAATCTCTAGGACCTCCAAACTTGGAATACCACATCAACCTCTGTATGCTTCATTTAGAAAAGATAATAGCCTCTTCAGCCTCTCTCATGTAACCTGGATGTGGCCAACAACTGAAGGTTGGCAGAACAGCCTTCACAATTGCTCAGTATGTATTGTACCATATTTGTGATCCACCTCTTCCTTGCTCCATGCCTTAGTGGTACTTCTTTTTGGTTTTGGAGGCTTATAAGTAATCTCTGAGACAGCAGGAAGAGTTGTATTTAACATGCTATTATATTTGATAAAACAGAGATACCATGACCTTTCAAAGAGTAAGATATTATAGGCAGGGCTCAATAAAATAAAGCAGTGTTGTTGCTGTTTTTATTCCGCACTAGAGAAAATTAGGGGAAGACAAGATGTAGCTGCTTTGCTTTACCCAAAATGAAAATGGGCCAATGGAAAATCTTCTCTGGAGTGGGTTAGGTCTCAAGTTGCAGGCTTTCTATGCACAATGCCAGTTAAGAACTTGGCTCTGGAACAAGATAAATAGGGACACAATTCCCATTCTTCCACTTATTTCTTGTGTGATTTTGGACATTGTTTTACATTTTGATGTGCATTTTAACTACTAGAAGACTAAAAGGAGGGCTGGAAATCATTTTTCTAGTTATTCACAGTGTTTAGTAGACTTGTATCACAAGAATATATTTTAATATATGAGAATTTTATATATTTTGACTGCAAATTCCTTAACACCAAGTCTTCTTGTAATGTAAAATGAACTTTTACTACTTAATGGGAAATTTTAAGTTGGAGAACTTAAAAGGTTTTTTGTAATGAAAGAGAACAAACGAATCCAATATATCATATTTAGTCTTCAGTTTTCCCATGTATCAGCCTAAAAACAAAGAAAAAAATTATTTTATGCTATGAGTGTGCTACAGTTTGATTAACCACATATTTATTGAAGGATTTTTTTTTATAGTTTAGGGTGATTACAAATTAAGCTGCTGTAACCATTCTTGTATAGGTTTTTGTAACATAAAATTTTATTTCTCTGTGATAAATGCCCACAAGCATGTAACAGTACTGACTTCATGTTCGAGAAAAGCTCATTTGCTTGAAAATGATTACTGCTTTGTTTGAGTTTGTAGATTATTCATTAAAAACAGCCTTAGGAAAACTGGACCTTCAACAAAGATAAAAGAAAATATGCTGACCAACAACTCTGGAAATGGGCTGGCTGGCCTGAAAAGAATAGCCTGAGGTGCCTGCAGAAGGTTACCAGACATTGACCTAAAAAGCAATAATTAACTATCTGTCTGAGACTGTGCACATTTTACTAGAATGCTTTGATCATCATTTGTACTTCCCCCAATTTCCTCTTAAAAACCCCTAATGCAGAGACACAAATCAGAGAAGTGGTCTTTGAACATGAGTTCACTGCCTCCCCCAGGTTACCAGCTTCCAAAATACGGCTAACTTTCCTTTTCACCAAAGCTTGTCTCTTGAGTTTTGGCTTTCAAGTGATGAATGGCCAGACCTGAGTTCAGTTACAAGCATGATTATTGAGTCATATGGTAGTTGAATGTTTAATTTTATAAGAAACTGCCAAACTCTTTTCCAGAGTGGCTGTATCATTTTACGTTCTCACCAGCAATGTATGGAAGATTTAGTTTTCCTAAATTCTTATAGCATTTGGCGTTGCCACTATTTTTTATGTTAATCATATTAACATGTATAATGATATCTCATTAGTCTTCATTTGCATTTCCTTCATAGCTAGTGATGGGAAACATCTTTTCCTGTGCTTGTTATTTATACATCCTCCCGTGAAATATCTGATCATGTCTCTTTTCCATGTTCTAATTGAATCGTTATTTGTTGTTGTCATCATTTTATTGTAAACTTTTAAGAATTCTTTATATATTCTAGATATGAGTTTGATACCCAGGTATGTAACATGTAATACACATATTCCATTCTCCCAATCTGCACCTTGTTCTTCATCCACTTAACGGGGTCTTTTGTAGAGAAAGATTTTAATTCGGGGAAAATCTAACTTACCAATTTTTTTGCATCTGTGTGTCATGTTTTGCTGTCAAGTCTAAGAACTTCACCAAGTCCTAAATCCTGAATATTTTCTCATATGCTTTCTTCTAAAAGTTTGAGAGTTTTATATTTTACATTTAAATAGATAGTCCACTGTGTGTTAATTTTTGTATAAGGTGTGAGGTTCAGTTCCCTGCAAGTCTGTTTTCCTTTTTTTTTTTCAAAGTGTATTTTTTCCCTGTTCCAGACTGGGTAATTTTTATTGTTCTTTCAAAATCACAGATGTTTTTTATCTGTTCTCTCTATTCTGTTGTGAAACTCATTCTCTGAGTTTTCATTTTGTTTATTGTATTTTTTTTCAGTTCTAGAATGTCCATTTATTCCCTCTTTATATTTTTTATTTCTTCACTGAGATTTTCTGGTTTTTTAAAATTTGTTTCAAGTGTATTTACAATTGTTTGCTGGAGCATTTTTATGATGGCTCCTTCAAAATCCTATCAGATAACTCTAATATCTGTGTCATCACAGTGTTGGAATTTATGGATTGTCTTTTTCATTCCATTTGTGATCTTCCTGGTTTTTGGAATGATGCGTTGCTTTGTATTGAAACCTGAAGATTTGTGTGTTACATTATAAGACTTGAGATCTATTTTAAACTTTAACTGTTTTTGTTGTTGTTTTTTTTCTTTTTCTACATTGCTCCAGTTTGGGTAGGATAATGCTGTTTTGTTCCTGTTTTAATGACCTCCTATTCACCTTATTGGTAAGGGAGAGATTCCTGCCTAGAACCATAGAGATGGCTGAACACATGACACCCAACACTAGACAGATGAAATTGATAGCAATTTATTAGTCACATGTACTCACAGCCTGTGAAGGAGGACACCACATACTACACTATACCAGGTCACACTGATATTGCACTCAAAGACAGAATGAACAACCAGGGACTGTGGAAGGAAAGCTTGGTAGTATCAAGAGAGTGGTGTGCCCCCTGGTTCCTGTGAGAGAATATGATTGACTTGTTTGAATAATTCCAAGGGCTGGAATTGAAACCCACTACTCAGGGATAAGCAGGAACTTCACCTGATCCTCTTAAAGGGGGGATTGTTGGGCTAGAGGGCCTTATCTGCAGGAGCAGGGGGAGGGGAACATGTGGTTAGGCCAATTGAGGCCCTTCTGGTTTCAACAAATGTTAAGATCACACTTAATACTTGACCTTAATTTTAGGCCTTACACCATATTACTGCCAGGTGGAGATAGAATGTGGAAGGTCTTGGCCCAGCATGGTTGCTCACACTTGTAATCCCAGCACTGTGGAGGCCAAAGAAGATGGATCACTTGAGCCCAGGAGTTCAAGACCAGTCTGGCAACATAGAGAGACCTCAGCTCTACAAAAAAAAAAAAAAAAAAAAAAAAAAATTTAATTAGCCAGTGTAGTGTGCACACCTGTAGCCCAAATAGGAGACTGAGGTGGGAGGATCACTTGAGTTTGGGTAGTAGAGATTACAGTGAGCTGGAATTGTGCCACTGTACTCTAGCCTGGGTGACAGGGTGAGACATTGTCTAAAAAAAAAAAAGAGAGAGAAAGAAATGTGGAAGTCTAAGTTCCCCACTCAGCCTTAATTTATACCTGGGGAAGGGGAAGAAGGGCTCCTAGTTGCCACTGAGTGCAGGTGGTAGTTCTGGCTCTCAATAAGCCTCTGCTGACATAACCCTGGCTGGAAGAGTGAGGGGCACTTACTACTTCCTTCTGTGTGGCCTCCACTGACACCATGGGGTGGCCTTGTCACCTCTGGAAGCAGGTAAAGGTCCTAGTTTCCCACTCAGCCTTCAGTAACACCACCATGGCAGGGAGAAGGAGGAGCAGTTGGTTATCGCTGGATGGGAATGGCGGTCCATGCTCCCCATATGTTCTCTACTGACATGACCAGTTGGGGATTAAAGTATCAGTTCCCCCTTGGCCTTCTGGGAAACACAGCAAGCTGGGGAGGGAACCTCATCATAACTGGGCAAGGGAGGAATCCTAGGCTTCCCACCAGGCCTTTGTTGCTGGGGGTATAGGAGGGGCCACACTTTTCTCTATGATGTTTGATTACACTAGAGTAATTGTTGTCTAGAACTTTACTGGTATACTGCCTACTTTTTGGTTTTGCCTAGAAAAAAAAAACAAAAACAGGCTTTTCTTAAATTTTCCTTTTTGGCTGTGATTATTCACATTTCCAGGTCAATGGCTTTTCCACCACACAGAAATACAAGCATATATGAGGTTCTCAATTTGTTTTGTATCTAATGTCCCGGCCACTTAGCTGTACTTAGTGGGAGGAATGAGAAGAAATGTACCTCCTTCGTCTTGTTCAGGAATTTTTTTTCTCTATGTATGTATGCCTTCTTTTAACTCCTTTACAGTGTTTTTTGAGGGTTTCAGGAAATAGTGGGGTTAATATGTATGTTCAATCCACCATCTTTAACCAGGGCCCAATAACCTGCCATTTTTTTCTTCTCTCTGCTGCTTAAGATTAGTTTTCTCATTTTCTCTAGGTAATGTGCAAAATCCATGTGCATGATAGCTCCCATGTCTACATTACAGGGCTAGCAATTCAAAATGAGAAAAAAAAATTATTCTCTTGATGTCAAATTCCCATTCCCAAAGAATAAACTTATATTGACCTAGCTTAGGGTGAAGTCCATTTTTCAACCAATTAGCTTTGGCCAAAGGGTAAGGACACATTGAACAAATAAGGAAGTAACCATGCATATTAGAGTGGAAAGAAATTTCCAAAAAGGGGGCATTTGGAACTACAGCTCTGTAGATGTTACTATACCTAACATTAACACTGTGTTTTCTCTGGTCCATGTACTTTGCTTAGTACTTTACATCTTATTTAATCCTCAGAACAATCCTATAAAATAATCATGAATATTTCCTCCATTTTGCAAACAGGAAACTAAAATTATCAAAATTGGGTAATCCAGAGTGGCAGAGTGGGAGATTTGGACTTCCGTCTTACTGCACAGTCTAAGATCTTAACCATTTCTTCATGTTACCTGCAAGCAGAAAAGTGTGCTACCTCAAGGAAACACCATTTCCCATAAGATACAGACGTTTTTACATTTTCACTTTGAGTAGTAGAAGTCTATCTCCCTTGAGAAAGCAGACTGGCATCATGGAAATATTTCAAACTGAATTTGAAATTACTCACTCTTTACAAATCAAATAAACCTATTCAAAATAGTCATGCATGCATGTGCATGCACACGCACATATCCACACATCTCCTAAAGAGGGAAAAAATGTACTAAGCCTTTCAGTAAGTCAGATTTTACATAAACAACAGCAGTTTTTAAAATAGATGCCAATAAATTATCTCTGGCTTGCATTTGGAGAAATTAGGAATTCATTTCTTTATTCATTAATAAATACTTGTTCGTTTGTACAGATTCTACCATTGTAGGTTATATATAAATATTTATATATTTGGTTATAAATGTGAATGGTTATAGGAGAAATATAACAAACCTATAGCTACAATAATGGTAGAGAGTATCATAATTGGGATTAAATGCTATGAAGGAATAAGGATAAATTCCCTCTAGAAGGGAAAGATCGGGGAAAGTTTTCATAAAGAAGTGGCATTTTGGCTGAGCCGTGCAGACAAGGGATATAAATAAACACATAGAAATGGTGCTGTTACTCTGTTGCCTCACTTAACTGGGAAAATCTGAAGAACCACCTATTAAAGCTGAAATTAAAATATTGCTTATTTTCCTGCAACAGGCTTTACTAACTTTTACTAAGTTACTAATGGTGCGTTTGAAGGACTTCTTAAGGATACAGAGATCCTTCAGACTCCACAATATATGGAATCAGAGAGGGAGTTAGAAGATGATAATAATAAAATATTAATACTCTGTTCTAGAAATTATGTTTAAATGCTGCAGTAATCTAAGTTTCCATTAGCCCTAACTCTTCCTTTTTTAAAAGTTAAATGGGTCAGAAACTTTTTTTTTCTATCTCCACATAGCTCTTTGTCACAGATTAAAATTCAGCTTCATTGTGTGTCTTCATTTTTTTTTTTGTTTTTTTTTTTTTTTGCCCTCTATTCTGCCCTAGTTCATTGGTTTATTGTGCAATTTTTATGTTTTTATTTATTTATTTATTTATTAAGATCGGGTCTTGCTCTGTCACCCAAGCTGGAGTGAAGTGCGGTAATCACAGCTCACTGCAGCCTCCATCTCCTGGGCTCAAGCAATCCTCCCACCTCAGCTTCCAGAATAGCTGGGACTACAGGCATGCACCACTATGCCCAGCTAATTTTTTATTTTTATTTTTTTATAGTGGTCTCACAATGTTGCCCAGGCTGGTCTCAAGCAGTCCTCCCACCTCGGCCTCCCAAATTGCTGAGATTACAAGCATGAGTCACTGTGCCTGGCCTACCCTGTATTTTGTGTCCATCCAACACCCTCCTTGTTTATTTCTCTTCAAAGACTTTCTAATTCTTTCTCACTCATTTCCTTTGTCTCTTTTCTCCCCATCGTCTTTTTCTTTTCTTCTTTTTATCTCCTAATTTCTCATCATTCTTTGTTATCCTGGTCTCCCATGCCTATAATAAAATAATGCCCCATGCAAAGAATGCAGTGGTCCCAACAGACAAAATACTTAAAAGTACTTTCTAAATATCTTATTCGGTATACCCCAGAACTTAATCCTCGAATGTAATATCAGTTCTTTGAAATATTTATTTAGATGAAAAATATAAAACAGAGCTAATTACATATTTTTTCTACCAACTTAAAATGTAGTATCAAATCTTTAAAATGTTTATTTGGATTAAAAAGATAAAACAGAGCTAATTGCATATTTAACTTTTACCTAAATCTGAGTATTAGCCAAAGCCTTATCTTTATACAGCATTAAAATATTGCTTCTATAAGTAATTATCCTACTGCCTTTAGATACAAACTCTCTAGGTAAAATTACATCATGAAAATAAACATGTCTTAATCCTAAATTGTATGTTTGTTCTATGCCATTTTCTTAACATTAAATTAATGTTACTTTTTTTAAATGGAACGAATCTTTGCTAAATAAAGGGTTACAGAACAAATTTTATCCATAGAAAACGTCAAGGCCACAGTCTTTTTCAAATCAGGTCACCATAACAGGAGCTATTAGTCAAATACCGGTGGCAAGATTTTATCTTTTTGTTCTATGATGAAGGATATTGTGATTTGTGGTGTACACAGATGGAAAATTCACAGTTTAATGGACTTTATTCCAGAGTCAAAATGAAATAACATAGCGAAGTAACCCAAAAAATGAAGAGCTGTGGTTCAAAATTTTCTGCCAGTTTTGTCATTTGCTAACTCTGTGGACTGGTTGTTAGCTAACTCTCTTAAAAACAGGCCCATTTTTAACATAACACATATAGGGTTCTCGATGGGGATGAGTGAGGGCAAAAAGTGGGATGCGGGGGTGAAAATATCAGAATTATCTGGAAGATTTTTCAAACTATACACCCCTTTCGTGTCTTCCCCCACTTCACACACACTTGTGCACACACACATACTCCACCATACAGGTGCCCACCTCAGAGTCTGATATGTTCTGCCCTAAGGGACATATGTGAACCTCAGAATGGAAGAGATGAGGGCAGAAAAAAAGGAGATGAAAGGAGAGAAGGGCAGGCATGTGTCAATTGGTCAAACGTCTTCCAGGACATGTTGATATCCAATTCTTTCCTGCATTCTCCTTTCCTAGTGTCAACCACTATGATGGATGTCCTTGAAGGTTGTTCTCCCCCATTTCCAATAAGTTATGTCAATGAAGCAACAAATGTGACATGAGGTTTGTTCTGCAAATTATGGATACATGAAGTTTAAATGTGACATTTTTATTTGTTTCAGTTTTCATAGGTTACAAAGAACTTTAAAAGGAATATGAAGCTTATTCAAGTCATTCCTTAACTATTATTTCCTTAAAATCAATCATCATGTGTACTCCTCTCCTACACATAATTTATTTCAGTTTCAGTACAAATCACTTGCTTAAACGATCGGAATAACTAGCTGCCCAATGAGCTGTACAGTTTTGTGGGTAATGCACTGTACAGCTCCAGAGGGCCTTATTCACATTGTGTGAAAGTTGTCCCCTGATTTATATAGTGTACATCCTGTGCAGCTGTATGAATCAGCAATATTTACCCTTTTTATTTTTTTCTTTGTTTCACTTGTTATTATAAAACACTATAAGTTTTAAATTTGGTTTTGTTTTGTTTTGTCTTGTGTGTTATAACAAATGTTCAGGATAAGAAAACCCCAATGTCATTAGCTGTTAAGCAAAAAGTGAATATCTCCTCCTACCCAGTCATTCCTAATTTCTAGTCTCCCTACTTAACCACTATTAACAAATTTATATATATATATACACACACACATATATATGTTTCTATATATAAATACATACATACATGTACTTATTTCCCAATTTTGTATAGTGTGTATTATTATAAAAAGAGTGTATTCACTCTTTTTAAAATATTATTATAAATAGAATTATTGGAAATACAGAAAAACCCCAGACCTTACCACTTTTATAAACATAAACTCCTTTTTCTCTTATAATATTTTATTATGCAGAAGTAACCTTAATAACTTCAGAAAATAACTTGAACATGGTAATTATGATCTTTGGTTTTAGCTGTTATTGTCAGTTGTTCACAAGAACAAATGAATATGATTGCTGTGCATTTATAGCTCACTTGAACACTTATTGTAAGTTAAGGGCATCCACAATAATTGGAATGTCCCAGTCACTCTATACAACCAACAAAACATTCTATCCTTGAGGAAAAAGGCTAATAAAGGTGAGAGACAAGATCAAGCAAATTATTGAGCCATGGCATTAGGGCTGGTGTTAGAAAGAAATGATTAAACACATTTGAGTCCATGTGCCATATACTTTTCAGGGGTGGAGGAGAGAAAGAGAATCTTCTTTGTATTTCTCATTCTTGTCAGTTTCATTTGCCTAACCCAGTAAGAGGATCTTAAAGTTGCATTTGCTTTGGGAACTTCCACTATAATATTTTTGGAAAGATCTAGGGTTGAGCAAGATAGGTCTGCTCTGTGGTAAGTTGTGTTCAACACATGGCTTTTGATTACCTTCTAACTTGCTCCTCTCTCCAGTCTTCCATATCTCAGGGAATATACTGAGTTGCTCAAGCCATAAATTTAGGAGTCATTCTTGATTCCTTTTGTTCTATTACATCCCACCCCTCAACAAATTCTATATGCTCTTCCTCTAGAATTTATCCAGAACTTGTCCACTTCTCTCTATTTGCACATCTAGTGCATGCCAACATTATCTCTAGCCTGCCAAATATTCCCTGTTGGCCGCATGTTTCTACTGATGCTAACCTCCAGTCCATTCTTCACATATAGCCAAGATATTATTTTTAAGACAAAAACAGTTGGTGTTTTCCTACATCCAGAAAATGTGGTAACTAGCACCTTAGAGATGGAGTAAGAGAACTCCAAGGATTTAGAGAAACACCGCTAGTAAATCATGTAGTCTTCAGACAATTGTGATGATCTCTCTAAAATAAAGCCAAAGATGCTTACTTGGAGAAGTTTCCTAGAGAAATAAATGACTTGTTACTTACATACACCCTGTAAATTGTTATCCTTATCATGTGATCAGCCAATTTTAAAAGATGACATGAAACTTGTCCTTGACTTTACCTGAAGTGATCAATGTTACCACTTCAGCTTCAGAAGACATTCAGGTCACACTTAAGTCACTGACCAGGGTAGCTATGGATTGCACTCTACTTCTTTGTTGTAAGCCATGGTAGAGTCTGTATAACCACAGATACATTCTACTATACTTGCATTAGTGCTTCAGAAGTAGAAAAAGTTAATACAGAAACTTAAAGAAATAACCGCCTGACTTTCAAAAGCAGACCCCCTTGTTTATGTAGTTTGTTCATCTGGTTATGTCTAACACAGAGGGTATGGTTGAGGTTATTGGTTTGAGTTCTGCTGATATTAGCCTTAATTAAATGTTTTATAAAAAATATTGAATGTGTTTCGTCCCATTCTCTGTGGGTCAACTAAGCCAACTGGTAGTTGCCTACTGGTAGGAAAATTCCAGTAGGAAAACTTCTCCATAAATCAAAACAATTTATAAACAAGGAATAGATATTTTGGGGAAATAATTCTCCATAGCTTCCACATTTGTACACATTCTGCAAGCAGGGAATTATTTGTTCTTGACTACCCTTTCAAGAATTTTTAAATAGTGAACAGCCTTTGAAAATAAAGATAGTGTCACCATCCAGAGCAAAGTGTAGGTTTTCCAACAGTCTTGGAAGATAATGTCTCCTTCCAGAGCAAACAGCAAGTATGCTTACTGTTCAGCACTTTAAAAATAAAGTCACTTTGGAAACAAATGGCAGACGTGCTTATTGCTCATGATAAAAGATTTGGGTTCCCCCAGCTCTGGTTTTCTCTTCTATAATTAAACCGTGTACATAGTCATCCACTTGGGCCTATTCAAGTTGTGGGACTTAGAGGCAAGGGGAATTGACACAGATATGCTGATACTCATGCTGTTTGTTCTTCCATGAGTAATAAAGTCATTTGTCTCTAACTCATGAGTCTCATGTCCTCTGCCAGAAAACTTGAGACTGTGTAGGTTGTTACCAAGTAGAGTAGTCTTAGATCCTTCACAGTTGACAATGACATCGTCAATTTAAAATGTTTCCATGATTTCCCTATTACTCTTAAAAGTAAACTCCTTATCATGCTCTGTGTGGCCCATATCATCTAATTCCTTTCTACTTCTCTGGATTCTACTTTTGCTCTGCCCCACAACTTTATCTTTTAACTGACTTAAGATTTTCTTAATGTCACCTACCACAGATACCTAAAATGATAAATATATTTATATGAACAGGTTGGGAGATGTTATAAATGAAAGCCAATAAAGGTACATTTTACTTAAGTAGGGTGATAATTTTCTCTTCATGGACATGTGGCCTAGTGTTTTGATGCTATGCAATGCCCATGCCACTGGTATGTATTTTTAAGAAAAGGCAGAAGCTTGCTATGTTGCCCAGGCTGGCCTTGAATTCCTGGGATCAAGCAATCCTCCCACTTCAGCCTCCCATGAAGCTGGGACTGTAACTGTGTACTACCATGTCCAGCTGCACTGGTATGTATCATAATATTGTAGTTTCAGAATGAAGTACTACCCTGATAACTCCAAAGCTATAGCCTTAGGCAAAAGCCTTTCCACCAGAGATAACCAGTACTTTAAATGTGAGGGAAACAGAGTTACTGGGCAGCTAGAAGTGAAAAAAATCGTTACTTTAACACTACTAATAAAATATGCTCATAATATCTCTTATATGAACATCCTACCCAAATCTTTATTATTTTGGTAGATTCGTGGGGATGTCTTTACCGGGGAGCTATTTAGGGACATGACAGTATACAGTTGTGGTGGTAGAAGTGGTAAGCCAGTGGAAATAATTAACTAGGGGTTGAGACAACTGAGAACCCTGACATCGGAAATAACAGTGCAGTGGCATTTGAGGTGTGTTAGAACATGCTAAACCCAGGTTTTGGCCCTCTGCAGATAGCTGGCATGATGGCTCTTTGTTATGAAAGCAAGCAAAAAGGAGCAGCAGAACTGTCTTTATTCCTTACATAAAGTAATAACTACTATTCCATTCCTCTTGTTCTTCTCATCCACTTGGCAGTCAGTCTTTCCATAAAAACTCACCTAGACAGCAAGAAATGTTTGAAAGCACATGTTTGCAAGGTCCTCGGCTTTCTTTGCTGCAAAAGAAATAATTGCTTTGATGTTTGTATCAGTTTACTGCTGGGGTTTTATTGCTGCAAACAATTTGTTATGAAATTCTACAGAAGGGAAAATTACTCTGCCTGCCCATCCATCTAATGTGCCTCCCACCACTGCCACTACACACATATCACACACATTTATAGTCTCCTTGGAATCATCAAAACTGAAAGGTTCAGAGCAGCCATAGTGCCCATCAAACTCATGCATCTGCATTTTAGGTCACACTGTGCTTATGAGCCTCTGAATAAATGAGAATCAATCACCTTGTTTAAAGTATAAAAGCCTTATTTCTTGTGTTTGAAACTGTCTTGTCACCACGCACAATGCTTTGAGCCCAGTAGTTGCTCACTGTTTTTTTTATTTTTATTGTGCATTTGTCATGTACAATATGATGTTTGAAGTATATAAAAATTGTGAAATAGTTAAATCTAGCTAATTAACAAAAGCATTACCTTATATAGCTATCATTTTGTGGCAGGAACACTTACCCACTATCTTTACGTTTTTCAAGAATACAATATATCATCATTAACTCTAGTCAATGTGCTATATGAGAGATCTCTTGAACTTATTCCTCCTATCTAACTGTATGTAGGATGAGGCATACTTCATTCTATTTTGCTTCACTTTATTGTGCTTTGCAGATACTGTGTGTTTTTACAAATTGAAGATTTGTGGTAAGCCTGCATTGAACAAATCTAACGGCACCATTTTCCAGCAGCATATGCTCACTTCATGCCTCTGTGTCACATTTTGGTATTCTTGCAATAGTTCAAACTTTATGATTATTATTTTTATACCTGTTATGTTGGTCAGTATTCTTCAATGTTACTACTGTAACTATTTTGGGGCTCCAAGAACCACACCCATTTAAGACGGCAAACTTAATAGATAAATGTGTGTTTCTAATTGCTCCACCCACTAGCTATTCCTCTGTCTCACTCCCTCTCCTTTGGTTTTCCTATTCCCTGGGACATGACAATATTGAATTTAGTCTAATTAACTCTACAATGGCCTCTAACAGTTCAGGTGAAAAGAAGAGCCACACATCTCTCGCTTTACACTTGATCTTAGCCAAATGGTTGAGAAGCGATACATCTCTCACTTTAAATCAGAAGCTATAAATGATTAAGCTGAATGAGGAAGGCATGTTGGAAGCCAAGACAAGCCAAAAGCTGGCCTCTTGAGCCAAACAGTCCAATTATGAATATAAAGGAAAAATTATTAAAGCATATTAAAATTGCTAGTCCAGTGAACACACAAATAATAAAAAAGCAAAACACCTTCATTGCTGAATGGAGAACGTTTGAGTGGTCTGGATTGAAGAGCAAATCACCCACAATATTTCCTGAAGCCAAAGCTTGACCCACAGAAGGTTTCTAACTCTCTTCAATTCTCTGAAGGCTGAGAGAGGTGAGGAAGAAAAGTGTGATATTAGCATATGTTCGTGAGGTTTAAGGAAAGACACTGTCTCTGTAACTTGGAAGTGCATGGTGAAGCAGCGAGGGCTGATATACAAGCTTTAAAAAGTCCTTCAGAAGACCTAGCTAAGATCATTGAGGAAGACAGCTACCTTAAATGACAGGTTTTCACCATAGCTGAAGCAACCTTCTATTGGAAGAAGATGCTATATAGGACTTCCATAGCTAGAGAGGAGAAGGAAATGACTGGCTTTAAAGCTTCAAAGGACAGGCTGACTCTCTTATTAGGGGCTAATGCAGTTCTTTGCTTTAAATTGAAGCCAATGCTCATTTACTATTCTGAAAATCCTAGGGCCCTTAAGAATGATGCTAAATCTACTCTGCCTGTTTTCTATAAATAGAACAACAAAGCCTGGACAACAGCACATCTGTTTACAGTATGGTTTACTGAATATTTTAAGTCCACTGTTGAGATCTACTGCTCAGAAAAGAACATATTCCTTTCAAAATGTTACTACTCATTGACAATGCACCTAGCCACCCAAGAGCTGTGATGAAGATGTGGAAGGAAATTAATGTTGTTTTCATGTCTGCCAACACCAACATCCATTTTGCAGCCCATAGATCAAGGAATCATTTCAACTTTTAAGTCTGATTATTTAAGAAATACCTTTTGTAAGGCTATAGCTGCCATAGACAAAGAGTCCTCTCAGGAATCTGAGAAAGATAAATTAAAAACCCTCTGGAAAGGACTCACCATGCTAGATGCCATTAAGAACATTTGGATTCAAAGGAGGAAATCAAAATATCAACGTGAACAGCAGTTTGAAAGAAGTTGATTCTAACCCTCCTGGATGACTTTGAGAGGTTCAAGCCTTCAGTAAAGGAAGTAACCGCAGCTGTGGTGGAAATAGTAAGAGAACTAGAATTAAATGTGGAGCCTGAAGATGTCACTGAATTGCCACAATCTCAGGATAAAATTTTAATGAATGAAAAGTTGCTTCTTATAGAGGAGCAAAGAAAGTGGTTTCGTTGAGATGGAATCTAACTCCTGATGAAGATTTTGTGAACATTGTTGAAATGACAAAAATGGATTTAGAGTTTACATAAACTTAGTTGCTAAAGCAGCAGCAAGGTTTGAGAGGATTTATTCCAATTTTTAAAGAAGTTCTACTGTGGGTAAAATGCTATTAAACAACATCACATGCTACAGCAATGTGGCAAATTTCATCACTGTCTTATTTTAAGAAATTGTCACAGTCACCCCAAACTTCAGCAACCACCACCCTGATCAGTCAGCAGACATCAACATCAAGGCAAGACACTTTATTGCCAAAAAGATTATGACTCATTGATGGCTCAGATGCTCATTAACATTTTTTAGCAACAAAATTCTGTGGGGTGTTGGGGAGTTTTGTTGGTTTTTTTTCTTTTTTTTTTTTTTTCCGAAATAGAGTCTTACTCTGTCACCCAGGCTGGAGTGCAGTGGCACCATCTTAGCTTACTGTAGCATCAAACTCCAGGCCTCAATCAATTCTCTCTACTCAGTCTGCCAACATGCCGGGATTATAGACATGACCCACAATGCCTGCCCAATAAAATATTTTTTATTTTATGTATGTAGTTTTTTTAGACATAATGCTATTGCACACTTAATAAACTACAGTATGGTGTAAACTTTACTTTTATATGCAGTGGGAAACAAAAAATTCATGTCACTCACTTTATTGCAATATTTCTTTTATTTCAGTGATCTGGAACAGATCCCACAATATCTCTGAGATCTGCTTAACCAATATCCCCCCATTTTCCCTCCCTCCTAACCACCCCAACCTCTGGTAACCAGCAGTCCACACTATACTTCTATGAGATCAATTTTTTTAGATTCCACATATGAGTGAGATTATGCGGTATTTATCTTTCTGCGTCTGGCTTATTTCACTTAGCATAATGTTTTTCAAACTCATCCATGTTGTCACAAATGAGATTTCATTCTTTCTATGGTTGAATAGTATTCCATTGTGCATATATACCAAATTTTCTTCATCCATTCATCCACTGATGGACACTTAGGTTGGCTCCACATTATGAATATTATGAATAGTGCTATTGTGAATAATGCTGCAATAAATGTGTGTATAGAGATAGCTCTTCAACATATTAATTTGATTTCCTTTGGATATATACCCTGTGTTATATAAAGTGTTAGCACCAGAGAGATGAGCAGAATGAGTAGAAGTTAACCAGGCGAAGAAGAGGAGGCCATGTCCTTCCTGAATGATAGAGTAGTACATTCTGAGTCCAGAGAAGATTAGGCAATACATACAAAACTAAGTGAAAGCCAGCCACACTGGAATGTAGAGTGTGCAGAGGGAAGTGGCAATAAATGAGCCTGGGTAGGAACCTGGGCTCCCTTTCCATGAGCCAGTCATTGCAGGGATTGCAGTAAGCACTTACCATAAGTTGAGCTTTAACCCAGCATATCTGGGGAGCTAAAGATCATATCTAAGAAAGGAATATCCTAATGCACACCCCCCACAAATAACTACCCTGTCCCAAAGTATCCATGTCCCCCAGTGCTGTGCAGACTGGGTTTTACAAATGGACTAGCAGGTTATGAGATGTTTTTCAGGTGATACCCTAAATCTTATCATTAGAGATTGATTCTTCAGGATTAACACTTGCATTTGAAATTCAAATAGATTTGAGAAAGCTCAATCATTACATTCTTAGTTCTTTGTTATTTTACGAGAATTAAAAGACAGTGTTCTCTTTTGCTGACAACTAGCTATTATCACAGGAATGGAAGAACAGAAATAATGATGGGAAGAGGAGAAATGAACACTTTTGAGCCTCAAGCAATGCCCAAAGGTGGCATCAAGGCACTAGTGCCAATGGAGGTGCACCAATATATAGGAAGACACCTCAGAAAGGGGATTTGGGAAAAGGCTAAAACTGAAACTAATTTGTAGCTGTATCAATAGCTATATCTAAGTCCATTTTGTAAGCACACTTTTTTTATTATACTTTAAGTTCTAGGGTACATGTGCACAACATGCAGGTTTGTTACATATGTATACATGTGCCATGTTGATGTGCTGCACCCATTAATTCATCATTTACATTAGGTATATCTCCTAATGCTATCCCTCCCCCTCCCCCCACCCCACAATAGGCCCCCGTGTGTGATATTCCCCTTCCTGTGTCCAAGTGATCTCATTGTTCATTTCCCACCTATGAGTGAGAATATGCAGAAGCACACATTTTTTTAACAGATACGAATAAGTAGTTCCTTTGTTTTTTCACTCCACAGGTCTTAACTGGGGAATCCATTGCGTGTTGAAAACAATGCAAATCTCTAAAGATAAAAAAAGAGAGAGAGAGAATGACACAGCTTCTGTACTCAATGAGAGAAAGGATTACCAGGTGTGATAAGAGTTCCTAACTAACTCAACTAGAGAAGAAAAGAGGTCGGGGAGGCCACCTCAGTGGCAGTGGTATCTGCCCTGAGTTTCTAAAGCAGAGTTATTATGATGGCGAGAATGGTGATATGATTAAAGAAAAGAGTCCTATTCTTGAGCAGTTAATAGCTAAAAATAAAGAGGGTGCAAGGTGTGAATTCAGAAGTTTGGACCTGTTGGTAACATGACTTGTAGATATGCTTGCTATAAAGGTACATAGAATAAGATCAGAAGAATGATGTGTAGAGATGGTTGTGGAAGACAGAAGTAGAAGGTCAACAGGCAATTGGCAGGACACCAGAAAGAAACCTAAAAGGCACATACTTAGTTCAGAATTATAGCACATTTGGGGGAAAAAAAAAAAAAAAAAAAAAAAAAAAAGGTGATGTCTCAAAACTGATATTGAAATAAATCACATTAATTGAAGAAAATAAGTTGATCTTAAATCTGTTTGCTAACTATGATTTTCAACAAGAGACTTGCCAGGAAGTAATTTTACTCAAATCCTTATAGATTGAGAGAATTAAAAATAGAAACTTTTCTTTCTGTTAATGCCATTAGCTGACAGCTAATGAGATTGAAAGTATATGATATAATAAACTTATTCATAAGCATCCTAAACTTGTATTATTTAATATAACTTTCAAAACAATGTCTCCGTGTTTCTACTTTGAGTAACTCAGCTGTGACCTCTCTTCATACCATTAAGGAACTTCTACTTATCCAGTCCAGAAAACCAAAGCTTTCTGTTCTCCCTTACTCAAGAGTTGTTTGTTTAATCCAATTTAATATGTTGACCACAGACCATGTAGGTAATTGTAAAAGACCTACTCTCAGGTTTTCACTGGCAGAACCTGAGACAAGATCCACGGAGACAAATGTAGACCGTGTTGTTTCTGTGGCAGTTTCTGCTTGGTTTCTATTAGGTTGATGACTGCATGGCTTCCTGGTTTCTCTTGCTTCCAGTTTCTCTTTTCCTCTAGGCTGCATGCTTATTTGTTCTGTTTTTGTTTGGTTTTGCTATGATTTTGCTTTTATCTTTTGCTAAAGATCAGCAGAAATGCATATTTTTATTAGCAAAGGTTCAGCACCATGCAGACGTAAACAATTAAGAGGTATAATTTCATGAATTTTGTTGTCACAATAGAGAGAAATCAGAAGGAGGAGATAAATGGTGAGCAGCCAGTGCATCCAGGCATTGAGAAATGTTCCAAATAGCAGGGGGCCAAATGTGAAAGAACAACAAAAGGGGAAAGAGGAGATAGGCAAAACAATCTGGCTGAGCACTGATGGATCCTTAAAAGTTCTTGCCCTTGACTTTACACATTTATTTCTTATGAATGGTGGAACATTTTCTTGGACACTAATAGGTCAAAACATGAATGCATCTCCACTCTGCTCCCCTTAAACCTGTCTTGCTGTGTAAGTGAACCATACCCTCATTCTCCCAGAGCTGTACTGCTTCTTTAGAAACCATGGAAACCTCACTCTTCCTCCACAAGGTTACTAAGTTCTGTATGCATATGTAGGGCCTCTTATTCTCCCCGGATCATTTCCAAAGCCAACACTTGAATTCAAGCCTTTAGTATCTCTTATCAAACTTCAATTCAATCTCCCAGATTCTGAACTCACTCATGCTAATCCATCCTACAGAATCTTAATAAATGATTTGATACAAATCACTGTCAAGCTCCTGCTTAAAACCTTTAGCTGTTTTCCTCCTGCCTGACATGTTAAATGCCAACTTCTCTGCTTGAATGTAAAGCCTCACACAACATGGCTCTGACTCGCCCTTCCAGGCTTTGTTCTGACTGCTCCCCTTTGTGTTCTCAATGGTCCTATCCCAGAGATAAATCATTCCCTCTTGCTGGAATGTCCCCTTTATCATTCTCTCTCAAAATCCTTCCCATCCATCAAGGCCCATGATGATGGCTAACATGCTCACATCTTCTCCCCTCCTCTGAGCTTCAGTAGTACTTTGTGTGAATGTCTCTGAGGGTACCTACTTTATTTATTTTATTTTTTATGTATTTTTTGTGGCTGTCACTTTTCCTGCTAGGTTTTAGTTAGATGAAACAGTGAGGATGTGATTAAAAATATGAGTTTAAATCTTTGCCCCTTAACTCCTGTGGGGCCTTGGGCAATTACTGGACTTAAGACTTAGTTTTCTCATCTGTAAAATGGAGATGATAACAGTATTTGCTTCATACAATTGTTGTGAAGATTATATAAATTAATACATGTGAAACATATGAAAGAGTGCCATAATAAGTACTCAAAAGTGCTTAATTATTTGTAGTATTTATTTTATCTTTATAACTCTCACAATGTCAAGAATATAGCTTTGTATATAGCAGATATTAAAAAGACAGTGTAGGCAAAGGAGAAATGAAATCACTGAAATAATGACAAGAAAAAGCAAAAAAGAAGGAAGCAAGAAGAGAGGAAGGAAGGAAGGAAGGAAGGAAGGAAGGAAGGAAGGAAGGAAGGAAGGAAGGAAGGAGGCAGGGAAGGAAGGAAGGAAAATGTTAAAGCTAAAAAAGAGAGGAGTTACATTAAAACCTTTTAAATACTAAATTTGGACAAATAAGTTTTGTCCTAGCCTGTGCTTCCATAACAACATATCAGTCTGGGTAATTAATGAAGAAATAAAATTATTTATCACATTTCCAGAGGTTGTGAAGTCCAAGATCAAGGTGCCGGCAAGTTCATTATCTGGTAAGAGTCTGGTCTCCTCCTCCAAGATGGCACCTTGAACACTATTCTCCTCAGAGTAGAAGAATGCTGTGTCCTCTATGGCATAAGGTGGAAGGGTAAAAAGAGACAAAATCCCTCTGTCAAGTCCTTTTATGGGGTACCTAACCCCATTCACAAGGGAAAAGCCATTATGGACTAATTAACTCTTAAGGGCCATATCTCTTAATAGTATTATATTAGTCATTTGGCCATTAAGTTTGAACACCCGAATTTTGGAGGGGACACATTCAAACCAGAGCACATTTCTACTGCAGTAAGAGGTGCAAGGCCTGAAGTATTTTTTCAATATAATGCAAAGAAGCAGTGCTTCACCATAATACAATGCATATTTTTTCAATATAATGAAAAGAAGTAGTGTTTCACCATAATATGATGCATTAGTTATACAAAGGACATTCACATGGCTTATTTCATACATAGGACAGAAAGTACTTAAGCACAAAATATGGAGAAAACCATGTACTAATATTTCTCTGGGGCACTGTATTACTTCACTGGACAAATCCACTGAAAACACATGCACACACACATACACAGACACAAAGAATCACAAACAAGCACAACTCCACAAAGTTTACCATCTACTTCATCTCAATGTTCTGAAGATGGGCTGGTTGATGATAGTTCACAACTCCATAAATGAAAACAACATGGCACTATGTCCTGAGCAGATAAATTTCTTCTTATTCAAAAGACCCTTGGATGGCTTAAGGTTTGTATAAATAAACAAATGACATTTTCAAAGTCAGCTTCAAAATGCATTAATGTAGCAGCATGTAAATTTTCTGCTTTCAATCACATTTAACATGACAAGAATAAATGAGAATTATTGGAAGTGCAGGAGTCAAATCACAATTCGGAAACTGCATGTTAGGTATGCTAAGTAAATTGAACAAGATTGATATCCAAGTGAATATTAATACGATCAGAAAACTCTGAAAGATGAAGGAGCTAAAACAATGGAGGGAAAACAAAACAAAATGGACAAAAGAATTTTAATACAATTTTGTTTGAAATTGAATGAATAACTATAGGGAAAGAATTACCTATCACTTTAGAATTTTTTGTATAATAAGATTACCATAAAATGACAGCCATGTAATACGTAAGCTTTGAAATATGACCCAGTATCTAGCTAATAAGGCTATTTCTCTCTACCATGAGAATGTTTGGAAAGACACAACATAGCCAAAAGTAAATTAATAATCCACTTTCTTCGTCACCCCTAAACCTACTGTCTTCTACCTTCTGCCTAAAATGCCCCTCCAGTTGTGCCTGTCCCAGCTACCCTCACCACCATAGTGCACCTAGAAATGCCTTCTCTTCTCTCAAGGCTCTGATCAAGACACATAACTTCTCTCACTGCCCCAAACACACTAATTTCTTTCCTTGAAAACCTACAGCACTTTTCAAAAAGTTAAATAGCCCACTAAAGTGTCTGACTTTTCTGTCCTCCTTACCAGCCTATAGCAGAGGTTTACTCAAAGTTTCTCTGTTCCCAGCAGCTGCCCCTTCCTGTGGCCATCTTCTCTGCCTATCTAAATCCTGACCTTCAGGTTTAGTTCAAAACATCTGTCTCCCAGGAAGCCTTCCCTGAACCCCTGGCCTGATTCACACGCCACTCCTCAGTGCTGTGCACATTTCTCTCGCAGAATGTAACATGTACTGAAATGATCGATTTGCCTATAGTCATTAGATTATAGTCATGTTTCTCCATATCGATATCTGTAGCATCTAACATAGTATATGGTCTATTGGGTGCTGAGTAAATGACTAGCTGAACGCCTTATTTCTTAGCCATAATTAATTCATTCTGTTACTTTCCTTATGGGAAGAGGTGGTAAATAGGAAAAAAAATTTTAATTCTGAAAGGTTATTCTCTTTGCAATAACAATTGCCTTTTGTTAATCATCTCTATTGTTTTTGCACATGATAATAATAGGAATTATTTTATAACTGAAGTCTCAGAAATCATCTATAACAAACTGTACAAAAGCACAAAGATAATATGTCAATGACTCAAGGACACTGAAAACTCTATGTGTTCAAAAACAGGCTCAATATTTTTTCTTATAGTGCACTTCCATCTTCTTGTATGGTCAATGTATTAGGCCTGTTTTGGAGTGCTTGCCTATGACAGTTAGTTTTATGTGTCAACTTGGCTAAGCTATGGTCCCCTGCTATTCAAAAACTAACCTAGGTGTTACTGTGAAGGTTTTTTGTAGATGTGATTAGCATCTTCCATCAACTGACTTTACGTAAAGGAAATTATCCTCAATTTTCTAAGGGGGCCTCACCTAAACAAATGAGAGGCCTGAAGAACAAAACTGAGGTTTCTCTGACAAAACAGAAATTCTACCTGTAGACTGCAGTATCAGCTCCTGCCTGAGAATTTCCAGCCTGCCCTTCTTGATAGCCTGCCCTATGGATTTCAAATTTACCTAGCCAGTCCCCATAATGGCATGAGACTTCCCTGTGATAGATAGATGATAGATCGATAGATTGATAGATAGATCGATAGATCGATAGATAGATAGATACATACATACATACATACATACATACATACATACATACATATATACATAGAGCCCTACTCATTCTGTTTCACTGCTAGAACCCAGATTGATACCTTGCCCTACCCATATTTCTTTTTCAGGGAAATTATTCTCATTCACAGGTCCAATTGCTTGGACACTAGATCATATGACCATCCCCAGCTCTCCCAGACACTATTGTTTAGACCTAGGCCCCAGATGCAAAGGAAGCTATCCATACCCTCGCAGGCAATCTAATTTACTTTGACTTGCTTGAGAAGAATGAAAACAATGAATTTAATTTTTTTCTAGGCATTTAGAATTATGACAAGCAGTATATAGCTAAGGGTCAGAGTGACTGAAGACTAAATACACAAAATAATTCAAGTTATAGAAAATAAAGAATCAACGGAAGTATAAAGAAAAGTAGAGACATTAGGAGGGAGGGAGGGAAGGAGGGATGAAAGAATAAAAAAGAGAAAAACAAGAAATTTTTGTTAATTTAGTTCCTTGGTCCCTGTATTAGTCCATTCTCATGCTGCTATAAAGAACTACCTGAAACTGGGTAATTTATAAAGGAAAGAGATTTAATTGACTCACAGTTCCACAAGGCTGGGGAGGCCTCAGGAAATTTACAATCATGGCAGATGGGAAGCAAACACATCCTTCTTCACATGGTGGCAGGAGAGAGAAATGCGGAGCAAGGGGGGAAAGCCCCTTATAAAACCACCAGATCACATGAGAACTCACTTACTATCATGAGAACAGCATGGAGGAACCACCCCCATGATCTAATCACCTCCCATGAGGTCCCTCCCCAACACATAGGGATTATAAGTTGGATTACTATTCAAGATGAGATTTTGGGTAGGGACAAAGCCAAACCATATCATTCCACCCCTGGACCCTCCCAAGTCTAGTGTCCTCACATTTCAAAACACAATAATGTCTTTCCAATGGTACCCCAAAGTCTTAACTCATTCCAACATTAACCCAAAGTCTTATCTGAGACAAGGCAAGTTTCTTCCACTTATGAGCCTGTAAAATTAAAAGAAAGCTAGTTACTTCCTAGATACAGTTGGGGTACAGGCATTGAGTAAATGTTCCCATTTCTAATGGGAGAAATTAGCCAAAATAAAGCCAAAATACAGTCCCATACAAGTCTGAAGTCCAGCTGCACAGTCATTAAATCTTAAAGTTCCAAAATGATCTCCTATGTCTCATATCCAGGTCACACTGATGCGAAAGGTGGGCTCCCATGGCTTTGGGCAGCTCTGCCCCTGTAGCTTTGTAGGGTACAGTCTCCCTCCAGGCTGCTTTCACAGGCTGCCATTGAGTGTCTACAGCTTTTCCAGGCACATGGTGCAAGCTGTTGGCTGATCTACCATTCTGGGGTCTGGAGGACAGTGGTCTTCTTCTCACAGATCCACTAGGTGGTGTCCAGTGGGAACTCTGTGTGGGGGCTCCCGTCCCACATTTCCCTTCTGCACTGCCCTAGCAGAGGTTCTCCATGAGGACTCTGCCCCTGCAGAGTCCAAACTTCTGCCTGGATATCCAGGCATTTCTATATATCCTCTGAATTCTGAGTGGAGGTTCTCAAACCTTAATTTTTGACTTCTGTGCACCTGCAGGCCTGACACTACATGTAAGCCACCAAGGCTTGGGGCTTGCACTCTCTGAAGCAACAGCCCAAAATGTTTATTGGCCCCTTTTAGCCATGGCTGGAGTCGAAGCAGCTGGGACACAGCATGCCATGTCCTAAGGCTGTATAGAGCAAGGGGGTACTGGGCTTGGCCCAGGAAATCATTTTTCCCTCCCAGGCCTCTTGGCCTGCTGTGATGGAAGGGACTGCTGCAAAGGTCTCTGACAAGCCCTGGAGACATTTTCTCCATTGTCTTGGCAATTGGCTCTTCATTACTTATGCAAACTTCTGCAGCCAGCTT
The DNA here is from genome assembly GCF_037993035.2 of Macaca fascicularis. Lineage (NCBI taxonomy): Eukaryota > Metazoa > Chordata > Mammalia > Primates > Cercopithecidae > Macaca > Macaca fascicularis. Next base: position 35,908,256 of record NC_088385.1, on the reverse strand, counting down.
GAATTTCTCCTCAGAAAATGGGTTTTTTCCTTTCTATCTCATGGTCAGGCTGCATGTTTTCCACACTTTTTTTTTTTTTTTTTTTTTTTTTTTTTTTCCAGACAGAGTCTCTCTCTGTCATCCAGGCTGGAGGGCAGTGGCGCGATCTCAGCTCACTGCAAGCTCCGCCTCCTGGGTTCATGCCATTCTCCTGCCTCAGCCTCCTGAGTTGAATAAGTAATGAAGAGCCAAATGCCAATTGCCAAGACAATGGGGAAAATGTCTCCAGGGCTTGTCAGAGACCTTTGCAGCAGCCCCTCCCATCATAGGCCAAGAGGCCTGGGAGGGAAAAATGATTTCCTGGGCCAAGCCCAGTGCCCCCTTGCTCTATACAGCCTTAGGACACGGCATGCTGTGTCCCAGCTGCTTCGACTCCAGCCATGGCTACAGGCACCCACCACCACGCCCCGTTAACGTTTTGTATTTTCAGTAGAGATGGGGATTTCACCATGTTAGCCAGGATGGTCTCGATCTCCTGACCTCGTGATCTGCCCACCTCGGCCTCCCAAAGTGCTGGGATCACAGGCATGAGCTACCATGCCCAGCCAATGTTTTCCAAACTTTTATGCTCTGCCTCCTCTTGAATGCTTTACCACTTAGATATTTCTTCTGCCAGTTACCCCAAGTCATCTCTCTCAAGTTCAAAGTTCCACAGATCTGTAGGGCAAGGGAAAATATGACACCAATCTCTTTGCTAAGCATAGCAAGAGTCACCTTTGCTCCAGTTCCCAAGAAGTTCCTCATCTTCATCTGAGGCCACCTCAGCCTGGACTTCATTGTCTACATTCACTTCCAGCATTTTGGTGAAACCATTCAAGAAGTCTCTAGGAACTTCCTAATTTTCCCACATTTTCCTGTCTATGGAGCCCTTCAAATTTCTAGGAAGTTCCAAACTTTCCTACATTTTCCTATCTTCTTCTGAGCCCTCCAAACTGTTCCAACCTCTGCCTGTTACCCAGTTCCAAAGTTGCTTCCACATTTTGGGTTATCTTTATACCACCCCACTCCCTCAGGATGAATTTACTGTATTACTCCATTCTCACTCTGCCATAAAGAACTGCTTAGGACTGGGTAACTTACAAAAAAAAAAAAGGGGGGGGGGGTTTAATTGATCACAGTTCTGCATGGCTGGGGAAGCCTCAGGAAATTTGCAATCATGGCAGAAGGGGAAGCAAACACATCCTTCTTTACATGGTGGCAGGAGAGAGAAGTGCAAAGTGAGGAGGGGAAGCCCCTTATAAAATCATCAGATTTCATGATAACTCACTCATTATCATGAGAACTGCATGGAGGAACCACCTCCATGATCTACTCAACTCCCATGAGGTCCCTTTTCCAACATGTGGGAATTATAATTTGAATTACAATTCAAGATGAGATTCTGGGTGGGAACACAGTCAAACCATATCAGTCCCTATGGCTTTTTGGCTCCAGTTCTAATTCTTATTCTTTTCCATAAGGTATTTCAAATAACTCTCTTTTCCTTACAACCAAAATGCTTATGGCCAAAGTACCCTGACTCAAAACCATAATATACATTAAGTCTTTTCCAACCCTTTTCATCTTATCAGTCAGCAATTTATATCTGCCTGTGCTACTTTCTAGATCAAAAATATTCAAAGACTATGTGTTGCCTAAAAATTAAGAGAAAAAATTTTTCATTATTATTTAAGTTCTTACATAATATGGCCACTATATGTTTTGCAAAATTTTGTCTTCTTACATCTCAACTTGCTATTATATTCTTCATTTAAAACTAGGTCCTTTCTACTCTCCAAGCACTCCTTCTAGTTATCATCTCCATACTATTTTTCCCTGCCTATCTTACAAAATCTTATCTTCTCATTCCAGTCAATCTCAAATGTCACTGTTAGAGTCCCCACAATCAATGTAATCATTCTTTCCTTTGAAATCCCTTGGCTTTTTTATTTATGATTTTTGGTGCAATAATCACCATTTCCTAATTTCTCATTATATCATTCCTTTTACCCCACTAAGAATATAAATTCCTTGAAAGCAAGATTGGTACTGTCTCATCCTTACCTCATAGTGCAGTGATACGAACACAATAAATACTTTAAAAGTCATCCGTGGGAACAAAACTAGTATTGACAGGCCAGATGCTAGATCTGTATCATGCACTAAAACTTCACATCTATGCATCAAACTAAATATTGTTGACCTCGGATCTTAAATTATATTTACTTCTCTATTTTCTAGAATACCTGCATTTAGAAAGGATACAGAAATATCAGCATATCATAAGAAAAATGAAAGAAATTCCTCCTTGTCAGAGAAAAGTCATCGATACTTACTTTTTCCTCATCCTTTTGCAAACTAAGAAAGAAATGGCAATGTATTTTCATAGCCCTTTGCAATTACAAAACACTCCTTAACATCATTCCCCTTTATTGCATTGTAATAATCCGATGAAAATACTGAGTTCATTATTATTGTGAAAGGAAAGTAGAAGCTTGGGACCCCAAGTCACTGTGCAAAAAGAAAAAAAAAAAAATTAAACTGAAAGCTGGGTCATGCCAGAAGCTGCCTTTTCTTTCATTACTAAGCTGACAGTTACCTATAAAAGGTTAAATATCTCCATAAGTAGCTACTCTATATTCACTTTACCTTAGGTAAAGTGGCAGATTTACTAAGTGCAAGACAAACACATAATTAACTGTTCCCCTGACTGCTCCATTTCTCTTGCAAGATGTGGATTGAGTAATGTGACCATACCCTCTCTCTTTTTTCCTGCAGCCCACTTTTCCCCTTTAAATATTGAAGCCCTCAAAATCATCTTTGGAGAAAGACACAGACCACAGAATGTTTTTGTGATTCTGTGTTTATTTTGTCCAGGCATTGCCCTTAACCTAGGCAAAATAAAATTCTAAATTCATTGAGACATGTCTCAGATATTTTTTGGTTTACATTTCCATTTTCAAGATTTGATAATTTAGTTTTAGAAAGGCTAAGTGATTTATGTAAGGTCATATGGCTAGAAGGTTCAAGAAATAACACAAATCTAGGTCTTCTGACTTCAAATAAAAACTAAATCTCTAGAAATGTGAGACTATATACATAAAAAATTATTAGAAATAATTTGACAGTGAGGTATCTTCAAGAAAGACAGTACAGATTTCCAAAATTTATGACAAACCACCCTCCCTCAAGTAAAAAGTAGAATTAGCAAAAAGTTTCAACCTCTGGAAGATTACATGAGTAGATTTTCTACTAGATATCATTAATTATCAACATATAAGGCCTTTTTATGGATTGAGGAATTTGCAATATATTTTTCACTAAAATGCTGATTCTTACTGCAATGTACTGACCACATAAGGTATACTAAAACTCTCCAAAAATAATAAAATGACTTTAGAAATGCTACTATTTTTAACCTGAGATTTTCTGATGAATGAGATGAGTCAGTAAAGTAAGATCCCTGAGTATAATGTAAGTGCCACGTAGGGGTGAGAGAATCTTTTATCTTTCCTGTAGAGCTTTAATATTTGAGTCTGAAAAATAAACTTGACAGTGGACAGATTAGCAGGAGAAAAGGCATACAAATTTATTATGTGCATATGAATGAGGGTCTCACAAAGTATAAGATTCAAAGAAGGGCTAGATGGTTGAAGCTTAAATAGCATTTTGAGCAACAGAAAGAATCCTGTTCTTGAAGACTCCTGGAGGGTGGTGACAACAAGTTGGGGGAGGGTGCAGGGAGAAACTAGACTATGAACAAAAGTGTCTTATTATGCAGATAAAGTCTCTCAGGTAATGGTCCACAGAAGAAGGGGTGAAAAAGTCCATCTGGACATGGTGTCCTGGGCGTGGAGAACTCTAGTCTCCTCTTCAAAAGGAGTTAATCAGTTCTGCTTAATGTAGATGTAATGGAGGGGGCTCGTACCAATCACATTCCTTCCGGAAGAACTTTTCTTAGTAAGATAAGAGAATACCATAGAAAGTCCCTTCCTGTGCTTTGGGAGAAGCAGAGGATGAGAGACAGGGAGGCAGGAGAAGGTCAGAGAGACCTTGGTTCTGAAGCTGTTTCTTTAGTTCAGCATACTCAGCATGTCAATGCGCCATCCTTGGTGGTATCATTTAGAATACCTTACATATGACTCTGCTGCTTCCACAGATTTACTAAAAATTAAGGAAAATAAAAATTTTATGCAAATAGAGAAGAGTCACACAGTTTTAGCTATATATGAACAGTATTCCTGTTTATTCCAAATTTAAATTTTACACAGTGTCAATAAGTTATGTTCAATCTCATTTCCTTGATATGCTTCCTAGTACGACTTTTCTATCTTATGTATTGGAGACTGCTAAACTGAAGATGAGAATATCTTTATTCGCTAGCCAATATGTAGTGAATAAAATTTGTCCACTGCTTCACATGACGTAACAAAACTAGATTGGAAATTAGCATTACTGGTATCTATTGAGTGTCTATGCACCAGGTACGGCCTTAGGTATGTGAGGAGAGCAAAAGTCACCCGGTGACCATTAAACAGGCCACTAGAGACAAAAACTCCTTATCTGAAGAATTTAGAAGGGGGCAAAGACCACCTGGTGACCATCACACAGGCCATCCAGAGGCAAAACTCCTTATCTGGGACTTTAGAAGTAATTAAACTTCTCTAGTATCTAAAATCAGCATCTGGTTCCAGGCCACTCTTCAATGTAAATATTATAAGTAACTAGAATTCCTGCACTTCTCCAAAATGGCATGCCAAAATTCATTGTGCAACCCTTGCTGGCATTAAGGCACCAAAATGTCTACAAATGTAATCATTAATCATAACCTATGTGGCTAATATGGTCAAAATTTTCCTTCGGCTCCTGCCTTAAGGTCCATAAATACTCCTAAGGAATATCTACCATGGCGCACTCACTCCTGTCTCTCTGAGGCACTCCACTGCACCCTATTGCAGTGTTCTTGCTTTCTAAGAAACTTTCCATTTACAGACCTATACTTTTGTTAGTAAAATGTTCCTACCAACCTGCAAGTGGAAGACTTCCTGATGCTGGGGCTCTGACACATTGCCTGGCAGTCAGTATACTGATATTATCACATTCTCACAACGCTGTGTCAAAAGCATCATTAAACCTATTTCACAAACCAGGAAACTGAGACCCAGAGGAGTTACATAAACATCCAAGATTAACTCAGCTGATATGTAGTAAACTATGGCAGATCTGTAGAGGATCTCATATCTAAATTACAAGTTCAGTGCCCTTTCCACTAAGTATTAGGCCATTCTGTTACAGGTAGTTAGATAGGCATCAGCGAGGCAGCAGAGGGCTCTCCCCCCACCCACTAGGAATATCAGGTGATGGTTCTATAATTATCACACTACCTCTCTAAAACCAGGAGAAGACAATCTCCTGATGCTTCACAGCTATTAATATTAAAGTGTTAATTGAATGCAGATGCCAGGAAGAAGAAACTTCCTGGGCATAAGCTTTAAGAAACAAGATGGCGAAGTATGACCTCTCAGGGACACTCCACTAGAAAAAAGGAAGAAAACCTCAGATGGGCATATGTACAACTTCCTAAACACACCGTGCATGCTCAATTCCCAAGGGTAAAGTGGGCACTGAGCATGCGGGAAGCCCATCTAAGAGAAGAATCACGGGAAAGAGGTGATCCCCAAACCACTGTGGGTCTTTCAAGTGTTCCTCAATTGTATGTGCCCAAATGTAATACAAAAAAATGGTCAAGAGCACAGTCTCTGAAGTCACACTGCTTGGGTTTAAATCTCAACACCACTATTTATTAGTTGTATAAACTGACAAATTACTTAACCTTCTTGTGCCCTTATTTCCTTTCCTGTGGCGCAGGAATAATAACAGTACCGGCCTTCTAGATTTATTGTAATATTTAAATGAATTAATATGTATAAAGTATGAAGAACAGTGTGAAAATAGTAAGCTCTGGGCGAGTGCCTGCTTTCATTAGGCCTTATTGCTCTATGAAGTGTACAAAACTTGATTGAACATTCTGATGGATAAGATTGGAGCAAATTGCAAAATGATCAATAAGTGGAATGAACCAAGCTAATCTGTGGCCAAGCATGAGTCACAATTGGATTAAGTCATCTGAGCTATATATAATAATGTTTTGTTTGTGTTAATTTAAAATTAAATTACAAGTTTTCGCTAAAACTTGGAGTACAGATGTTGTACTCCAAAGGAAGTTCTCAACTATATGCAGAAACATATAAGTTCTCTGAAACTGGATACATGACTCTAACCCTCCCATCCTTACCAAGAATATGAAAGAGTTGAGTTGCTGGAGTATGAAGATAATTGTGAAAATTTTTTAAAAGAGACTTCAGGGTAAACTCTAAGTATAATTTCCCACTTTTCCCAAGGGGGAAGAGTATGAAGTATGGAGTATCCAATTCTTACTTTACACCTAAGAGGAGAGGGCACTGGTGTGACTTCTCTTTTTTTTTTTTTTTTTTTTTGAGATAGGGGCTCCCTCTGTTACCCAGGCTGGTGTGCAGTGGTACAATCACAGCTCACCACAGCCTCGGGCTCCTGGGCTAAGCTATCCTCCCATGTCAGCCTCTCAAGTAGGTGTGACCACAGGCACATGCCACCACACCTGGCTAATTTTCCTGTTTTGTAGAGACAAAGTTTCGCTATGTTGCCCAGGCTGGTCTCGAACTCCTGGGCTCAAATGATCCTTCTGCCTCAGGCTTCCAAAGTGCTAGGATTATAGGTATGAGCCACTATGTCTGGTCAGGTGTGACCTTTTGGAGAACTGGATAACTGTCCCCAGCAGCCAAGGAGATGCAGGGAGGTTCACTGGTACTTGATTCCCATCTAGCAAAGCTATAAGGCCTAAAAAGGGCTGAATACAGTCATGTGCCTCATAATCACATTTTCGTCAATGACAGACCATGTGTATGACAGTGGTCCCATAAGATTATAACAGAACTGAAAAATTCCTCTTGCATAGTGACATTATGGCAGGCCATGTCTCACTAACAGGCCTCTATAACAACTGTTTCAGTACTGAGTAGTTAAGTTCAACATGAAAAGCCAGTGCCCTTATGCAAAGGCTGGAATATAACAAAAGCCCACCAAGAGTTTTGTCTAGGCCTTTCCTGAACCTCAAAGCATAATTAAACAAGTTTTATTGAGGGTCTGAAGAAACTCCCCAGACCTCCACAAATAAGTTTATTGGGTGTCTGAAGGAACTCCCCAAACCTCTGTGATTTAGCAGGAAACAAGATAAGGGTAATCACGCCAGCAGCTGGACCCATTTAGATTAAGTAAATTGACTGAGGCTCCAGAGGAAGGTCTTCAAGACTCAGACCTTAGTTATAGATTAAAAGAACTTAATCACTTATATCTTTGGATGAATGCACACTTAAACATAGACATATAGCTGAGAAGGTATATAAGCTCTGAAAAACTTTGTAATTTGGAGTTGGTCTGGTGATAATTTCCAGGCCTTCTCCCTGTAACCGGTTACAGAAATAAAAACTCTCTTCCTCCCAAGTTCATCTGCATCTCATTATTGGGCCATGAGAAAGAGCAGCCAACCCTCCGTTTGGTCTGGGAATAACATCATAGCTGTCATAATGTTGTAGGACAAACATTACTCGTGTGTTTGTGGTGATGCTGCTGTAGGAAACTACTGTGCTGCCAGTCATACAAAAGTATAACACACACACTCATGTACAGTACATAATACTTGATCATGAAAATGAATGCCTGTGATACTAGTGTACATATTTGTTATACTATACTGTTTATTGATATTTTAGAGTGTATACCTCCCACTTATTAAAAAGAAGTTAACGGTAAACAGCCTCAGGCAGGTCCATCACTCTCATAAAAAGCATTGTGATCATGTCAGAGGAGATGACAGCTCCATGTGTGGTGTTGCCCCTGAAGACCTTCCAGTGGGAGGAGATGTGGAGGTGGAAGATAGGGATATTCTTGATCCTGACCCTGTGTTGACGTAACTAATGTATATGTCTTTGTCTTAGTTTTTAACAAAAAAAGTTTAAAAAGTAAAAAATAAAAAATGTTTTAAATTGAAAGAAATCTTATAGAATGAGGTTATAAAGAAAGAAAATATGTTTGTACAGCTGTACAATGTGTTTTAAGCTAAGTGTTATCACAAGAGTCAAAAAAAATTTAACAAAGTTTATGAAGTAAAAAGTTACAGTAAGCTAAGTTTAATGTATTATCGAAGAAAAAATATTTTTTTAAGTTTAGTGTAGACTACGTGTACAGTGTTTTATAAAGTCCATAGCAGAGTGCATTAATGTCCTAGGGCTTCACATTCACTCATCATTCACTCACTCAGTCACCCAGAGCATCTCCAGTCCTGCAAGCTCCTTTCATGGTAATTGCCCTATACAGATGTACTGTTTATATTATACTTTTACCGTACCTTTTCTGCATTTAGCTATGTTCAGATACACAAATATTTGCCATTGTGTAATACATTTGCCAATAGTGTTCAGTATAGTACAGGAGCAAAAGTCTATCCCATATAGCCTAGGTGTGCAGTAGGCTATCTCATCCAGCTTTCTAGAAGTACACTCTACAATGTTCGCACAACAATGAAATCACCTAAGGACACATTTCTCCAAATGCATCCCTGTCATTAAACCATTAAGTACATGACTCCTTGCTTTAGCAAAGGAACAAAGCAAAGTTGCTGCTATTTTGGAACTGGCCTGCACTCCCAGAATTTAGGTAAATAATGCTTTGTTTTTGAGCCAGCTGTGAACCTTGCACTAGAGAAAAGGCATGAGACCTGTGTTAGGTCTTCTCTTACAGCCTCTTCAAATGGCACAATCAAAAGCACCAGTAAAAGCAGAGGCAAAATCTGGCCTCACCATTGGAAAAGTCCTCTGAAGGATAAGGGAGTGAATGACTGCTAGAAGAGAATGTTTAGCCTTGTAAAAGTAACTGCAAATAAAAGAACACCAGTAATTGGTGGAAGAACTCAGTGATATGCAAATATCTGAGAAAAGTCCATTTTAAATACAACCAGTCTCAAGGAGGGCAAAGCCATCTTACAATAGCTCTTGTCAGCTACAACTTATCCTACTCCTTTTGCCTCTATTTCTTCAGGAGTTTTGAAGAAATAGACTAGTAACTAGTAAGTAAGTAGTAAGTAGGAGTGGAGTTAACTGAGAAAAAAAGGAGATGACCGTACCTTCTTCTCCCACCAGAAGATGCCAGCCTATAAGAGATTCCAGACTGGGTAGAGAGTGAGAAATTTTACCTTTGAATAAGATTGGAAGCCTGAATTATTACAAATGCCTGGGGATTTGTGTTTTTAATTACTGAATTGAGACGGTTTGCAATGTAAAGTGACTAGATTTTCTACACCAATTGTGTTTCAGATGAATACTATAACCTCATTGATGTGGCCTGGCTATGGTGGATGGGGTGGGACCTAGCCAAATAATTTATGAATGCAGCATCTCGCTGAATGCCTTCAGTCTTGAGTGTGATGGGTACATGTGTAAGAGCCCCCATCTCCTGTCCCTTTACTAAACACCCAGATGCCAACCAAGCACATATACTGCAAAGAGATTGAAGCAGTCATCTAGAGTGAGTTACATGCCTGGGAAGAAAGACCTAGAGAGACTGTCACTGGATCTCCTCAACGACTTGTCTAGGCCCTCACCTGATTTCGCTATAGTGAAGGTCACCTTGGACAAACTCCTCTCACACACAGAGTTTCCAATGCTCTTTCGATGTCTTTTAAATATAAAAGAAAATCTAAAATGACTGTAAGATTACTAGAAATGTGAGAAAAGCCTCTTACATGGAAGATAGAGATAAAACAAAACACATACTTTTAGGGGGGAAAAGAATATGAGAGAAATAGAAACAATGCAGACCACAGAAGAAAATTTGAAAAAAATGTAATGTTTTCTAAGAAATAAATGAAGGCATTTCATTCATGAAATAAAAACAAAAATAGAAATAAACCCCTCAGAATTCTTAGACTTTAAAAATATCACCAGGCATGGTGGCTTACACCTGTAATCCCAGCAGTTTGGGAGATCAAGGCGGGTGGATCACCTGAGGTCAGGAGCTCGAGACCAGCCTGACCAACATGAAGAAACCCCATCTCTACTAAAACTACAAAATTATCCAGGCCTGGGGGCACATGCCTGTAACCCCAGTTACTCGGGAGGCTAAGGCAGGAGAATCGCTTGAACCTGGGAGGCGCAGGTTGCAGTGAGCCGAGATCACACCACTACATTCCAGCCTGGGCAACAAGAGGCAAACTCCATCGCAAAAAAAAAAAAAAATGACAAACATATTGGAAAATTCATAGAAGAATTAAAAGATAACATTGAATAAATCTTCCAGAATATAGAACAAATACCAAAATTTGAAAATAGGAAAGACAAATACAAAAGTTAGAGAATCTGTCAATGAGATCTGACACACATCACACAACAAGGGGTCAAGAAAAAGAGACTGGATAAATTATGATGAAGTTTTACAATAATTGTTTCAAGAAAATTATTTAAAACATGTATTGAAAGTCCCCACATTGTCCAAATACCTTACAAAATTAAATTAAAAGATTCAGATTTTAAAGGCCATGGAAAAACTTTCTCTTCACCCTCTGAAGGTTTGCTGAAAAATCACCTCACAAAAGATTGACTGGAGAAAATGCATTCAAATTTATTAATGTGCAGATGTGGGAAAACCACAGAGTGGGGTGCAGAACCTTATAATATAAGCTTATATACCATCTCAAGGTTAAAGAAAGGTCACACACTGCACACTCAGAACATGGCGAAAAACAGGTTACGGTGGTAAATCATATTTAAGTGGCAAGACAGGTTATGAGAGGGAGAGGAGACTTGGCTAGCAAAAGGCAGTCTTGTTACATAAATTAAACCCCACAGGCAGTAGCCTTGACAGAGAATAGATGGTAAATGTTTCTTTCAGACCTTAAAAGTGCCAGACTCTCAGTTAACCTTTCTAGGTCTGGACAAGGCAGGCCTGGCTGCATAGATGTGGATTCTCTACAGATTCATTCCTCTGTGACAAAAGACAGCTTTGCAGGGTTACTTTGGTTTGCTGGCTTTCTTGAGCCATCTCAAAATATGTAAAGAAGTATGTTTTGGGGTAAAATATTTTTATTTCGTTCAATATAAAGCCACTTCAATGTGAAATTTCACTTTGTGAAACACTGGGAACAAATAAAACATCTTAAAAGTTTCCAGAGAAGGAAAAAATAAACAAAGAAACAAAAATCACTCATGATGGAATGAAAACCAATATGGTGCCACACAAGAGAAAAATACATATTGGATAAAATGCAGCAAAGCCTTCAAAAATTCTTAGTAAAATGATATCCAAACTAGACTTCTGAATCTAACCCAACTATCAGTTATGTCTGAGGATAGAATTAAGACATCTTTAGGCATGCAAGATCTCAAAAATTTAACCCCAGTGTACTAGAAAAAAGAAAATGCAATACGCAGAGGAACTTCTTTTATTATTATTATTATTATTATTATACTTTAAGTTCCAGGGTACATGTGCATAATGTGCAGGTTTGTTACATATGTATACTTGTGCCATGTTGCTGTGCTGCACCCATCAACTCGTCATTTACATCAGGTATAACTCCCAATGCGATCCCTCCCTCCACCCCCTCCCCATGATAGGCCCCGGTGTGTGATGTTCCCCTTCCCGAGTCCAAGTGATCTCATTGTTCAGTTCCCACCTATGAGTGAGAACATGCGGTGTTTGGTTTTCTGTTCTTATGATAGTTTGCTAAGAATGATGGCTTCCAGCTGCATCCATGTCCCTACAAAGGACACAAACTCATCCTTTTTTATGGCTGCATAGTATTCCATGGTGTATATGTGCCACATTTTCTTCATCCAGTCTGTCACTGATGGACATTTGGGTTGATTCCAAGTCTTTGCTATTGTGAATAGTGCTGCAATAAACATACGTGTGCATGTGTCTTTATAGCAGCATGATTTATAATCCTTTGGGTATATACCCAGTAATGGGATGGCTGGGTCATATGGTACATCTAGTTCTAGATCCTTGAGGAATCGCCATACTGTTTTCCATAATGGTTGAACTAGTTTACAATCCCACCAACAGTGTAAAAGTGTTCCTATTTCTCCACATCCTCTCCAGCACCTGTTGTTTCCTGACTTTTTAATGATCGCCATTCTAACTGGTGTGAGATGGTATCTCATTGTGGTTTTGATTTGCATTTCTCTGATGGCCAGTGATGATGAGCATTTTTTCATGTGTCTGTTGGCTGTATGAATGTCTTCTTTTGAGAAATGTCTGTTCATATCCTTTGCCCACTTTTTGATGGGGTTGTTTGTTTTTTTCCTGTAAATTTGTTTGAGTTCTTTGTAGGTTCTGGATATTAGCCCTTTGTCAGATGAGTAGATTGCAAAAATTTTCTCCCATTCTGTAGGTACGCAGAGGAACTTCTAAGGATGACAGAGATGAAAGGCACCATGATGTCAGGAGAATCGCAGTTTTAGAAAATAACTAGGACAGATTGGAGTTGATCACAGATTAGCAGATTATGGATATTTTAAATTAAACATTATCTGATGGTTTTAACATCACGTACACACTTCTGGTAGAGAAATTAAGGGTGTATGATTAGTGGTAAGTACAAAGTTAATTAAATGAATGCCAAAAATCATTGCTGTTAATTCCCAAAACAGGGCATAACAATATAAATTGTTCAAAAATGGAAAGGTAATCATATCATATCACATCATTTTGTGGTTTAGCTCAGATTAATATTTAGTCTTAATAATGTAAAATCTAATCATGTTTTATAATTATGCAATGATAAGAGGTGAGGAGGGCCTAAATTCTTACCTTTCTTATTTCAAAGTCAACGAGTAATGTCTAAAACTGAAAAGTCAGGAAATGGTAGCATGTGCATTTTAGAAATAAGAAAATAAATATCAGAAGAAATAAGTAAAAACTGTAAAGAATTGCCTATGAATGGACAGAATGAGCGGTAGATAAGGCTGAAACAGAGGTCCTGACTTGTTTCCTGTTGTATTAGTCTGTCTTTACAATGCTATAAAGAACTTCCCAAGACTGAGTAATTTATAAAGAAGAGGGTTTATTGACTCACAGTTCCACATGGCTGGGGAAGCTTCAGGAAACTTATAACCATGGCAGAAGGCAAAGGGGAAGCAAAGCATGTCTTATATGGTGGCAGGAGAGAACAAGGGGGGAAGGGCAATACTTTTAAACCACGAGATCTCATGAGAACTCACTTACTATCACAAGAACAACATGGGAGAAATCCACCCCCATTATCCAATCGCCTCCCACCAGGTCCCTCCCCTGACACGTGGGGATTAAAATTTCACATGAGATTTGGGTGGGGACACAGAGCCAAATATATCATCTGTCTTAGTCCATTTGGGCTGCTCTTAACAAAATACCATAGACTAGAGAGTTTCTAAACAACAGGAGTTTATTTCTCACAGTTCTGGAGACTGGGAAGTCCAAGATCTAGGTGCCTGCAAATTTAGTGTTTGGTGATGGAGTGAAAATATGACATGATCAGGAAGATATGTGCAACCTGGATTCGCACGACTTTGCCACTTTCTCTTCCAAAATCAGCATTTTCTTTCAGAGGAGAAAAAAAGGTCAACTCAATCAAGGGGGAATTCTGCCAGCAGATGGCCTTTGGACCTGAACTGCAGCAACAGCTCTTCCCTGAGTCTCCAGCCTGCTGGTCCATCCTGCAGATTTTGTGTTTTCCAGCAAATTACTTAAAATACATCTCTCTCTCTCTCTCTAACACACACACACACGTATATATGCACACACACATACACACACACACACACACACACATCCTATTGGTTGTGTTTCTCTGGACAACCCTGACTATATCAGCTATCTAGCAATAATAGCAATAGAACATATTTTTTCAGGTATTTGAAGGTGGTACAACTCAAACAAAACCTTTTTAAGAGAAAAGAATAGGCAAGTCTATACCAAGCTTATAGAAGATACAGATTAGGACTGGTTGAAAGCAGAAGTGTAAAGAGGACAAAGTTTCAGATTGGTAGACAAATGCCAAAAGACTGGCTTCCTACTTCCAATTTCCTCTGCATACAGCCAAAACTCCCTAAAATATCACCATCAAGTTTCTCTTCTACTCTACCATCCCCAGTGACTCGCCACTGAATCTAACAGAGTCTACTTCAGCCAGAGAATTCCTTACTGCTACCAAGCTGGGAAAGCTTAAAGCCCTCCACATGCTTATTCATGCTGTATTCCACCTGGAGTACTCTCCCTTTCTCCTGTCTACTTATCTACATTCTATCTTTCAAAATTAGTTCAAGTTTGTTTCCTAAATGATACTTCACCAATAACCTCAACTCATGCCAACTTTCTTTGATACCCCATAGTAATTAATGGTAGATTGTAATGTAATTATTTTTTAGTAATTACTCAGCACTATTAGGTGCATTAGGTCCTGTGCAGTATAGCACAGGACTATTCATAAAGATGTTCTAAGAAATATATGTTGAAATACACATTTATTAATTGATCATTGCCTGTGTTGATATTCATCAAGTTAGTTTCCTTCTTTTGCTGGGTACTAAATCTGGAGCTTTCCCTCTCTAGTTTCTGCTTTGTTAAATATAGACTGGTTTGATTACAACTACTGCTAACAAACTACCCCAAACTCAGTGCCTTTTATCAATACCTATTTTATTATGCTCATAGATTCTGTGGGTCAAAAATTTAAGAATGACTCATTTGAAAGTTTCTTGTACAGGTTCTTTTGTGTCATTGCAGTCCAGTTTTGGTTGGGGTTGAAATTATTCAAAGGCTGAACTGGATGCAGTGACCAAGATGGGTTACTCGTATGGCTGAAAGCTGACCTTGGCTATTGGCTGGGAGCCCAACTGGAGCTGTTGACAGGATTATTTCCACATGGCTACTCCACATGGCTTGACTTCCCTAGAATCTTAAAGGAGTTGGACTCCTTATATGGCAGCCCAAGACTCCAAATGCAACTATTTCAGTGAACTTGTTGGAAGTTGTATCACCAGGTGTGACCTAGCTTCAGCATTATACAGCACCATTTTGGAGTCATTTTTAAAAAGCACTAGATAATAGGTAGAAAGATAGACGACTGACAGAGAGAGACAGAGGTAGGATTATTTCATTTATAATTGAAATTTAATAGTTTGAATGGTTAACTGACATGTTTTTCATAATAATTAGCAAAGTTATTTAACATGCATTTTAAAGTTTTGCATGGACAACTAGAAACATTTAAAACGTGATAAATGGAATTTTTTTTTCCAAGCCCCACAAAACTGGGCTTAGAATGAGCTAACATCTATCTTCCAGTTCAATTCTGATGGCAATTAAAAAGAATTAGTATAAACCAAAAGTATCAGTTGTTAATATTCAATTTACATTAGATGCATTCAGAGGACATTTACCTAAAACTTTAGTAATAGCAATTTCCAGGCAATCAGGAAGTAAACCATGCAAAGAATGAGTTAATTGAAACTTCATTAAATAGAACTACTAAGTAAGTGCATGAAAATATTACTTCACAGAGAAAAATATGTTTAGAATATGCATTCTGTGGGTGCTAAGAGAAAATTAAGATAATTATATTATCTAAAATAATATTGATTGAGGAAATTACATGTTTATGCTGATAAACAGAAAGAAGAAATAGGGATATATTAGAATTCTGTAAATATTAAACCTTACATTTCAAAACAACATGTATGACGTTCAAGACTTTTTAATTCTCCTGCCATACCAAAAAAGCAATATCAAAACTGGACGATTTGGCCTTCTAAAGTGATCTACATTTCTATTGCTGATGATAGAATCATTTTGACTCTCAAGCCATTGTGCCATCCAGCATCTTCTGAGAATAGCAGGTGTATGAGGTCCTCCTGTGCATGTCTTCTTTCCTCCCTAGGCCAATGTATAAAGTTTTATGAAAGTCTTCTCCAAAAGTTACAATGAAACCATGGCTCTTTCCTGATTCACTTAATTTAATTTGAAGTTTAAAAGACTCTACTAATTCCAAGGAAACACTCAACTTGTATACAAAAAGAGCACATTACTATTTTTTAAAGGCATTCTAAGCACCTCTTATGTAAAGCAAGTTTACATTTTTGAGGGGAAGTATGAGAGCTTCTTCATCGAAGGGAATAGATTATTGTCCTCAGTGCATAAGTCATTTATTAAATACAAAAGTCAAATTGTTCCAGATAAGTTTCACTTGATCTCCCCAGAAGATTTATGAGGTTTCTGAAAGTTTTAATTAGTTTAAACCTATATTAATCCATTTGCATTGCCATAAAGGAATACCCGAGGCTGGGTAATATACAAAGAAAAGAGGTTTATTTGGCTCACAGTTCTACTGGGTGTACAGGCATGGCACCAGCATCTTCTCAGCTTCTGGTGAGGCCTCAGGAAGCTTACAATCATGGCAGAAGGCAACAAGGAAGCCAGCATATCTCATGGTGAGAGGTGACAAGAGAGAGAAGGGAGCAAGGTGCCAGACTCTTTAAAACAACGAGCCCTTGTGTAGACTCACAGAGAGAGAATTCACTCACTACCATGGGGAGAGCACCAAGCCATTCATGAGGGATCCACCACCATGACCCAACACCTCACACGAAGCCCTATCTCCAACATTGGAAATCACAATTCAACATGATATCTGGAGGGGACAAATACTTAAACTATATCAAAACCGAAAGTGAGACTCACAGTATCTTAGATCAGAGAGTAGTTTAAAGAAGCTAGTTTGTGAAGTGAAAATAATTAATGGTATTGGAATTCAGCTACTATTTCTGCCTAAGTTCAGATTCCTGGGCTCCTGCCACTTATTTAGTGTGGTAACTTTGGCAAAGTTTGAGCTTTGGTTTTGTCCTCAATGAAATACAAATAATACCTACCTCAAGAAAATGTGTATAAAATACTGTAGAATATGTGTAGCCCTAGCACCATATTTGCAGTGGCTTTGTGTTGTAGCCATTACTAAGTGTAAATGATATGTCTAGCATTGTGCTAAATGTTAGAAATACAAGCACACATAGAATGCAGGCACTGCTTTTGAGGGCTCCAAGTCTAGCAGGAGAGACAGGACAAGTACATAACTTTTAAAAATAACAATTTAAAATGTATCCATCAAAATTCTGTAAAAATACAAAAGGAAAAACACTTTGTTGACAAGGAAAGGGTGCAATGAAACTGGGTCTTAATGGAAGAGTAAAAAAGGGCATTCGAGACAGAGTACATGACCAATTTTTTTTAAGGTTAGGCACATTTCTTAGTCTTTCTGGAACACTAGGTGCATGAAGCCATTTAGCTTGATTTTCCAAAGTAAGAGTCCCACCCACAGCATCTCTGGTAAGTGTTCACTCAGCCATTGACTGGAATTTCCAAACTCAGGAAATTTACTACCTTACAAGTCAGTCTATTCCCTTTTTTAATAGCTGTAATTGTTAGAAGATACTTCTCCACATTGAGACAAAAATCCAACTTTGTATAACTTCCACTCATTTTTCCTAACTCTACCGTCTGTTCTTTCAAAGAATAAAATACCTATAATCAAAACTCTTTAAAATCATGATGATCTTTCAATTAAACCTAATTATGTGATGCATCAAATGAAAATAAAAAAGAATAATTTCTCAGAGCTTACAGATTCAACCTGCAATGATCAAAACTAACTTGCAACATAATTTTTCTCATTGATAAGTGTTGGCAATTAAGTTTAATGCAAAATATGGACTTGAACATAGTTTCTCAATTGGATTTGGGCTTCCTGATGCTTTTATCTGTCTCTTGAGTGTAGCCTGCCTCTATTTACCAGGATTAAAAAATGAAATGACAAATGGCTCCCTAAAAGGAGTACTAGATAGAATTAATATTTGTGAAATTTTACTATTAAATGTCGATCTTGCTCTTATCCTGTAGATGGTTCTAACACCCGTGAAAGTCTTAGAGCCTTCATGGGTAGGTTCCTGGCAATTAATAGTTTCTAGCACTAAAATTATTTTTTTAATCAAACCAAAGCTATTTTATAGCAAGATGATTTCAAAGACACCCTAGAGAAAGGATTTAGAGCAATTCAGACCCCCTGAAGTAAACACAGCTCAAGTAATGGCTTTTTATATTGACTGGTTGGTTGCCAATTTGAGAAAATTACAACAAAACACTGAAGGAATATATCTGTACTAGGAAAAAACAAATTAAGAGCCATTCTGCTGCATATATATATATATATACAGGATATATATTAATAAACTACACTGCAGCTTAAGAATGAAACTGAGTTGATTATGCTGGAAAGTAGGTGGATGTTTAAAGTCTCAAGTACTTGAAATGTCAGTAAAAATTACATAGCATGTATCCTTGGACCATGAAAAAAAATGCTATTCTTTAAGTAACAGTAGCTTCTGTGAGTGCATTACATTCATTTAAGCCTCTCCATTTCAGTAAGTAGCTTCCTCCTACTGCTCACTTAAAAGTGCTCCTATGAGCACCTATCTGTTTTTCCTGCATATTGATGAAGGTAATCAGGATAGAGCTTGCAGGCTTTTCCTGAAAAGTAATTACACAAATATAATAGAAAGTAAAATATGGTTTGTCTGTTGACTCAAATATATTTAGAACTGTGAGAAGTGCTCAAGCTGGCCGGGCACAGTGGCTCACACGTGTAATTCCAGTCTTTTGGGAGGCCAAAGCAGGCAGACTTTTTAAGCTCAGGAATTCAAGTAGCCTGGGCAACATGGTGAAACCCTGGCTCTACCAAAAATACAATAAATTAGCCAGGCATGGTGCCACGTTCCTGTGGTCCCAGCTACTTGGGAGGCTGAGGTGGGAAAATCACTTGAGCCTGGGAGGTGGAGGCTGTGGTGAGCCAAGATCCTGCCACTGCACTCCAGCCTGGGTGACAGAGTGAGACCCTGTCTAAAAACAAACAAACAAAAAAATAAAATAAAGTAAATGCTCAAGCCAGAACAACCTTAAATGAAACCATTAATCTATATTAAAATTATCTCTCCTAAATACAACTTTAATGTAACAAATGAAATTTGTGAAGAACATGGTGCATATGATATTGCTTTGTAATTATGACCAGTTAGAATTTTCAATCTGATTATTTTCAAAATCAAAACAAAACTGTGGTAATGACCTTTTAAAATTCTAATTTCATTAATCATTTAATTATCTCTGCTTTTGGTAGAACCATTTATTAGGGAATTATTTTATGCCAGATTATGATAGGGAAAAATCTTAAAATGAGGCATTGAAGAACTTTGCAAAAGCAACAAAATTAGCTGAAAATTAGGGCACGTTTTATTGGGCTATTGAGTGAGCCTGCAATAATGACAGCACTATACCCTCTCATATTGTATTTGTCCTAGGAAAGGAAGTGCAGAGTTTATGTAGTTTGGAAGAAATAGAGGTTCTGCTCTAGAACACTATTCGAGTTATCTTCAGGTCCATCGTGCTGGGACCTGTGCCAGGGTAAATGAATCAACTATTGCATAACAAGTTCTGCAGACAAGTAATATTACAAGCTTATGGCTTAATAAGTAATTGCTGCATAGGTGACCCTAGAGAGTCCTTGCCTCCAAGTCAGTATGCAGAAAGCAGGGGCAGAACAGATGTTGCAATCTTCTCAAGTTAAGGGATACCTCAGGATACCTCACAATGTTTCCCCAATGGTGTGGTGTTCAAGGTTCTCTGTGGTCTGACCCCAGCCTAAATCATCTGTCCTGTTTGACATGCTATGTGACCTATGGTCCATTCTCATAGACTGTCACCCCACACATACCATGCCCTCTACCAACTTAATACTAAGCAGAATTAGAATAGTATGAGTTCAACTATATAAAATAGATATATAGGGGAAAAACAGTGAAAGGAAACATACTAAATGCTTCAGTGGTCACCTCTCAGACGCACTATGTTTCCTTTTTGTCAGATATTACTAAATGAACAAGTTCTTTGTTTCTTCTATAAGCCAAAAGTTGTTATTTTAACTCTTCTCTGAATATAGAAATACGTTTCTTTCTGCCCACACAGTCAAATATTTCTTGTATCTTTCTAACAAAGGCAGAGTAAAATATAGCAGAGATAAGCAACTAGATTTTCTATTTTCTGTATTTTATCCAACCACAATCATCTTTTTTTATTTCTGATGCATAAAATTATACAGTAAGAATTACATTTTTTCTTTAGTCCAAATTGTGGTGATGATGGCAGAGTATGGGGGTGAGGTAGAATTATCTTCTTAATGGAAAAGGTGGTTTTTTAAATCCTTTGCCTGCTTCACTAAAAATTGAATCAGATCATCTCTAAAGCCCCTTCTGGCAGTAAAATTCTAGGATTCCAAGTTCATTTCTATATTCAATCTCAGTTACCAATTTCACTTGATATTTTGCATGTATTTGAATATTGCTACCTGCTTGTCTATCCTTGATTCAACTTTTTCATAAACTTTCCCCAAACTCTGATATAAATGAGTTAGTTCAACTTTAAAAGTGTGTTAAAAGTCAGCTAGCAAAACTGTTTGATGCTTAATAACATTATCTTTAGTGGCATGAAATTAAATTAACTTGTCTTCCACTCTGAAATTTTTATGCTTAACATTATTTCCATTTCTCTAGAACAGTTGCCTTGAAATTGTGATGTGTGACAGGTTGGAATTGTGTACCTTCTTATCATTCACTTTTCTTGACAAATTTATGAGAAAATTGCTTTGTTACTGGGATTAAAGTATAGAAGCATTACATGTGAATATGTGGATGTGACAGAATGTATGCCCTTTGGATAGCAATGTATCCACCCAGGTTGCGTTTATTTAGAATTCATAAAAAGAAGATAAATATCTCATAGTTTATCTTTCTCTTCAAGACTAAGAGGACAGCTACTAGACTCAGGATGTAGGGGCCACAGAAGATTATCAAAATGGGTAAGATGTGCTGTGGGTAGTCTGCCCTGGGCCAATGCTCCCTGGCTATCTTTTATAAGAAGTAGGGACACTAATGCTCCTTAATTTTAAGAATGCTCTTGTCTTTTACATCCAGTTGATAGATTCTCATAAAAAACAACAGAAATCATTTCAAAATGTACTCACCTATTGTTATTCTATTTAATGGTCCCAAAAGAAAGAAGTGCTAGGATATAAATTCCACAAAGAACAACCCGACGACTTCATCCTGCCTGGTACCCCTCGTGACTAGCCCAGGGCCTGCACATGGCTTGAATTATAAAATGAATGAGTGAGTAAATGAATAAGAAAAATAAGTGAACTATAAAATTTTAGATTGACAAGAAATGTTTAAGGTCAAAATATATACATATATATATATATGCTTTCAGATAATCAAACCAATGAATAAGCTACAGTGAGACTCAAAGTTGTGGTCTCTCAATACATTTTTGTCTATTGTGCTCTGTTCTCATCTGCCTCTTTTTAACTTTATCTCAGTCCTTGAGTATACACATCATAGATAAATATATGTTTGCTTTGGAACTCATAATGCAGAGAAAACACATGTTGAATGATCTAGCTGGAAATATTTTTTAATTTAATACTTGTTGAGTTCTGTTTTGTACCAGACACAATGAAGTAAGAAGCAGTTCTCTTTAAAGAAAGAACATTTAAATGAGACCTGAAAGAAGGGAAGGAGGGAAGGAGAGAACGAAAAGTACATACAAACACCTTGAGTCAGAGAAAAAAGGCTTGTGCATTTAAAGAAACTGAAGGAAGGTGAGAGATACTTGAGCATCATGAGCCAGGGAAGGGAGAGGTGAGATGAGATGGTGAGAACAAACTTAGATTATGTAGGACTGTGTGGGCCACCGAACGGGATTTGAATGTTGTTTGAGAAAATACAGACTCTAAGTGCCCTTATGAGTCAAAGCATGTCGGACTCTTTTCTAATTTCGGGAGCTATGATTCTGTCTTACTTTACTCCAAATAATTATGGCTAATATTTCTGTAGTGCTTTAAAGGGCTGGGATGGGGGTAAGGGGAGTGAGGGGTGAGGCACTGCTTGGGGTACAAAATTTAAGAGGATGCCAAAAAACTCAGTAAAGATAAGTAGTATTATAAAAAATCAAAATCTATGGTAAATAAAATATTAAAATTTTAATCACTATTGTATTATTACCAAATTATATATTTATATATTATTGTACATTATTATTTATACCTCATAGTTCTTCACTTAACTTATATAGTGCTTATTTTAATATTTATCTTATTTTTTTCTGAAAAATTATAAATCTGGTGGTATTAGGATGTAGGGACAGAAGGTCATGATACCTTTCCTTGTCCATCATAAGCATCGCAATCAACACTCATATAACAAAAGACAGGTTAATGAGAGAAAATCATAACAAATTTATTTAATCAAAGTTTTACATAACATAGGAGACTTAAAAAATGAAGACCCAAAGACCCAGGGAAAACTGTTCTTTTTTATGCTTAGATTTGATGAAGAATGAGAAGTTGTACAGAAATGCAATTGGACAAAAAGCGTGTGAACTGATGGTAACAGACTGGGTGATGGGGAGGCACCCAGCAAGGCCTATCTGTCCAGATTCTTCTTGCTTCTTTGTGCAACACTCCTACCTCCCAGGTATGGGGCAGGACCTTCCTGGAACAAGGATCTTATGACCTACTATCAGGCAAAGTAGATGAGAAAATGTCTTTATGGCCACCTCCTACACAGAAAGGTGAGGAAGTTTAGGGGTAATATTTCTAGGTATTGTGGCTTCTGTTGGGGAGGGAGGCTCTAGCTTCTATGACCCACCTTGTGGAAGATGAATTCTGTCTACAAGTTGTTTCAGGGGAGAAAGAAGGGTGAGAGACAGAGGGCAGGAGAAGGACGGAGAGAACTTGCTTCTGAGGCCTTCCAATCTCTTTTAATTCAAAGTACTCAGCATGTCAAAGCACTATACTATGGGGTATCATGTTCTGAGCTCCAATAAGAAACTGTATCCTACTGAATCTAGTGCTGCTTCTTGCTATAGAAAATGCTTAATACATGCTTCAATAAGATCTTTTTGGAACCAGACCGAGAGAATTAGAATTGTGGTATATGTCAGTGTAAAAGTGTGTGTGTCTGTGTGTGTGTATGTGTGTGTGTGTATCTCAAGGGAAATGGTTGTGAAAGCATTTATCTTTATCATTTATATTAAGAGAGCTATAGTTGGCAGGTACAACCTTTGGCTGACAATGCTGGTCTGACACTTATGAAGGAGGTGGGAAGTGGAGGAGGATTGGGCAGGAAAGACATCAGCTCTGGGAAACTTTCAGCCAGACCAATGTGGAGCTCAGCATGAAGGCTATTGGTTGAGTTCAATGGACAGATATGGTGAACTTTGTACCTCCATTGTGCTCAGGCATCAACTGGGAGTTTCCAAGAAGAACATGGCCTTGTATCTGAAGCTGAGACAGATCCTGAAATGACTCACACCTGGAAGTTGTTAAGTAAGTGCACTCCTAGTGCAGGTTTTCTCATGAAGGAATACCCAACTGGCACATTTCCATGACTACCACAAAGACTGCTTGATGAAGTCAATAACAAAAATATGAAGGAGGCACTGGAATTTGTTAGTATCAAGAACCTGTGTTTTACATTTGTATTTCCACAAAAATATCTTTAAAATGATCCATCAAATAAATGATTAATACATCTATAATTGCATTGTGAAAACCTATGCCTGCTTGTATTAAAGTTTTAAAGGTAACACAATGTTTTACGCTAAGCTCTGAGAAAGTCTTAAAAACTGGATTTTTAAATGAAATTGTATTGATTTTATTGAAAACCTTATTCAAAGAGAGAAATATGTCTACACAAAAACACCAATTCCTTGTTTTATGTATTATCTTGGTGTATAGAAATAGGCATTACATTTTGATATCCTTTTAAATGATTCAAACAGCTTCAAATTGTAATATTAAAAAAAAAATAAGGACAAATCTGTTTTTTCCTAAGATATTTCACTTAGATTAAGATGAATCAGGGGAGAGAAACATGACTGAATAGACACAGCCACATAGAACAGCTCCCGCTGAGGGACCAAGATGACTGGCATGCTTCTAACAGATATTCAGAGGGAAGGTACCAAGAGTGGACAGAGGGAAGACACAGAAGTTGGGATGAAGGGGAGAAAGCTGGAAACCCTGCCTGGGTCTATGGCACATCAGACTCCTTCCTGGCCCCCAACAGCTCCAGAGGAATGAGTGAGTTTAACTGATAAGAAGCAACCTGTTCTCACCATGGTCTCTGGAACCCCAGCAGGAGGAGACCCCTCAACCACTACAGACACTCGAGTTGTCAGGGAGATCTGCTTAGAGAAGTGGTAGGAGCAGCAAGCCAGCTGATGTGGAGCCCAGAGGACTTGGTGCAGGAGCATCCACAGCAGAGCACAGCCAGGGATGGCCAGGCCCCTAGGCTCGACTGGCTCCCAGAGGAGACGTTAACCCTAGGAACTGTCTAACCTGAACTCTGCAGGGCAGTCTGAGCACCCCCTGGTCTGCTGGCCTCTCCAGAGAATCCAGCCTGGCAACACCTTCTTGCAGGGAAGTCTCAGGTGCCCTGGAGGCCAGCACCCTAGCTTCTGCACTGATGGACCATGCCTGACTGGCAGAGAGTTCCAGTAAAGTGACCCCTATGGCCATGCACCAGCCCACACACTCCCTCCCCTTGTTGCAGCTTCCCCCGATGCACGGCAACTCCCAACATTGCTGGCGTGTGTCTGCAGCAGCAGGTTTTGCTTTCCTTGGCCTGCCAGCACATGGGAGTGCAGTGTGCCCTCACTCCCCCCATCAATGCCAGATGGAGCCTTTGTGGGCACAGAGCTAGCCAGCCCTGTCCCCACAGGCATCCGGCCTTTGTGCTAACACTAAGCAGAGAACTTCTGATCCTTGCCCATTCTGAGGGATCACTCCCACTTGCGGGAAATGGAGAAGGTAACCATACCAGCCCCTGCCAGCACCCTACCCCTGAGCCAATACCTCCTCTAGCATGACTATGCACACAGTAGCCAGCAGGGGCCTCCTGCTCCACCTGCCCCTCAGTTGTGTAGCCTCCACCACTATGGTGAATGCCTACAGGTAAGCAGACTCTGTAGTGAACACCTACAGGGAAGCAGGCACCTGGACACCGGCTAACACAGCAACCATGCCTCACTTACAACCTCAGCACAGTGGATTTCTAATGTGGAGGAGGCAGACAACAAAGTCAGGGCCCAATACAAGTCCTCCCGAGTTAGAGCACACAGTCCAGGAGTTGAGTGCTGGCCCCCTAACATTTTACAGAAACAGAGCCAGATGGCTGAATTCACCTTATGCCACAATCAAACCCCAATGTCATCAAATACAATTTAAAAAAAGGTCAGAAATCTCAAAGATTGAAAGTAGTTAAGCCCACAAAGATGAGAATCAGTGAAAGAACCTTGAAAACTCAAAAAGCCAGAATGCCTTCTTTCTTCCAACCAACCACATTACTTCTCCAGCAAGGATTCTCAACTGGGCTGAGATGGCTGAAATGACAGAAATAGAAGTCAGACTTTGGATAGGAATGAAAATCACTGAGCTACAGGAGTATGTTGAAACCCAATGCAAGGAGCTAAAATTCATGATAAAACAACGCAGGAACTGACAGACAAAATAACTGGTATATAAAAGAATGTAACTGATCTAATAGAGCTGAAAACACACTACAAGAATTTCATAATGCAATCACAAGTATTAATAGCAGAATAGACCGGGTGGAGGAAAGAATCACAGAGCTTGAAGACTGGCTTTCTGATATAAGACAGTCAGACAAGAATAGAGAAAAAAAAGGATGAAAAGGAATGAACGAAACCTCCAAGAAATATGGGACTATGTAAACAGATCAGATCTATGACTCATTGGTGTCTCTGAAAGAGATGGGGAGAATGGAACCAACTTGGAAAACATATTTCAGGATATCATCCATGAGAACTTCCCCAGCCTAGCTAGAGAGGCCAACATTGAAATTCAGGAAATGCAGAGACCCCCCAGTAAGATACTTCACAAGAAGATCATCCCCAAGACACATAATCATAAGATTTTCCAATGTTGAAATGAAGAAAAAATATTGAAGGCAGCTAGAGAAATGTCAAGTCACCAAAAAAGGGAAGCTAATCTGATTAACAGTGGACCTGTCAGCTGAAACTCTACAAGCCAGAAGAGATTGGAGACCAATACTCAACATTTTTAAAGAAAATAAATTCCAACCCAGAATTTCAGACTGGCCAAACTAAGCTTCATAAGCAAAGGGGAAATAAAATCCTTCTCAGACAAGCAAATATTGAGACAATTTGTTGCCACCAGACCTGCCTTACAAGAGGTCCTGAAGGAAGCACTAAATATGGAAAGGAAAGACCATTACCAGGCACTATAAAAACACACTGAAGTACACAGACCAGTGACAATATAACGAAGCCACATAAACAAGTCTGCAAAATAACCAGTTAACATCATGATGACAGAATCAAATCCACACATATCAATACTAACCTTGAATGTAAATGGGCTAAATGCCCCAATTAAAAGACACAGAGTGGCAAGCTGGATAAAGAACCAAGACCCATTGGTATGTTGTCTTCAAGAGGTTCATCTCACATGTGATGACACATATAGGCTCAAAATAAAGGCATGGAGAAAAATCTACCAAGCAAATGTAAAACAGAAAAAAAGCATGGGTTGCAATCCTAGTTTCAGGTGAAACAGAGTTTAAACAAAGAAAGAAAAAAAATACAAAGAAGGGCATTACATAAAGGTAAAGGGTTCAACTCCACAAGAATATCTAACTATCCTAAATATACATGTACCCAATTCAGACAGGCTTACTGAGATTTATAAAGCAAGTTCTTAGAGACTTTCAAAGAGGTCCCACACAAAAATAGTGGGAGATTTTAACACCTTACTGACAATATTAGAGAGATCATAAAGACAGAAAATTAACAAAGATATTAAGGAACTGAACTCAACCATGAATCAAATGGATCTGATAGATATCTACATAACTCTCCAACCAAAAACAACAGAATATACATTCTTCTCATCGCCACATGGCACATACTCTAAAATTGACCACATAATCAAAAGTAAAACACTTGTCAGCAAATGCAAAAGAACTAAAATAATAACAAACAATCTATTGGACAACATCAAAATCAAATTAAAAATTAAGACTAAGAAATTCACTTAAAACCAATTACATGGAAATTGAATAACCTGCTCCTGAACGACTTTTGAGTAAATAATGAAATTAAGGTAGAAACCAAGAAGTTATTTGAAACTAATGAGAACAAACATACAATATACCAGAATATCTGGAACACTACTAAAGTATGTTAAGAGAGAAATTTATAGCACTAAATACCTACATCAGTAAGTTAGAAAGATCTCAGGTAAACAACCTAATATCACAACTGAAATAACTAGAGAACCACAAGCAAACAAATCTTGAAGCTAGCAGAAGACAAGAAATAACCAAAATCAGAGCTGAACCGAATGAAATTGAGACTTGAAAAACTATTCAAGAGATCAGTGAATCCAGAAACTGGTTTTTGGGGAAAAAAAAAGATAATAAAAAAGACGTACCTCTAGCTAGACTAATAAAGAAAAAACAAGAGAAGATTAAAATAAACACAATCAGAATTGACAAGGGGGATATTACCACTAACCCCACAGAAATACAAACAACCATCAGAGAATACTATGAAGAACTCCAGACAAGTAAACTGGAAAATATAGGAGAAATGGATAAACTCCTGGAAACATACAACTTCCCAAAACTGAATCAAGAAGAAATTGAATCCCTGGATAGACCAAT
This sequence comes from Macaca fascicularis, assembly GCF_037993035.2. NCBI lineage: Eukaryota > Metazoa > Chordata > Mammalia > Primates > Cercopithecidae > Macaca > Macaca fascicularis. Next base: position 35,880,300 of record NC_088385.1, on the reverse strand, counting down.
AATGAGTTCTGAAACTGAGGCAGTAATAAATAGCCTACCAACCAAAAAAATACCAGGACCATGTAGATGTAAAGCTGAATTCTACCAGATGCACAAAGAAGAACTGGTACCATTCCTACTGAAATTATTCCAAAAAAATTGAGGAACAGGGACTCCTTCCTAACTCATTCTATGAGACCAGCTTCATTCTGACACCAAAAACTGGCAGAGATACAACAACAAAAAATGAAAACTTCAGGCACAAATCAAGAAGCTCTTTGAAACTAATGAGATTCCTTGAAGAACATAGATGCAAAAATCCTCAACAAAATACTGGCAACTCAATCCAGTAGCACATCAAAAAACTTATTCACCATTATCAAGTAGGCCTTATTCCTGGGATGCAAGGTTGGTCCAACATACACAAATCAATAAATATGATTCATCACATAAACCAAACTAAAGACAAAAACCACATGATTATCTCAATAGATGAAGAAAAGACTTTCAGTAAAATTCAACATCACTCCATGTTAAGAACTCTCAATAAATTAGGTATTGAAAGAACATACCTCAAAATAATGAGTCATCTATGACAAACCCACAGCCAGCATCATACTAAATTGGCAAAAGCTGGAAGCATTCCCCTTGAAAACAAGCATAAGACAAGGATTCCCTCTCTCACTACTTCTATTCAGCATCATATCGGAAGACCTAGCCAGAGCAATAAGGCAAGGAGAAAGATTTAAAACACTTCCAAATAGGAAGAGAGGAAGTCAAATTATCCCAGTTTGGAGATGGCATGTTCCTACATCTAGAAACTGCATAGTCTCAGCCCAAAAGCACCTTAAGCTGGTAAACAACTTCAGCAACATCTTGGGAAACAAATCAATGCACAAAAATCACTAGTATTCCTATACACCAATGAGAGGCAACCAGAGAGCCAAATCATGAACTAACTCCCATTTACAATTACCACAAAAAGAATAAAGTACTTAGGAATACAGCTAAAAAGGGAAGTAAAATAACTCTACAAGGAGAAATACAAAGCACTGTTCAAAGAGATGACACAAATGGAAAAACATTCCATGCTCATGAATAGGAAGAATTGGCATCATTAAAATAGCCATACTGCCAAAAGCAATTTATAGATTCAATGCTATTTCTATGAAGCTACCATTGACATTCTTCACAGAACTAGAAAATGGTATTTTAAAATTCATATGGAACCAAAAAACAGCCCATATAGCCAAGGCAATCCTAAGCAAAAAGAACAAAGATGGAGGCATCTTATTACTTTACTTGACTTCAAACTATACTACAGAGCTACAGTAACCAAAACAGCATGGTACTGGTACAAAACCAGACACATAGACCAATGGAACAGAATTAGAAAACTCAGAAATAAGGCCACTCACCACCATCTGATCTTCAGCAAAACTGACAAAAACAAGCAACAGGGAAAGGATTCCCTGTTCAATAAATGGTGCTGGGATAACTGGCTAGCTATATGCAGAAGATTAAAAGTGAACCCCTTCTTTACACCATCTACGAAAATTAACTCAATATGAATTAAAGACTTAAATGCAAAACCCAAAGCTATAAAGACCCTGGAAGACAATCTAGGCAATATCATTCTGGTCATAGGAACTGGCAAAGATTTCATGATGAAGATTGCAAAAGCAATAGCAACAAAAGCAAAAATTGACAAATAGGATCTAAGTAAACAAAAGAACTTCTGCACAGCAAAAGAAACTATCAATAGATTAAACAGACAGCCTACAGAATGAGAGAAAGTATTTGCAAACTATGCATCCAACAAAGGTCTAATATCCAACATCTATAAGGAACTTAAACAAATTTAAAAGAAAATAAAACCCACTAAAAAGTGAGCAAAGGACATGAACAAACACTTTTCAAAAGAAGACATACAGGTAGACAACAAGCATATGAAAACAAACTCAGCATCACTGATCACAGGAGAAATGCAAATCAAAACCACAAAGAGATACCATCTCACACCAGTCAGAAGACGCTGGCAAGAGTGTGGAAAAAAAGTAATACTTATACACTGTTGGTGGGAGTGTAAATTAGTTCAACCATTGTGGAAGATAGTGTGGTAATTCCTCAGAGACCTAGAAACAGAAATATTAATACCTTTGACCCAGTATTCCCATTGCTGGGTATACACCCAAAGGGATATAAATTATTCTAATGTAAAGACACATGTACATGTGTGTTCATTGCATCACTATTCACAGTAACGAAGACATGGAATATACCTAAATGCCCATCAATGAGCGACTGGCTAAAGAAAATGAGCTGGAGGCCATTTTCCTTAGCAAACTAATGCAGGAACAGAAAAACAACTACTGCATGTTCTCACTTATAAGTGGGAGCTAAATGATGAGAGCACATGAATACACAGAGGATAACACACACTGGGGCCTTTCAGAGGGTAAATGTTGAGAGGAGGGAGACAATTAGGAAAAACAACTAAGGAATATTAGGCTTAATACCTGAGTGATGAAATAATTGGTACAACAAAACCTCATGACACAAGTTTACCTATATAATAAATCTTCATATGTACCCCTGAACTTAAAATATAAGTTATATTAAAAAAAAGATGAATCAGATTCACTTACTAGTAGATAGATAGTCTTATAGAAGCAAGACTGATTTTTCTTTGAAAATCCAAGCAGAACTTTTGCTATGTTGATACATCATTTACATATTTTTTATATTTACTGTGTATTTTATTAACTTTTTGCTCTGGCTGAAATTTTTATGAGATTCTAGAATAAATATACAAAATTTAATATAATTATGTCTCACAATTTTGAGATAAAACAAATGGCATTTTAAATTTAAGAGCAATTGTTTAATCTTATGGTAAATAATGTATTCAGAAAGAAAAATATATTTAACAACCCATCATTATCTTTTTGTAAAATAAACCTACACATTATCATCCATTACATGATTTTTCATATGCAGGTTAAAATTTGAACAAAAATATAAAACAAAATACTGGAAGGAAACATAGAAAACTATCCTTATAATATTTAAGTGAGGAAACCTTTCTAAGCGTTATACAAATGCACAGAGCATAAAGACTTGACTCCATAAACATCTGAAATCTCTATAACACAAATCATAAAGTTAGTTTTGTTTTGTTTTGTTTTGTTTCACAATTTAGTATATTTATTTAATATGTTAGGTCTTAATGAAATAATATGCACTGCATAAAACTTACATTGTAAAGTATATGAAAGAGGCATGAAGTAATAGATTTTTAGCTTCCATTTATACTTACACAAAATTACAAATATTTTAAGTTTACTGGATTATTAATACCATTTCAATTTAAACTAATTTAAATTTAAAGTAGTAAGGACAGTGGAACCCTAAATCCCATTAATATTTTTGGAAGATTAGATGAGAGGCTAGAAACAATTTTTTTTCAAAACTTATCTATTGTTTCAACTGATACCAATTTCTATTATCTCAATACAAATTGGACTGACATTATCAGCTGCTTCTTTTCTTTTTTTTTTTTTTTGACAATCTTTGCTTTTTAATTAAAGTTTTAGATCATTTACATTTAATGTAATTATTGATGTTGTAGGTTTAAGTCTGTTGCCTTACTCTTTTTTTTTTTTAATTTACTGTTTTACTTTTTTTTTTATTATACTTTAAGTTCTAGGGTACATGTGCACAACTTGCAGATTTGTTACATATGTATACTTGTGCTGCACCCATCAACTTGTCAGCACCCATCAACTCATCATTTACATAAGGTATAACTCACAATGCCCTCCCTCCGCCCTCCTCCCTCCCCATAATAGGCCTGGTGCATGATGTTCCCCTTCCAGAGTCCCAGTGATCTTATTGTTCAATTCCCACCTATGAGTGAGAACATGTGGTGTTTGGTTTTCCATTCTTGCAATAGTTTGCTGAGAATGATGGTTTCCAGCTATATCCATGTCCCTACAAAGGACACAAACTCATCCTTTTTTATGGCTGCATAGTATTCCATGGTGTATATGTGCCACATTTTCTTAATCCAATCTGTCACTGATGGACATTTGGGTTGATTCCAAGTCTTTGCTATTGTGAATAGTGCCGCAATAAACATACGTGTGCATGTGTCTTTATAGCAGCATAATTTATAATCCTTTGGGTATATACCCAGTAATGGGATGGCTGGGTCATATGTTACATCTAGTTCTAGATCCTTGAGGAATCGCCATACTGTTTTCCATAATGGTTGAACTAGTTTACAATCCCACCAACAGTGTAAAAGTGTTCCTATTTCTCCACATCCTCTCCAGCACCTGTTGTTTCCTGACTTTTTAATGATCGCCATTCTAACTGGTGTGAGATGGTATCTCATTGTGGTTTTGATTTGCATTTCTCTGATGGCCAGTGATGATGAGCATTTTTTCATGTGTCTGTTGGCTGTATGAATGTCTTCTTTTGAGAAAGGTCTGTTCATATCCTTTGCCCACTTTTTGATGGGGTTGTTTGTTTTTTTCTTGTAAATTTGTTTGAGTTCTTTGTAGGTTCTGGATATTAGCCCTTTGTCAGATGAGTAGATTGCAAAAATTTTCTCCCATTCTGTAGGTTGCCTGTTCACTCTGATGGTAGTTTCTTTTGCTGTGCAGAAGCTCTTTAGTTTAATGAGATCCCATTTGTCAATTTTGGCTTTTGCTGCCGTTGCTTTTGGTGTTTTAGACATGAAGTCTTTGCCCATGCCTATGTCCTGAATGGTACTACCTAGGTTTTCCTCTAGGATTTTTATGGTATTAGGTCTAACATTTAAGTCTCTAATCCATCCTGAATTAATTTTCGTATAAGGAGTAAGGAAAGGATCCAGTTTCAGCTTTCTACTTATGGCTAGCCAATTTTCCCAGCACCATTTATTAAATAGGGAATCATTTCCCCATTTCTTGTTTCTCTCAGGTTTGTCAAAGATCACATGGTTGTAGATGTGTGGTATTATTTCTGAGGACTCTGTTCTGTTCCATTGGTCTATATCTCTGTTTTGGTACCAGTACCATGTTGTTTTGGTTACTGTAGCCTTGTAGTATAGTTTGAAGTCAGGTAGCGTGATGCCTCCAGCTTTGTTCTTTTGACTTAGGATTGTCTTGGAGATGCGGGCTCTTTTTTGGTTCCATATGAACTTTAAAGCAGTTTTTTCCAATTCTGTGAAGAAAGTCATTGGCAGCTTGATGGGAATGGCATTGACTCTATAAATTACCTTGGGCAGTATGGCCATTTTCACGATATTGATTCTTCCTATCCATGAGCATAAAGTTAGGTTTTTTTAAACTCAAAAAAATGTATCATAAATTACAGACCTGATAGCATTCTTAATTTTGCATAAAAAACCCTTACAGATCACTATATAAAGTAATATATAAAGTAAATGAAAAATCTCAATAGAATAGTGAGACAATAGATATGAACAAGTAACTCAGAAGAAATACAAATGGCAATTAAAGGTGAATATGTAAATAATTAAATGTAAATTTATGAATTATATCACAAATAATTTTTAAATGCATACTTAAAATAGTGTAGTGGTTTTTCTGTGGAAATAAAAAGATTGAAGGAAAGATGATACCCAGGACTGATGAGGGTAAATTAAAAACAAATTGGATTTTCTTATACACTTGAATGAAAGTTGATATTTCTTTCCTGAAAATGATTTGCAGTAGGTATAAATATAAGATGCATCTGGTCTAATTACTTTGTTCCTTGAAAATTTTCCTAAGGAAATAATACAATGTGTGTGTGTATGTACATGTAGGTATAAGGAAATTTATTACAACCTCGTAAAAACAAAAAGTCCATTAACTGTTTATTGATAGGGAATTCATTAAATATGTTACAGGATATCGGCTGGGCGCCGTGGATCACACCTGTAATCCCAGTACTTTGGGAGGCCAAGGTGGGTGGATCACAAGGTCAGGAGATCGAGACCATCCTGGCTAACACTGTGAAACCCCGTCTCTACTAAAAATACAAAAAATTAGCGTAGTGTGTTGTTCACCTGTAGTCTCAGCTATGGGGAGGCTGAGGCAGGAGAATGGCGTCAACCCGGGATGCGGAGCTTGCAGTGAGTGGAGATCATGCCACTGCACTCCAGCCTGGCTGACAGAGCAAGACTCTGTCTCAAAAAAATAAAAATAAAATAAAATAAAATAAAATAAAATAAATTTTATATATATATATATATGTTACAAGATATCTTTACCCAATCTAAGCATCTTCTTCAATCTCCACTAGCAGATCTTTTAGTTTCAACTTCTTCTAACACATATTATGAAACCAAAAATGTTACCCCACATCCCCCTGCAGCACTTTCACCTCTGCCATAGATCATCACTCACTGGCTGCTGTCCATTGCCTGAAACTCCTTTCCAGATGCTGTAATAGTAAACTGTCCTGTCACTTCAGGTCCAAGGAGAAAATTTGTTGAGGACAAGAATGTTTCCTTTTACCACTTCAGTCCTTTACTCTTTGAAATACCCTCACGCTGCACATAGTATTTAATGATCCTTTTAATATGCTGTTAAATTTAGTTTGCTAATATTTCATTGAAAATTTTTGCATCCAAGCTTATCAACGATATTGGCATGTAATTTTCCTTTCTAAAAGTTGTGCTTGTCTGGCTCTCCTACCATGGTAGTCTTTGTCTTATAAAACAAATCTGAAAATATTTCCTCCTTTTGATGTTTTGAAAAACTTGAAGATGGTATTAGTTCTTCTTTAAATGTTTGGTAGAATTCAGCAGTCAATCTATCATGTCCTGGGCTTGTTAATTTTTTTTCTTTTTAAAGGGAGACTTTTTATTACTGATTCAATCTCCTTGTTCATTACTGGTCTGTTCAGGTTTTATTTCTTCCTCATTTTGGTCTTAGAGGTTGTATGTTTCCAGAGATTTATCCATTTCTTTTAGGTTAACAAATGTATTAGTGTATAACCATTCATAGTAGTCTCTTATGGTCCTTTCTATATCTGTGGTTGCAGTTGGAAAGTCTCACCTTTCATTTTGGATTTTATTTATTTGAGTATGCTTTCTCTTTTCTTAGTCTAACTGAATATTTGCAATCTTGTTTAGTTTTTCAGAAAACAAACATTTAGTTTTATAGATCTTCTCTACTGTTTTCCTAGTCTCTATTTCATGTATTTCTGTTCTGGTTTTTGTTGTTTTCTTCTTCTACTAACTTAGGATTTAGTTTGTCCTTACTTTTCTAGCTTTTTGACATGTAGAGTTAGGTTTATTGATATTTTCTTTTTTCCTCATTTTGGCATTTATCATCACTATAAACTTCTCTTGCAGAACTGCTTTTGCTCATCCTATAAGTTTCAATATGTTGTGTTGCCATTTTCATTTGTCTCATGTTTTTAATTTCCCTTTTCACTTCTTATTTGAGCCATTGGTTATTCAGATGTGTGTTGTTTAATTTCCACACATTTAGAAATTTTCTGAAATTCCTCCTCTTATTGATGTATAGCTTCATACCATTGTGGTTAGAAAATATACTTGATATTATTTCAATCTTCTTAAATTTGTTAAGACATGTTTTGTGACCAAATTTGTTGTCTATCCTGGAGAAATATTCCATATGAGCTTTAGAAAAATTTGTATTCTGAATCCAATTAAAACATGGACAAAAGATCTGAATAGACACTTTTCAAAAGAAAGCATACAAAGGGCAAACATATATATGAAAAGGTGTTCAACATCACTGATCATCTGAGAAATGCAAATCAAAACTATAAAAAGATACTACCTCACTGCAGTTAGAATGGCTGTTATCTAAAAGTCAGGCATAACAAATATTGGTGAGGACATGGAGAAAAGGGAACTCTTGTACACTGTTGCTGGGAGTATAAATTTGTACAATCACTATGGAGAACAGTTTGGAGGTTTCTCAAAAACTAAAAATAGAGCTACCATATGATCTGCAATTCCATTAGATATATTCTCCCAAAAAAAGGATATTTGTATATAGAAAAGATATCTGCACTCCCATATTTATTACAGCACTACTCACAATAGCCAAGATTTGGAAGCAACCTAAGTGTCCATCAATAGGTGAATGGATAAAGAAAATGTGGTGCATATACACAATGGAGTACTATTCAGTCATAAAGAAGAATGAGATTCTGTCATTTGCAACAACATGAATAGAACTGGAGAGCATAATGTTAAGTGAAATAAGCCAGGCACAGAATAACAAACTTCACATGTTCTCTAACTTATTTATGAGAGTTAAAAATTAAAATAATTGAACTCATAGAGAATGAGATTATAAGGATGGTTACTAGAAGGATGGTAGAGGGTGAAAAGGGTAATGGAAGGTGAGGGGAGAATGGGAAAGGTTAATGGGTAGAAAAAAATAATTAGAAAGAATGAATAAGAACTAGTATGTGCTAGCTCAACAGAGTGACTATAGTCAACAATAATTTAATTGTACATTTTGAAATAACTAAAAGAGAATACTTGAATTGTTTGTAACACAAAGGATAAATGCCTTGAAGTGATGAATACCTCATTTACCCTAACGTGATTATTACACATTGTGTGCCTGTACCAAAATATCTCATATAACCCATAAATATATGTATCTACTATGTACCAACAAAAAATAAAAATAAAAATAATGTGCATTCTGCTGCTAGTGGATAGAATATACTGTGTGTATTTGTTAGGTCCATTTGGTGTAAAGGGTAGTTTATGTCCAATGTTTTCTTATTGATTTTGTGTCTGGAGGATCTATCCTTTGTTGAAAGTAGAATATTGAAATTCCCTTACTATTATTGCATTATAATCTATCTCTCCCTTCAGATCTGTTAATAATTGCTTTATATATTTTGGTAGTGTGGTATTGGGTGCATATATATGTGTAATTATTATATTTACATAATAAATTGACCCTTTTATCATTACATAATGGCTTTCTTTGTCTCATTTTACAGTTTTTGACTTACAGTCTATTTTGTCTGATATTAGTATAACTACCTCCTCTTTCTTTGGTTTCCATTTGCATGGAATATCTTTTTCTATCCTTTCACTTTCTGTTTATGTGTCTCTTTACAGCTGAAGTGAATCTCTTGTAGGCAGCATATAGTTGAGTCTTTTTTTCATCTGTTAAATCACTCTTGGTTTTGACGGGATAATTTAATCCATTTATATTTAAAGTAACTATTAATAAGTTGGGACTTATTCTTGACATTTTTAATTGTTTTCTGGCTGTTACCTAGTTTCTTTCTTTCCTCCTCTCTTGCCATCATCTTTTGTAATTTGATGGTTTTTTTTTTTTTTTTTTTGGTGGTATTCTGTGATTTTTTTTATCTTTTGTGTATATACTATAGATTGTTGCTTTTCTGTTACCATAAAGCTTACACAAAGCATCTTGTAGTTACAATAGACTCTCTTAAGCTGATAACAACTTAACTTTGATTGCACTTAAAAAATCTATATTACTTTTTATGTTCTCGTCTCAATTTACATCTACTCATATTGTGTATTCGTTAACAAATTATTGTAGCTATACTTATTTTCAATAGTTTGGTCTGTTAATCATTATACTAGAACTATAAGTAATTTACACACCACCTATATAGTGTTAGAGTATTCTGAATTTAACCAAATACTTTCACCAGTGAGTTTTATACTATCATAAGTTTTTATGTTACTATGCTTTCTTCCAAATTGAAGAACTCCATTTAGCATTCCTTGACAGCTCTGGTGGTGATTAAAATGAATTTTTGTTTTTCTGGGAAATTCTATCTCTCCTTCATTTCTGAAAGACAACTTTACAAGGTTAAGTATTCTTGGTTGGCAGGTTTTTCTTCTTTTCCTTCAGCATTTGAATGTGTCATCTCAGTGTCTCCTGGTCTGCAAAGTTTCTGCTAAGAAATCCACTGGAAGCCTTATTACTCTTATATGTGAAGAACTTTCTTCTCTCTTAGTGTTTTCAAAATTCTCTCTGTCATTAATTTTTGACAGTTTGATTATAATATATCTAGAATTAATTTTTGAGAGTTTGATTATAATATATCTTAGTAAAGTCCTCTTTGAATTAAACCTAAGTGGAGATCATTAAAGTTCAAGCTCCTGCAAGTCCATATCTCACCCTAGATTTGGGAAGTTTTAAGCCATTATTTCTTTAAGTAAGCTTTCTGCCCCTTTCTCTCTCTCTCTTCTGCTTGGACTTTTATAGTGAAAAAGTTAGCTATCTCGATGGTGTCTCGTAATTCCCACGGACATTTTCATTTATTTTTATCTTTTTTTTTCTTTCCTTTTTTTCTCTGAGTATCTTCAAAGATTTGTCTTCTAGCTCACAAATTCTTTTTCTGCTTGATGAAGTCTATTGTTGATACTCTCTATTGCATTATTTGTTTTGTTTTTTATAATATTCAGCTCCGGAACGTCTTTTTTAATGATTTATGTTGCTTTATTGAACAGCTCATTTTGTTCATGTATTGTTTTCTGAATTATTTGAGTTGTCTATGTTCTCTTTTTGCTGAGCTTTCTTAAAAAATGGTTTTGAATTCTTTGTCACATAAGTAATAAATCTCCACCTTCTTTGAGTACAGTTACTGGAAAACTATTGTGTTCATTTTAACTTAGTGATGTCATGATTCTTTGATTTTGTTTATGTTTCATTGATTTTGTTTATGTTTCTTTGTGTTCTGTTTTGATGTCTGCACATTTGATGGAAGAGACACTTTCAGACTTTATGAACTCTATTGTTTGTTTGTGCTCAATTTTTTATTAAGAAGTTCATTGCAATATTACAATATCGTACTACCTCTTTGATTAATGTCCTAATTTCTTTTATTCTGTCTCAGAACTTGGGTACAAGGTGTGCTGGATCAGCATAATGATGAGAGACAAAAACAGAGGGAAGGAAACAAGAACCTAGCCTAAGACAAGACCAAAATAATGTGACAAGCATGAATAGAGGTGACCCAACTACCAAACTACCAAAACTGATTAAGGGTAGCAGCTCAATGGACAAAATTTTATCAACTATATGAAGAAACTTTTTATTTACTAATAACACCATTCTTATTTGTAGAATCTGTGTCCTGATCCATGCCAGAAATTGATTTGCCTTTGGAAAAAAATTCATTAAACTATCAATTTGAGGAAGGTTTTTTGTACATCAGAAATAATTATTAGTAGTTTATTTTTGTGTGATGTTATAAATTGTGTTTTGTCAGAAATTAAATGTAATGGATTTGGTTATAAATGAGGCAATTGTTTATTAATTAATGAGTTAATGAGGATTAATTCATTTAGTCCTCATACAACCCTACAAGTTAAGATTCTTTTATAATACTTTATATATGAGAAACCAGCATAAAACTGAGGACATTATAGATGTTTAAAGAATTTGAATAACTGTTAGAAAATTCAATTAAAATATATAAAAATAAGTGGCTTCCCTTGAGACAGGATTACAGCATCTGGCCCTAAGTAATAAAGCATCAATTTAAATACCCACTAGTCTCTTAAAATAGCAAGGCTATTGAGGATCATAATCTGTTTATTCATCCTTACCCCCTAGAAAATTATCAGTAAGGTGTGAATAAAAAGGGAGGCCAAGGTAGGTGGATCACCTGAGGTCAGGAGTTCGTAGACCAGCCTGGCCAACATGGTGAAACCCTGTCTCTACTAAAAATACAAAAATTAGCCAGGTATGGTGGCAGGTGCCTGTAATCCCAACTACTAGGGAGGCTGAGGCAGGAGAATCGCTTGAACCGAGGAGGTGGAGGTTGCAGTGAGCCAAGATCGCAGCATTGCACTCCAGCCTGGGGGACAAGAGTGAGATTTCATCTAAAAAAAAAAAATCACATATGACCCATGCCTTCAGCAATACTAAAAGAGATTACCATAACATTCAATATACCTGTCACTAAAGAAATAAAACCTAAACCCAACAGAGGTATCATTGGATCTCTGTCTGCCTCTGTGAGTCTATGGGTCATAAAAGTAGGGAGGGCAGTGTTAAGAAATCCTTGAAAAACAGAAGAGAAAGCAACAAACTTAGATGAAGTAGGAAAAAAAAAATACCGTAAGAAGGAAAGGCCCAACATTATGTAATACAATACTAGACATTGGTCTTGTATGCATTTATTCAAAGAACCAGCCACAGGGAAGGGGCTTGAAAATGAGTGGGAGAAGAGATAGCAAGTCCCAGAAGCATTATTTCTGGAGAGAATGAAATAAAAAGAAAAACAAAGTGTTGAAAATGCCTTAGAAATGTAGCAGTAAAGGCCAAGAAAAACAGGAAGTAAAATTGGAAACGTGAAGATCTTGCAAAAAAGAAATAAAATAAAGAACATCATTCCTTCTCGCTTCTCCCTCCAACACACACACATACACACAAAATCACCCATGAAGGAAAATACACTTTACTAGACTGGCAGAAGAGGACACTCCTAATTAGAAACCCTATCAATGACACAAAAAACTAGCATAAGAAGGAAACATAAAATATATTTCAAAACATATCAGCTGGTAAAAACTTCCCAATGAGCCAAAAAGAAAAAAAAAATGGAATTCAATAATCTAAAATTATTTAAATATCTTTCAATAAGCATTTAAAATATTTAAAAACAAAAAACAGAAATGGACCCAAGAAAGGAATAAATGCAACCAGATTTTTTCAAACTCAGAAAGGATTTAAGAAAAATAAGACAAAACTGAGAAATGAAAGATAAACTGCAAGGTGCCCAAAAATAAATATTTTGAAGAAACTTTAATAAGATACATTTAAGAACGAAAGGAAATCTACCAAGTGATAAATGATAAATGAAATGAGATAGAGAAAAGAACTACAATGGGTAGAAAATGTTTGAAATGGAAGACAAAGATCTAACATGCATATACTTGAATTTCTTCAGAAAAGAAACCACACAATGAGATAAATAATATCTGTAATCCAAAGAATGGGAAAGAGGGGCTTCAGAAATAGGAGAAACATCAGAGCTACATACTTAAAGGGTCCGCCATTTATCTGAGGAAAAAAATTACACAAAATGGTTTACTCTAAGATATAGGTTAATAAAACCACCACATTTTAAAGTCAATGAGAAAAACTTCTGGGCCTCTAGGCAAAAACATAAAATTACATAAAGGTAAAAAATTGAGGGAAAAATTGTACTGACATTAGACTTATCAAAAGCAATATATAAAGAAAGGCAACAGTAGAGTAAAATTTTCAAAAACTCAAGAAAGGAGATTATAAGCTAAATGACTTCTTCATATATTAAAGCTAAACAAATTTTAATGCACATATACTGAAAGAAGTTGTGCCTTTTCTGAACATCTATTACAGAATGATACACAATCTAGTGATAATTGGAAAAACTGGGGCTAAAAGACTAGTGGTGAGCATTTTAATATATTTTATATATTTAATTGTAGAACTAAGACTAAGAATAGGAACGGGCTGAGCATGGTGTCTCATACCTGTAATCCCTGCACTTTGGGAGTCCAAGGTGGGTGGATCACCTCAGGTCAGGAATTCCAGACCAGCCTGGCTAACATGGGGGAACCCCGTTTCTCAAAAAAATGCAAAAATTAGGGACCATGGTGGTGGGTGCCTGTAATCCCAGCTACTCGGTAGGCTGAGGCAGGAGAATTGTGTAAACCTGGGAGATGGAATTTTCAGTGAGCCGAGATCGTGCCACTGCACTCCAGCCTGGGTGACATGGCGAGACTCTGTCTCAAAAAAAAAAGAATAGGATTGGGTGTGGGTGGAAGAAAAATTTAAAGACATGTTTGAAAACACTGGGAAGAATGCGACTGATAAAATAGAAAAAAAGGGAGAAGAGAAATGGAAAGTAATTAAGATTTATTATTATTGCACAGGTAACAGGTTGGAGTCAAGGCATATCATTTAAAACTGACAAACCAGACTGTGAAAGATCAGGCAAAAAAAAAAAAAAAGGATTAAGAGGACTATAGAAAGTTTAAATGCAACCTTTCTTAAATAATAAAGGAGCATTTTTTCCAAGAACAAAGACAGTTGACACGGTTTGCCTGTGTTCCCACCCAAATCTCATCTCGAATTTTAATTCCCATAATTCCCATGTGTTGTGGGAGGGACCTGGTGGGAGGTAATTGACTCACGGGAATGGTTACTCCCATGCTGCTGTTCTCAGAGTAGCGAAATTGAGTCCTCACCAGATCTGACGGTCTTGTAAGCCGCTTTTCCCCTTTTGCTCAGCACTTCTCCTTCCTGCCCCCACCAGAAGAAGGATGTGTTTGCTTCCCCTTCTTCCATGATTGTCAGTTTCCTGAGGCCTCCCCAGGCCTGGGTTGACTTTACCTATTAAAATGCTTTTCAATTAACTTAAAAACCTAACTCTGCCATCAATATGGACACACTTAAAACAGAATGATTCAAGGGGCAAAATGTAAAAGGGTAGACAAAGATATATCAGGAAAATTGAAACAATAAAAAAGCATGGTTGTGATCTAGTATCACCCAATGTGAAATATAGGCTAAAAATTATTAATTGAGACTAAGAAAGGTTATTTTATAATGGCTAATGCTACAATTTACAATGAAGTTGTGTGAATTAACTTATAATTAATGTGTATATATTTAATCTATGCATACAAAAAACTGTAAATCACTTATATAAAGCCAAAATTACAGTCAATGCAATAAAAATAATACTATACTAATAATAAAAGATTTTAGCTCAACACTCAGTACAGGACAGATTAAATGGACCATAAAGAAAACAAGCAAGCCTTCTTTGAAAGAAGTAATGAGGTAGGCCTTATGGATATAAATCGAACTTCACAATATGCTTCTTAAATGCATTTGAAATATTGAGAAAAATATTTCATCAGCATTAAATTTACTGAATTTGATGGCTGTCCAATGGTTCTGAAAGTAAACATTTTTGTTTATAGCAAATATACACTGAAGTTTTAAGGGCTAATGGGGCATAATGAAGAAATGTAAAAAATAAGTTAAAAAAATTAGAGTTTTCTCTACTGCTTTTTCAACTTTCCAGTAAATATGAAATTACTTCAAAAGAAAAAGTTCAATATTAATAAGCTATTATTTTGATAGAGGCTTGCATGTGCTTCATAGTCTGTTGCTACTAAACTCATTGACCTATCTTCTCCCAAGCTACAAAACATAGAACACAGCATCAAGGATGCCAGGACAACCAGCTACGTTCTTCTCTAACTACTGCATGCATTCTGGAGGTTAAAAGTGCACTGTGTTGTTTTATGTTTTCTGCTAAAAACCTTCTGCACCTGCTTTAAGTATCTGGGACTTAACAATTGGTGTCAACAACCAAATGTGTTCCCGCTTGATGTCCATTTGTCAAATGTTAATTATTTTTCTCTTAAAGCGAGCTTGTATGCAAGAGCCAAACCTCATGGTTTTATAACAAGAAGGATCAAGTTTCCATACTTCTTTCGGGAACAAACATTAAAAATTCTCCCATGAAGTGAAAAACACTGCAGGCATTTAATGAAATATCTTAACAATGTGGGTCATATTGTGTGAAGCTTTTATGATGAATAAGATCCTTTAACAGTCAATGGGCAGACCGTAACTCTATGACCATGCAGTAGCAGTTTCCAGCCAAGACGGAAGTTCCAGAGTCAGACTGCAGTCCTTAGAAAAGCAACTAACAGAACAAGACAGGGTACCAGAAAACTCCACAGAATTTCAGTATCTGGTACACATGAGGATTGGAAGAAGTACAGTTTTAGGGAAAAAAAAAAGAGAGAGAGAGAGAACCCAGCAGTCCCAGAAATTTCAGATTCAAAGCCTGATTGGAAAGGATGGATGATTAGAGAAAGACATCAGACAAAGGCTTCCTGAGAAAGGTTAATGCTAAACGTGAATCAAAGGAGCAACAAAGATTGCTTAAATACTTGCTGTCAAAAGCCCCAGCTGAACAGCTTCAGGAGTCAGAGGCCAGGGAAATGAAATATTACAGTATTTTCTCCATATTTCTCTGGGAAAGCATTGATCTGAAAGGCAAATTGATTTCCAAGAACATTTATAGTATATATTGTCTATGCCTTCTAAATTGGAATGTAATTGGGCATATTTTTCTCAAATAACTACTTAACGTGAGTCAGTTTTGCCTCCCGAGGGATGCACCTTACACTTCATATGTCAATGTAGAAGCTAGAAAAATACTGAAATAACAAACGTTGTCTTTATTGAAAAAACAGCCTGCAGATACAATCTTCATTATATTCATAAGCAAATATAACACAGAAAATGTAGAAAAAAATGAAAAAAATCTCTGTGTAAAGTGTTCCTATTCTCCACTAGAGACAAAGAATATGTTAACTTTCCCTTTTCCTTTAATAAATAGCTAAATATTTATAGATTCTTTCCAGTCCTACCAGCCAGATGGTAATTACCGTTGTCAGAAATATTAAGCAATAATTATATGCAATATTTCCTTTTGTCTGGTTACATGGGAGCAGATGCCCTTTCAATGCTTATAGTCACTGTCCTCTGGTCAGCACGCTAGGCATTGCAGAAAAATAGAAAACTGCACCGTTATAGTGGTACTGAGCAACTCTCTTCTTTTCTTAGCTGAATTATTTTAAATACATATTTTCATTACCTCTGCCGTTGGTCCGTATTTATCCATCTTTAAAATAAGAAGGTAGAACAAATCGCTGAGGTGCCTTTCACCTGTGACATTTTGAGACTCCTTCCGGTGAATAGAGACCAATTGCCTGTGAACAGAAACCTCAAACCACAGGTGAGACAGAGGCCACCCCAAATGGCTATGACTACAAACCATTTATGTTCCAGGTAAGGAAAGAGAGAGCATCACAAATGACTCTTTTTAGACTGCTTCCATTCCCTCTAGGTCAGAACTGTCATCTGCAAAAGGCAGCAGTACATGACCTAGTTGTCCTGACATATAAGTCACTATTTTTCAAAATAATTTAAATCACTAAAATTTTAATCATGCATCCCATCAGTAATAACTTTTTAAACATACAGCCTCAATGTATAAACATCTATTTTAAATATGTATTTACATATTAACCATAATATATATTGACTACTAGTAATCTGTTATTAGTAAAGCATACTTTCTTCTTGAGAAAAACATAAATATAAATAAAAGTTCTAACACTTTTACCACATATCTCCTTGGAGAACACTGATAAAAATGACAGCAGTGATGGCATTGGTTTGACTTTAATAAATGTTTGGTCTATAATTCAACTTATAACCCTGAACTAAACTCAGGCATTATTTTATGTTTTATATGTTCTCGAGACTTCTTCAAATCAGAAACAAGCATCACTTTGATTGGTAGAATGGAAAGATTTGTACTTAGGCAGTAAACACAGAATAAGTCTTTCTCAGTTCTCTAGTTAAATATTATCCAGAGAATTCTATTGTTAAATTTCTTCTACTTTCTCAAAATTTAAATGGCTTTCTGGAGTACAAGTTAAAGAAGGCAGAGTCAGCCTTTCTATAGAAAGCTCTGTGTATTATGGAGACAAGTTTTGCAGATGTTCAAGAAAAGATAAGGCCAGTAACAGAGTCCACATTCTCTCTGTAAATTCCATAAACTCAGGAGTCCCTCATTTCTACTAGATAATAAACTCCCAGAAGGCACTTTGTCTTCTGTCTTTCCTGTAACAACAATTTGAGTTCAGCAATGTTTTCTTCCCTACAGAACAGTCTAGTTGATGGCAAAATTATGAAGGGAAAAATTCTGTATTGAGCTTTTCAGGAGCCCTGCAGGTGTCCATTCCTCACTTCACCACAGTCCACCTGGTGATTCTTCCCTTTTCCCTTAAAGTACTTCACTGGAAAATTTGTATTTTAAGCTTACTTTTCTAAGAGAGAGATAGGAGTCTTGTTATGTTACCCAGGCTGGCTTTGAACTCCTGGGCTCAAGCAACATATCTGCCTCAGTTTTCTAAGGAACTATAGGCACATCTGGCTTTAAGCTTCCTCTTTGATGGAAGAGTGTGTATGTTGTTTCTCGGAAAACAAAAACTCCAGTGTTATTAGAAGAAAACTAAATTATTAGGAAAAGACACGAAATTTTTGTACCTGTAAAATTATATCAGATGAATGGTCGCCTACATGACAAGCCAGGCTTGACTCAATGTAAGACAGCTGATGAACAGTATTGACAAAATTCAGTCCTTATAATAGTCCCCACTTAGCCACAGTTTTGTTTTCTACAGTTTCAGTTACCCATGGTCAATCAGGGTCCAAAAATATAAATTGGAAATTTCCAGAAGTAAACAATTCATGAGTTTTAAATCGTGCACTGTTGTAAGTAGCAAGCACCTGTCCCTTAATCACTTAGTAGCCATCTCAGTTACCAGATCAACTGTGGTAGTATGACAAGGCTTGTGCCCAGGTAACCCTGATTTTACTTAAAAAGCACAAAAGCAAGAGTAGCAGTGCTAGCATAGTGTTATCATTGTTCTATTTTGTTATTAGTTATTGTTGTGAATCCCTTACTATACCTAATTTAAATATTAAACTTTATCACAGGTACTTATGTATAGAAGAAAACAGGCTCCATCGGGGTTTGGTACTGTCTGAGATTTCAGGTACCAATTGGGGGTCTTAGAAAGTATCTCCCCCAGATGAAGGGGGACTACTATATTTTCAAGCCACCCAGATAATTATAATGCACAATCAGGACCAAGAACCTCTAGTCTAGAAAAGGAGTTTTTCTATTATGGTAAATTAGAACCAGTAAAAAGAGCTTGTTTGTAAAAATGTGATTATTTGGAAAAACACCCATAAATAATAAATCTTGCTCAGAATTTAGTATATAATTTTCAGTTAGATCTGCAGATGACACTCCTTTCCACAGTTAGGGAATCAGAGTTTAAAAATGCATGCAGAGACATAATTTAAAAGGGGGAAAAAGTCGTTATAAAATATAAACAAAATATTAAAGCATGTTAAAACTGAGCATATTCTGAGCTATATTTCAGAGCTAGTAGGTTTATTTCTGTTGGTTTGGTGACATGTAAATTGTGTATGTAGGATGAGTAAGAGATTTTATGAAAAATTAAGAAGTAAAAAATCAATGGATTCTATATAAACGTGAATCTTGGCATGAAACTTACAAACTATAACTAGAGCTACTTTTTATTTGAGCTATATTTATATAATAATATTACAAGCTACTACTATAAGAAGTGCTTATTTATT
Organism: Macaca fascicularis; assembly: GCF_037993035.2. Classification (NCBI taxonomy): domain Eukaryota; kingdom Metazoa; phylum Chordata; class Mammalia; order Primates; family Cercopithecidae; genus Macaca; species Macaca fascicularis. The sequence goes on along the minus strand of NC_088385.1, from coordinate 35,861,080 downwards.
TATCTATGTTTACTCTTCTACAGAATTCTCTGTTTACTAATAGCTTAATAGCTTCATGGCAAAAAAAAAAAGTTTTATGCATAATCCATACATTCATCAGTTTGTTATAGCATGAATCTTTTGACGTTTAGAAAATATAACAAATATATACACCTATGTAATCCATTTGCCTATGAAAAATGCAGTTTCTTTCAAAAACCTCAGGAATTTGTTAAATGCCTCTTTTGAGTTCATCCCAGCTCGCAAACCAGCATTCAGAGGTGACACTTTTCTGACTTCTTTCCAAATAGATTTGCTGTTCCAAAACATCACATACAAGGAATCAGCTGTAAATATTATCTTTTTCTTTTTCACTACCATGTATAAAAATTAATTTGTATTGTTTAATTTATCAGCAGTTCATTCTTTTTATTTTTGTGTAGCAGACCTATGTATGAATACACCACAAATTATTTATCCATGCCCCTCTTGATGGACATATGGATTAAATACAGTTTTGGGCTACTACGAAAAAAGTTGCAGTGAACATTCTTGACAAGTCTTGATACAGATTTTTTTAAATTTCACTTGGATCAATGCCTAGGAGTGTAATTTCTGGGCCATAATAGAGTAAGTGTATGTTTAGTTTTATTTAAAAACATTTCAACTATTTTCCAAAGTAATTGTGTTATTTTACACTCCCACCAGCAATATATGAGAGTTTCAGTTGCTTCACATTCTAACCACAAGTTAGTATTGTCAGTCTTTTTAATTTTAGCCATTCCAGGAGTTTTGTAGTAGTACCTCATTGTGACTTTAATTTGAATGCTCGTGATTTAAAAAACTACATTAAGATACTGCTTGTGTGCTTAGTGGCCATTTTGTATCTTTTGTTAAGTATCTGTTCAAACCTTTTCGTTTTGAGTTGGATTTTCTACTATTGATTTATAAGAGTTCTTTATATATTCTGAATGAAATCATATGTCAAATGTATGTATTATATTTTCTAAAAAGCCCTCAAGTTTGTGGCTTGCCTATTCACTTTCTTAATCAAGATGTGATGGTTAATTTTAGGTGTCAACTTCACTGTGTTAATCGCAGAAAACCGGTGCAGCATTACTTCTGAATGTATCTGCAAGGGTGTTTCCAGGGGAGACTCACCTGTCAGTCAATGGACTGAGTGAGGAAGATCCACCTTCAATGAGCACAGGCACTATCCAACCAGCTGTGGGCAGACCAGGAGATTCCCTTGGGTGCCTACTCCACCAGGGCCCTGGGTTTCAAGTATAAAACTGGGGGACCATTTGGGCAGAAACCGAGCTAGCTGCAGGAATTTTTTTTATACCTCAGTGGCACCTGGAACAACAGCAAGAAAGAACCATTTACTCCCCCGGAAAGGGAGATGAAGCCAGAAAGCCAAGTGGTCTAGCTCAGCAGATCCCACCCCCATGGAGCACAGCAAGCTAAGATCTACTGGCTTGAATTTCTCATTGCTAGCACAGCAATCTGAAGTTGACCTGGGACACTCGAGCTTGGTGGGGAAAGAGGGGCATTTGCCATTACTGAGGCTTGAGTAGGCGGTTTTCCCCTCACAGTGTAAAGCCAGGAAGTTTGAACTGAGTGGAGCCCACCACAGCTCTGCAAAGCCACTGCAGCCAGACTGCCTCTCTAGATTCCTCCTCTCTGGGCAGGGCATCTCTGAAACAAAGGTAGCAGTCCCGGTCAGGGGTTTATAGATAAAACTCCCATCTCCCTGGGACAGAGCACCTGGGGGAAGGGGAGGCTGTGGGCACAACTTCAGTAGACTTAAATGTTCCTGCCTGGCAGCTCTGAAGAGAGCAGTGGATCTCCAGGCACAGCAATTGAGCTCTGCTAAGGGACAGACTGCCTCATCAAGTGGTTCCCTGACCCCCGTGCCTCCTGACTGGGAGACACCTCCCAGTAGGGGTTGACAAACACCATATGCAGAAGAGCTCCGGCTGGCATCTGGCGGGTGCCCCTTTGGGATGAAGCTTCCAGAGAAAGGAACAGGCAGCAATCTTTGCTGTTTTTGCAGCCTGCACTGGTGATACACAGGAAATCAGGGCATGGAGTGAACCTCCAGCAAACTCCAGCAGAGCTGCAGCAGAGGGGCCTGACTGTAAGAAGGAAATGTAACAAACAGAAATGAATAGCATCAACATCAGCAAAAAGGAGATCCACATATAAACCACATTTGAAGGTCACCAACATCAAAGACCAAAGATAGATAAATCCACGAAGATGAGGAAAAACAAGTGCAAAAAGGCTGAAAATTCCCAAAACCAGAACACCTGTTTTCATTCAAAGGATCACAATTCCTCACCAGAAAGGGAACACAACTGGATGGAGAATGAGTTTGATGAATTGACAGAAAGAGGCTTCAGAAGGTGAGTAATAACAAACTCCTCCGAGCTAAAGGAGCATATTGGAACCCAATAAACTGAACCCCATAAAAGGTTACAGGAATTGCTAACTAGAATAACCAGTTTAGAGAAGAACATAAATGACCTGATGGAGCTGAAAAGAATGGCATGAGAACTTAGTGAAGCATGCACAAGTATCAATAGCCAAAGTGATCAAGCAGAAGAAAGGATATCAGAGACTGAAGATCAACTTAAGGAAATTAAGCATGAAGACAATATTAGAGAAAAAAAGAATGAAAAGGAACAAACAAAGCCTCCAAAAAATATGGGACTATGTGAAAAGACCAAACCTACATTTGATTGGTGTACTTGAAAGTGATAAGGAGAGTGGAACCAAGTTATAAAACACTCTTCAGGATATTATCCAGGAGAACTTCCCCAAACTAGCAAGACAGGCCAACATTCAAATTCAGGAAATACAGAGAACACCACAAGGATGCTTCTCAAGAAGAGCAACCCCAAGACACATAATCATCAGATTCATCAAGGTTGAAATGAAGGAAAAAATGTTAAGGGCAGCCAGAGAAAAAGGTCAAGTTGCCCATAAAGAGAAGATCATCAGACTAACAGCGGATCTCTCTGCAGAAACCCAACAAGCCAGAAAAGAGTGGGTGAAATATTCAACATTATTTAAACAAAGAATTTTCAACCCAGAATTTCATATCCAGCCAAAGTAAGCTTCATATGCAAATGAGAAATAAAATCCTTTACAAACAAGCAAATGTTGAGAGATTTTGTCACCATCAGGCCTGCCTCACAAGAGCTCCTGAAGAAAGCACAACATATGGAAAGAAAAAACAGGTACAAGCCACTGCAAAAACATGCCAAATTGTAAAGACCATCAACACTATGAAGAAACTACATCAACTAACAGGCAAAATAACCAGCTAGCATCATATTAACAGGATCAAATTCACATATAACAATATTAACCTTAAATGTAAATGGGCTAAATGCTCCAATTAAAAGACACAGACTGGCAAATTAGATAAAGCATCAAGACCTATTGGTGTGCTGTATTCAGGAGACCCATCCCACGTGCAAAGACACACATAGGTTCAAAATAAAGGGATGGAGGAACATTTACCAAGCAAATGGAAAGCAAGAAAAAGCAGGGCTTGCAATCCTAGTCTCTGATAAAACAGACTTTAAACCAACAAAGGACAAAAAAGACAAAGAAGAGCATTACATAATGGTAAAGGGATCAACACAACAAGAAGAGTTAACTATTCTAAATATATATACACCCAATACAGGAGCATCCAGATTTAGAAAGCAAGTTCTTAGAGACCTACAAAGAGACTTGGACTTCCACACAATAATAGTGAGAGACTTTAACACCCCACTGTCAATATTAGACAGATCAATGAGATAGAAAATAAACAAGGATATTCAGGACTCGAACTCAGCTCCAGACCAAGTGGATCTAATAGACATTTACAAAACCCTTCACCCCAAATCAACAGCATATATATTATTCTTAGCACCACCTCGCACTTATTCTAAAATTGAACACATAATTGGAAATAAAACACTCCTCAGCCAATGCAAAAGAATGAATATCATACCAGTCCCTCAGACCACAGTGCAATCAAATTAGAACTCAGGATTAAGAAACACACTCAAAACGGTACGACTGCATAGACTGAAGAACCTGCTCCTGAATGACTACTAGGTAAATAATGAAATGAAGGCAGAAATAAATAAGTTACTTAAAACCAATGAGAACAAAGACACAACATACCAGAATCTCTGGGACACAGCTAAAGCAGTGTTTACTGGGAAATTTATAGCACTAAATGCCCACAAAAGAAAGCAGGAAAGATCTGAAATCCACACCCTAACATCACAAGTAAAACAACTACAGAAGCAAGAGCAAACAAATTCAAAAGCTAGCAGAAGACAAGAAATAACTAAGATCAGAGCAGAACTGAAGGAGATAGAGATACAAAAAACCCTTCAAAAAAAATGAGTGAATCCAGGAGCTGGTTTATTGAAAAGATCAACAAAATAGACCACTAGCCAGACTGATAAAGAAGAGAGAAGAATCAAACAGACACAATAAAAAATGATAAAGGGGAGATAACCACTGATCCCACAGAAATACAAACTACCATCAGAGAATACCTCTATGCAAATAAGCCAGAAAATCTAGAAGAAATAGATAAATTCCTGGACACATACAGCCTCCCAAGACTAAACCAGGAAGAAGTTGAATCCCTGAATAGACCAATAACAAGTTCTGAAATTGAGGCAGTAATTAATAGCCTACCAACCAAAAAAGCCCAAGACCAGATGGATTCACAGCCAAATTATACCAGAGGTACAAAGAGGAGTTGGTACCATTCCTTCTGAAAGTATTCAAAACAAAAGAAAAAGAGGGACTCTTCCCTAACTCATTTTATGAGGCCAGCATCATCCTGATACCAAAACCTGGCAAAGACCCAACAAAAAAAGAAAATTTCAGGCCAGTCTCCCTGATGAACATCGATATGAAAATCCTCAATAAAATACTGGCAAACCCAATCCAGCAGCACATCAAAAAGCTTATCCACTATGATCAAGTCGGCTTCATCCCTGGGATGCGAGGCTTGTTCAACATATGCAAATCAATAAGCATAATCCATCACATAAACAAAACCAATGACAAACACCACATGATTATCTCAATACATGCAGAAATGACCATTAATAAAATTCAACACCCCTTCATGCTAAAATCTCTCAATAAACTAGGTATTGATGGAATGTATCTCAAAATAATAAGAGCTATTTATGACAAACCCACAGTCAATATCATACTGAATGGGCAAAAGCTGGAAGCATTCCCTTTGAAAACTGGCAAAACACAAGGATGTCCTCTCTCACCACTCCTATTCAACATAGTATTGGAAGTTCTGACCAGGACAATCAGGCAATAGAAAGAAATAAAGGGTATTCAAATAGAAAGAGAGGAAGTCAAATTGTCTCTGTTTGCAGATGACGTAATTGTATATTTAGAAAATCCCATCATCACAGCCCCAAATCTCCTCAAGCTGATAAGCAACTTTGGCAAAGTCTCAGGATACAAAATCAATGTGCAAAAATCACAAGCATTTCTATACACCAATAGTAGACAAACAGAGAGTCAAATCATGGGTGAACTCCCATTCACAATTGCTACAAACAGAATAAAATACCTAGAAATACAACTTACAAGACACGTGAAGGACCTCTTCAAGGAGAACTACAAACCACTGCTAAAGGAAGTAACAAAGGACACAAACAAATGGAAAAACATTCCATGCTTATGGATAGGAAAAATCAATATTGTGAAAGTGTTCATACTTCCTAAAGTAATTTATAGAGTCAATGCTATCCCCATCAAGCAGCCACTGAATTTCTTCACAGAATTAGAAAAAAACTACTTTAAATTTCATATGGAACCAAAAAAGAGCTCATACAGCCAAGACAATTCTAAGCAAGAAGAACAAAACTGAAGGTATCTCTTTACCTGGCTTTAAACTATACTACAAGGCTACAGTAACCAAAACAGCATGGTATTGGTACCAAAACAGATATATAGACCAATGGAACAGAACAGAGGCCTCAGAAATAATGTCACACATCTATAACCAACTGATCTTTGATGAACCTGACAAAAACAAGCAATGGGGAAAGATTCTCTATTTAATAAACGGTGTTGGGAAAACTTGCTAGCCATATGTAGAAAACTGAAACTAGACCCCTTCTTTACACCTTATACAAAAATTAACTCAAGATGGATTAAAGACTTAAATGAAAGACCTAAAACCATAAAAACCCTAAAAGAAAACCTAGGCAATACCATTCAGGACACAGGCACAGGCAAAGACTTCATGACTAAAACACCAAAAGCAATAGTAACAAATCCAAAATTGACAAATGGGATCTAATTAAACTAAAGAGCTTCCGCAGAGCAAAGGAAACTATCATCAGAGTGAACAGGCAACCTCCAGAATGGAAGAAAAATTTTGCAATCTATCTATCTGACAAAGGGCTAATATTCACAATCTACAAAGAACTTAAACAAATTTACAAGAAAGAAACAACCCCATCAAAAAGTGGGTAACACTTCTCAAAAGAAGACATTTAAGTGGCCAAAAAACATATGAAGAAAAGCTCATCATCACTGGTCATTAGAGAAATGCAAATCAAAACCACAATGAGATACTATTGCAAGCCAGTTATAATGGCACTCATTACAAAGTCAGGAAACCATAGATGCTGGAGAGGATGTAGAAAAAGAGGAATGCTTTTACACTGCTGGTGGGTATGTAAATTAGTTCAACCATTGTGGAAGACAGTGTGGCGATTCCTCAAGGATCTAGAACCAGAAATATCATTTGAGCCAGCAATTCCAAAACTGGATATATACCCAAAGGATTATAAATCATTCCACTATAAAGACACACACACGTATGTTTAGTGCAGCACTATTCACAATAGCAAAGACTTGGAACCAACCCAAATACCCATCAGTGAAACACTGGATAAAGCAAATGTGGCACATATACACCATGGAATTTATGCTGCCATAAAAAAGGATGAGTTCATGTCCTTTGCAGGGACATGGATGAAGCTGGAAATCATCATTCTCAGCAAACTAGCACAGGAAAAGAAAACCCAAACACCACATGTTCTCACTCATAAGTGGGAGTTGAACAGTGAGAACACATGGACACAGGGAGGGGAATGTCACACACCAGGGCCTGTGGTGGGGTGGGAGAGTAGGGGAGGGATAGCATTAGGAGAAATACCTAATGTAGATGACAGGTTGATGGGTGCAGCCAACCACCATGGCACGTGTATACCTATGTAACAAACCTGCACGTTCTGCACATGTATCCTAGAACTTAAAGTATAATTTAAAAAATAGGTATAGATAGATATTAGTTCTTTCTCTCTGGAGAGTCTTAATACAAGCGAGAGTAAGTTTTTAATTTGATTAAGCTTAATTTAACATTTTTAAAAGTTTTTACCTTATTTATTTATTTTTAGACAAGGTCTCACTCTGTCACCCAGGCTAGAATGCAGTGACACAATCTGTAGCCTTGACCTCCAAGGCTGAAGAGATCCTCCCACCTCAGCCCCCCAGGTAGCTAAGACTACTGGTGTATGCCACCACACCGGGTTAATTTTTGTATTTTTTGTAGAGACAGAGTTTTGCCACGTTGGCCAAGCTGGTCTCAAACTCCTGAGCGCAAGTGATCCGCCTGCCTTGGCCTCCCAGAGTGCTGGGAATCCAGGTGTGAGTCACTGCACCTGGCCTTTTATTCTTTTTATATCCTCAGAAGTCTTTGTCTATTCCGAGGACATGAAAATATTCTACTCTATTTTTCTCTCAGAGCTATATAACTCTATTTTTATATTTAGGTCCAAGATAAATCTCACTTAAAATTTTTGTATGCTGTAAGGTAGAGGTTGGCTTTTTAAAAAATTATACAAATAATCTGATTATTTCAACACTATTTGTTAAAAACATTATTTCTCCACTAAATTGTCTTTGCATCTTTGTCTAAAATCAATTCACATTGTATGTGTGGTTCTAATTCTAGACTCTTTATTTTATTCCATTTACATATGTCTATCCTTATGCCAGTAGTAAACTGTCTTGATAATTGTATCTTTATATGAAATATTGATATTAGAGATTGCAAGTCCTCCAATTTTGCTTTCTTTAAGATTGTTTTGGCCATGGTGGGTCCTCTGCGCTTCCAAATTTTACAATCAGCTTGTCAATGTCTACAAGAAGTGACCGCAGATACTTGGACATATTATATAAATCTATATATAAATTTGGGGGAAATTAACATCTTAACAATTGTATCCTTCAATCCATAAACATGGTATGGTATATCTCTCCATTTATTTAATTTTGTTTGGGTCCTCTCCATAATGATTTTGTAGTTTTCAGTGTATAGTTACACATTTTATTAAATTTATTTCTAAGAATTTTCTGATTGGGAATGCAATTGAAACTCATATTAATTATATTTTCTAATTCTTTTTTCTATATATATTTTAGTATTTTCCCTGGGGTTTTTAGTATTCATAAAATATATCATCTCTAAATTAAGACAGTTTTAATTATATATTTCCAATTCCAATGCCTTATTGCACTAACTCGACCTCCAGCACAAAATTAAGTAAAAGTGGTAAGAAGGCACTCTTGCCCTCTTCCAAATCTTAATAGGAAAGCGATCAATCTTACACCATTAAATATAAGTTAAATGTAGACTTTTCACAAGTGACCTTCAGTGGGTTGAGGAAGTTTCCTTTAATTTACATATTTTAGGGACTTTTTTATCATGAGCAAAGGCTGAATTTTGTCAAGTGCTTAGTCTACATCTGTTCACAAAAGTATAAGGTGCTTCTTCTTTATTCTCTTAATGTAGTAAACCATATTGATTTATTTTTAGTTAATAAACCGACTTTGTATTTTTAGAACAAACTATTTGGCCGTGCTATATTATACTACTCATATATTGCTGGATTTAATTTTAAAATATTTTGTTTGTTTTTTAAGATGGCTGACTAGAAGAATTTCATGCTCACCTCATCCATTTACGGGAACCAAGATAGTGAGTAGACAATTAAACTTTTTAATACATTATCCATGAGAGAACATGGGAGTTCACAGAAAAGCAACAGGAAACACCAAAAACCAGGAAGGAAAAGGAAAAGAGGCAGCCTGCTTGGCCAGGATCAGCCAGGAGACAGGAGCAACTCTCCAGGATAGGGAGAGGGTGAGTGAGAGACTTTCCACAGTCTACTTTCCCACTGGGAAATCATAAAATCCAAGCCATGGGAGATCACCTTAACTATCTCAAATGCTGAACCTAACTTAGGGATATGCCAGGAGACTTTGAGAAGAAAAAGTTTTAGGAAAAGTGCTTGATTTGTATCCCACACTTTTTCTGAAACCTAAATGGCTAAAGCAAAACAGCATTTTTTTTATTTTAGCAGTTAACAGACTATGCACAGTCCCAGGACCCAGCAGAGCCAATCATAGTCCTTAGGGAAACTCAGGTTATAGATGTGGAACTAGAGCATAAGCAGGGAGTGGGTGGGCTCCCACAGCCAGGACTGAGAAGCAAGCATGGCATGGGCTGCAGACACCAGCAAGGGAAGCAGGCTCCACCCTGGGGCTTGAGTAGGATGCAAGTTGCTATGGATGCTTGGTCTTGAGCTGGGCAGTGAGTTGTGGGCTAGGTACGAACTGCCAATCCTGACAGCTCAGCTGGGTCTACTGGGTCCCAACATCTGGTACTGGGGAGTGAGCCTCACTGGGACTAGTTCATAAAAGGTATGCATATCCTGCACACAGCGGCCAAAGTTGTAGTGCTGGAGCTGGCCCAACCCTCCCCATGGCAAGACCTCAGTGTAATGGCTGCTACCCCTCACCCAAGCATTCCACAAGGGGCCTGAGGATCTACCTGTTTTGCCCATCATGATGGGTGCATGCACTCACCACTGGGGGTCTGAGTGAAAGCTTGCCCAGTCTGTCTCAGCTGAGATTCACCTCCCACCTTGGAGACAGAATACGTGACCTGGAGTCCTGGGGATGGAACAGCCCAACAGACCACATAGAGCACCTGAGCATCCTTGCTTGGGCTGAGTTTGGGCCCAAATAGTCTACTGTTACCACTTTGGTTGGTTTCTTCCTGCAAGTGCCACTGGCTTGCTTGGAGGCTAGGCTGCTCAGCCCATTGCAACCACTGCCAGCAGAAGCGCAAAGCACTTTGGACCCAAAAGAACATCTCACCAGTGCTACCACCATTGCCCATGCCACACCAACTTCCCAGGGTCTTGAGAGCCCACTCGTCTTCCCAGTCCACTGCTACAAAAGCCAGCAGCTGAGAAAGTCACCTAGAGGCTTAACAATTGGCCTGCCCAGATCCAAGACAGTATTTGCCATCCCAGAGTGCAAGAATAGGCATGGTTAACACACTACCACTACCACTGAAGCCTGAAGATGGACTAATCTGGCATTTCAGTACCCAGAACGACTTCACTACTGCTTCCACTAATAACCCACCCTAGCACATTGAGAAAACCACAAATATCACTAATGCTGATTATAGCTAAAGAAAATCATACAGAGACTTCACTACTGCATGAATCCAGAAGCAAAGCCAAAGGGCACTATCTAACTAACACCATAGATACAACTTCAGGGAAATATCTCCCCCACCAATTAAAGAAAATTCAAAAATAGGAAGAAGTGGCTATCACACAAAAAAGGAAGAGAAAGAAATCAAAAGGCACCACCTACAGAATTCCACCAAACCACAATGACTAGCAATAAGATAAAAAGGAACAGAATTTAGAAAACATCTAGAAAACAATTAACCACACAACAGAGAAAATAAACTCACATATCAGTAATAACCTTGATTATAAATGGATTAAATGTTCCACTTTATAAATATGGATTGACTAGGTAGATTAAAAAACATGGTCCAAATATATGCAAAAGAGGTCATTATATAATGAAAAAGGGATCAATTCAGCTAGAAGATATAACAATTCTAAATATATTTGCACCCAACACTGGAGCACCCAGATTTATTAAGTAAATATTACAAGACCTAAAGAGAGAGACAGACAGCAGTACAATAATAGTGGGGAACTTCAGTCACAGCATTAGATAGATCATCTAGGCAGAAAACTAACAAAGAAACACCGGACTTCAACTGGACTTCAGACCAAATGGGCCTAACAGACATTTATGGAACACCCAACCCAATTCCTGCAGAATACATGCTGTTTTCATCAACACATAGAACAATCTCCAAGATATATCATATGCTATGCCACAAAATAAGTCTCAAGAAATTTAAAAATTTTTAAATTACATTAAGGATCTTCTCAGACTACAGTGGAATAAAACTAGAAATCAATATCAAGAGAAGCTTTGGACACTATAAAAATACACGGAAATTAAATAATATGCTTCTGAACGACCATTGGGTCAATGAAGAAATTAAGAAGAAAATTTTAAAATTTCTAAAAACACAAATGAAAGTGAAAACACAACTTACCAAAACCTGTGGGATATAATAAATACAGTGTTGAAGGAAAGTTTATAGCATCAAATTTCCACATCAAAAAAAAATAGAAAGATTACAAATCAATAATAAATTATGTACCACAAAGAACTGGAAAAGCAATAACAAATGAGACACAAAATGAGCAGAAGTAAGCAAATAACAAAGAGAAAAAAAACTAAATGCCATAGAGATTTAAAAAATACAAAGGATCAGCAAAGCAAAAAGTTAATTTTTCAAAAAGATAACAAAATTGATAAACCAATAGCTAGACTAACCAAGGAAAAATGAGAGAAGAACCAAATAAAATAAAATATGAAAAAGGAGGCATTACAACTGATACCATAGAAATTTTTAAAAATCATTAGAAACTATTATGAACAACTGTACACTCACAAACTAGAAAACCAGAGGAAATGGATAAATTACTGGAAACATATGACTTCTGAAGACTGAACTAGGAAGAAACAGAAATTCTGAACAAACCAATAATGAGCAGCAAGACTGAATCCACAATTAAAAAAAAAAAAATTCTCCCAGCAAAGAAAAGCCCAGGGCCAGAGGATTCATAGCTGAATTCTATCAAATATACAAAGAAGAATTAATACCAATCCCCCTTAAACTAGTTCAACAAATCAAGGAGGGAATTTCCACTAACTTATTCTACAAGGTCAGTTTCAACCTGATATCAAATACAGACTAGGACACAACAAAAAAAGAAAACTACCTACCCAGATCCCTGATGAACACTAACACAAAAATTCTCAATAAAATACTGACAAACTGAATGTAATAGCACATTAGAAAGATATCTTGGAGAATGTTCTATGTGCTGATGAAAACAACATCAGAAAGATAATACACCACAATCAAGTAGATTTTATACCAAGAATGTAAGGATGGTTTGACATGCAAATCAATAAATCTGCTACATCACATCAATAGAATGAAGGACAAAAATCATATGATCAACTCAAATGATGCTGAAAATGCATTTGATAAAATTTAACATACCTTCATGATAAAAATGTTCAACAAACATACCCCAAAATAATAAATGCCATATACAATAAACCCATGGCTAACATCATATTGAATGGAGAAACATTGAAAGCTTTTCATCTGTGAACTGGAACACAGTAAGAATGCTCACATTCAGTATGCATATTCAACATATTACTGGGAGTGTTACCCAGAACAATCAGGCAAGAGAAACAAATAAAAAGCACCCACACTAGGAAAAAAAAAAAAAAAAAAGCATCAAACTGTCCCTGTTATATCTAGAAAACACTAAAGACTCCACCAAAGAAAATTTATATTTGATAAATAAATCCAGTAAAGTTGTAGAATACAAAAATCAACATACAAAAATCAATAGCATTTCTATTCACTGATAATGATCCAGCTGAGAAGAAATTTTGAAAAGTAATCCCATTCACAACAACTACAAAAAGAGAATAAACCTAGGAATGAGTTTAACCAAGGAGGTGAAAGATCTCTACAAGGAAAACTACAAAGTACAGATGAGAAATAAATTGAAAATGACACAAACAAATGGAAAAACATCACATGCTGATAGATCAGAAGAATTAATACTGCTCAAATGACCCAAAGAAATCTACAGAGTCAATGCAATGTCACATTTTACAGTTAGAAAACACAGTCCTAACATACATATGGAACCAACAAAGTGCCCAAATAGCCAAAACAATCCTGAGCAAAAAGTATAGACCTGGAGGCATCACATTACCTGACTTCAAATTATATTACAAAGCTAGTAACAAAAACAGCATGTACTTCTGAAACAGACACATACATCAATATAATAGAATAGAGAACTGAGAAATAACATCACATATTTACAGCCAACAAATCTTTGACAAAGCACACAAGAACATACATTAGGGAAAGAACACCCTCTTCAGTAAAAGGTGCTAGAAAAATTGCATAGCAATATGCAGAACAATGAAACTGAACCCGTATCTCTTACCACATAAAAAAAATCAATTCAAGATGGACTAAAGACTTAAATGTGAGAGCCAAAACTATAAAAATATGAGGAAAAAACCTAGGGAAAACTCTTCTGGACATTGAGATAAGTGACCAAAAAATCTATGACTAAAACCTCAAAAGCACTGCCAAAAATAGATCAATGGGACTATGTAGGTCTGTTCTTGTGTAACTATAGAGAAATGTCTAGGCCAGGAGCAGTGACTCACACCTGTAATCCCAGCACTTTGGGGGGCTGAAGTGGGTGGATCACTAGGCCAAGAGATAAGACCATCCTGGCTAACATGGTGAAACCCCATCTCTGCTAAAAAAAAAAAATACAAAAATTAGTTGAGCATGGTGGTGTGTACCTGTAGCCCCAGCTACTTGGGGGACTGAGGCAGGAGAATTGCTTGAACCCGGGAGGTGGAGGTTTCAGTGATCCAAGATAGCACCACTGCACTCCAGCTGTCTGGCAACAGAGCAAGAATCTGTCTGAAAAAAAAAAAAAAAGGCCTGGCATGGTGGCTCATGCCTCTAATCCCAGCACTTTGGGAGGCCAGAGGCAGGCAGATCACAAGGTCAGGAGATTGAGATCATACTGGCCAAAATGGCGAAACGCTGTCTCTACTAAAAATACAAAAATTAGCCAGGTGTGGTGGCGGGCACCTGTAATTCCAGCTACCTGGGAGGGTGAGGCAGGAGAATTGCTTGAACCAGGGAGTTGGAGGTTGCAGTGAGCCAAGATCACACCACTGCACTCTAGCCTGGCAACAGAGAGATACTCCATCTCAAAAAAAAAAGAAAGAAAGAAATGTCTGAAACTGGATAATTTACAAGGAAAACAGAATTAATTGGCTCCCAATTCTGTAGGTTATACATAAAGCATGATGTTCGCATCTGCTTCTGGTGAGGGCCTCAGGAAGCTTACAATCATGGCAGAAGGCAAAGGGGCAACAAGTATACTACAAGGCAAAGCAGGAGCAGGAGAGTGCGGGATGTGTCACACTCTATAACAACTAAATCTCAGGAGGCGGTTCTAAGATGGCCGAATAGGAACAGCTCCAGTCTACAGCTCCCAGCACGAGCAATGCAGAAGATGGGTGATTTCTGCATTTCCAACTGATCTACCGGGTTCAACTGGGGCTTGTTGGACAGTGGGTGCAGGACAGTGGGTACAGCCCACCAAGCGAGAGCCGAAGCAGGGTGAGGCATCACCTCACCCGGGAAGTGCAAGGGGGAAGGGAATTCCCTTTCCTAGCCAAGGGAAGCTGTGACAGGCGGCCCCTGGAAAATCAGGTCACTCCCACCGTAATACTGCGCTTTACCAACAGTCTTAGCAAACGGCACACCAGATTATATTACACTCCTGGCTCAGAGGGTGCCACGCCCACAGGGCTTCACTCATTGCTAGCACAGCAGTCTGAGATCAAACTGCAAGGCTGCAGTGAGGATGGGGAGGGGCACCCACCATTGCTGAGGCTTGAGTAGGTAAACAAAGCAGCCTGGTAGCTCGAGCTGGGTGGAGCCCACCGCAGCTCAAGGAGGCCTGCCTGCCTCTGTAGACTCCACCTCTGGGGGCAGGGCATAGCTGAACAAAAGGCAGCAGAAACCTCTGCAGACTTAAATGTCCCTGTCTGACAGCTTTGAAGAGAGTAGTGGTTCTCCCAGCATGGAGTTTGAGATCTGAGAATGGACAGACTACCTCCTCAAGTGGGTTCCTGACCCCCAAGTACCCTAACTGGGAGGCAGCCCCCATTAGGGGCAGACTGACATCCCACACGGCTTGGTACCCCTCTGAGATGAAGCTTCCAGAGGAACGATCAGTCAACAACATTGGCTGTTCAGCAATATTCGCTCTTCTGCAGTCTCTGCTGCTGATACCCAGATAAACAGGGTCTGGAGTGGACCTCCAGCAAACTCCAACAGACCTGCAGCTGAGGGTCCTGACTGTTAGAAGGAAAACTAACAAACAGAAAGAACATCCACACCAAAACCCCATCTGTATGTCACCATCATCAAAGACCAAAGGTAGATAAAACCACAAAGATGGGGGAAAAAACAGAGCAGAAAAGCTGAACATTCAAAAATCAGAGTGCCTCTCCACCTCCAAAGGAAGGCAACTCATTGCCAGCAACAGAACAAAACTGGACAGAGAATGACTTTGACAAGTTGAGAGAAGAAGGCTTCAGACGATCAAACTTCTCCAAACTAAAGGAGGAAGTTCGAACCCATTGCAAAGAAGCTAAAACCTTGAAAAAAGATTAGATGAATGGCTAACTAGAATAATCAGCGTAGAGAAGTCCTTAAATGACCTGATGGAGCTGAAAACCATGACACAAGAACTACGTGATGCATGCACAAGCTTCAGTGGCTGATACAATCAACTGGAAGAAAGGGTATCACTGATTGAAGATCAAATGAATGAAATGAAGTGAGAAGAGAAGATTAGAGAAAAAAGAGTAAAAAGAAATGAACAAGGCCTCCAAGAAATATGTGACTATGTGAAAAGACCAAATCTACGTCTGACTGGTGTACCTGAAAGTGATGGGGAGAATGGAACCAAGTTGGAAAACACTCTGCAGGATACTATCCAGGAGAACTTACCCAACCTAGCAAGGCAGGCCAACATTCAAATTCAGGAAATACAGAGAATGCCACAAAGATACTCCTCGAGAAGAGCAACTCCAAGACACATAATTATCAGATTCACCAAAGTTGAAATGAAGGAAAAAATTTTAAGGGCAGCCAGAGAGAAAGGTCGGGTTACCCACAAAGGGAAGCCCATCAAACTAACAGTGGATCTCTCAGAAGAAATTCTACAAGCTAGAGGAGAGTGGGGGCCAATATTCAACATTCTTAAAGATAAGAATTTTCAACCCAGAATTTCATATCCAGCCAAACTAAGCTTTATAAATGAAGGAGAAATAAAATCTTTTACAGACAAGCAAATGCTGAGAGATTTTGTCACCACCAGGCCTGCCCTAAAAGAGCTCCTGAAGGAAGCAGTAAACATGGAAAGGAAAAACTGGTACCTGCCACTGCAAAAACATGCCAAATTGTAAAGACCATCGATGTTAGGAAGACACTGTATCAACTAATGAGCAAAATAACCAGCTAACCATCATAATGACAGGATCAAATTCACACATAAAAATATTAACCTTAAATGGAAAAGGGCTAAATGCTCTAATTAAAAGACACAGACTAGCAAATTGGACAGAGTCAAGACTCATCAGTGTGCTGTATTCAGGAGACCAATCTCACTTGCAGAGACACACATAGGCTCAAAATAAAGGGAAGGAGGAAGATCTACCATGCAAATGGAAAACAAAAAAAGGGAGGTGTTGCAATCCTAGTCTCTGATAAAACAGACTTTAAACCAACAAAGATCAAAAGAGACAAAGAAGGCCATTACATAATGGTAAAGGGATCAATTCAACAAGAGGATATTTACTATCCTAAATATATATGCACCCAATACAGGAGCACCCAGATTAATGAAGCAAGTCCTTAGAGACCTACAAAAAGACGTAGACTCCCGCAAAATAATAATGGGAGACTTTAACACCCCACTGTCAACATTGGGCAGATAATCAAGACAGAAAGTTAACAAGGATATCCAGGAATTGAACTCAGCTCTGCCCCCGCAGATCTAATAGACATCTACAGAACTCTCCACCCCAAATCAAGAGAATATACATTCTTCTCAGCACCACATCACACTTATTCCAAAATTGACCACATAATTGGAAGTAAAGCACTCCTCAGCAAATGTAAAAGAAAAGAAATTATAACAAACTGTCTCTCAGACCACAGTGCAATCAAACTAGAACTCAGGATTAAGAAACTCACTCAAAACAACTCAACTACATGGAAACTGAACAAACTGCTCTTGAATGACTACTGGGTATATAACGAAATGAAGGCAGAAATAAAGATGTTCTTTGAAATCAATGAGAACGAAGATACAACATACCAGAATCTCTGCGACACATTTAAAGCAGTATGTAGAGGGAAATTTATAGCACTAAATGCCCACAAGAGAAAGCAGGAAAGATCTAAAATTGACACCATAACATCACAAATAAAAGAACTAGAGAAGCAAGAGCAAAAACATACAAAAGCTAGCAGAACCCAAGAAATAACTAAGATCAGAGCAGAACTGAAGGAGACAGAGACACAAAAAAACACCCTCAAAAAATCAATGAATCCAGGAGCTGGTTTTTGGAAAAGATCAACAAAATTGATAGACTGCTAGCAAGACTAATGAAGAAGAAAAGAGAGAAGAATCAAATAGACGCAATAAAAAATGATAAAGGGGATATCACCAGTGATCACACAGAAATAAAAACTACCATGAGAGAATACTATAAAAACCTCTACACAAATAAACTAGAAAATCTAGAAGAAACGGATAAATTCCTGGACACATACAACCTCCCAAGACTAAACCAGGAAGAAGTTGAATCCCTCAAGAGACCAATAACAGGCTCTGAAATTGAGGCAATAATTAATAGCCTACCAATCAAAAAAAGTCCAGAACCAGACGGATTCACAACCGAATTCTACCAGAGGTACAAGGAGGACTGGTACCATTCCTTCTGAAACTATTCCAATCAACCCTAACTCATTTTATGAGGCCAGCATCATCCTGATACCAAAGCATGGCAAAGATACAACAAAAAAAGAGAATTTTAGACCAATATCCCTGATGAACATCAATGCAAAAATCCTCAATACAATACTGGCAAACCAAATCCAGCAGCACATCAAAAAGCTTATCCAGCATGATCAAGTGAGCTTCATCCCTGGGATGCAAGGCTGGTTCAACATATGCAAATCAATAAATGTAATCCAGCATATAAACAGAACCAAAGACAAAAAACACATGATTATCTCAATAGATTCTGAAAAGGTTTTGACAAAATTCAACAGCATTTCATGCTAAAAACTCTCAATAAATTAGATATAGATGGGACATATCTCAAAATAATAAGAGCTATTTATGACAAACCCACAGCCAATATCATAGTGAATGGGCAAAAACTGGAAAAATTCCCTTTGAAAACTGGCACAAGACAGGGATGCCCTCTCTCACCACTCCTATTCAACATAGTGTTGGAAGTTCTGGCTAGGGCAATCAGGCAAGAGAAAGAAATCAAGGGTATTCAGTTAGGAAAAGAAGAAGTCAAATTGTCCCTCTTTGCAGATGACATGATTGCATATTTAGAAAACCCCATGGTCTCAGCCCAAAATCTCCTTAAGCTGATAAGCAACTTCAGCAAAGTCTCAGGATACAAAATCAATGTGCAAAAATCACAAACATTCTTATACACCAGTAACAGACAAACAGAGAGCCAAATAATGAATGAACTTCCATTCACAGTTGCTTCAAAGAGACTAAAATACCTAGGAATCCAACTTACAAGAGATGTGAAGGACCTCTTCAAGGAGAACTGCAAACCACTGCTCAACGAAATAAAAGAGGACACAAACAAATGGAAGAACATTCCATGCTCATGGATAGGAAGATTCAATATCATGAAAAATGGCCATACTGCCAAAGGTAATTTATAGATTCAATGCCATCCCCATCAAGCTACCAATGACTTTCTTCACAGAATGGAAAAAACTACTTTAAATTTCATAGGGAACCAAAAAGGGCCTGCATTGCCAAGACAATCCTAAGTCAAAAGAACAAAGCTGGAGGCATCAAGTTACCTGACTTCAAACTATATTAAAAGGCTACAGTAATCAAAACAGCATGGTACTGGTACCAAAACAGATATATAGACCAATGGAATAGAACAGAGCCCTCAGAAATAATACCACACATCTACAGCCATCTGATCTCTGACAAACCTGACAAAAAGGAGAAATGGGGAAAGGATTCCCTATTTAATAAATGGTGCTGGGAAATCTGGCTAGCCATGTGTAGAAAGCTGAAACTGGATCCTTTCCTCACAACTGATACAAAAATTAATTCAAGATGGATTAAAGACTTAAATGTTGGACCTAAAACCATAAAAACCCTAGAAGAAAACCGAGGTAATACCATTAAGGACATAGGCATGGGCAAGGACTTCATGTCTAAAACACCAAAAGCAATGGCAACAAAAGCCAAAATTGACAAATGGAATCTAATTAAACTAAAGAGCTTCTGCACAGCAAAAGAAACTACCATCAGAGTGAACAGGCAACCCACAGAATGGGAGAAAACTTTTGCAATCTACTCATCTGACAAAGGGCTAATATCCAGAATCTACAAAGACCTCAAACAAACTTACAAGAAAAAAACAAACAACCCCATCAAAAAGTGGGTGAAGGATATGAACAGACACTTCTCAAAAGAAGACATTTATGCAGCCAACAGGCACATGAAAAAATGCTCATCATCACTGGCCATTAGAGAAATGCAAATCAAATCCACGATGAGATACCTCTCACACCAGTTAGAATGGTGATCATTAAAAAGTCAGGAAACAACAGGTGCTGGAGAATGTGGAGAAGTAGGAACACTTTTACACTGTTGGTGGGACTGTAAACTAGTTCAACCATTGTGGAAGACAGTGTGGCGATTCCTCAAGGATCTAGAACTAGAAATACCATTTGACTCAGCCATCCCATTACTGGGATATACCCAAAGGATTATAAATCATGCTGCTATAAAGACACAAGCATACATATGTTTATTGCGGCAATATTCACAATCTCAAAGACTTGGAACCAACCCAAATGTCCATCCATGATAGACTGGATTAAGAAAATGTGGCACATATACACCATGGAATACTATGCAGCCATAAAAAAGGATTAGCTCGTGTCCTTTGTAGGGACATGGATGAAGCTGGAAACCATCATTCTCAGCAAACTATTGTAAGGACAAAAAACCAAACACTGCATGTCTCACTCATAGGTGGGAATCAAATAATGAGAACACTTGGACACAGGAAGGGGAACATCACACACCAGGGCCTGTCATGTGGTGGGTAGAGGGGACAGGGATAGCATTAGGAGATATACCTAATGTAATGACGAGTTAATGGGTGCAGCACACCAACATGGCACTTGTATGCATATGTAACAAACCTGCACTTTGTGCACATGTACCCTAGAACTTAAAGTATAATAAAAAAAATTTTTAAAAAATTTTAATGTTAAAAAAAAAAAGAAACTAAGTCTCATGTGAACTCAGAGTAAGAACTCATTCATTATCACGAGGACAGCACCAAGCCATTTATGAGGGAACCACCCCCATGACCCAAACACCTCCAACCAAGCCCCAGCTCTAACACCAAGGATCACATTTCAACATGAAATTAGAAAGGGCCACACATCCAAGCCATATTCAGGGACTTAATTAAACCAAAAACCTTTGTGCATCAAAAGAAATAGTCAACAGAGTGAAGAGACAATATATTAAGTGAGAAAATATTTGCAAACTATTCATCCAATAGGAGACTAATACTCAGAATATATAAGAAGTTCAAATTCCTCAACAACAACAAAAATAACAAATAATTCCATTAAAAAGTGGGCAATGGACACAAATAAACATTTTTTTCAGAAGAAAACATACAAATAGCCAAAATATATATGGAAGAAACGCTAATCATCAGAGAAATGCAAATAAAAACCACAATAAGATATTATTTTGCCCCGGTTGGAACGGCTATTATTAAAAAAATAAAAAATAACAGATATTGGTGAGGATGTGGAGATAAGAGAATGCTTTATACACTGTTGGTGGGAATGTAAATTATTACAGAGTCTCTAAAAAACAGTATGGAGATTTCACAAATAGCTAAAAATACAATTCAATTGAGCAATCCCACTACTGGGTATATAGCCAAAGGAAGAGAAATCAAGATATCAAAAAGATAGGCCTGGTGCGGTGGCTCACGCCTGTAATACCAGAACTTTGGGAGGCTGAGGCAGGTGGATCACGAGGCCAGGAGATCGAGACCATCCTGGCTAACACGGTGAAACCCCGTCTCTACTAAAAATACAAAAAATTAGCCGGGCGTGGTGGTGGGCACCTATAGTCCTCGCTAGTCAGGAGGCTGAGGCAGGAAAATGGCGTGAACCCGGGAGGTGGAGCTTGCAGTGAACCAAGATTGGGCCACTGCTCTCCAGCCAGAGCGACAGAGTGAGACTCTGTCTCAAAAAAAAAAAAAAGATACCTGCACTTGTATGTTTATCATAGTACTATTCACAATATCAAAATATAGAATGAACCTAAGTGTCCATCAATGGAGGACTGGATAAAGAAAATGTGATCTATTTATAAATAATGGAATACTATTCAGCCATAAAAAAAAAATCATACAGTTTGCAGCAATGGAACATTATCTTCAGTGAAACAAGCCAGGCGTAAGGAGAAATATCACATGGTCCCACTCATAAGTGGGTGCTACAAAATGTGTTCCTATGAATGTAGAGAGTGGAGTAATAGACAAGAGAAACATGAAAGAGTCAGTGGGTGGGAGGGGAAGAGGAAGTTAAGAAATTAGTTAATGGGTACAATGTATGTTATTTAGGGGATAAGTATTCTAAAAGCCCTGACCTGACCACTGTGCAATCTATGTACATAACAAAATTGCACATGTACCTTACAATTTTATACAAATAAAAAGGAAAATAACAAAAATAAAAATATACACACAAGTATACTTGTGTGTATATTGATAATGAATATGAGTATGTAGTTATGTTTTCTTGTGACTTCTTCATAAGACATTCATCTTAGGGATATGCTGGACTTTTAAAAAATTAGTGGGAAAATGTTCCTTCTTCCTCTATTTCCTGAGTTTTTGTGTACATTTTTTTTTCTTTTTAAATGATTCATAGGATAACTATCTGAACCTGGAATTGGTTTTCTTCATGGAAATGTTGTAATTACAAATTTAATTTATTTAACATGTAAAGATATTCAGATTCTCTGTTTCCTTGTGTGTCAGTTCTGGTAATATATGTCTTTCAAAAAACTTCTCCATTTTATCAAAGATGTCAAATTTATTGGCATGCAGCTTTTCATAATGTACCCTTGCTATCTTTTTAACATCTGTAGGCTCTGAGGTAGTAAGTCCACTGTCATTCCTAATATTGTAATCTATTTTTTCACTCTATTCTTCTTGATTAACTGTAGGTTTAGCAATTTTATCTTTTCAAAGAACAAATTTTGTTTTTTTAATATATATTCTCAATTATCTATCTTCTATTTCATTATTTTCTACTGTTTTCATTTTTCTTGTCTTATTCTATAATGTTTTTGACCTTTTTTTCTTATATAAAAACTTCAAACTGTATATTTTCCTGTAAATACTGCTACAGCCACATCCTACAAATTAGATATGCTCTGTCTTAATTTAGTTTAAAATACTTTCATTTTCTTCATGTTTATATTTTACCCTGCAGCTTATTTAGAGATATGAGACTTAAATACCATGTGTTGTAGAATTATCCAGATATCCTGTTTTGTTGATTTCTAATTTAGTTCTCTTATCATCAGTGAATACGTACTGTTTGATTTCAATATTCTGCCATAAAGACTTTTTATTAAGAATTTTTGTACAGTTTTTTAGTTTATATGCTACACATATACTTTAAAATAATATATACCTTTAAATCACATGTAATGCTCTATAAATATCAATTAAATCAAGGTGCTTTATGAATATACTCACTAAATTTTTGTCTATATCATCTACCAATTACAACCAAAGATTATTAAAAGATCTTGTTGTAATTCTAAATTTAATTAATTTAGTTTTTGCTTTATGAATTTTTGTGCTCTGTTATTTGGTCCATTTACATTTAGTGTAATTATTAATATGGCTAAGTTTAGGTCTACAACCTCATTACTTCCTCTTGATTTTTTTGCTGGTATTATTTCTCTTTTGCTCTTTCTCACTTTATTTTTGATTAACTAAATATATTTTAGTGCCACATTTTATTTCTTCTATTTAATTCTTAGTTATCTATCATTATCTATTTATTTTAGAGCTAACATTTTGCATTCTTATTTTGTCAGAGGCTAGAATCAGTATTTCCTCTTCATACATCACACTTTGCATCTGATATTTCACATTTCCTAATTCACCTTTCCCCTTTCTCTCACTGTACCTGTCCAAGGAACAGGGTTTAAAGTTTGAGTTTCACAAAGTTAGAGAGGCTTGGAAATATTGATGCTTCTGGATTCAAACTTGAATTAGTTTCCTATTGCTGCTATAACAAATTACCACCAAAAAAAAAATTAAAAATTTAAACCTTTTAAAAATTAAATTTAAAAAGCCACAAACTCTGAGGCCTAAAGCCACACAAATTTAGCATCTTATACTTCTGGAAGCATAAAATGAGTTATGAGCTAAAATCAAAGTGTTAACAGGCCTGCATTCCATTTAGAAGTTCAGAAAAGAATGCATTTTTTTGTGTTTTCCAACTTTTAGAGGTCAACTACAGTTTTTAGTCTTGTATCCCTCTCCTCCATCTTAAAATCCAGCAATATAGTATCTTCTCTTCTCTCTGATTTCTGCTTTCGTCTGTACATCTTCTCTCTCTGCTACTAATCCTCTTTCTTCCCATCTAAGAACCCTTGAGATTTCATTGGGTCTACCCAAAAAATCTAAAATAATTTCCCTATCTCAAAATTCTTAATCACAATTTCAGAGTCCCTTGTAGGATAACATATTCATGGGGTTCATAGATTAGGATGTAGGCAACATTAGGAGACCATTAATCGGCCTACCATAACAGTTTACACCCCTCACTTCACCAATTTAATAATGTTACATATTACAAGACTATTCTTTCATTTACCCATATACTCAATTTTTGTGTAATTATTGTTATAACCTTTACTTCTATATGTATTACAAACATTATTTTATTGTATTATTTTTCTTTAAATGGACAATTGTTTTTCAAGTAAATTATTAGAACACAGATTCTTTTATATTTATCCACCTACTTAACATTTCTAGTTCTTTATTCTTTCATTTAGATCTGAATTTCAAGCCATTATTATTTCCCTTTAGCTTCTAGTACATCCTTTAGCAAATAAAACTTTTTTCAATAGACAAATAATTTAATAGATGAAATATAACCCTCATAGAATCAATCTTTTTTATGAGATAGGCCATAGGTTATCCAACAATCACCCCGGTAGTTCTAGATATAGGTCACTTAGAAAATTCCTATAAGCCTTTCTATCCTTTTGCAGAACATTTTGTTAAAGCACTGTCAACTTAACATTTTTTATGTATTTTTTACTATTACATAAAAAGCAGTATATTTGGGAGCAAGCATTTTATTTTCCTGTTTTAAGATACTATGTTGCAGGTGGTAGAAAACCAGTAAGAAAAAGAAAACAGGGAAGGTGGAAAAGAGATATAAGGCATGCATGCAGAGCACTCAGCTTGGGCTGATGGCTGTCCTTTTTTATCCATTGGTCCAATTTTTCTGGCTTTTGTGTGTGTGTTGCTGGGTTACAATTGCATACTTTGTGTAATCAACATAAAACCAACTGGCTGAACAGGTTGTTTTTCACCAGCCAAAGAAAAAAAGCTTCATGTGATTAGAATTAAAATTTCTAATTACGAATGCTTTTTAGACTTCTTATTTGAAAGGCTTATCTTATTCACTAAAGGTCTTTATGAAGATTAAGAGATCTAAGACAATTTAACTTGTCTTCATTGCAAAGCAGGCATAAATACTGTAAGTATCAAAGAATAGCTAAACACCAGCAGGTAAAGTTAATTCTCACTAATTCTGCATCTTTAGGCTATGTAATGATCAAAAGCAGATGTTAACCAGATATAATTTGGTTTGAGTTGCCTCTAATGTCCTATGTCGCCACATTTTATAGAGGAGTGAAAACTATGTGCAAAAATATTTTTTCTCACCAAATTTCATGGTAAGGTATATCATAATTGCTATTTCCCTGGTAGATGAAAACCTATTGAGTATAAAATACATTTTGGAAATGACACAACAATTTGACAGCTGGTTACTAAGAACAAGGACAGTTGGTGATATGGGCTAGTTTTAAAGCTGATAAAAGGGAAGCAGTTTACTTTTATTTTAGATTCCAGGGTATGTTGCAGGTTTCTTATAAAAGCGTATTGTGTGATGCTGAGGTCTGGAGTATGATTTAACTCATCACCCAGAAAGTGAGCATGGTACCCAACAGGTAGTTTTTCAGCCCTTGCACCCCACCCTCCCTTCCCCCTCTAGGAGTCCCCAGAGTCTATTGTTCTCATCTTTATGTCCATGTATACCCAATGTTTAGCCCCCACTTGTAAGTGAAAACATGCAATGCTTGGTTTTCTGTTTCTGCATTAGTTTGCTTAGGTTAATGGCCTCCAGTTGCATTCATGTTGCTACAGAGGACATGATTTTGTTCTTTTTTATGGCTGCATTTAGTATTCCATGGTGTATAACAGAGTAGTAGTTCTTAAAGAAGACTAGCATATCAAAAACTCTAAGGCTTTTTTTATTAGAAACAGAATCTCACTATGTTACCCAGGATAGTCTTCAACATCTGGTTTCAAGAAATCCTCCTAGAGTGCAGGATTATAGGCCTAAGATGCTATGCCCAGCCCCCAGTCAACCTGAGACCATATTTGTTTTATGTTTATTCTTTCCACTAGCCTTCTTCCTTTTTCTATTAATAGCTCCAACAGAGCTAACATTCCTGGGAGAATGAGTATTTACAAAGTTTTTTAAAGCATACATCAGAATCACCTGAAAGACTTATAAAAACAGATTGCCTGACCCCACCTTCAGAGTTTCTTATTCAGTAGGCTTGGGGTGGGGCCTAAGAATTTGCAGGTCTTACAGAGTGACAGGTGATACTGATTCTGCTGGTCCAAGGACCACACTTTGAGAATCATTAACTTTAAAATACTAGGGATACAAAAGAGTAGTGATTTCAACCAACTTAGAGAGTCTCAACATATGGCAGAAAAGAGTATACTAACTGATGTGAGATCAATGTAGCAGAAAAATCTGGGAACAGAAAAGAGTCACGGTGGGAGATATTTTCATACAAAAGAGAAGTGTTCCAGAAAGGACAACTTAGTAAAAAGGTACTTGATTTCTGCCAGAGGCAAATGAAATCACAGTATCAGATTCAGCTGTCTATAGGCAGAATAGTTCTAATCTGAATAAGACAGCTAGATATAGAGAGTATTCCCTTGGGCAGAAGTGAAAGTTCGCCAACATAACCAGGGTACAGTAAATCTGAAAGGGTACAGTAAAAACCTGATCATTGTATAATCATCATATATGATCATTATATGCCCTAATTCCCTTATGGAACAATGAAAGTCACCATGGGGTAGCCTTTTGCTTTGGATGACTAGGAAAACACCAGAAAAGATGAAGACTCATAGCAACACCCTAACCAGGTAACAGATTAGGATTCAGTGATTGCAAAGTTGGCAGGAAAAAAAAAAAAAAGAAAGAAAGAAAAAGAAGGAAAAAAGCTACTAGAAAGAAAGAAGTTAATATAAGGTTGCTGCCAAACAGGGGCTAGGTTAGACAAGGTAGACTTCCTGTCTTTCACTGACATTTAGAGTATGAGTCTCAGGACCATGAGCTTCCACTGCTCAAATTTCAGCATTCTTGCATTGATACATTTTAGGGAAAACGACAATGAAGGATGAAAAACATCTGAAGTCCTGACTCAGCCCCTGCCAAATCTGTCACTAGTTACAAAAATAGAAAGGATTAATATTGAGAATCTACAAAGAACTTAAACAAATTAATAAGAAAAAAACAAACAAACACATCAAAAAGTGGGCAGAGGATATGAACAGACACTTCTCGAAAGAAGACATTTATGCGGCCAACAAACATATGAAAAAAAGCTCATCATCACTGGTCATTAGAGAAATGCAAATCAAAACACAATGAGATACCATCTCACACCAGTTAGAATGGGAATCATTAAAAAGTCAAGAAACAACAGATGCTGGAAAGGATGTGGAGAAATAGGAACACTTTTACACTGTTGGTGGGAGTGTAAATTAGTTCAACCATTGTGGAAGACAATGTGGCGATTCCTCAAGGATCTAGAACCAGAAATGCCATTTGACCCAACAATCCCATTACTGAGTATATACCCAAGGATTATAAATCATTCTACTATAAAGATACATGCACCCGTATGTTTATTGCAGCACTGTTCACAATAGCAGAGACTTGGAACAAACTCAAATGCCCATCAATGACAGACTGGATAAAGAAAATGTGACACACATATACCATGGAATACTATGCAACCATAAAAAAGGATGAGTTCATGCCCTTTGCAGGGACATGGATGAAGCTGGAAACCATCATTCTCAGCAAAATAGCACAGGAAACCAAACACCACACGTTCTCACTCATAAGGGGGAGTTGAACAATGAGAACACATGGACACAGGGAGGGGAATATCACACACTGGGGTTTGATGGGGGGTCGGGGGCTAGGGGAGGGATAGCATTAGGAGAAATACCTAATGTAGATGACAGGTTGATGGGTGCAACAAACCACCATGACACGTGTATACCTACATAACAAACCTGCACGTTCTGCACATGTATCCCAGAACTTAAAGTATAATAAAAAATAAATAAATATAAAAGAAAAATAGATAGGTGAATTGCACATATAGTCTACCATACACTTCTAATGATCGTACATTACAAGGGTCTCTGATTTGGAGCTGGGTGATGTCAAGAACTACAGAGCCAGATGGGCCACTGTAGGCTTCTCACCAAGTTGGCCCCTGTAACATTTTATTGATGCAATCATCAAAGTTACCCATACTTAGAAGGGCATTTTTGCTCAGTTTTTAAGTGGTAGCTATTTCAAAAGCATGTGCAAAAATAGGTGCTCCAGTTCGTGGTAGTGTCAGCACCAGCAGTAAAACAACACCTGCCATACAGCTTTGGAAAGCATCCAACATCTAAAAGAAAAGTATGTGTGCCTTTATTTCATGGAGATTCATTTGAAGATAGTCAAGGTCCAGAACCTTGCATTGGGAGATGGTAATGCCTTTCCACATGCATTGGGAGATGGTAATACCTGGAAAAAAACTGACAGTATGTGGTACATTACAAACTTGAATGTGTAGTCCTCACAAATAAATATGGAGGCAAAGATGAAGACCATCTGGTAGCAGTGAAAACTGGAAATTGTGGCATTCTGTGCATCCCATCTGTCCAGATAGCAGAGGTAGAATATTATCTTATTTTTGTCCAGTAAAACTAAAACAAATGAAACACTATTGGATCCTGAGCTAGGAGATAGCCCATTTAGCTCCCTTCCGGCTGTAGAATCAGAAGTGAATTAATTCATCCAAGTAAACAGACGGGGACTCAAGGCAAATCCTTGGCACTCTGTTTCCAAAAACACTCTTCATTGGCTAATTCTCAGGCTCAATAGATTTGTTTTTATTTGCAAATGAGTAAAACAAAAACATACCAAGTGAATCAGACACAGGGAAGAGACCCAAAAGAAGAAATGTACATTGAATCCTTTAGAAAACTATTTGGCAAACTTAATAGCATCTTTGAAACAAGACCAGAAAGCCCATAGAGAGAGAAGAAACTGAAAATAAAGCAGCATAGGACAAGAGTGAGATGCAAGATTATAAAGTAGTAGATGAGACTCTTTCCTTAAGTAAATTTTATTGCTACTTCATTATCTTTTTTCCCATATGTGTAAAATATGTAAGAAATATAAATAAAATACTATTTCTGATATCAACCCATCAAAGAGTTGAATCAGAGCTGAGGTTTTTCTCTACATTTTCTGTGCAAACTTTCTTTTCTTCTTTCTCAGTTGTTTGGTGAAATACCTATCTATATTTCTCTTTAAACAAAGATGCTGAATAGAGAAAGTTCAGAGAGAATGAGATATTTTTCAAGCTCCTCCTTCTGCCCATTTTAAAACAGTATAAAATCACTCTACTGCTCTTAGAGAAATGGCAATGAGCAGGGCTTGGAAAGGCTCGCCAACCACACTCCTCTCCACATAGGTCTGCATTTGCTCCTCTGCTGCTGCCCGTGGGAGGTGTAAATCTTAGCAAGATTAATAGACCTCATTGGTGATTATGAGCCTTCACTACGACTGATCATATAACTCTTCTGTTTTTTCCATTTTCACTTGCCTTAGGGACTTGAAAGTTTTCTGTGTATAGGTAGGTGGAGACAGAGGAGGGTTAACATGAACCAATTCAAACAGTGGCCATAACGCTTCTCACTCAACCTCACACTCCATATCGGATTCTCTGGATTCCTTGTCAGCTCCATCATCAATAAACATGTGATACCTAAGCACTTACCACCAAGCTACAACCTTAGTCAACAGCTATGTAACTGGTCTACCTGCCTTCGTCTTTGTCCTGCTGAGTCTGTTCTCACAGAGCAGCTAAATTGATGTTTTAAAAACTAAGCTCACTAAATCTCTCCTCTGCTTAAGCCCTTTAGTGCTTCCCAACTCACTTCAAATAAAAGCCCAGGGCCTCTGTACTTGCTGTTTACTCTGGAAAGAATATTCTTGCCCCAGGCTTAACCTTGACTCACTCCCTCAACTCCTTCAGGTCTTTCCTCAGTTTCTAAGAGAGGCTTCCCCTGACCCCCATTTCAAAATGCTAAAATTTCCCACTTATACTCGTGTTCTTTCTTCCTGTCTTTATTTTTTCCATAGTACTTATTACACCCTTTATAAATGTTAAACCACAATGAAGGACTAAGGCAAGGGTCTGAATCAGTCAAGGTTTATTGAGCCAGAGTTTCTGTGACCTGTGCTCTCTGAAGAGGTTTTCAGGAGGCTCCATATTCATACATTTCTTTGAGGAGGAGAAGACGTGTGGGAAGAGAGGGTTAAGCAGTGAGGAAAATGGCTACATTTTTGTGAGACTTTAATTAGTGCCCAGTAAATCTACCTTTTACATAAAGTAAGGTAAACATTCCAAGAAAACGGGAGTAAAAGAAGAATAAATTATGCAGATGTCTCAAGGCAGATGAAGGAACCATTTATATCATCTTGTCTTTGTTCTGCACCTGGGAAGATAAGCTTGTAATATACATTATCAGTGTGAAATCTTAAAGACTTTCGTTTTAGGAGCTAGACTTCAACTGCAAAGCTAAAGTTAAAGTTGACATTTCCTTGTTTTAGGGGAGAATATATATTTTGAAAGGTTCTGAGGCCGGAAAAGGATTTACTTATGAACAGTTAATGAGGCAGTCATCTGAGATGTATGAGGCTTTCTACCCTTCTGTGGAGATCTGACCAATGTGTAATGCTTTGACATAAGGTTAGGAAGTAACAGATGTCCATTTGGGAAAAGAATGGCAGTGTTGTAAGACTCGTTCTCCAGGCTTAACTTTCCTTTTGGCATAACAAGTTTGATGGTCCTGAGAAACTGTTTTTGTTGTTGTTGTTGTTGTTGTTGTTGTTGTTCTTTCGCAAAATATGCATTTCTTTTGGTCTATCTCCTCTCACTGGAATGAAAGTTTAATGAGGGCAAGGATTTTTCTCTGTTTTGTGTATTGCTATGTCCCTAGTGCTGAAAACAGTTCTCATAATAGACGTTTCATAAATTTTTGTTGAAAAAATAGTTTCAAGATAGTCTTCATTTTACTATTCTGTGTTTTTTTAATTTTTGCACATTGGGCATGTATTGCTTTTATAATCAAAATTATTAAAATAAGTATAAGGAAAGTCATACACAACACATAGCTATATATAACTTTCTCCAAAGACATTACAAATAAAATAGGAAATTCTGGGAAAATATTGCAGGTCCAGAAAATTTTAATATTTCCAGGTTTAGTACCTTAATTATTCACTTATTAACTTGAAATATATTAGTGATTTCTCCATCTTGTCTATGAAGCTCTTTCATCTCAGATATACATTTTGATGAATATAAATTTCAAAAAATATTAGAAAGGAAGTATAAAAATTTGTTATTTTATTTGGAAAAATAGAACAGGATAAGAAATACACAACGAGCAAGCCAGTGGCCCACCTTTAAGCCTCCAATAATTTTTATGGATTTAAGAAGCTACAAATAACATCAATTTTATAGTAGCAATAACCAACAAAGGAAGAGAGCTTCAAATGAAAACAGCAGAAAATTAAATTGGTTCCCTTGGTATTTGATCTAAAGTGAGATAACTTTGTTGACAGTAGAAGGTTTTTAATTTGTCTGTTCACCCACCCACTTGTCTTTCTTTAGCAAAGATGACCCAGGGGCTGAGGTTGTCCTTAAAACTTAATTCATTTGGTTTTTTCCTGGCCATCAGTCACATGTGCATGTGGAAAAAGAAGCAAAAGAACATTGAGTTTTCATATAAAGCAAAACAGAAAAATTGACTTTCTTTTTCAATTGCGCAACTTATTGAGGAACTGATTACCTGGTGTGAATTTGGGCAAATGTATTCCTTAACTGATGATCAATGTACTAAAATCCTCCAGTGGGAACATACTGCCTCTGCTCTTCGTTCTAGCCTCTACACTATATGTTGTACAACTTGCCATGCATTACCAGTTGCTCCTCTCAGAGAATCCCCTGTCCGTGAAGTTCACTGACCTTCATCTGACCACAAATGTCACTTCTGTCCTTTTAACGGATCTGCTGTCCTGACTTATCCTGCTGGTGACTAGTATGTGTATATTTGCTCATGTTGGAATTTCTTTCATGTGGTTTGATAAATATCAACTCTCTGCTTTGCTTGATTCATAAACTAACTGCAAAATAAGACCAAAAATATTTAAGCATTATCCTCTTTTGAGTGTGAGCTGTAATCAGTGACTGAGAGTATAGAAAAGAGGGGTAAAGAGAGTAACTTTACAATGGCTAAATCTAGAAAACACTGTCTTGGCCAGGGGTTCAAGATTTATATCATCAGTCATTACTCCTGTAGATAGCATGTACCATGAAATGATGTGATGAGAACGGCACATCACTTCTGTGATATTCTTCCCCAAAATTCAGAATCTGTCTAACTGTGAGAAAAACATTAAACAAAATCAGACTGAACATTTTACAAAATACCTGGCCATCTCAAAACTGTAAATAGGCCAGGCATGGTGGCTCACACCTGTAATCCTAGCACTTTGGGAGGCCAAGGTGGGCAGATCACCTGAAGTCAGGAGCTCAAGACCAGCCTGGCCAACATGGTGAAATGCTGTCTCTACTAAAAATACAAAAATAAGCTGGGTATGGTGGTGTATGCCTGTAAACCCAGCTACCCAGGAGGCTGAGGCAGCAGAATCACTTGATCCCCAGAGGCAGAGGTTGCAGTGAGCCAAGATCATGCTACTACACTCCAGCCTGGGTGACAGAGTGGGACTCCATCCTAAAAAAAAAACAAAAACAGTAAATAATAAAGAACAAGAAACAAAATTGATCCTGGAACAGAAAACAAGCGTTAGTGGAAATAATAGTGAAATCTAATAAAGCCTGGAATTTAGTTAATAATTTTGTACCAACGTTGGTTTCTTAGTTGTGACAAAATTACCATGGTAATGTAATATATTAAGAATAGGGGAATCTGTGTCAGCAGTATTCCAGAATACTGTATACTACCTTTTCAACTCTTCTGTTCAATCTAAAAGTGAGGGGGAAAAAAAGGAACCAATTAGGCAGATAACTAGGACAAGTCCTCCCTAGAATTCTTTTTTTGTCAACAAAAGAACAGCCTGAAACATTAGACTTCAAGCATAGATAAGGAGGCAAGGTCCACCACAAAGATGCCTTCTGTGTAACTAGCAAGGGTTACATATACACAGTGGGCTTCAGTGAGTACATTTGTTTCCTTTTTGGACATACTCAGATAAGGGAGTTTGCACAGGGGAAGGGGGAGGGGAGGTTGCTTGAAACATGTCTAAGAGGAGTAACACAGAACCCAGCAATGGGGAATTCTGCCCCCTTACACACATTCAGTAAGGGAAATTAAACAACATGGGGTAACTTAAGCTGAGTTCAGGGACAGGGAGGAGCTGACAAGAATTCACACTTCATGCAAATGAAACACCTACTCCCAACCAGTTTTTAGAGTCTTATGTAAATGAAATATCTTGCCCTACTAGCCTGTTTATAAGAGACTTAGTATTCGGCTGTAAAATGACAACCCTCTTTTGGGTCACCTCTCCATGGTGGAGAACTTTCTTCTTTCGCTTATTCGACTTTTACTCCAACCTCATCCTTTCTGTCTATGCCCCTTAATTTTCTTGGTCATGAGACAAAGAATTCTGGGTAATACTTCATGAGAGACTACTACATTGTGGTGCATTGGTAAGACTGCAACAAAAGCATTCAGAAATTTTAAAAATTCGTTAAAAATACTCAAACAGATAAAAATAATAATATTCCTTTTATTGCTGATAAAGCATAGTCTGCATGACATGGCTTAGGTACAGGGTACCAATAGAGTTTTGAATTACAAAACGAGAAATAGGCAGGCTCACCTGAGTACAGGCAGCATGGAACACTGCAGTCTTGCCCCAGATGGGGCCTGACTCTTTAAACAACTTGGAGGGGCAGATCAGAATGGGTGCTTTCTACAGGTAACCAGCTCCAAAGAGAAGTGAAGGGGCTAAACTATACATTCCTGGTTTCTCTTCCAAACTCATCAAGGGTAAGCCACTCTTCGGTTCCTGGAGAAGAGTGAGAGGACAGAGATAAACCCAGAGTTTAAAGCTAATTGAGTTGCCTGGAATGAAGCAGCCATGGGGAAGGAGTGTTCTCTCCTGACATTTCCCCAGTTTTTTATCTCTTAGCAATTTGAGCTTAATGATTCAGACGAGAGTCAATGTAAGGTGTGGTTATTTCCTTTAGAGGAAGAGATAAGCAGTTTCTACCAATGATCCTCCTCCCACTTTCATGAGGCTACTGCACCATATAAACTTCTTCTTTTGTGGGAATCCACCTGAGCCCCTTGATAGGCAGTGTTAATTTTGCCCTGAAAATGCACTCAAATGCTCCTGAGTAACTCCTCAATTAACATAACTGTCAGGCCACTCACTCCAAGACTGAAAATTTTCTCCTTATTCTATTACTCATCCATATTATGTCCAGTCACATTTCCCACAAAAGCCTACCAGAAGGACTTCCAGTTTTACCTCCAACAGGTAAGGAGTGTGGAAGTCATCACACCTGTCCTTACAACAAGAAAAAGCTAAACATACTGAAAGTCAATGACTTTTTTTGGATCAATAAGAGAACTGAGGTCACAGGGAAAATCACCCTCAAATCTGGAAAGACAGGTGAATCCAGAGATTCACAGATGAGATGCATTATTAATATTTAATCAAAATATTATAAAATGCCTCACCTCCTCCTTGCCCTTTCATCACACCTGAAGGGCTATAATATAATCACAGTGAATCACAGGTGAAAAGCTGCAAGACCCAGACTCTCTCTCTTCAAGGAGTTCTTACAGAAGCCCAATATCAACAGGGAAGACAAATACAAGGACATTAGAGGACTCTGAAGCCTTTAATACCTATAACTACAGCAAAAAATAAACACACTGCCAATTTTAGTCAGATTAACATAAAACCTCACACCAACAGCCTACTTAACCTGTTTGTATTATTCAACATATCACATGTGGCTTTCAACAAAAAAATTACAAGTCATGCTAAGAGCCAAGAAAAACACAGTCTAAAGAGAAAGCAACCAGCAGCACCAGATTCAGATATAACACAGATGTTCTAATAATCAGTCAGGGAATTTAAAATAACTACGATAATATGTGAAGGGTTCTGATGGCAAAAATAGACTACATACAAGAACAGATAAGTAGTATAAGCACAGACATGGACACCCTACAAAGATGCAAAAGGAAATACTAGAAATCAAAAACGCTGAAGAATATCTTTAAGGGGTTTATCAGGACATGAGACAGGGCCAGGGAAATAATCAGTGAGCTTAGAGATAGATCAATTGAAACTTCCCAAGCTGAAATACAAAGAGAAAAAAGAATGAAAAATTTAAAACCCAGAACAAAGCAACCAAGAACTGTGAGAGAATTTCAAAAGTTGTAACATAGGTGTAAATAGAATACCAGAAGAAGAAAGACAGAATGGAGCAGAAAAAATATTTGAAGTAATAATGGCTGAGAGTTTTCCAAAATTATTCACAGACAACATACCACAGATCCAGGAAACCTAGAGAAGACCAAGAAAGATAAATATCAAAAAATCCACACCTAGACATTTTATATTCAAACTGCAGGAAACCAAAGACAAAGAAAAATCTTGAAAGAAACCGGAAGAAAAAAATCACTTTACCTATCTTTAGAAGAACACAGATAAGAATTACAGTAAACTTCTCATCAGAAAAAAACATACAAGCAAGATGAGAGCAGATTGTAATACTCAAAGTGTTGAAGGGAACATAATCTAGAATCCTATATCCAGTCAAATTATCCTTCAAAAGTAAGGGAGAAATAAAGACTTTCACAGAGAAGGAAAAACTGAGGGAACTCCCTAATAGCAGAAGATTTGAATGACAATAAATGTTTTATTTTAAAAGTGTGTCATAGAAAAAGAAAGTGAAAAATGATATGGATCAAAGACTTGAGTCTACATAAAGCAAGAACATTAGAGAAAGAATGAATGAAACTAAAATAAAAGTTTTTAGTTTTTTATTCTTAATTGATCTAAAAGGTAACTACTTAATGGATAAGACAGACAGTGTATTGGGTGAGTATAGCATATGAGTAAGTGAAGTGAAATACAGCATTGTCATAAGAGATAAGAAGCAGAAATTGGGAATATTCTAAGATACTTGTGGTACATGTGATGTAGAATAATCTTATTTGAAGGTAGAGTTAAATTAGTTAAAAATGTATATTGGAAACTCTAGTGCTACCACTAAAAGCATTTTTTAAAGTAATATAATTGACATGTTAAGAGAAGAGATAAAGAGAAAGCATATTGGCCGGGTGCGGTGGCTCATGCCTGTGATCCCAGCACTTTGAGAGGCCAAGGTGGGCAGATCATGGGGTCAAGAGATGGAGACCACCCTGGCCAACATGGTGAAACCACATCTCTACTAAAAATACAAAAATTAGCTGGGTGTGGTGGTGCGTGCCTGTAGTCCCAGCTACTCAGGAGTCTGAAGCAGGAGAATCACTTGAACCCAAGAGTCAGAGGTTGCAGTGAGCCGAGATCATTCCATTGCACTCCAACTGGGGCAACAAGCGCGAAACTCTGTCTCAAAACAAAACAAAACAAAAAAAAAGAAAAGAAAGAAAATTGAAGGGAGGGAGGGAGGGAGGGAGGGAGGGAGGGAGGAAGGAAGGAAGGAAGGAAGGAAGGAAGGAAGGAAGGAAAGAAAGAAAGAAGGAAGGAAGGAAGGAAAGAAAGAAAAAGGAAGGAAGGAAAGAAAGAAAGAAAAAGGAAGGAAGGAAGGAAGGAAGGAAGGAAGGAAGGAAGGAAGGAAGGAAGGAAGGAAGGAAGGAAGGAAGGAGGGAGGGAGGGAGGGAGGGAGGGAGGAAGGAAAGAAAAGAAAGAAAGAAAGAAAGAAAGAAAGAAAGAAAGAAAGAAAGAAAGAAAGAAAGAAAGAAAGAAAGAAAGAGAAAGAAAGAAAGAAAGAAAGAAAGAAAGAAAGAAAGAAAGAAAGAAAGAAAGAAAGAAAGAAAGAGAAAGAAAGAAAGACAGACAGACAGACAGACAGACAGAAAGAAAGAAAGAAAGAAAGAAAGAAAGAAAGAAAGAAAGAAAGAAAGGACATTAATTAAAACCAAATAAGGCAGACAAGGTGGAAATGGGAAGAAACAAATAATAAATGCCATGAACAAAAATGTTACAAACAAGGTGGGTATTAG
Organism: Macaca fascicularis; assembly: GCF_037993035.2. Lineage (NCBI taxonomy): Eukaryota > Metazoa > Chordata > Mammalia > Primates > Cercopithecidae > Macaca > Macaca fascicularis. The sequence goes on along the minus strand of NC_088385.1, from coordinate 35,823,754 downwards.
TCCAACTATGTCAAAGTTACTTTTAATGGAACTAATCTAATATACCAATTAAAGGAGATTGTCAAAATGACTTTTTTAATAAGACCCAAATAACTGTTGTCTATAAGGAACCCACCTTAAATATAAATACTCAGATAGGCTAAAAGTAGAGGGATAGAGAAAGACATATATACTGAGACTATTAAAAAGAAACCTGGAGGCCAGCCATAGTGGCTCACACTTGTAATCCCAGCATTTCATAAGGCCAAGGCAGAAGGATCACTTGAGGCCAGGAGTTCAAGACCAACCTGGACAACATAGTGAGACATTTTGTACCTAACAATGAAACATTGAAATATGTAAAGCAAAAACTGATAGAACTGAAAGGAGAAATAGACAAGTGCACTGTTATATTTAGAGAATTTAACAGCTGTCTTTCAGTAATTGATAGAACAAACTGGCAGAAAATCAGTATGAATATAGTTGACTTGGAGAGTACTATCAGTCAACTTAATCTAACAGACATTTATAGGCTATTCTACCTAGCAACAGCAGAATATACATTCTTTTCAACTTCACATGGAAAATTCAGCAAGATAGGCCACATTCTTGGCCATAAAGCACATCTTAAAATATTTTTAAGAAATAAATTCTACACAAGTATGTTCTTTGGTCACAGTGGAATTAAACTAAATATCAAGAACAGCAAAATAGTTGGGAAATCCCTAGATAGTTGGAGATTAAGCAAGACACATCTAAATAATAATGAGTCAAAAAATAAGACTCAAGAGAAATTAAAAAGTTTTTTGTCTAAATTAAATTGAAAATAAAATTTGTCAAAATTTATGGAATGTAGTGAAACATGTATGCATTAAGTTTATATATTACAAAAAGAAGAAAAATCTAAAATCAATCATCTAAGTTTTCACTTTACAAAACTAAAGAAGGTAGAGCAATTTCAGCCTAAAACAAAAAAGAAATACTAAAAATTAAAACATAAATAATAAAATTGAAGATAAGAAAACAATTAAAAAATTAAAAAATCAAAAAGCCAGTTCTTTGCAAATTTCAATAAAATCAATAAACCACTTGTTAGGCTAATCAAGACAAAAGACAGAAGACACAAATTGCAAACATCAAAAATTGAAGAAGGATCATCACTACTGTGTCCATGGACATTAAGAAGGGTCATAAAGGAATATCCACAAATTTGATAATTTAGATGAAATGTACTAGTTCTTTGAAAGACACAAACCACGACACTAAGAGGAATAAATAATCTAAATTCACCAAATCTATTAAATAAACTAATAATTAATAACCTTCCCTAGAAAGAAAGTGTCTGGCCCAGATGAGTTTACTGGTTAATTGTACTAAGCAGTTAAGAAAGAAATGATACAATTCTTCATACTGTCTTCTAGAAGTGAGAAGCAGAAGGAACACTTTCTAACTCATTCTATGAGGTCAGCATTACCTTAATATCATAACAAGATAAAGCTATCACAGAAAGAACTACAGACCAATAGATCTCATGAACATAGATTAAAAATCCTCAACAAAATATTAGCTAATTGAATCCAACAATGTATTTTTTAGAAAACTGTACACCAGAAACAAGTGAGATTTATTCTACGTATGCAAGACTTATTCAACATTTAAACATCAACCAATGTAAACCACCACATCAGTAGGCTAAGGAATAAAAATCAATGATCTTACCAATTGATGCAGAAAAGCAATTGACAAAATCTAATGCCTGTTCATAATAAAAACTTCCAGGAATATTAGAGAACTTCCTCAACTTGATAAAGAATATCTATAAAAACCTACCATAGCAGCATACTTAATGGTAAGAAATTGAATGTTTTTCCCCTAAGTTCAGGAACAAGACAAGATGTCTTCTCCCAACATTTCTATTCAACATATTACTGGAAGGCCTAGCTAGCAAAATGATAAGAAAAAGAAATAGAAGGTATACAGAACAGGTTGGAAGAAATAAAACTGTCTTTGTTTTCAGATAACATGATTGTCTATGTAGGAAATCTGAAAAAAAGTCAACAAAAAAAAAACCTGGAGCTCATAAGGGAGTATAGCAAGGTTGCAGGATACAAGGTTAATACACAAAAGTCAATCTTGCCTTTCATACATACCAGCAATGAGCAATTGAAATTCTAATTTTTAATACCAACTACAAATGGCAAAAAAAATGAAATCAAGTGTAAGTTTATCAAATATGTTCAACAGTGAACTTAAAACTCAACAAGACAAAAATAATTCTATTACAAAATGGGCAAAAGTTTTAAACTGTTTATTTTCATCTTGTTGAGTTTTAAGTTCAACAGTGAGCTGTTGGGATTTATTTTCCTATGATATTCACTTAAACTTAAGATGGGACATCTTAAGAACAAACTTAGGTGACTATCATAGGAAGTTGATATCAGTAACTTACTGATCTGCGAAAAGAACGTATTACTCACAAAATCGTGTCTGCTTTCATACTATTGAGATGGATAACACCACCCATGAGGCAATCTTTTCTCTATAATCTACCCCCCTCCCCTGCTGCACCCACTTCTTAAGTCTGAGTACCTGACCTGGACCTACTGAGGCACTCTTGGTGCCCCTATATATGGACCTAGATAGTTCAAGGTCAACTTGTGACAACCTGCACTCTAAGACTCACTTGTTCAGCACCTCCTGAGACTTTCACTTTTGCTTAAGGTACTAAATACTGAGGATTCTCTCATTCAATCCCCATTCTATACTTCTAATTAAAGAGGTTAGAAGCTGCAACCACAATCTACCAGACTCCCTTGAAGCAAGGGTTCTTGATGCAAATTAGGTTCCACCAAATATATGAACTCTGGTGAGATTGGAAAAAAAAAAAAAAAAAAACCATAAAGCAGAGGTCATCTTCTATGACTATTAGCTGGTGTTTCTTGACAAAAAATGTGGAACTGTGCATCTTCCTTGAACAGAGTTTCAGTGCTTATTTTCTAGTTTTCTAGGTATGAAAAGCAAGTATAATGGTGGCAATAGCTTCCTGCTTCTAACATAACTCTAAGTGTGATATCGGAGGTGGAAGCATTCTCAGTGGACTAGCATTATATCGTCCTACAAATTTTCTTAGAGACCCAACTGAGAACTTAATTATTTTAGCACTTCTAATAACCTTCAAATCACTTATATATTTCACCAGTTCTAAGATTTATGTTGCTTTTTCCTATGTTACCTTTTTGAATTTGGAATACATTTTGTAATCAATGGCATTATTATAATTGCTGTTAACTATGTAACATTCATGAAACAATTTTTTAAAATTCTTCCACTGACAAGTTCTATAAAGATCAAGAAAACACTAGCATCAACACACTTTAGTTCTAATGAAATAGGCAATTTCAAATATAATACACCTAGAGCTATCTCTCAATATTGCTGATGCATTCACAAGAATCTGGTGTATATTTTGGGGAGGACAATAAATAGCATCCATTTTCCCTGCCCAAGTTTCTTAAGAGTATTTTGTGTTTTGTGTCCCACACTATCAATAAGAGTGGGTAAGACTCATACATCATTTGCTTAGTCTCACGAGTACTGCTCTATCTCTATAACATCTTTTTTCCCAGGTAAAAAGAGCTCCTTGCTTTGGGAAAAAAATCTTAAGTTGTAGTAAACTGTCAGTGTAAAACTCTAATATGACTAGTGCTTAATTGTAAAGCTGTCTGCCTGGGTTATAACAGTTAAAAATAGACACCTACCTGTAAAATGCAGCCACATGGAACAAGATGAATCATGGCAAAGTTCAAAACCCAATTTGAAAAAGCAACATCAAACTAAAAATATGCTAGTCAAAATCATTTTGCTCACCTAGAGCTATCTCTCAATATTGCTGATGCATTCACAAGAAGCTGGTGTATATATTGGGGGGGGACAATAAATAGCATCCATTTTCCCTGCCCAAGTTATAGATTATTTGTAAAATAATGCCAAAAAATTGTGTAAGGACAGATAAAGAAAGATCAAGATATTAACTTCATCATTAGTAAAGTCTTGATCATAGAACTTGGCTTATGCATGTAGCAAAAATGGGCTTCCCAGTACTAAAACCCAGAATGAGACAGATTTGCCACTTGCCACAGACAGCATTAGATAACCTCATTACTCCACACATAGAGCTCTGCCCCTTAAGCATACTGTGTGAAATGTAGTTTTTGCAGGCAGCAGTCTTCCAAGAATAAGGAAGAAAAATGAAGTGAGACTGATGTGCCCTGTTACTTTCTAAATCTCAACAATGTTCACAAAATAAGAAAAAAGGAGAGAAGCAAATAAATGACAAGAACATTGGCTAAAATCTCAGGAAACTGTAATCTTCATAAGGGCAGAAAATTTGTCTCTTTTGTTTAACACCATATTCTTGGCACTCCTGAGCAAACTACTTCCTTCCACTTAGTGAAGCTCAATAATATTAGCCGAATGTTTATTTTAATAGGAATGCGAAAAAAGGTAGATTCACGTCAGCCTCTTTCTTCATAAAAGTAGGCTAAATACAGAATAAGCAAATTGTTTAGCAACATCATTTTTCCCATGAAAAATATCACCAGGAGGGTTGGGAGTGGTGGCTCACACTGGTAATCCCAGCACTTTGGGAGGCCGGGGCAGGTGGACCACCTGAGGTCAGGAGTTTGAGAACAGCCTGAACAACATGGTGAAACTCCATCTCTACTAAAAAAAAAAAAAAAAAAAAAAAAAAAAAAAAAAATGCAAACATTAGCCAGGCTTGGTGGTACATGCCTGTAATCCCAGCTACTTAGGAGGCTGAGACAGGAGAATCGCCTGAACCAGGGAGGCAGAGGTTGCAGTGAGCCAAGATTGCACCATTGTACTCCAGTCTGGGCAGTGAGAGCAAAACTCCAAAAAAAAAAAAAAAAAGAAAGAAAAAAAAAGAAAATCAATAGAGGAAGAGGAAAGAAACTATCCAGGCATGGTGGTATGCCTGTAGTCCCAGCTAGTCAGGAGGCTGAGGTGGGAGGATCACGTGACCACAAGAAGTCATGGCTGCAGTGAGCCCTGATGGCACCACTGCACTTTAGTCTGGAGGACAGAATGAGATCCTGTCGAAAGAAAGAAAAGAAGAAAAGAAAAGAAAAGAAAAGAAAAGAAAAGAAAAGAAAAGGAGAGAGAGAGAGGAAGAGAGAAAGAGAGAAAGGAAAGAAAGAAAGAGAAAGAAAGAGAGAGAAAGAAAGAAAGAAAGAAAGAAAGAAAGAAAGAAAGAAAGAAAGAAAGAAAAGAAAGAAAGAAGAAAGAAAGAAAGAAAAAGAAAGAAAAGAAAGAAAGAAAGAAAGAAAGAAAGAAAGAAAGAAAGAAAGAAAGAAAGAAAGAAAGAAAGAAAGAAAGAAAGAAAGAAAGAAGGAAGGAAGGAAGGAAGGAAGGAAGGAAGGAAAGAAAGAAAGAAAGAAAGAAAGAAAGAAAGAAAGAAGGAAGGAAGGAAGGAAGGAAGGAAGGAAGGAAGGAAGGAAGGAAGGAAGGAAGGAAAGAAAGAAAGAAAGAAAGAAAGAAAGAAAGAAAGAAAGAAAGAAAGAAAGAAAGAAAGAGGAAGGAAGGAAGGAAGGAAGGAAGGAAGGAAGGAAGGAAGGAAGGAAGGAAGGAAGGAAGGAAGGAAGGAAGGAAGGAAAGAAGGAAAGAGAGAAAGAGAGAAAGAGAGAGAAGAAAGAAAGAAAGAAAGAAAGAAAGAAAGAAAGAAAGAAAGAAAGAAAGAAAGAAAGAAAGAAAGAAAAAGAAAAGAAACAAAGAAAAGGAAATGATAGCTTTCACATTGCCAGCAAAGCTGCCAGGATATAATTAAATATTAAAAGTCTTTATACATAGGCCCTGAATGGGAACAGAGGAGATCTACTGGGAAGTCTTAAACAATGTAAACTCTTTGTTTTCTAAAGTATTTTGCTGATTGTCAGCTTAAATTTAGTTAAAGTTCAAGGTAACTTAACCTAAAAGGTTGCAATATCATTTGCCCATTTGGATGTGAGAATAAAGATAGAATGAAACTGGAAAAACACGATGTTGGGCTTTTGGCTTGGGTTTGGTTTTGCTCTTTTTCACTGTGACTATTTGTAACAGATCTGTTTAAATTTTGAAATAATATCAGGGTAAAAATATAATAATGCTGCTTCTTTCTATTGATGACTAGAAAGTAAGATTGATTCCACATGTAAATTGCCTGATTACATTAGTAATATTTGATATCAAATGGCCAATACATAACAATTTGCTTAGCTATGTTGGTACAGCTAACATTTCCTTTTTTTTATTAATATTTCCTGACCTTCAATTTTCTGGAAGAGTTTGGGTAGAATTGATAACGTTTATTTTTAAAATGCTCATAAGAATTCATTAATGAAGGCACCTGGGCCAGGAGTTTTCTTTGTGAAGGAGTTTTTAATTAAAATGTAATTGCTTTAATAGATATAGGGCTATTCAAGTTACCTATATCTATTTCTTTTTTATATATACATCCATTAAGCTCTGTGATACATGTGCAGAACGTGTAGGTTTGTTACATAGATATACACTTGTCATGGTGGTTTGCTGCACCCATCAACCCATCATCTACATTAGGTATTTCTCCTAATGCTATCCCCTCCCCTAGATCCCCCACTCACCGGCAGGCCCCGGTGTGTGATGCTCCCCTCCCTGCATCCATGTGTTCTCATTGTTCAACTCCCACTTATGAGTGAGAACATGTGGTGTTTGGTTTTCTGTTCCTGTGTTAGTTGGCTGAGAATGATGGTTTCCAACTTCATCCATGTCCCTGCAAAGGACATGAACTCATCCTTTTTTATGGCTGCATAGTATTCCATGGTATACATGTCACATTTTCTTTATTCAGTGTACCACTGATGGGCATTTGTGTTGTTTCCAAGTCTTTGCTATCGTGAACAGTGCTGCAATAAACATACGTGTGCATGTGTCTTTATAGTAGAATGATTTCTAGTCCTTTGGCTATATACCCAGTGATGGGATTGCTGGGACAAATGGTATTTCTGGTTCTAGATCCTTGAGGAATTGCCACATTGTCTTCCACAATGGTTACACTAATTAACACTCCCACCAACAGTATAAAAGTGTTCCTATTTCTCCAAATCCTTTCCAGCATCTATGGTTTCCTGACTTTGTAATGAGTGCCTTTCTAACTGGCATGAGATGGTATCTCACTGTGGTTTTGATTTGCATTTCTTTAATGACCAGTGATGATGAGCTTTTTTTCCTATGTTTGTTGGCCACATAAATGTCTTCTTCTGAGAAGTGTCTGTATGTATCTTTCACCCACTTTTCGACGGGGTTTTTTCTTGTAAATTGTTTAAGTTCCTTGTAGATTCTGGTATTAGCCTTTTATCAGATGGATAGATTGCAAAATTTTCCCCCATTCTGTAGGTTTCCTGTTCACTCTGATGATAGTTTCTTTTGCTGTGCAGAAGCTCTTTAGTTTAATTAGATCCCATTTGTCAATTTTGGCTCTTGTTGCCATTGCTTTTGGTGTTTTAGTCATAAAGTCTTTGCCCATGCCTATGTCCTGAATGGTATTGCCTAGGTTTTCTTCTAGGGTTTTTATGATTTTAGGTCTTATGTTTATGTGTTTAATCCATATTGAGTTAATTTTTGCATAAGATGTAAGGAAGTGGTCCAGTTTCAGTTTTCTGCATATGGTTAGCCAGTTTTCCCTATTTAATAAATAAACACCATTTATTAAATAGGGAATCCATTCCCCATTGCTTGTTGTTGTCAGGTTTATCAAATATCAGATGTTTGTATGTGTGTGGTATTATTTCTGAGGGCTCTGTTCTGTTCCATGGTCTATGTATCTGTTTTGGTACCAGTACCATGCTGTTTTGGTTACTGTAGCCTTGTAGTATAGTTTGAAGTCAGGTGGTGTGATGCCTCCAGCTTTGTTATTTTTGCTTAGGATTATCTTCACTATACAGGCTGGTTTTGTTGTTGTTGTTGTTCCATACGAAATTTAAAGTAGTTTTTTTCTAATTCTGTGAAGAAAGTCAATGGTAGCTTGATGGGGATAGCATTGAATCTATAAATTACTTTGGGTAGTGTGGCCATTTTCACGATATTGATCCTTCCTATCCATGAGCATGGAATGTTCTTCCATTTGTTTGTGTCCTCTCTTATTTCCTTGAGCAGTGGTTTGTAGTTTGCCTTGAAGAGGTCCTTCACATCCCTTGTAAGTTGTAATCCTAGGTGTTGTATTCTTTTTGTAGCAAATGTGAATGAGAGTTCACTCATGATTTGGCTCTCCATCTATTATTGGCATATAGGAATGCTTGTGATTTTTGCACATCGATTTTGTATCCTGAGACTTTGCTGAAGTTGCTTATCAGCTGAAGCAGATTTTGGGCTAAGACGATGGGGTTTTCTAAATGTACAATTAGGTCATGTGCAAACAGTGGGGTTTTCTAAATATACAATCATGTCATCTGTAATCAGAGACAATTTGGCTTCCTCCCTTCCTATCTGAATACTCTTTATTTCTTTCTCTTGCCTCATTGGCCTGGCCAGAACTTCCAACACTATCTTGAATAGGAGTGGTGAGAGCGAGCATCTTTGTCTTGTGCTGTTTTTCAAAGAGAATGCTTCCAGCTTTTGCCCATTCAGTGTGATATTGGCTGCGGATTTGTCATAAATAGTTCTTATTATTTCGAGATACTTTCCATCCATACCTAATTTATTGACAGTTTTCAGCATGAAGGGGTGTCAAATTTTATCGAAGGTCTTTTCTACATCTATTGAGATAATCATGTGGTTTTTGTCACTGGTTCTGTTTATGTGACGGATTACGTTTATTGATTTGCACATGGTGAACTAACCTTCCATCCCAGGGATGAAGCTGACTTCATCATGGTGAATATGCTTTTTGATGTGCTGCTGGATTCTGTTTGCCGGTATTTTATTAAGGATTTTTGCATCGATGTTCATCAGGGATATTGGCCTGAAATTTTCTTTTTTTATTGTGTCTCTGCCAGGTTTTGGTATCAGGATGATTATGGCCTAATTAAATAAGTTGGGGAGGAGTCCTTCTTTTTTTATTGTTTGGAATAGTTTCAGAAGGAATGGTACCAGCTCCTCTTTGTACCTCTGGTAGAATTCGGCTTGAATACATCTGGTCCGGGGCTTTTTTTGGTTGGTCGGCAATTAATTACTACCTCAATTTCAGAACTTTTTATTGGTCTATTCAGGGATTCAACTTCTTCCTGGTTTAGTCTTGGGAGGGTGTATATGTCCAGGAATTTATCCATTTCTTCTAGGTTTTCTAGTTTATTTGTGTAGAGGTGTTTACAGTATTCTCTGATGGTAGTTTGTGTTTCTGTGGGATCAGTGGTGATATCCCCTTTATCATTCTTTATTGTGTCTATTTGATTCTTCTCTCTTTTCTTCTTTATTAGCCTGGCTAGTGGTCTATTTTGTTAATCTTTTCAAAAACCAGCTCCTTGATTCACTGATTTTTTTAAAGGTTTTTTGTGTCTCTATCTCCTTCAATTCTGCTCTGATCTTAGTTATTTCTTGTCTTCTGCTAGCTTTTGAATTTGTTTGCTCTTGCTTCTCTAGTTCTTTTAATTTTGATGTTAGGGTGTTGATTTTAGATCTTTCCCACTTTCTCCTGTGGGCATTTAGTGCTATAAATTTCCCTGTACACACTGCTTTAGCTGTATGCCGGAAATTCTGGTATGTTGTGTCTTTGTTCTTATTGGTTTCAAAGAACTTATTTATTTCTGCCTTAATTTCATAGTCTACCCAGCAGTCACTCAAGAGCAGGTTGTTCGGTTACCATGTAGTTGTGTAGTTTTGAGTGAATTTCTGAATCCTGAGTTCTAATTTGATTGCACTGTGGTCTGAGAGATTTTTTTGTCATGATTTCCGTTATTTTGCATTTGCTGAGGAGTGTTTTACTTCCAATTATGTGGTCAATTTTAGAATAAGTGCACTGTGGTACTGAGAAGAATGTATATTCTGTTGACTTGGGGTGGAGAGTTCTGTAGATGTCTATTGGGTCTGCTTGGTGCAGAGCTGAGTTCAAGTCCTGAATATCCTTGTTCATTTTCTGTCTTGTTGATCTGTCTAATATTGACAGTGGGGTGTTAACATCTCCCACTATTATTGTGTAGGAGTCTGAGTCTCTTTGTAGGTCTCTAAGAACTTGCTTTATGAATCTGAGTGCTTCTGTATTGGGTACATATATATTTAGGAGAGTTAGCTGTTCTTGTTGCATTGATCCATTTACCATTATGTAATGCCCTTCTTTGTCTGTTTTGATCTTTGTTGGTTTAAAGTCTGTTTTATCAGAGACTAGGATTGCAACCCCTGTTTTTTTTTTTTTATTTGCTTGGTAAATATTCCTTCATCCTTTTATTTTGAGCCTAAGTGTGTTTTTGCATGTGAGATGGGTCTCCAGAATACAGTACAATGGTGGCTCTTGACTCTTTATCCAATTTGCCAGTCTGTGCCTTTTAATGTAGCCCATTACATTTAAGGTTAATATTGCTATGTGTGAATTTGATCCTGTCATTATGATGTTAGCTGGTTATTTTGCCCATTAGCTGATGCAGTTTCTTCATAGTGTCGATGGTCTTTACAATTTGGTATGTTTTTGCAGTGGCTGGTACCGGTTGTTCCTTTCCATATTTAGTGCTTCCTTCAGGAGCTCTTGTGAAGCAAGCCTGATGGTGACAAAATCTCTCAGCATTTTCTTGTCTGTAAAGGATTTTATTTCTCCTTCACTTATGAAACTTACTTTGACTGCATATGAAATTCTGGGTTGAAAAATCTTTAAGAATGTTAAATATTGGCCCCCACTCTCTTCTGGCTTGTGGGGTTTCTTCAGAGATCCACTGTTAGTCTGATGGGCTTCCTTCCCTTTGTGGGTAACCCGACCTTTGTCTCTGGCTGCCGTTAACATTTTTTCCCTCATTTCAACCATGGTGAATCTGATGATTATGTGTATTGGGGTTGTTCTTCTCCAGGAGTATCTTTGTGGTGCTCTCTGTATTTCATGACTTGAATGTTGGCCTGTCTTGCTAGTTTGGGGAAGTTCTCCTGGATAATATACTGTAGAGTGTTTTCCAACTTGGTTCCATTCTCCTCATCACTTTCAAGTACACCAATCAAACGTAAGTTTTGTCTCTTCACATAGTCCCATATGTCTTGAAGGCTTCATTCATTCCTTTTCATTCTTTTTTCTTTAATTTTGTCTTCATGCTTTTTAAGTTGATCTTCAATCTCTGCTATCCTTTATTCCACTTGATCAATTCAGCTATATGCTTCACAAAGTTCTTGTGCTGTGTTTTTCAGCTCCACCAAGTCATTTATGTTCTTCTCTATACTGGTTATTCCAGTTAGCAATTCCTCTAACCTTTTTTCAAGGTTCTTAGCTTCCTTGCGTTGGGTTAGAACATGCTCCTTTCACTCAGAGGAGTTTGTGATTACTTACCTTCTGAAGCCTACTTCTGTCAATTCATCAAACTCATTCTCCGTCCAGTTTTGTTCCCTTGCTGGTGACTAGTTGTGATTTTTTTGGAGGAGAAGAGGCATTCTGGTTTTTGGAATTGTCAGCCTTTTTGCGCTGGTTTTTCCTTATCTTTACGGATATATCTATCTTTGGTCTTTGATGTTGGTGACCTTTGGATGGGGCTTTTGTGTGGACGTCCATTTTGTAGATGTTGATGCTATTCCTTTCCGTTTGTTAGTTTTCCTTCTAACAGTCAGGACCCTCTGCTGCAGGTCTGCTGGAGTTTGCTGGAGGTTCACTCCAGACCCTGTTTGCCTGTGTATCACCAGTGGAGGCTGCAGAACAGCAAAGATTGCTGCCTGTTCCTTCCTCTGGAAGCTTCATCCCAGAGGGGCAGCTGCCAGATGCCAGCCTGAGCTCTCCTATATGAGGTGTCCCTTGACCCCTCCTGGGATTTTTCTCCCAGTCAAGAGGCACAGGGGTCAGGGACCCACTTGAGGAGGCAGTCTGTCCCTTAGTAGAGCTCAGTTGCTGTGCTGGGAGATCTGCTGCTCTCTTCAGAGCTGGCAGGCAGGAATGTTTAAGTCTGCTGAACCTGTGCCCACAGCCACCCCTTCCCCCAGGTGCTCTGTTTCATGGAAATGGGCATTTTATCTATAAGCCCCTGACTGGGGCTGCTGCCTTTCTTTCAGAGATGGCCTGCCCAGAGAGGAGGAATCTGGAGATGCAGTCTGGCTACAGCAGCTTTGCCAAGCTGCGGTGGGCTCCCACATCTAACATTTCATATCGTTTCATTAGGAATAGTCATGTCTGTGTTTGTCTTCCCTTTTTTACTGCTTGTTAGGTTGTAATGTTTAGAAGATCCTACTATATTTTTGACTGACTATATATAGCACAAAACAAAGTACCTGTATAAGTAAAAGCTTAATAAGTTGTATTTAAACTCTACAAACATTTCAAGGTAATTAAGTGTTTGAAAGTGTTTGATTTCTGCATAATTATTTTTCTCCACTTGCAAAATCACTTCAGTTACATGAAAACTTCCTATTGCCTATACAACATAAAAATCTATAAGTGCTGTTACAAATCCAAGTACTAGTGCTTCTTAGGTTAGGTGTATTTGGACTTAAAATGGTAATACTACAATGGCCCTTCAAAGGACTTTATAACGTTGCTTGGGTAAATGATCACTTAAAACACTGAGAAAAAAATGAGTTTGAGATCTCAAAAGTAGCCAATATAATGTTCACAATACACACAGAAAAGTCTTCCTAAATATCCAGCACATACAACCATCTTGAAATCTAGACCTCTGTTCTCAGTTGCCCCTTGAATCTCTCCCTAAGCCAACATGTCTTCAATTATTTCACTAAAAAATGGGCTCCTGTAATCTGAGGAATCAATCTGGCTCCAAGAAGCAAGGTTAGGATAGGGTCACTGATTAAGATAAAGGCACAGGTGTCATATATGTAAAGTTATTTACCCTGGTATGGCTTACACCCACTTGTGACTCTACTAAGGGTCAAAATCCCAGACTTCACAGGCTATCCTGATGCCCAGCCCCATAGAGACTTCACAGACCACTTCTCAGATTAATAGAAATTGGACAGACCCTTGCATATCAGTTCAGATCTGTTAATGGACATGTGGCAACCTTTAATTCCATAGACCGTTAAAAATTAATTCATCCACATTGCTGGGAAGACTTCCAGGCTGAAAGATGTATCTATATGCTGCCCGAGCACCAGTCTTCTCCTCTTTCTAATTTCTTTTTCCGGCCAACTTCTTAAGGTCATATGCAAACCCAGGATGGCTGGGCAGCGGTGGCATAGGAAAAGCTGCTTTATGCAATGTGTTATGTGCAATTTACTACACATTATATTTACATATTATGTTGCTGTTGCATCATATCTAATCTGAAAAATACTAATACATTTTGCTTTGGCGATTCTGAGTTGATGTTATTATTGCTTTAGCTACACAGTATAGGGAAAATTCAACCCATGCCATCTGGTGGCTTAGGTCAATCTTTGAACAAATGGCCTCTCAAAGAGCAGTGAACCAGAACACCCTCTCTCAAAAGGGTTCCTCTTGCTATGCTCCCTACATTGGTGAAGGACAATGCCATTCACCCTGTTTCCTGAGCCGGAAAACTGCAGGGCACCCTAAATTACCTCTCCCATTTATTTAGTTAGTTTGAGATAGGGTCTCACTCCAGTTGCCCAATCTGGAGTACAGTGGCGCCATCTCAGCTCACTGAAGCCTCAGCTTCCTGGGCTTAGGTGATTCACCCATCTCAGTCTCCTGAGTAGCTGGGACTACAGGTGCACACCACCACTCCTGGCTAATTCTTTGTATTTTTAGCAGAGACAAGGTTTCACCACGTTGGCCAGGCTGGTCTCAAACTCCTGAGCTCACATGATCTGCCCGCCTCAACCTCCCAAAGTGCTTGGATTACAGGCATGAGCTACCATGACCAGCCCTACCTCTTTTTCACACATGCATGAAATTAGAGATAAAAGTCCAATCAAAGCAACTTCCTAAATAACCCTAAAATCCATTTCCTCACTAGCATCACCAGCACCACTGCCTCCTCAGTCTGAGTTACTTCCATAGCTTGCTTAGTTATGCCCCTCTTCAAGGTGACCTAAAATGCCAATCTCGTCCTGTCAGCCCTAGTCAATGACTCTCCATTGCCTTTGTAATAGAGTCCACAGGCTCTTATTACACAGCTTTTGCCAGTGTTCCAGCCTCACTTGTTATCTCTTTTCTCCTCACATCCCTTTCCTTCAGTTATCCCAAGCTACTTGCCTTTCCTCAAACATACCACACACATATTTGTTTGGACTAAACTACCCTCATGCTCCCTCTCCCACAGCTTAAAATTTTTTTAAAACTTAAACTAATATCAAAGCTTCTCCAGGAACTACCTAAAAGTTCCAACACCCTCTGAATCAGGTCCACCCCCAACACCAATTTATGTTATGTCTCCCTCTCCAGACTTCCTGCCCTATGCTCCCATCCCTTCTGACACTTTACACTCTGGGTAATGACTGTCTACTTGTCTGTTTCCTGCCAGCAAGCCCATGAGTTATCTAAAGACACAGTCTCATGTTTTTTATCTCTATGCCCGAGAATAGCCTCTGGCACATGGTAGACAGTTGATATTTGTTGAATGAATGAGAAAAATAAGCTCAAATTCAAATTCATATCTAAAGTCCACGATGTTTTCACTGCATCATAATCATTCAGCTGTGCGAGTGGGATGACCGCAAACAGGAATTCAGGGGAGAGTTAGGACAGAATTTACAAGCGCCTTTTTGCCAGACTTTTTATATTTTTATATTTTGGCTGGAAGTGCAGGTGACATCTAGTACTTATCCGTGCAGCAGACAGATGGTCATTACACCATAATAGGCTGAACAAAGTACGCCCAAGATAGGAATGTAAAATTCAACCTTCAAAATCTGCAGAGTCCTTTGCCTATTGATGAAGGGATTACAATGACATCAGAGGCATTGTAGGTGAAACAGAATCATAAACATGAAGCACAGAAACAAGCTCCCTGCTTTGAGGTTTATGGATTTATATTCTGACAAATGAATATGATTGATTTCTCAGGTACATGAGAAAAATAAAACTGCCATGTGGAAGTTTAAGTTCTAAAGCAATTGGTCTAAAAACTTTTTTAAAGCTTCATTGGGCCCTTTAAGTACAATTCAAAGCAATATTTCTAAGTATCTAAAATTTTCTCTTGTAACACTTCTCGAAAAACATATTGTGTATTAAAATTACCTGGGAGAATTTTTAAGTGAAGAAAATGAATAAAGATTCCTGGGTCTCATCCAAAATCTATTAAGTCAGAATCTTTTCCAGGTAGGGTCTAGTACAATAGTTTTAAAGCTTCCTCCAGTAATTCTAATGGACTGGCCTTGCTTCTGTGAGTTGCAGTGGTGAACCATTCCTCCAAATTATGTTTTTCAATTTCGATAGAGATGCTTACATTACTGGACAGTTCTAGATATGACATAGTAGTTGTGCAATACTCCTATTTCTCAGACCATTATTTTTAAGCTATGAATTAGGTTTTGAATGTTGTCAGTTTTCATTTTAACTTGTAAGAATAAAGAACTTATTGAACTGCAAGTCTGAAGAAAGATATGAGATGAAGTATATCAGTATATGAAAGTATATATCTCCTGAAAGTTCAAGGACCATAAGTCAATATGTAAAACAAAAATAAATGTGACCTTTATACTTTGGCAGTTGTTCATTCATTATGAAGTCTTCATTATTTGAATTTCCCATAAGACTAGACAAAACATTCCCAAGGTTGGTGACATAGAACTATGCCTTCTTCTTACACATCAGAATGCCAACACCCGCTTGGCACAGATGTTAGTGTCTTCCTAGGATCACCCCACACCTTCAGTGACAGAGTCATGATTCCAAAACACCAGAGACCTCCATATTACCCAAAGTCCTTGCTTAGCCAGAGAGTACTAGAAACCAACCAGTATCTTCCCATCTGTTAAAAACCATCTCCACCTGGCCAGACCTGTCTGCCTCTAGGACTATACTCATCATTTCTAGACTAATTCCATCTGACTCCCTTGACTCTAATTATTTAAGTTGAAGTTCTCTGACAAATGTAAACTGGAAAGAGTCTTTCAGTTATGGCTATTTGGCAAATATTATAGGTTCCATGTATTTACCCGTATTCACAATTAAACTATGAGCAAGAAGGAGAAATTTAGTTTCGCCTCCTTGACCTTAGATTGTCTTCATCCGCCTTTCTCATCTTAAGTTACTACTCTCAGAGACACATGTGTTTCACAAGGTATTCAGTGTGTAACATAAATAATCAATGTGTGCCAATAAATAAATGATAGCTGTGTTTATATAGCTTGATTTTTACAACTATCTGTGAAGTGTTTTTTTAAAAATCATTTCTCAAACACAGAAAAGAAAATTGAGAGACAGAAAAGTTAAACATGTCCCAAAAGCAGTAAGTGGCAAAGCCAGAATTCAATCCTTGATCTTATAAATCTTAGTACGATGTTTTTTTAAAACATCACTGCCACGTGTAAGCAAATTCTATACACACAAACTCATTTATAAGATTATGTGATAGATGAACTCAGAAAACCAGATAGTTCCATGTAACAAACACTTCAGTTTCAAAGAAATCACTTGTGGAAAACCAATTTCACATACAAAATTCAACTCTACTTTTCTGATGTCTGATTTTTCTTATATAATCTAAGCAAAGGCCAGGGATGCTGTTAAACATTCTAGGACACACAGAAAGACTTACACACACACAAGCACATGAAATATCTGAATAAAAATGTCAGATACTTTACTGCCCAGACTGAGAGGCTCTGTCTTACACCAAAGCTTCACCCAGTATGAGAAACAAAATTTGGATCCAACTGAGTCTTTTAAATTTTACTGTATTTCCAATTAGTCATTCCACTCCTTCTTTCCTTCTTTCCTTTCTTCCTTCTGTCCTTCCTTCCTTCCTTCCTTCCTTCCTTCCTTTGACCGGGTTGCACTCTGCAACCCAGGCTGCAGTGCAGTGGTACAGTCATGGCTCACTATATCCTCAACCTGCCAAACTCAACAAATTCTCCCAACTCAGCCTCCCAAGTAGCTGGGACTACAGGTATGTGCCACCACACCCAGCTAACTTTTGCTCTTTTTGTAGAGATGGGGTTTCACCTTGTGGTCCAGGCTGGTCTTGAACTTGTGGATTCAAGCAATCTGCCTACCTCAGCCTCCCAAAATTCTGCAACTATAGGCATGAGCCACTGTGCTTAGCCCTATTTATTTTAATATTTGTTGAGATCTCATATACCAGCTACTCCACAGTTGATGTCAATGCAGTGACAAAGACACATGGATCTTGTTCTCACAGAGCATAGGAAAGAATCTGCTCCACAACCCAGAGGTGTGAAAAATATCACTCTGTTTTCCAAATCAAACTAAATATGCCACTGAGACCATTTAACAAAGTGTGCAAAATTTTTTTGGTTTTTTTTTTTGTTAGTTTGTTTTTGTTTTTGTTTTTTGGAGACAGAGTCTTGCTCTGTCACCCAGGCTGGAGTGCAATGGAGCAATCTCGGCTCACTGCAACCTCTGCCTCCCAAGTTCAAGTGATTATCCTGCCTCAGCCTCCCAAGTAGATGGGATTACAGGCATGTGCCACCATGCCCAGATGATTTTTGTATTTTTAGTAGAGACGGGGTTTCACCATGTTGGCCAGGCTTGTCTAGAACTCCTGACCTCAGGTAAAAAGTGTGGGAAACTTAGTCCCAGTGTTGTTTGGGGGAGTGCTTCTCTCCCTGAGGTCTCATGATAATTTAAGAAGCTTTTATGATACTTAGAAAATGAAAGACAAGTCCTGGAATAAAACAGAAGACAAATCTTTGGTATTAATTTTATTACTCTTTCTGCTACCATTGCTGCTGTTGAGTCCTGCTTTTTGTTGTTTGCTACGTCCAGTATTCCTGCTCCCAGTGGTCCTTTCTACCAACCTCAGCTTTAGACAACACAGTCAACTTGTACCTCTCCCATCCAAAACATTGCACACAAGCTTTGAGGTGAAACATTCTTAAATCTCTGGTTCTTTCTCACTCTTGGAGACACTTACCGTTTTTCTTTAGTCCAAAGCACCTTTGCCTTTTCTTTCTTTGCTCTAGTCTCCTTCCTTTCTAGCGAACCCCAACCAAAATGTAAGTAAGGGTCATCTTCTGGGGACATAGTAAATGCAGAGCAAGAAAAAAACTACGTCTGGTTCTTTTGATTCTTCTACGACAGCTAAAACTTGCAGGTGACAGCCACTTGTTGAAGGCACATTGTGTTAGTCTGTTTTGTGTTACCATAAAGAAGTATCTGAGGCTGGGTAATTTATAAAGAAAAGAGGTTTAATTAGCTCATCATTCTGCAAGCTGCACAGGAAGCATAGTGTCAGCATCTGCTTCTGAGAGGGCCTCAGAAAGCTTGCGATCATGGTGGAAGCAAAGGGGATTCAGTGTGTCACTTGGCATATTAGTTTGTTCTCACACTGCTATAAAGAAATACCCAAGACTGGGTAATTTATGAAAGAAAGGGATTTAATTGACTCACAGTTCCACATGGCTGGAGAGGTCTCAAGAAAGTTACAGTCATGGTGTAAGGCAAAGGAAAAGTAAGTAGCTTCCTCATAAGGCAGCAAGAAAGACAGGGGTGGGGAAACCACCTCTTTTAAAACCATCAGATCTTGTGAGAACTTACTCACTATCACAAGAACAGCATGGGGGAAACTGCCACCATGATCCAATCACCTCCCACCAGGTCCCTCCCTCAATACATGGGGATTCCAGTTAGAGATGAGATTTGGGTGGGGACACAGAGCCAAACCATATCACATGGCAAGAAAGGGAATCAGAGAGAAAGAGAAGAGGTGCCACACTCTTCTAAACAACCAGATCTCGCATGAATTCATAGGGTGAGAACTCACTCATCACCATGAGTACAGCACCAAGGCATCCATGAGGGATCATCCCTGATGACCTGAACGCTTCTCAGCAGGCACCCCCTCCAACACTGGACGGCACATTTCAACACAAGATCTGGAGGGGACAAAACATTCGAACCATATCACATCCTGTGCTCTAGCATAGCACTGCATACCTGGAAAATCTGAAACTCTGGAGTCGGGGCACATAAAAGTGAGATTTGAAGTTTTCCTCTCTTTTCCATCAATTCCTAGAGTTCAAAAGATGAGAAATTTAACAGATACAACCAAAGTACATGAGACATAATTGTCACCCCCATTTTACTAAAGATTTATTTTTGAATTGCTGTTTTTCTCCAAGCCATGGTATCAGAAGCACACTTGGGATTAAGCACATTTGGGATTCTGGCTTATTTAGTATTAATAACATTCTTCAGTGGCTTAACACATATTTTCTCTCAGTGGTTTGGAATACATATGAGACTATCCTTTCTATAGGGACAGAACAAAAAACATCCTTGGAGGAGCCGCCAATGCAGTTAGGAAGTCTGTCCATTAGGAAGGAGATGACATTTGAGGTCAGCCACAGGCAAATGTGCTAAGTAGGTGACATGTGTCATGTAGCATTTTTAGCTTCCTGATTTATGTCCTTTTTCCTTTTTAGTGTCCTTGTCTCCCTCTTGAGGCACTCAGATGCTCTATCTTCATGCACTCATGATGCTTTGCTTTATCCAACTCCCCCACATCTCCTGTCAAAACTCTCCAGAGATGTCCTCAAAAATGTATCAACACTCAAGTGTAAATGATTGATGTTGTTTAAATTAGAACTACCCCAGGAATACCTGCATCATTATTGACTTTCAGGCCTGACAGATAGGTGGAGAAGGACTATGTTTAGACAGGAGGACTGTTCTACAGCTAAAAATCACGCTGGCTTGTCCATGCCAAACCCAGTTCAAGTTAAATGTTTAGGTGGCCTAGATTGACCTCTATTTGTATAGCTTTTTTAAGAGATTCAATATGGTTTAGCACCTACTGAAGAGTCTCACCTAGAAAAACACCTGTTACAGTCAAATGAGATTATACAGATGAAAACACTTTTTAAAACTAAAATTAATAAGATATTACTGTATACCAAATCTTCTTCTATGAGCTTTACCTTCAATTATTTAATAAAGAATATGTGGCTCAAAAAATAGGCGGCATTATCTTTATTTCACAGATGAGAAAATAGAGTCAATAACAGGTTGTTTATTAAGGTCAAAAAGCTAGATTTACAGAAAGTTTGAAAAACTATATCCTACCATATTATTATTATCAATATTATTCTCAGAGCTTGTTGAGTGAGGGATTGGTAATGAGAGGGAATAATGAACAGCCTACTGTGCATGTTCTGCTACTTACTTTAAGGAAAAGTACAGGCAATGCAATTGCTGTAGCTAACAGTAAGCCTGTTCTATGGCCCAGGTAGCCTGGGGAGAGCTGAATATGTGTCATCTCCTTGACTGTTCTCAGCAGTACTGGAAGTAGGTCCTGTTAGCTCCCTTAACAGATAACAAAAGTTTAGTGATTACCCAAGGTCTACATATAGAAAGTTGTGTACCCAGGATTCCATCACAGGTAGCCAGCCATGAATTGAGTACTCATTAAATGCCAACACTATATTAATAGCTTTATATACTTTTTATCCACTTAATCTTCATGATAAACTTATGAGGAAGGTTGTATAGATGGGGAAACTGGAGTTTGGAGTGGTTAAACAATTTGCTCACATCTTCACAGCAAGTATGTGTTAGGGCTGAGATTTGAACCCAGCAATGTGTGATCCTCAACTCAATCTCTTCCTTGTTATGTTGCTCCACTAAGAATAGCTAAGAACTCTTTTGGTGTTCAGTTCCTTATCTCTTTCTCTTTGTGCAGAAGTCACACATATGAGAAAGTTCTAGAATGCTGAAGCAGTGAAAATAAAGGGTTGATTAGAGGACTGAGGAGCCACACTCAAAAGCCTCTTGTGAGTCACATTTCTTGTGACTCAGGAGCATTTTTCAAATGAATAGTCATAATAATAATTACCAATATGTTTATAAAACACATAATACTTAAAAAGCAAAGATATCTATAGGTGAGGCCGTATTGTTTGAGAATAACTATAGGTGAGGTCCTATTGCTTCTGACAAAAAAAAAAAGTGCCTGACTTTGCTCAGGAACACTGTGGTCCACAGAAGATGGTAGAAGGTGGCAGTGTTGAAATTTACTTTCCAGATTGCTAAATTGACATATTCAACTGTTACTTTGTAAGTGGAGACAGGACATGCTATTTTTGCATATGAAATTCAGGCCAGCTAGAGTAAAAGTATTTGCCTATTGTTTCTCTGGATATATTTGACTAAGATTATTTACCAAATTTATGGCCAGTACCCAAGGCCAAAACTAAAACATTTTGAAATTTGTCCAAACAAGAAGATGACATACTGCTATGTTGGATGAGCCGTTGTCACAGTCAGAGCAGGTATAATGAAATTCTTAATAAATGATCATATGCTCTAATGAAGGGTATGACCTTTTATACACAGAAATTTCATGCTTATACCATTGGAATGAAAATTCTTCTTACTCGTTGTAGGAAAGAGACGCATCTTGTTTAATTATATGTCAAGGACATTCTAAAGAAATGTTTTATGCAATTTGAAATCAAATCCTTACCAGTTTAGCTTTTCCAGAATAATCTATTAAACTAGCCTCATGATAGAGTTTTGGAAATGTCCTAGCCTAGCAAATTCACTGCCTAAGACATTACAGCAGTTTACCCTTAGATTCTAAGACCTCCCAGATAAATTCCTCTTATCGGGGGAACCCACCCCCAATATTTCAACATAGGCACTTTCTATTTTCCCTAAGCATCAGCCGGTCTGAGAAAGAGAGGAATTTTACGGCTGGGTCACCGGGGGTAACATCACATATTGGTAGGCCTGTGATGCCCACCTGAGCCGCAAAACCAGCAGGTTTTTATTAAGGACTTTAAAAGGGGAGTGGGTGTATGAACAGGGAGTAGGTCACAAAGATCACATGCTTCTGAGGCCAATAAAGATCACAAGGCAAACAGCAAAGCAAAGATCACAAGGCAAAGGGCAAAATTAGAATTACTGATGAGGGTCTATGTTCAGCTGTACATGTATTGTCTTGATAAACATCTTAAACAACAGAAAACATGGTTCAAGAGCAGAAAACCGGTCTGACTTCAAATTTACCAGGGCAGGATTTCTCCCCACCCTAATAAGCCTGAGGGTACTGCAGGAGACCAGGATGTATTTCAGTCCTTATCTCAACTGCATAAGACAAACACTCCCAGAGCAGCCATTTATAGACCTCCCCCCAGGAATGCAATTCTTTTCCCAGAGTATTAATTATCAATATCCCTTTCTAGGAAAAGAATGTAGTGATATCTCTCCTACTTGCACGTCCATTTATAGGCTCTTTGCAAGAAGAAAAATATGGCTCTTTTTGCCTGACCCTGCAGGCAGTCAGACTTTATGGTTGTCTTCCCTTGTTCCCTAAAATTGCTGTTATTCTGTTTGTTTTCAATATGTACTGATTTCACATTGTCCAAACACACATTTTACAATCAATTTGTACAGTTAACACAATCATCACAGTGTCCCTGAGGTGACATACATCCTCAACTTATAAAGATAACAAGATTAAGAGATTAAACTAAGATAGGCATGAGAAATTATAAAAGTATTAATTTTGGGAACAGATAAATGTCCATGAAATCTTCACAATTTATGTTCCTCTGCCGCAGCTCCAGCCAGTCCCTCTGTTTAGGGTCCCTGACTTCCTGCAACATCCTCTCCCGTCAGCACAGTGCTCCTGCTCCAATAACCCAAAAGCACTAGGACAGGATCTATGTCTTCTCACTCAGATTTGATTATCACCTTGTTTCTTCACATTTATTATAATCCAAATTAATCCCATTCATGTATCTATACCTATCCTTAACCAGAGACTAGACAGTCAAGGCAAAAGGGTTTGGAGGTGGTCTGGACACAGCATTTGCCATATTTTCCAATTACCCTAAAGCATTTTTGTAGCTGTAGGCTTATTCAGCTAACATACATGGATTATATTCACCCCAATAGAATAAATAAATAAATAAGTAAATAAAATTTTGTGAGTGCATGAACTATCATGTTACTTTATTATTCTGAAAATTCTAATTATCTAAATTACATCTGAATATTTTATCATCCAAAAATAGCTTCTCTAGAGCCCTAGAAAAATGATAGGCTCAATGCAAATGCTCTATACATATTTGATGCCTTGAATAATATCAAACAGATCAATTTGCACAGGAATTTTAAAAACTTATTTTGTCTGTAGAAACATCAGTCTTGAGAGCAACCATTGGCATCCCTTGAGCTCATAGTAAAGTATGTGTTGTTTGCAGGAATTTTTTTTCGTTTTGAGTACACTAGCACTACAGATTTTAAATCGTTTCAAGGTAACATACTATAGTTCATAAATTTTAGTGTATAGTTTTATAAACATCTCAAATATGAATACACCATGTTTCTCCATCTAGATTAAGATACGATGAAACATTATTAGCATCTTCTGTTGTTGGGAACAGACCCCCAAATCTGGCCATAAACTGGCCCAAAACATGCCATAAACGAAACCTCTGCAGCACTGTGACATGTTCATGATGGCCATGACGCCCACGCTGAAGGCTGTGGGTTTACCGGAATGAGGGCAAGGACACCTGGCCCAACCAGGGTGGAAAACCACTTAAGGCATTCCTAAGCCACAAACAATAGCACGAGTGATCTGTGCTTTAAGGACATGTTCCTGCTACAGATAACTAGCCAGACGCATCCCTTTATTTCAGCCCATCCCTTTGTTTCCCATAAGGAATGCTTTTAGTTAATCTATAATCTATAGAAATAATGCTTGTCACTGGCTTGCTGTCAATAAATATGTGGGTCAAACTCTGTTCAGGACTCTCAGCTCTGAAGGCTATGTGTCCCCTGATTTCCCACTTCACAGTCTATATTTCTGTGTGTGTGTCTTTAATTCCTCCAGCACTGCTGGGTTAGGGTCTCTACAACCAAACTGGTCTCAACATTCTGTAGCATTCCTCACACCCATTCCCAAACATCAGCCACCCCTACAAAGGAAACCACCTGTTGGGGAACAGGCCCCAAATCTGGCCATAAACTGGCCCCAAAACTGGCCATAAACAAAATCTCTGCAGCACTGTGACATATTCGTGATGGCCATGATGCCCATGCTGGAAGGTTGTGGGTTTACCGGAATGAGGGCAGGGAACACCTGGCCCACCCAGGGTGGAAAACCACTTAAAGGCGTTCTTAAACCACAAACAATAGCATGAGTGATCTGTGCCTTAAGGACATGCTTCTGCTGCAGGTAACTAGCCAAACCCATACCTTTATTTTGGCCCATCCCTTTATTTCCTGTAAGGAGTACTTTTAGTTAATCTTATGACTGACTTGCTGTCAATAAATATGTGGGTAAATCTCTGTTCAAGGCTCTCAGTTCTGAAGGCTGTGAGACCCCTGATTTCCCACTCCACACTCTATATTTCTGTGTGTGTGTCTTTAATTCCTCTAACACCACTGGGTTAGGGTCTCCATGACCAAGCTGGTCTTGGCAACCACCCTTTAAATTTCTAACACTAAACATTAGTTTTGCATTTTAAAACTTCATATGAAATTGTACAGCATGTACACTTCTATGTCTGGCTTTTTTCATTCAACATTCTGTTTATGGTACTCATTTACCTTGTTACATGTAATTTGTTCTTTTCATTGCTGAATAGTATTTCACATATATATTCACATATATGAATATGTTGATAGAATGATTGTGTCAAGATTGAGGTTTCTATGGGAAATGTTCCTATGACTATTGTAATAAATGCAGTTTTAGAAAACATCTGTATATATTTCTTTCAGGCAGGAGTGAATTGCCCTTCTTTTTTAGAAGTAATATTGACAGATCATAGAGCTTGTGAATGTTCAGCTCTAGCAAATAAGTCAGTTTTTCCATGTGATTGTACCAATTTATACTCCTTCCAGCTGTGAATGAGAGTTCTAGTTGCTACAGGTGTTTGCCAATATTTTATACTGATAGTTTTAGTTCTTTTTTATTTTGCCATTCCAGTAGGTACATAGACACATTTCATTATGCTTTCAATTTGTACTTTTATGATAACTAATGATGTTTGATACCCTTTCAGATGCTTAAAAATCAATTGGATATCCTCTTTAGTGAAGTGCCTGTTTAAGTGTTTTGCCTTTGAGTTGTCTGTCATTGTCATATTAATAGAAAACCTTTATACATTCCATACACAAATTATTTGACAGATACGGCATTGCAAGTATCTTCTCCTACTCTGTTGCTTACCTTTTCACTCCCTTAACAGTATCTTTTCATAAGCAGAAGTTTTTGATTTTAATCAAATACAATGTATAAAACTTTTCTTTATGCTAGTACTTTTTGTTTCCTGTTTA
Source organism: Macaca fascicularis (assembly GCF_037993035.2). Lineage (NCBI taxonomy): Eukaryota > Metazoa > Chordata > Mammalia > Primates > Cercopithecidae > Macaca > Macaca fascicularis. The sequence goes on along the minus strand of NC_088385.1, from coordinate 35,798,235 downwards.
AGAAACATTTTCCTTCCCCAAAGTCCTGAAGAGATTCTCCTATGCTATTCCCTAAAAATTTTATTTTGTTGTTTCATATATGATGTGCATAATCTGTAATTCACCTACAATATATCATGAATATAGTGTCAAATGGGGTCAAGTTTAATTTTGATATGGCTACCAAATTAATCCAATACCATTGATTTTAAGGTGCATCCTCTCCCTACTCTTAGTCTTTGCAAAACTAACATATTTTTCTAAATATAAAAAGCAAACATCAATCCACATAGTAAGTGGTAAGAATTCACTCTAAATATCAAATGAACAGAATATCAAATTTAGCTTCTATTAAATTTCAGGTTTGCTGCATACTCTGTCGGAAAACATCTGTAACTTATTTTAAAAATATTACACACTTAGATAAATGAACAACAGGGATCCCGGGAACAAATGTAGATGGGATTTGAAGTTGTTTCCAGAAAAGCAGGTCATAAATCAGTTCCTTGGATCTCTCATTTAAATCTCTCTTCCCTTTAAATCACAAAAACTTAATGTTTGTATCTCCCAAAAACAATGAAGGCATTTGTTTTTGAGACAGTTATATTATTATTTTTAGGCCACCAATCAAATGACAAACCATAAGCTAACAGACTATAGTTTGTGAAACAAGATATTTTCTAAGGCAGTTTTACTGCCAATGAGAAATGTTTTGTTTCCTTTACTATCTTACTATGTTGTTTTTTTCCAGCATAAAAAAGTATTAAATTAAAACATGTTCTTTGCAAACAAAGATTATTATAGAAGTGGTAGGATAGTAACCACTTAATTTATGTGGAATATAAATCAATTATTAAGAATAGCAAATACTTCTATAGCATTTACCATACATCAGTTGCTATACTAAACATTTTACAAATATATAGATTTAATTCTCACTGAAGTCCTCTGAGGAGAGTAATAATAGTATTCCCATTTTACAAATGGAGAGACCAAGAGATTTTCTTGCCCACAATCATACAGTTAGTAGGTTGATGGAATCAAGATTTAAAGCTACATAGTCTTGACTCTAATGTCTGTTCTGTTATATCTATGCAACCACTTTATGACAACTTGCAAGCATTTTGACAAAAAGAATAACAAGGCTGCTAAAAGATGCACATTGTATTTCAAACGCATTTTTCTAATTTATTCTATCTCCCTGTGTTTTTCTTGACTGTCAATTGTCTGTAAGCACAGAACTTCACTGTGCAAAAAATAATCCTCACTTTCTCCTACATTGTGACTGTTTGAATGCACTTAGGAAAGTGAATAATTTATCACTCTGAGAAGGCATTACTTTTTCCAGACAGCAGGTCACCTCAGGCCTGGCTGCCTGATATTTGCATGGTTCTAGATTCTCCTTCTATCCAGGTGCACGGCTCTGGCTTTGGTTGAGAATCACCCTGGGTAATCTATTCCAATCCAAAGCCAACTCTCGAACACAGAATGTAATTCCTCCTGAAGTTAACTCCAGAGAGGAGGTATTTTGGGCCATTCTGTTCCTCCATTAGATCAGAACCATAAGGCACATAAAGTTGTAGTTTCAAACGTGGACTCTGGTATTAGATTGCTCCATTCAAAGTCCAGCTTCACCAACTGGACAAGTCACCTAACCTCTCTCTATCTCTGTTTCTTCATCTGTAATATGGAGATGAAAATATAGTAACTACCTCTTAAGGTTCCTACGAGAATACCAGCAGGTGCTACCATCTTTTCACTTCCTTCTTCCCAGTTAAAGCTTGATTTTGTTCACATGTCCCACCTTACCCACTCAGTCATTAGTTTCCAGGAAGGTGAACCATTCCCAATTCCTAGGTTTGGACTGATCCTGTCTCATCTAAACTTACAATCTTATGACATTCTCATGAAATGTATTATTCATCCAAGCATGGGTATATGACAAAATTTGATGGACTTATGTTTCAGGGTTGGAAAAAAATGTATTTTTCTCACTCTCCTATGCTGAACATGAAACAAAGCAGATAGCCCAGAATGCCACAGGAGCCATCTTACTGCTACAGACGAGGAATTAGCCAGCAGGTGAAGCTGGTTCTGAAGGCAGTTTAGCAGATACATCAAAAGATCCTGGATAGATCTAATATCCAGTGTCTACAAGGAACTTAAATAAATTTACAAGAAAAAAAAACAACCCCATTAAATAGTAGGTAAAGGATATGAGCACACACTTCTCCAAGGAAGACATTTATGCAACCAACAAACATGGGAAAAAAGCTCAAAATCACTGATCATTAGAAAATTGCAAATCAATACCACAATGAGATACCATCTCACACCAGTCAGAATGGAGATTATTAAAAAATCAAGAAACAGCAGATGCTGGCGAGGCTGCAGAGAGATAGGAAGGCTTTTACACTGTTGGTGGGAGTGTAAATTAGTTCAACCGTTGTGGAAAACAGAGTGGCGATTCCTTAAAGACCTAGAACCAGAAACACCATTTGACCCAGCAATTCCATTACTAGGTATATACACAAAACAATACAAATCATTCTATTATAAACATCCTTGTGCTGCACGCAAATGTTTGTGGCAGCACAATAGCAAAGACATGGAATCAATCCAAATGTCCATCAATGATAGACTGGATGAAGAAAATGTGGTACATATACACCATGGAATATTATGTAGCCATAAAAAGGAACAAGATCATGTCTTTTGCAGGAGCATGGCTGGAGCTGGAAGCCATTATCTTCAGCAAACTAACATAGGAACAGAAAACCAAACACTATGTGTTCTCACTCATAAGTAGTAACTGAACAATGAGAACACAAGGACACAGAGAGGGGAACAGCACACACTGGACCCTGTCAGGGGGTGGGAGGAAGGAGAGCATCAGAAAAAGCAGCTAACATATGCTGGGCTTAATACTTACGTGATGGGTTGATAGGTGTAGCAAACCACCATGGGACACCTTTACCTATGCAACAAACTTGCACATCCTGCACATGTACCCCGGAACTTGAAATATATATATATATAATTAAATAAATAAATTATAGATAAAATGCTCCTCAAAGTCTTCAATTTAGGTGTGCTCCTTGTCTCTTGCCTGCACTTGACTGGTGCAGTATTGGCAGCTACTGGGTCAGATAAGTTCCCCACTACTCCAAAAAACAATAAATGTTTGCAGCCACTAACAACAACAACAACAAAAATCCTGGATTCTTGCTAACATCACTAATCCACACTATGCCTGGTGTACTCCCTACCCCTGGATTTCTGCTATATATGATAATACAATTATTCATGCTGTAAACTAGTTTAATACAAGGCCGTCTGTAAGTGGAGTTGAGAATTCCTTATGTGATACTTATATAAACCTATAGCCTGCTTAATTTGAGCTGAGGTCTGTGTCCACGAATATTTTCTAGATTTCCATGGATTTCAGTGATGGTATATTACCTGCTTTGGGGCTTGTACACTTTGCAGGTCATTTCTCCAAAGTACCAGATACCTTCATATTTTAAAGAAACTAAAAGAGAAATAATAATTTCAGAAACCTGTTTTTTTGTATTACATTAAGTTTATTGGGTGGCACTTTGAAAAATATAGAGTATAAAGTCCCATCAGTTTTTAATGACATACATATAAAAATACTTTCATTGGGAAGCCAAGGTAGGTAGATCATCTGAGGTCAGGAGTTCAAGACCGCCCTGGCCAACATGGTGAAACCCTGTCTCTACTAATAACACAAAAATTAGCAAGGCATGATGGCATGTGCTTGTAATCTCAGCTACCCAGGAGGCTAAGGCAGGAGAATTTCTGGAACCTGGGGGGCAGAGGCTGTAGTGAGCCAAGATTGCACCACTGTACTCCAGCCTGGGCGACAGAGCAAGACTCCGTCTCAAAAAGAAAAAAAAAAATACATTCAAACAATCATGCATTAAATAAATATATTCTATTTTGTCATTATAAGAGAATATAGATTTTCATTTATTTTACATTTTACCTTCAATAAGGTAGCTAATATTAAGCACATTAACAATTAAATTTCACATTGTATATGAGCTATTTTAAATATTGCAAGTTGGAGCATAAACTATTTTTCATTATTTCTTTGGCAAATTCATAAGGAGAAAATCTGTTGAAAGAATACAGTCTCTGTGAAAGCAGCAAGTATTAATTATTCACATTATCACTGACAATGTTGTAACACCAGGGAAGTCACCATTTTTGAAAAGTGCTCACATGATTATTAAAATTGAAGCTGAAATGTGTTAAGTACAGTTTGCCAAGACAGAAATATAGAAAGATTACTTTCCAGGTGTCTTTTAAGAATTATGATGAAAGAAGGTGGGAATAATCACCATTCCTGACTTATATAATAGTACATCTCTCGACACTACAGAAGAGTAAATTATCTAATAAATGTTATGTGGTCAAAGACACTGACATTGATCACATAAAAGTTCTAAGAGAGAAAATCTAACAGTCAAGATAATAGTTGACCCTATCAACAATCAATGCCTAAAACCAGATTTATTACTGCTGCCCTGTTACAAAAAGGAATCAATTTCAGATGTTGATTTGTCTTGATTTACTAGACACAGATGGGCTGATGTTCATTCAAAATTCCATATTACATAGCAGATGTCCAAGGATAACCATTAGCAGTGATTCATCTATAGTTAATAAGATTTTTAACACATAAAGACACATTAGAAAAGATTTTGCCAAATAACTCCAGGATAAATAGTCACTCTTGTGCATATTTACAATCAGGGAAAATCACAATTACATAGTCTTTATTTCATATATATATATATTCATATCATACTGTATGTTATATGAAATTACACATATTAAGAACTACCATAAAAGGCTAATTGGCTTTTATTTTTCCCTCCTCAATTAAGACGTCTGGAAAAATTCTATAATCAAGCTACAATTCTTTTAAAGTGAAAGAATATATGGCTTAGAAAAACATCATCTTTCAGTTGGAAAGATCCTTGAAGCCTACAGAGTTCAAGCATCTTCTAGTACAACTATCACCTTCAAGCGGAAAATTCCATGAAGTGCTCCCAGGGACTAAATGGGAACTTTGGTGAAAAGGAATACTCTCACTCAAGAAGCTTAGAGATAGTATAGTATATTATCAAAAACATTTCAAACATGCTCAGTTGTCACTTATAATAAAATTGTTCCAACAGTAAAATGACTCATTATAGTATCATTACTATAATATTTAAAATAAAGTTCAAATGCTTGAAAAAATTGACTTTAGTAAGCATGTATATAACTTGGATTTATCTGGGTTTCTGGGTTCAGTCCTATAATGCCACCACCATCATCTTACTACATTGGCCATGAGTATACAATAATTGTATGCATCTTATGGGAGCCAAATGATGAGAACACATCGACATATAGAGGAGAACAACACACACTGGGGTGGAGGGTGGGAAGAGGTAGAGATCAGGAAAAATAACTAACGGGTACTAGGCTGAATACCTGGGTGACAGAATAATCTGTACTGCAAACCTCCATGACACACATTTACCTATGTAACAAACCTGCACATGTACCACTGAGCTTAAAATAAAAGTTAAAAAATAATTTTTTTTTTTGAGACGGAGTCTTGCTCTGTCACCAGGCTGGAGTGCAGTGGCACGATCTCAGCTCACAGCAACCTCTGCCTCCCCGGTTGGAGCAATTCTCCTGCCTCAGCCTCCCACATAGCTGGGATTACAGGTGTGAGCCACCGCACCCAGCCAAAAAACAAATATTTTTATGCATCTTAAATATGCATCTTTATGTTCATAGACATATTACAATTATGTAATGAAACCAGTCTGTGCACACATGCCATCAATTATTTTCAGTGTCATCAGGACTCAGTGGGATTGAGCATAACAGTCCCAGCCAGACCTACCACACTATCTTTGCCAATCTTTATTTCTAATCTCTCTGTGAAAGACCCTCAATTCTGAATTCTTTCTAGTCTTCATATTGTAAACTCTATTCCTTGCCAGGGTCCTGTTACATTGATTTGGTAGACTATAATTCAAGAAAACAAATTTTTCTTGCCACTGTCTATTTATTTACTTATTCACTGTCCTTATGTTCCTTTCCAATTTTGCCTTAAACTAGTATAGTTAACATTGTTATAAATCTTTGGAAAATAGTCCTTATGGTGAGGCAATAAGTGATCCATCATAAAAGTATTTTTTAACCAACTTACTTTCTGTGTATGGTGAACTATTTAGAGCAGTGTGATTGGTGAAGAACACTGAAAATCACTAATTTCTTACGTGAAGTTCAACCTACTTTTTAAAAAAATAGAAATAGAAGAGGGTAAGCCGTGTAACAGCAGGCAATGAAAGACCAGATCCAAAGCACCTGAATGTAGCCAACACTGACGAAAGTTATGGAGAAGACTGTAAGAACCAAGAATAGTCATCAGATTAATGGTTAGTTATTAACACACAGTTTTAATAGAGTGGTGGAGACAGGAAGCAGTGAGAAAAAGTTGAAGCAGCACATATTGACTAGATAAGGTAGGAAACGACAGTTCAAGAAAAAGACAAAGGTTGGAGTTTATTGATAGGTGAGTAAGGGGGGTCCACAAAATGCAGTGAAAGAGACGAGCAGGGAGAAGGAAACTGACCAGGAGTGGATGGTGGTAAACTCAATGGTGTTTACATTAGTGGTGAAGACAATAATTTTTTTTAATTGTATAAAGCATGAAAAACGTGCACCACAGGGATGAAGGAGGAAGTGTGTTGGAAGACAGTCTTGAAGAACACAGTAAAGGAAAATAAATTTACAGCGGTAATCTCCTTTTAAAAGCCAACTTCTTGAAAAGTCAGGGGAGACCACAACAGGGTATGTAAAAGACAATCTATTAGAGTATAGTGATAAATTATGAGAAATTATATGAAGTTCTTTCATTGAGAGATGCTAAATTTTACTCATGTTTAATATATGACTTGATGCCATCTCATTATGTGTTCCATGTATCAGAAGGTCATATGTCACACATGGCTCTCTGTTATTCTCAAGGAAGAAGGGGAGTTCAATAAGGAAAAGAGAGGCCTTGTCACTCATTTTTTTTCTTTGTTTATGTTGGGATGTATACCTTTTTTAAGTGCCACAGGATACGCTAAGTGTGTTTAGTCTCATAAAAGCATGATACTTAAAAGAATAATTAAGGTGCTTTAAAATCATATGGAGATGTCCTGAAAACTTTAAAAATATGTAATAGTTATTTTAGGGCACCATGTGGTATTAAAAAGATTCTCAAACCTTAAGATGAGTTACACATAATGCTTTCACAAAAAGACAAATGTTTCAAATTTGCTGACCTCTTCAGCAATAACAATGTGCTTTCTATCTAAAAATTTTTTCTTAAAAAACACCATACACACACACACTCTCTCTCTCTCTCTTTCTCTCTCTCTCTCTATCTTTCTAAAGTGAAATGACATTTAATAATAAGCAAGAAGGAAATCATTTTCTGAAAGAATTTCATACTTGGAGAAAGCATAGTGAAATTGTAGTTTTAGAAATATTTATTTGTTCATATTACTTTATTGGCAAAAACAATGTCTCCTATAAATGAAGTCTACTATACTTGCATTGTACAATGTTATGAACTTAGTAAATAGAAACAACATGGTACTGGTACAAAAACAGACAAGTAGATCAATGGAGGTGTCAGAAACAAGACCACAGAATAGAGGTGTCAGAAATAAGACCACACATCTATAACCATCTGATCTTCTACAAACCTGACAAAAACAAGCATTAAGAAAAAAAAAATCCCTATCTAATAAATGGTGCTGTGAGAACTGGCTAGCCATGTGCAGAAAATTGAATCTGGACCACTTCTTTACACCTTATACAAAAATTAACTCCAGATGGATTAAAGACTTAAATGTAAAAGCCAAAACTATAAAAACCCTAAAAGAAAATCTAGGCAATACCATTCAAGACATGGGCATGGGCAAAGATATCATGATGAAAATGTCAAAAGCAATTGCAACAAAAGTAAGAATTCACAAATAGAATCTAATTAAACTAAAGAGCTTCTGCACAGCAAAAGAAACTATAATCCCAGTGAACAGACAACTTACAGAATGGGAGAAAAAAATTGCAATCTATCCATCTGACAAAGGTCTAATATACAGAATCTACAAGGAACTTAAACAAATTTACCAGAAACAAAAACATTGAAAAGTGGGCAAAGGACATGAACAGACACTTCTCTAAAGAAGACGTCTATGCGGCCAACAAACCTATGGAAAAAAGCTCATCATCACTGATCATTAGAGAAATGCAAATCAAAACCACAATAAGATACCATCTCACACCACTCAGAATGGCCACTATTAAGTCAAGAAACAACAGATGCTGGTGAGACTGTTGTTTCACCAGAAATAGAAGTGTTTCTATTTCTAGAGAAATAGAAACACTTTTACAGTGTTGGTGGTAGTGTAAATTAGTTCAACCATTGTGGAAGACAGTGTGATGATTCCTCAAAGACCCAAAAGCAGAAATACCATTTGACCCAGCAATCCCATTATTGGGTATATATCCAAAGGAATATAAATGATTTTGTTATAAAGATACATGCACGTGTATGTTCATTGCAGCACTATTCACAATAGCAAAGACATGGCATCAACCCAAATGCCCATCACCAATAGGCTGGATAAAGAAAATGTGGTACATATACACCATGGAATACTATGCAGTCATAAAAAGGAATAAGATCATGTCCTTCGCAGGGACATGGATGGAGCTGGAAGCCATTATCCTAAGCAAACTAACCAAGGAACAGAAAACCAAACACTGCATATTCTCACTTATAAGTGGGAGCTGAACAATGAGAGCATGTGGACACAGGGAGGGGAGCAATACACACTGAGGCCTGTTGTGTGAGAGAAGGAGGAGAGAGCATCAGGATAAACAGCTAATGTATGCTAGGCATTCTAGGTGGTGGGTTCATACATGCAGCAAACCACCATGGCACACGTTTACCTATGTAACAAACCTGCACATCCTGCACATGTATCCCAGAACTTAAAGTTTTTGGAAAAAAGAGTTCATCTTTGATAGGGAATTATCAACTTGGATCAAGACAAGATTTTAATATTAAAAAGAGGGCAGTAGGAGTCAGTTTAACTTGGAAGTTGAGAGCACAGCTGTATTAGTCCGTTTTCATGCTGTTGATAAAGACATACCTGAGACTGAGTAATTTATACAGGAAGAAGGGTTTAATGTACTTACAGTTCCACGTGGCTGGGGAGGCATCACAATCATGGTGGAAGGCAAGGAGGAGCAAGTTACATCTTACATGAATGGCAGCAGGCAAAAAAAGAGATTGTGCAAGGAAACAGGCCCTCATAAAACCATCAGATCCCATGAGACTTATTCACTATCATGAGAACAGTATGAGAAAGACCTGCCCCCATGATTCAATTACCTCCCACCGGGTCCTTCCCACAAGTGACAATTCAAGATGAGACGTGGATAGGAACACAGCCAAACCATATCAACAACCAGCTTCAGAATTAGGCCAACTCAGGTTCAAAGCTCTTCTCTGCCACTTAGTTTCATTAACCATATTGAATGTAGCTTGTTTGAAACCTGTTTCCTCTTCTAGCAAATACGGATAATATCTATGTTAGCTACTTGTTCTGAAGATTAAGTTAGATCTTATATATAATAGCATTTGGCGCTTGGTAAACAGCCTATGGTAGCTATTAACATTACCAAAAATAATGGCAAAAACTGCAATTGCTTGTGCACCAACCTAATAGTAATATTAATTTTTTTTTTGTAATTTGTAGCTACTTTTTTAACATTTATTTTAGGTTCAGGGTACACGTACAGATTTGTTACACAGGCAAATTTCTTGTCTCAGGAGTTTGGTGTACAGATTATTTTGTCACCCAGGTAGTAAGAATAGTGTCTGGTGTATTTTTTAATTTTTAATTTTTTTATTACAATAGATTTTGGGGGTGGTATTTGGTTACATGAATAAGTTCTTTAGTGGTGATTTCTGAGTTTTTGGTGCATCTATCACCCAAGTAGTGTACCCTATACCCAATGTGTAGTCTTTTACCCCTTGCCACCCCCTACCCTTTTCCCCAAGTCCCCAAAGTCCAATGTACCATTCTTATGCCTTTCCATCCTCATAGCTTAGCTCACACATATGAGTGAGAACATAAAATGTTTGGTTTTCCATTCCTGAGTTACTTTACTTAGAATGGTCTCTAATTCCATCCAGGTTGCCATGAATGCGATTATTTTTTCCTTTTCATGTCTGAGTAGTATTACATGATATGTGTGTGTGTGTGTGTGTGTGTGTGTGTGTGTGTGTGTGTGTCTGTGTGTATCACATTTTCTTTATCCACTCATTGATTGATGGGCATTTGGGCTGGTTTCATATTTTTGCAATTGCAAATTGTGCTGCTATAAACGTGCATGTGCAAGTATTTTTTTTGTATAATCACTTCTTTTCCTCTGAGTAGATAACTAGTAGTGGGATTGCTGGATCAAATGGTAGATCTGCTTTTAGTTCTTTAAGGAATCTCCACACTGTTTTCCATAGTGGTTGTACTAGTTTACTTTCCCATTGACAGTATAAAAGTGTTCTGTTTTCACTACATCCACACCAACTTCTACAACTTTTTTATTTTTTTGATTACGGCCATTCTTGCAGGAGTGAGGTGGTATCTCATTGTGGTTTTGATGATTTGCATTTCCCTGATAATTAGTGATGTTGAGCATTTTTCCATATGCTGGTTGGCCATTTGTATATCTTCTTTTGAGAATCTTTAGCCCACTTTTTGAAGGGATAGTTTGTTTTTTTCTTGCTGATTTGTTTGTGTTCTTTCTAGATTCTGGATATTAGTCTTTTGTCAGATGTACAGATTATGAAGACTTTCTCCCACTCTGTGGGCTGTTAACTCTGCTGATTATTTTTTACTGTGTAGGAGCTTTTTAGTTTAATTAAGCCCATCTATTTATCTTTGTTTTTGTTGCATTTGCTTTGGGGTTCTTAGTCATGAAGTCTCTGCCTAGGCCAATTACTAGAAGGGTCTTTTTGATGTTATCTTCTAGAATATTCATGATTTTTGGTCTTAGATTTAAGTCTTTGACCCATCTTGAGTTGATTTTTTTATATATGAGATGAGAATCCAGTTTCAGTCTTCTACATGTGGCTTTCAAATTATCCCAGCACCATTTGTTGAATAGGTGTCCTTTCCCCATTTTATGTTTTTGTTTGCTTTCCCAAAGATCAGTTGGCTCTAAGAATTTCAGTTTATTTCTGGGTTCTCTATTCTGTTCTATTGGTCTATGTGCCTATTTTTATACCAGTACCATGCTGTTTTGGTGACTATGGCCTTATAGCATAGTTTGAAGTTGAGTAATGTGATGCCTCCAGATCTGTTCTCTTTGCCTAGTCTTGCTCTGGCTGTGTTGGCTCTTTTGCATTTGCATATGAATTTTAGGATTTTTTTTTCTAGTTCTGTGAAGAATGGTGGTGGTATTTTGAAGGGAAGTGCATTGAATTTGTAGATTGCTTTTAACATGGCCATTTTCATAATTTTGATTCTACCTATCCATGAGCATAAAATGTGGGGTTTTTTTTATATTGTCTGTTATTTCTTTCAGCAGTGTTTTGTAGTTTTCCTCGTAGAGGTCTTTAATGTCCTTTTTTTTTTTTTTTTTTTTTTTTGAGACGGAGTCTGGCTCTGTCGCCCAGGCTGGAGTGCAGTGGCCGGATCTCAGCTCACTGCTGCAAGCTCCACCTCCCGGGTTTACGACATTCTCCTGCCTCAGCCTCCTGAGTAGCTGGGACTACAGGCGCCCGCCACGTCGCCCGGCTAGTTTTTTGTATTTTTTTTAGTAGAGACGGGGTTTCAATGTGTTAGCCAGGATGGTCTCGATCTCCTGACCTCGTGATCCGCCCATCTCGGCCTCCCAAAGTGCTGGGATTACAGGCTTGAGCCACCGCGCCCGGCCTTTAATGTCCTTTTTTAGATATACTCCTAAGTAATTTATTTATTTATTTATTTATTTATTTATTTATTTATTTAGCAGCTATTGTGCAAGGGGTCGAGTTCTTGATTTGCTTCTCAGCTTGGTCACTTTTGGTGTATAACAGAGCTACTGATTTGTGTACTTTAATTTTGTGTCCCAAAACTTTGCTGAATTCATTTAGCAGTTCTAGGAGCTTTTTGGATGAGTCTTTAGGGATTTCTAGGTATATGATCATATCATCAGCAAACAGTGACTTCCTCTTTACCAGTATGGATGCCCTTGATTTCTTTCTCTTGTCTGATTGCTCTGGCTTGGGTGAACAGTATTAGGTTGAATAGAAGTGGTGAAAGTGGGCACTCTTGTCTTGTTCCAGTTCTCAGGGAAATGTTTTCAAATTTTCTCCATTCAGCATAATGTTGGCTGTGGGTTTGTCATAGATGGCTTTTATTACCTTAAGATATGTCTCTTCTATGCCAATTTTGCTGAGGGTTTTAGTCACCAAAAGGTACTAGATTTTGTCAAATCTTTTTTTGTCATCTGTTGAGATGATCATGTGATTTTTGTTTTTAATTCTGTTTATGTGAGGTAGGAAATTTATTGACCTACACATGTTAAACCATCCCTTCATTCCTGGCATGAAACCCACTTGATTACGGTGGATTATCTTTTTGATATGCTGTTGGATTCAGTTTGGTAGTATTTTGTTGAGGATTTTTGCATCTATTTTCATCAGGATATTGGTCTGGTCTGTAGTTTTTTGTTTTGTTTTGTTATGTCCTTCCCTGGTTTTGGTATTAGGGTGATACTGGTTTCATAGGATGATTTAGGGAGGATTCCCTCCTTCCCTATCTTTTGGAATGTGTCAGTAGGATTGGTACCAATTCTTCTGTGAATCTCTGATAGAATTCAGCTCTGAATCTGTCTGGTCTTGGACTCTTTTTGGTTGGCAGGTTTTTGTTTTTTGTTTTTTTGGTTTTTTGGTTTTTTTACCATTTCCACGTCACTGCTTGTTATTGGTCTGTTCAGGGATTCCTAATTCTTCCTGATTTAAGCTAGAAGGCTTGTATCCTTCCAGGAATTTATCCATCTCCTCTAGGTTTTCTAGTTTATGTGTGTAAAGATGTTCATAATAGCATTGAATGGTCTTTTGTGTCTCTGTGGTATCAGTTGCAATATCTCTCATTTCATTTCTAATTGAGCTTATTTGGATCTTCTCCCCTCTTTTCTTACTTAATCTCACTAATGGTCTGTCAATTTTATTTATCCTTTCAAAGAACCAGCTTTTTGTTTCATTTATCCTTTGCAATTTTTTTTTGTTTTGATTGCATTTAGTTCTGCTCTGCCCTTTGTTATTTCTTTTCTTCTGCTGAGTTTGGGTTTGGATTGTTCTTGTTTCTCCAGTTCCATGAGGATTGCCTATTTGTGCTCTTTCAGAATTTTTAATGTAGGTATTTAATTCTATGAACTTTCCTCTGAGTACCACTTTTGCTGTATCCCAGAGGTTTTGATAAGTTGTGTCACTATTATCATTCAGCTGAAAGAATTTTTTAATTTCTATCTTGATTTCATTGTTGAGCCAATGATCATTCAGGAGCAGGTTATTTAATTTCCATGTATTTGCATGGTTTTTGGAGTTTGTTTTGTAGTTAATATGTAATTTTATTCTACTTTGGTCTAAAAGAGTACTGGATATAATCTCTATTTTCTTAAATGTATTGAGACTTGTTTTTTGACCTATCATAAGATCTATATTGGAGCATGTTCCATGTGCTGATGAATAGAATGTATATTCTGCAATTGTTGGGTAGAATGTTCTGTAAATATCTGTTAAGTCTATTTGTTGTAGGGTATAAGTCCATTTTTTTTGTCAACTTTCTGTCTTGATGACCTGTCTAGTGCTGTCAGTGGAGTACTAAAATCTGCCACTATTATCATGTTGCTGTCTATCCCATTAATTAGATCTAGTAGTAATTGTTTTATACATTTGGGAACTCCAGTGTTAGTTGCATATTATCCAGAATTGTGATATTTTCCTGTTGGACTAGTCCTTTTATTATTATATAATGTACCTCTTTGTCTTTTTTAGCCGCTGCTGCTTTAAAGTTTATTTTGTCTGATACAAGAATAGCTACTCCTGCTCACTTTGGGTGTCCATATGCATGGAATATCTTTTTCCACCCCTTTAACTTAAGTTTATGTGAGTCCTTATGTATTAGGTGAGTCTCCTGAAGATAGCAGAAACTTGGTTGGTGAATTCTTATCCATTCTGCCATTCCGTATCACTTAAATGGAGCATTTGGGCCATTTACATTCAATGCCAGTATTGAGATGTGAGGTACTAGTCTAGTCATTGTGCTATTTGTTGCCTGAATACCTTGGGGTTTTTTTTCATTGTGTTATTGCTTTTTAGATCCTGTGAGATTTATGCCTTAAGGAGGGTATATTTTGGTGTATTTTGAGGATTCGTTTCAAGATTTAGAGCTCCTTTTAGCTGTTCTTGTAGTGCTGGCTTGGTAGTGGTGAATTCTCTCAATATTTGTCTGGAAAAGACCGTATCATTCCTTCATTTATGAAGCTTAGTTTCACTGAATACAAAATTCATGGTTGATCATTGTTTTGTTTGAGTAGGCTAAAAATAGAACCCCAATCCCTTCTAGCTTATAAGGTTTCTGCTGAGAAATCTGCTGTTAATCTGATAGTTTTTCCTTTATAGGTTACCCGATGCTTTTGCCTCTAAGCTCTTAAGATTCTCTCCTTCATCTCGACTTCAGATAACCTAATGACTATGTACCTAGGTGATGATCTTTTTGTGATGAATTTCCCAGGTATTCTTTGAGCAAAGCCAGGGAAATTTTCCTCGATTATTCTCTCGAATATGTTTTCCGAACTTTTAGATTTCTCTTCCTCCCTAGGAACACCAATTATTCTTAGATTTGCACATTTAAGATGGTCCCAAACTCCTTGGAGGATTTGTTCATTTTTTAAAAATTCTTTTTTCTTTGTCTTTGATGATTTAGGTTAATTTGAAAGTCCTGTCTTCAAGCTCTGAAATTGTTTCTTCTGATTGTTCAATTCTATTGCTGAGACTTTCCAGTGCATTTTGCATTTCTTTAAGTGTGTCCTTGATTTCCAGAAGTTGTGATTTTTTTTATTTATGCTATCTATTTCATTAAAGAATTTTCCTTTTATATCCTGAATCAGGTTTCTTATTTCTTTAAGTTGGAATTCACCTTTCTTTGGTGCCTCATTGATTAGCTTAATAATCAACCTTCTGAATTCATTTTCTGACAATTCAGAGATTTCATCTTGGTTTGGATCCACTGCTATGATCTTTTGGGGGTGTTAAAGAACCTCATTTTGTCATATTACAAGAATTGTTTTTCTGGTTCCTTCTCATTTGGGCATACTATATCAGAGGGAAGATCTGAGATTCAAGGGCTGCTGTTCAGATTCTTTGGTCCCATGGGCTGCTCCCTTGATGTGGTGTTCTCCCCTTCTCCTAGGAGTAGGGAGTCCTGAGAGCTGAACTGTAGTGAATGTTTTTCCTCTTCTGGGTCTAGCTACCCAGCAGAGCTACCAGGCTCTGGGCAAGTACTGGGGAGTATCTGTAAAGAGTCCTGTGATGTGATCTATCTTCAGGTCTTGTAGCCGTGGATACCAGCACCTGCTCCTGTGGAGGTAGCAGGGAACTGAAGTGGACTCTGTGAGGGTCCTTGGTTGTCTTTTTGTTTAGTGCATTGGTTTTGTGTTACGTGGCCTCCAGCCAGGAGATGGCCATTTCAAGAGCCCATCAGCTGAAGCCCAATAGGGAGGATGCAAACTTGCCCTAGGGACACCTGGTTAAGTATTCAGATTTCTCAGGTGATGGTCAGGGCCAGATAGCTCCTAAGAAATTATGACCTTTGTCTCTGGTTACCAGGGTGGGTAAAGAAAGACCACCAGGTTGGGGCAGGCATAGGTATGTCTGGGCTCAGCCTCTCCTTGGGTGGAACTTGCTGTAGCTGCTGTGGGGGATAGAGGATGTGGGTGTGGTTCCCAGTCCAATGGAATTATATTCCCAGGGAGATTATGGTTGCCTCTGCTGAGTCATACAGGTCACCAGAGAAAAGCCAGCAGTCACAGTCCTCACCTCGCTCCCACACAGCCTGCAGTCCTAAAGGATGGTCTCACTCCTACTATGCCCCACTGACAACTCCAAGTCTATTTCCAGACAGCAGGTAACCAGGGCTGAGAACTTTCCCCAGACCATGAATCTCTCTTTTCAGAAAGCAAGCCGACTCACAGTTTTTCAGCATCTCAGGGAGCCTGCAGCAGTGATTTGCTTCTTTCAAAGGGTCTGTGGATTCTCTCAGCTTTCCTGCTGAAGTTCCTGGAGCAAAAGTTCACAATGCGTGTCTCCACACACTGCTCTGTTCATCCAAGCAGGAGCTACAAGCTAGTCCTGCCTCCTGTTCTATTATTTTTTAATTATTGTTGTGACACTAAAGGTACAGACTGCAATTGGGTTGATGTGGTTTACTTTACAAACCACCTACTCAAAGGATTTTCTCAGGAGACTTAAAAACCTAGTAGAAGCAGGAGCAGAGCAAGATGGCTGAATAGGAACAGCTCCAGTCTCCAGTTCCAGCCCGAGCTACATAGAAGACAGGTGATTTCTGCATTACCAACTGAGGTACTGGGTTCATCTCACTGGGGAGTGCCGGACAATCGGTGCAGGTCAGCTGTTGCAGCCCGACCAGTGAGAGCTGAAGCAGGGCGAGGCATCGCCTCACCTGGGAAGCACAAAGGGGAAGGGAATCCCTTTTCCTAGCTAGGGGAACTGAGACACACAACACCTGGAAAATCAGGTAACTCCCACCCCAAGACTGCACTTTAAGCAAACGGGCACATCAGGAGATTATATCCCACACCTGGCTGGGAGGGTCCCACGCCCACGGAGCCTTCCTCATTGCTAGCACAGCAGTCTGTGATCTAACCACAAGGCAGCAGTGAGGCTGGGGGAGGGGCGCCCGCCATTGCTGAGGCTTAAGTAGGTAAACAAAGCCCTGGGAAGATCGAACTGGGTGGAGCTCACAGCAGTTCAAGAAGGCCTGCCAGTCTCTGTAGACTCCACCTCTGGGGACAGGACACAGCTAAACAACAACAACAACAACAACAACAAAGCAACAGAAACCTCTGCAGACGCAAGCGACTCTGTCTGACAGCTTTGAAGAGAGCGGTGATCTCCCAACATGGAGGCTGAGATCTGAGAAGGGACAGACTGCCTGCTCAAGTGGGTCCCTGACCCCTGAGTAGCCTAACTGGGAGACTCCTCCGGTAGGGGCAGACTGACACCCCACACCTCACACGGTGGAGTATATCCCTGAGAGGAAGCTTCCAAGCAAGAATCAGACAGGTACACTCGCTGTTCAGCAGTATTCTATCTTCTGCAGCCTCTGCTGCTGACACCCAGGCAAACAGGGTCTGGAGTGGACCTCAAGCAATCTCCAACAGACCTACAGCTAAGGGTCCTGACTGTTAGAAGGAAAACTAACAAACAGGAAGGACACCCACACCAAAACCCCATCAGTACCGTCACCATCATCAAAGACCAGAGGCAGATAAAACCACAAAGATGGAGAAAAAGCAGGGCAGAAAAGCTGGAAATTCAAAAAATAAGAGCGCATCTCCCCCTCCAAAGGAACGCAGCTCATCGCCAGCAACGGATCAAAGTTGGACAGAAAATGACTTTGATGAGATGAGAGAAGAAGGCTTCAGTCCATCAAACTTCTCAGAGTTAAAGGAGGAATTACATACACAGCACAAAGAAACTAAAAATCTTGAAAAAAGAGTGGAAGAAGTGATAACCAGAATAATTAATGCAGAGAAGGCCATAAACGAAATGAAAGAGATGAAAACCATGACACGAGAAATACGAGACAAATGCACAAGCTGCAGTAACCGACTCAATCAACTGGAAGAAAGAGTATCAGTGATTGAGGATCAAATGAATGAAATGAAGCGAGAAGAGAAACCAAAAGAAAAAAGAAGAAAAAGAAATGAACAAAGCCTGCAAGAAGTATGGGATTATGTACAAAGACCAAATCTACGTCTGATTGGGGTGCCTGAAAGTGAGGGGGAAAATGGAACCAAGTTGGAAAACACTCTTCAGAATATCATCCAGGAGAACTTCCCCAACCTAGTAGGGCAGGCCAACATTCAAATTCAGGAAATACAGAGAACGCCACAAAGATACTCCTCAAGAAGAGCAACTCCAAGACACATAATTGCCAGATTCACCAAAGTTGAAATGAAGGAAAAAATCTTAAGGGCAGCCAGAGAGAAAGGTCGGGTTACCCACAAAGGGAAGCCCATCAGACTAACAGCAGATCTCTCGGCAGAAACTCTCCAAGCCAGAAGAGAGTGGGGGCCAATATTCAACATTCTTAAAGAAAAGAATTTTAAACCCAGAATTTCATATCCAGCCAAACTAAGTTTCATAAGTGAAGGAGAAATAAAATCCTTTACAGATAAGCAAATGCTTAGAGATTTTGTCACCACCAGGCCTGCCTTACAAGAGACCATGAAGGAAGCACTAAACATGGAAAGGAACAACCGGTACCAGCCATTGCAAAAACATGCCAAAATGTAAAGACCATCGAGGCTAGGAAGAAACTGCATCAACTAACAAGCAAAATAGCCAGTTAATATCATAATGGCAGGATCAAGTTCACACATAACAATATTAACCTTAAATGTAAATGGACTAAATGCTCCAATTAAAAGACACAGACTGGCAAACTGGATAAAGAGTCAAGACCCATCAGTTTGCTGTATTCAGGAGACCCATCTCACATGCAGAGACATACATAGGCTCAAAATAAAGGGATGGAGGAAGATTTACCAAGCAAATGGAGAACAAAAAAAAGCAGGGGTTGCAATACTAGTCTCTGATAAAACAGACTTTAAACCATCAAAGATCAAAAGAGACAAAGAAGGCCATTACATAATGGTAAAGGCATCAATTCAACAGGAAAAGCTAACTATTCTAAATATATATGCACCCAATACAGGAGCACCCAGATTCATAAAGCAAGTACTAAGAGACTTACAAAGAGACTTAGTCTCCCATACAATAATAATGGGAGACTTCAACACTCCACTGTCAACATTAGACAGATCAATGAGACAGAAAGAAAACAAGGATATCCAGGAATTGAACTCATCTCTGCAGCAAGCAGACCTAATAGACATCTACAGAACTCTCAACCCCAACAGAATATACATTCTACTCAGCACCACATCACACTTATTCCAAAATTGACCACATAATTGGAAGTAAAGCACTCCTCAGCAAATGTACAAGAACAGAAATTATAAAAAACTGTCTCTCAGACCACAGTGCAATCAAACTAGAACTCAGGACTAAGAAACTCAATCAAAACCACTCAACTACATGGAAACTGAATAACCTGCTCCTGAATGACTACTGGGTACACAACGAAATGAAGGCAGAAATAAAGATGTTCTTTGAAACCAATGAGAACAAAGATACAACATACCAGAATCTCTGGGACACACTTAAAGCAGTGTGTAGAGGGAAATTTAGAGCACTAAATGCCCACAAGAGAAAGTTCAAAAGATCTAAAGTTGACACTTTAACATCACAATTAAAAGAACTAGAGAAGCAAGAGCAAACACGTTCAAAAGCTAGGAGAAGGCAAGAAATAACTAAGATCAGAGCAGAACTGAAGGAGATACAGACACAAAAAACCCTGCAAAAACTCAATGAATCCAGGAGTTGTTTTTTTGAAAAGATCAACAAAATTGATAGACCGCTAGCAAGACTAATAAAGAAGAAAAGAGAGAAGAATCAAAGAGATGCAATAAAAACTGATAAAGGGGATATCACCACCGACCCCACAGAAATACAAACTACCACCAGAGAATACTATAAAAACCTCTACGCAAATAAACTAGAAAATCTAGAAGAAATGGATAATTTCCTGGACACTTACACTCTCCCAAGACTAAACCAGGAAGAAGCTGAATCCCTGAATAGACCAATAGCAGGCTCTGAAATTGAGGCAATAATTAATAGCCTACCAACCAAAAAAAGTCCAGGACCAGATGGATTCACAGCTGAATTCTACCAGAGGTACAAGAAGGAGCTGGTACCATTCCTTGTGAAATTATTCCAATCAATAGAAAAAGAGGGAATCCTCCCTAACTCATTTTATGAGGCCAACATCATCCTGATACCAAAGTCTGGAAGAGACACAACAAAAAAAGAGAATTTTAGACCAATATCCCTGATGAACATCAATGCAAAAATCCTCAATAAAATACTGGCAAACCAAATCCAGCAGCACATCAAAAAGCTTATCCACCATGATCAAGTTGGCTTCATCCCTGGGATGCAAGGCTGGTTCAACATATGCAAATCAATAAACGTAATCCAGCATATAAACAGAACCAAAGACAAAAACCACATGATTATCTCAATAGATGCAGAAAAGGCCTTTGACAAAATTCAACAGCCCTTCATGCTAAAACCTCTCAATAAATTCGGTATTGATGGAACGTATTTCAAAATCATAAGAGCTATTTATGACAAACCCACAGCCAATATCATACTGAATGGGCAAAAACTGGAAGCATTCCCTTTGAAAACTGGCACAAGACAGGGATGTTCTCTCTCACCACTCCTATTCAACATAGTGTTGGAAGTTTTGGCTAGGGCAATCAGGCAAGAGAAAGAAATGAAGAGTATTCAGTTAGGAAAAGAAGAAGTCAAATTGTCCTTGTTTGCAGATGACATGATTGTATATTTAGAAAACCCCATTGTCTCAGCCCAAAATCTCCTTAAGCCGATAAGAAACTTCAGCAAAGTCTCAGGATACAAAATTAATGTGCAAAAATCACAAGCATTCTTATACACCAGTAACAGACAAACAGAGAGCCAAATCATGAATGAACTTCCATTCACAATTGCTTCAAAGACAATAAAATACCTAGGTATCCAGCTTACAAGGGATGTAAAGGACCTCTTCAAGGAGAACTACAAACCACTGCTCAGTGAAATAAAAGAGGACATAAACAAATGGAAGAACATACCATGCTCATGGATAGGGAGAATCAATATTGTGAAAATGGCCATACTGCTCAAGGTAATCTATACATTCAATGCCATCCCCATCAAACTATCAATGAGTTTCCTCACAGAATTGTAAAAAACTGCTTTAAAGTTCATATGGAACCAAAAAAGAGCCTGCATCTCCAAGACAAACCTAAGTCAAAAGAACAAAGCTGCAGGCATCACGCTACCTGACTTCAAACTATACTACAAGGCTGCAGTAACCAAAACAGCATGGTACTGGTACCAAAACAGAGATATAGACCTATGGAACAGAACAGAGTCCTCAGAAATAATACCACACATCTACAGCCATCTGATCTTTGATACACCTCAGAAAAACAAGAAATGGGGAAAGGATTCCCTATTTAATAAATGGTGCTGGGACAATTGGCTAGCCATAAGTAGAAAGCTGAAACTGGATCCTTTCCTTATTCCTTATATGAAAATTAATTCAAGATGGATTAGAGACTTAAATGTTAGACCTAATACCATAAAAACCCTAGAAGAAAACCTAGGTAATACCATTCAGGACATAGGCATGGGCAAGGACTTCATGTCTAAAACACCAAAAGCAATGGCAACAAAAGCCAAAATTGACAAGTGGGATCTAATTAAACTAAAGAGCTTCTGCTCAGCAAAAGAAACTACCATCAGAGTGAATAGGCAACCTACAGAACGGGAGAAAATTTTTGCAATCTACTCATCAGACAAAGGGCTAATATCCAGAACCTACAAAGAACTCAAACAAATTTACAAGAAAAAAACAAACAACCCCATCAAAAAGTGGACAAAGGATATGAACAGATATTTCTCAAAAGAGGACATTCATACAGCCAACAAACACATGAAAAAATGCTCATCATCACTCACCATCAGAGAAATGCAAATCAAAACCACAATGAGATACCATCTCACACCAGTTAGAATGGCAATCATTAAAAAGTCAAGAAACAACAGTTGCTGGAGAGGATGTGGAGAAATAGGAACACTTTTACACTGTTGGTGGGATTGTAAACTAGTTCAACCATTATGGAAAACAGTATGGCGATTCCTCAAGGATCTAGAACTAGAAGTACCATATGACTCAGCCATCCCATTACTGGGTATATACCCAAAGGATTATAAATCATGCTGCTATAAAGACACATGCACACGTATGTTTATTGTGGCACTATTCACAATAGCAAAGACTTGGAATCAACCCAAATGTCCATCAGTGACAGACTGGATGAAGAAAATGTGGCAC
Organism: Macaca fascicularis; assembly: GCF_037993035.2. Classification (NCBI taxonomy): domain Eukaryota; kingdom Metazoa; phylum Chordata; class Mammalia; order Primates; family Cercopithecidae; genus Macaca; species Macaca fascicularis. The sequence continues at coordinate 35,775,838 of NC_088385.1, read as the reverse complement.
ATATACACCATGGAATACTATGCAGCCATAAAAAAGGATGAGTTTGTGTCCTTTGTAGGGACATGGATATAGCTGGAAACCATCATTCTCAGCAAACTATCACAAGAATGGAAAACCAAACACCACATGTTCTCACTCATAGGTGGGAACTGAACAATGAGATCACTTGGACTCAGGAAGGGGAACATCACACACCGGGGCATATCACGGGGAGGGAGGAGGGGGGAGGGATTGCACTGGGAGTTATACCTGATGTAAATGACGAGTTGATGGGTGCTGACGAGTTGATGGGTGCAGCACAGCAACATGGCATAAGTATACATATGTAACAAACCTGCACGTTATGCACATGTACCCTAGAACTTAAAGTATAATAAAAAAAAAAAATAATAAAATAAAATAAAAAACCTAGTAGAAGCAATTTCTCTTGTCATCTGGAGTAGTCTTGTTGGGCATACCTTCTGTCATTTCAGTAGGGGTACATCCTGAAGCTTCACCCAGATTTTCCACAACTGTAACCATAACAAGAAGCAACAGTTTGATTTCTCATTGGCTTAAGGGGTCTGGGGAATCACAACTAAAACGCATGCTAAAGCTGTTTGGTACTATAAAAATAAGTTTGGAGTCCTATAGATTTCTGCCTTGGTTGCTACACTGGTTTAGAGGCAAGAGGCAAACTCAAAACTTTCCAGGTAATCTTTATTTTTTTAATGCAACAAATATACACAATTATTTAATAGCGTGATTCTACAAATGGAAGTTATTTTTTAGTAAGCATAGTTTCACATTGTACAATTGTGCAAGAAACTGCACTATTCAGAAATGTGCCAAAGAAACGAATTTTGCATCCTTAAAACAAAGATGTTTTGTTTACACTGTGAAGATAAGTGACTAAGAACACTACTAAGTATTTCGTTTTACTCTTTTCTTTCTAAGTGTGTTTTCGGAATTCTCTGTATGAAATAGCTGGTGACAAGTTTATTTTTAAAAGCAGCAAAGTACAGAGCCTGAAAACATATAGAGCAAGAGCACAGTCATCCAGAGCACAGGGAGCAATGGGGAGCAGTAGAAATGACAGAGGTAGATCATGCAGGCCCCAGCTGGCCATGATAAAGATGGAATTTCAATCTAGGTGGAGAACAAGAAGCCACCAGAGTGCTTTTGAGATGGAGCAGGGACCCCTTTTAGGGGCTTGCTGGGCGCCCCCAAGCATGGAAATAATGGAAAATATTGATCCCCTTCAAGAGAAATTCTAGACACCTAGCTAGCCTTGAGAAGTAAATCAGCAATGTGATAAAAAGGTAATGTTAGCTTAAGACAGTAGTCACCCAAGTAAGTTAGAATAATAAGATGTTTGGTTCTCTATAGAAACTAGAGATAACATCTTTTTGTTTGTGTTTATTTATTTTAATTTTTAATTTTTGTGGGTACATATTAGGTGTATATTTTATGGGCTACAGGAAATATTTTGATACAGTCATACAATACATAATAATCACATCAGACTAAATCAGGTATCCATCATCTCAAGCATGTTTCCTTTGTGTTACAATCAATCCAATCATACTCTTACAGTTTTTAAATGAACAATAAAATATTGTTGACTGTAGTCACCCTGCTGTGTTATCAAATACTAGATCTTACTTGTTCTATGCAACTATATTTTTGTAACCATTAACCATCTCCACTGCGCCTCCCCACAACTCTACCCAGCTTCTGGTAACCATTGTTCTACTATCTCCATGAGTTCAAATGCTTTAATTTTTAGCTCCCAAAAATAAGAATATGCAGTTTGTCTTTCTGTGCCTGGCTTATTTCACTTAACATAATGTCCCCAAGTTCCATTTATGTGCAAAGAACAGGAACTCATTATTTTGTATGACTGAATAGTCATCTGTGGCTTATATGTATCACATTTTCTTTTCTTTTTTTTTTTTCACTTTTATTTTAGGTTCAGGGGTATAAGTGCAGGTTTGTTATATAGGTAAATTGTGTGTCATGGGGATTTGACATACAGACTATTTCATCATCCAGGTAATCAGCCTAGTACTCCATAGGTGGCTTTTCAATCCTCATACTCTGCCCACCCTCCACCCTCAAGTAGGCCCCATGTCTGCTGTTCCTCTCTTTGTGTCCACATGTACTCAATGTTTAGCTTCCAGTTATGAGTAAAAACATGTGATATTTCATTTTCTGTTCCTGTGTTAGTTTGCTTAGGACAATGGCCTCCAGCTCCATCCATGTCCCTTCAAAGGAAATGATCTCATTCACTTTATGGCTGCATAGTATTCCATGGTGTATATGTACCACATTTTCTTTATCCAGTCTACCGCTGATGGGCATCCAGGCTGAGTTGTCTTTGCTATTGTGAATAGTGTTGCAATGAATAATGAACATACATGTACATGTGTCTTTATGATAGAACAATTTCTATTCCTTTGGGTATATGCTCAATGAAGAAATTGCTGGGTCAAATGGTAATTCTGTTTTAAGTTCTTTGAGAAATTCTCAAACTACTTTCCACAATGGCTGAACTAATTTATATTCCCACCAACAGTGTGTAAGTGTTCCCTTTTCTCCACAACCTGGCCAGCATCTGTTGTTTTCTGACTATAATAGCCATTTGGACTTCTGTGAGATGGTATCTCATTGTGGTTTTCATTTGCATTTCTCTAACAATCAGTGATGAGGAGCATTTTTTCATATGTTTATTGGCCATGTGTGTGTCTTCTTTCGAAAAATGTCTGTTCATGTTCTTTGCCCACTTTTTAGTGAGGTTCTTTATTTTTTGCTTGTTGATTTAAGTTCCTTATAGATTCTGGATATCAGACCTTTGTTGGATGCATTTGTTTTTTGCTTGTTGATTCGTTTAAGTTCTTCGTGGATTCTGGATATTAGACCTGTGTTGGATGCATAGTTTGCACATGTTTTCTCCTTTATAAGTTGTCTGTTTACACTCTCAATAGTTTCTTTTGCTGTGCAGAAGCTCTTAGCTTAATTGGATCCCATTTATCAATTTTTCTTTTAGTTGCAATTGCTTTCAGCATCTTCGTCCTGAAATCTTTGTCAGGTTCTTTGTCCCTAATGGTGTTTCCTAGGCTATCTTCCAGGGTTTTTATACTTTTAGGGTTTTACATTTAAGTCTTTTATTCATCTTGAGTTGATTTTTGTATATGATAAAGGAAGAGGTCCGGTTTCAATCTTCTGCATATGGCTAGCCAGTTATTCCAGTAGCATTTATTGAATACTGATTCCTTTCTCCATTGCTTGTTTTTGTCAATTTTGTTGAAGATCAGATGGTTGTAGGTGTGTGGCATTATTTCTGGGCTCTCTATTCTGTTCCATTGGTCTATGGGTCTATTTTTGTACCAGTACCATGCTGTTTTTGTTACTGTACCCCTTTAGTATAGTTTGAAGTCAATTAATCTAATGCCTCCAGCTTTCTTCTTTTTGCTTAGAATTGCCTTGGCTATTCAGGTTACTTTTTGGTTCTATATGAATTTTTTTAAGAAAGCTTCCACTCTTTGACCAGGATGGAATGCAGTGGCAGCAATCATGGCTCACTGCAGCCTCAACTTTCTGGGCTGAAGCAATTCCCCTATCTCAGCCTCCCAAGTAGCTGGGACCAGAGGTGTCCACCACCACACCAGGCTAATTTTTGTTTTCTGTAAAGACAGGGTTTCACCATGTTTCCCAGGCTGGTCTCAAACTCCTAGGCTCAAACAATTTGCCCATCTCAGTCTTCCAAAGTGCTGGGATTACAGATGTGAGCCACAGTGCCTGGCAGTTCCATATACATTTTAAAATAGATTTTTTTCTAATTCTATGAAGATTATCATTGGTAATTTGATAGGAAGAGCATTGAATCTGCTTTGGATAGTATGGCCATATTAACAATATTGACTCTTCCTATTCATGAGCATGGAATGTTTTTCCATTTGTTTGCATCATCTCTGATTTCTTTGAGCAGTGTTTTGTAGCTCCCATTGTAAAGAAACTTCACCTTCCTGCTTAGCTATATTCCTAACGTATTTTGTTCTTTTTTATTCCTAAGGTGTTTTCTTCTTTCTGAGTGGAATTACATTCTTGATTTGACTCTCAGCTTATATGATCTTGGTGTGTAGGAATGCTACTGATTTTTTCACATTCACTTTTTATCCTGAGACTTTGCTGAAGGTGTTTATCAGATCAAGGAGCTTTGGAGCAGAGATTATGGGGTTTTCCAGGTATAATACCATATCATCTGCCAACAGGGATCGTTTAACTTCCTCTCTTCCATTTGTATGCTTTTTATTTCTTTCTCTTTCCTGATTGCTCTGGTTAGGATTTCCAGTACTATGTTGAATAGGAGTAGTGAGACAGACATCTTTGTTTTGTTCTGGTTTTCAAGAGGAATGCTTCCAGTTTTTGTCTACTCAGTATGATACTGGCTGTGGGTTTTTCATAGATGACTATTAACAATGCCTAGCATGTTAAGAGTTTTTAACATGAAGGGATGTTGAATTTTATCAAAATCCTTTTCTGCATCTATTTATATGATGATGTGGATTTTGTTTCCAGTTCTGTTTATGTGGTAAATCACATTTATTGATTTGCATATGTTGAACCAACCTTGCTTCCCAGAGATAAAGCCTACTTGATCCTGTTGGATTTGCTTTTTGCTCTGCTAATTCAGTTTGCTAGAATTTTTTTGAAGATTTTTGCATCAATGTTCATCAAGGATATTGGCCTGAAGGTTTCTTATTTTTATTGTGTCTCTTCTGGGTTTTGGTATCAGGGCAATATTTGGCCTCATAGAATGATTTCAGAGCAGTCCCTCCTCCTCAATTTTTCTGGAACAGCTTCAGCAGAAATGGTACTAGCTCTTCTTTATACATCTGGTAGAATTTGGCTGTGAATCCCTCTGGTCCTGGGCTTTTTCTGGTTGGTAGGCTTTTTATTACTGATTCAATTTCGAAACTCCTTATTGGTCTGTTCAGAGATTCAATTTCCTCCTAACTCAATCTTGGGAGGTTGTATGTGTCCAGGAATTTATCCATTTCTTCTACATTTTCTACCTTGTGTGTATAGAGGTGTTTATAGTAGTCTCTGAGGGGTTTTATATTTCTGTGGGGTCAGTGGTAATGCCCCCTTTATCATTTCTGATTGTGTTTATTTAGATCTTCTCTCCTTTTTTCTTTATTAGTCTAGCTAGTGATCTATCTGTTTTATCAATTCTTTCCAAAAAAAACAACTTTTGATTTCACTGACCTTTTGTATGGTGTTTCACATCTCAATTTCCTTCAGTTCAGCTCTGATTTTGGTTATTTCTTGTCTTCTGCAACCCTTGGGTTAGTATGTTCTTGTTTCTCTAGTTTCTCCAATTGTGATATTAGGTTGTTAATTTGAGATCTTTCTAACTTTTTGATGTCGGTGTTTAGTGCTATAAACTTTCCTCTTAACACTGCATTAGCTGTGTCCCAGAGATTCTGGTATGTTGTATCTTTGTTCTTATTAGTTTCAAAGAATTTATTAATTTTTGCCTGAATTTCATTATTTATCCAGAAGTCATTCAGGAGCAGGTTGCTTAATTTCCATGTAATTGTATGGATTTGAGTAATTTTTTAGCATTGATTTATGTTTTTATTGCACTGTGGTCAAAGAGTGTGGTTGGTATGATACTGCTTTTAAAAGTTTGCTGAGGACTGCTTTTGCCCAATTGTGTAGCTGATTTTTAGAGTATATGTCATGTGCAGAGGAGAAGAATGCATATTCTGTTTTGGGGGGGTAGAGAGTTCTACAGATGTGAGATAGTATCTTTACATACATTCCTAAGCTATTTTTCAGAAATCCAGACCCCCAACCAGATGGAAAACACTGATTGCTCTCACATGGAACTCAGAGAAGGAGGAACTGAAGACTGAACTCTGGTCACCTTTCTTTGTTCTAAATGTCTTCCTAAGGGGTCTGGAAAGAGTCACACCCATAAGCCAAATATAACATTCCTTTCTACTAACCCCAAGTTTTTAGACAAAGTTTTGCTTTCTTAACCAATTGCAAATCAAATAAATTTTGAGCCTGCCTATCACTTGTAAGCCCCACTTCAAGACATCCCACCATTTTGGGCCAAACCAATGTATAATCTCCATGCTGATTTACAATTTTCTCTGTAACTTCTGCTTCCCTAAAATGCATCCTATTTTTTTTAATCCTTACTTGTAAGCCTTTGGTGAGGTACAGCCTTAAGTGTTAGTGCTCTTTAAATAAATGCCTACCTTTCTCTCACTGCCAACTTCAATGTGGATGTTTCACTTTATTGTGTTGGGTGAGCAGACCAGGTTCAGTTCAGTAACACTTTGTGCAATGAAATTTTATAATCTGATTTACATTTTATAAAGTATAGTTCTAGCTGCAGTGTTGAGAATAGGTATATAATCAAATAATATGCTTCCACTCCTATTTCTTGATCTATTAACCCCATATGATATTTATTGACTCTACAAAATGGAAGAAAAGGAAAAATGCCTCTTCTTGACTACCTCCCAATGTTTGTTAGTTATAATTTTATTTTTATTTACTGGTTACCTTTGTAAGTTTAAACAATATTCTTACTGACTACCTCCCAATGTTTGTTAGTTATATATTTTTTTTCATTTACTAGTTATCTTTATAAGTTTAAACAATATTCTTAATATGTTTAATCCTATATTGCTTCATCCTTCCACTTTAAACTACAGTTTACTCTTTTCAAAACTTATTTTAGAAAAAAGAATACATGTTTTCATAAAGATTTTAAGCAATCCTGAAAGTACAAAGAATGTAAACAAAATCAACATGTAGAAATAATTATCTTTAAATTTGCTAAGAATTATTTTAGGCATATCCTTACATGACCACATACCAATAGAAAATGAAGGCAGACTTTTAGATATATTGGATTTGTTAATAAAAATGTACTATTTCACTGAAGGGAATGAAAGGGAATAAAGTCAAACCTAAGGAATTTCTAAACTTTACGTAAATGTTTTTTTCCCATAACAAAATGTATTAGTCCGTTCTCACACTGCTATAAAAATACTGCCCAAGACTGGGTAATTTATAAAGGAAAGAGATTTAATTGACTCACAGTTCCACATGGCTAAGGAGGCCTCAGGAAACTTACAAACATGGCAGAAGATGAAGGGAAAGCAAGGACCATCTTCACATGGCAGCAGGAGGGAGAAGTGGAAGCAGAGGAGATACCAGACACATATAACACCATCAGATCTCACTATCACATGAACAGCATGGGAACTGTTCTTGTGGGACATGGGAACTGTCCCCACGATCTAATCACCTCCCACCCAGTTTCCTCCCTTGACACATAGGGATTATGAGGATCACAATTCAAGATGAGATTGGGGTGGGGACACAGCCATATCACCAGACATATCAGTTCCTAAAACCACCTCATGTAACTACAATCCATGTCAAGAAAAACAGTATTGACAAAACCACAAAAGCACCCCTTCCATCCCCATCACCATTCCTTCTCTCACCTGCAAATGTCGCTAAAGGAAACCAATGGTTTCACAGTAATCACTTCCTTGTCTTTATTTTTAGTATGTATCTATGTATGTATCTTGTCTTTTCTTTTAGTATGTATCTCTAAACACAATTGTTTGGTTTTGCATGTTTTTTAGAGTTTCACATTAATAGAATCATATAGTATATATCAGTTTATGTATGAACTCTTTGATTCAACATTATATTTTTGAAATTCACCCATGTTTTTCAAATATCATATATTTCTTCATTTTCCTTGCTCTCTATTTTATCGTGTAACTATAATAAAATTTGTTAATCCATTCTTTTTTTTTTTTTTTTTTTTTTTTTTTTTTTTGAGACGGAGTCTCTCTCTGTCGCCCAGGCTGGAGTGCAGTGGCCGGATCTCAGCTCACTGCAAGCTCTGCCTCCCGGGTTTACGCCATTCTCCTGCCTCAGCCTACCGAGTAGCTGGGACTACAGGCGCCTGCCACCTCGGCCGGCTAGTTTTTTGTATTTTTTTTTTTTAGTAGAGACGGGGTTTCATCGTGTTAGCCAGGATGGTCTCGATCTTGTTAATCCATTCTTATGAGCTCCTTGTTATATTTTTACAAACATCTTTCCATCTGTAACTTGTCTTTTCACTTTGGTAATGGTATTGTTTAATCAACGGAAGTTCTAATTTCAATATGGTCAAATTTATCAATCTTTTCCTTTGGGTGGGTGCTTTATATGTCCTGCGTAAGAAATTTCTTCCTATTCCAAGATCATGAAGATAATATTTTTTAAATTGTATTATCTTCTAAACACTTTGTGTTTTGTCTTTTGCCTTTATTTCTACAATCTACTAGCAGCACTTGGATATTTTGTAGTTTTGGAGTCAAGTTCAATTTTTTTACCTATGTGTGTTCAACAATGTCCCCGATATTTAACTCAAAAGTCTTACTTCTCTGAAGTGCCATTTGTGTCATGCATCAAGTGTCCATGTATGTTAGGGTTTCCTCGTGGGTTCTTTGTTCCTTTCCATTGATCTATTTGTCTATACTTGCCCATTATCATATCTTAATTACTCTTAATTGCTGTTTTCTAATAAATTCATGTTATCTGTTTAAACAAGTCGTCCTTGGCTTTTTCAGTCTTCAGTGATTCTGTGTTAATTTTAGGATCATCTTGTCAAAATCTATAAAAAGATTTGTGAAAAATCTGTTCAGATTTTGTTTGCATCATATCTATCAATCTGTTTGATGAGGACTGGTATTTTTACAACATCAGATCTTCAGACAAATCCATAAATATATTATATTGCTTCATTATTCTAGGTCTTCTTTAATTTTTCCCAATTAGGTTTTATAGTTTTATATATACACACACACACACACACACACACACACACACACACACACACATATATATCTTAAACATCTTTTGTTAGATTTATTTTTAAGTGTTTAATATATATTATTAAAATATTTTATATGCAAAATTGTATCATTTCATTTTGTTTGTTACAAGTAAATAGAAATAAATTGATTTCTGTATATGACATTATATCTAGCAAACTTCCTAAACTTTTTTATTAATTCTAATTATTTATTCTTGCATGGTTTGGGATTTTCAATAAATAATAATAGTTTTCATTTCTCTCTTTCTGACCCCTACTTCTTTTTTCTTTACTGCACGAGCTAAGACTTCTACAAACTGAATAGAGAATAGAAAGCATATATCCTTGTCTTCTTACCAGTTTCAAAGGAAAATCTTTCAAATTTTCACCATTAAATATGCTGTTTCTTGTAGAGAGATATACTTTATCAAATTTTAAAATGTCACTTCTGGTCTTAGCTCATTAACTATGTATGCCTAGTCTTCCATTATTGGAACATTAAGCTTGCTGGAGTTATTTATATCCTACTGCTCAAGGTCATTGTCAAGGTCTGATTTTTCACACACAAAAAATTTGCAACCTCTAGCATAAATGGGCATAAATGGATTAAGAGTGTTTCCCATGAATGGATGCTGAATTTTACAAAGACTATTTCTTCATCTCTTGAGGTGATCATATAATATTTCTTCTTTATTATCTTATTTTAGAAATATCATTGATCGATTTTTTAAATGGTAAATCCTTTGTATTCTGGGGTATAATTTGTGTGCTCTTTCTCTCTCTCTCTCTCTCCACATACACACACACACACACACACTCATACATACAAATACTTACAAATATCTACACAAGTACTTACAGATACACATGTAACTTGCTCTCTCACTCTCTGTCCCTCTCTCTCTCTCTTTCTCTCTCTCTCTGTCTCTCCACACACACACACAGAGTACATTCTAGCTCTTATATTCATCTTATTACTACTTTATTTTGGATTTTTGCATCCACTTTTTTGTGTAAGCTAGTCTCATAACTTCCCCTTTCTATGACACGCTTGCCAGGTTTTGATTAAGGTCACTCTTATTTCATAAAATACATTTGGGTATATTTCTCCTTTTCCTAATATTTGAAAGTGATTGTGTAAGACCTTAAATATTTGGCAGATTTCACTGTTTAAGCTTTATTAGCATATAGTTGTAGGGTCTCTGTTTATAATTCTGAATTATATTATAGTTTTAATTTATTTAATGACATTATTTAAATTTTATACTTCTTTTATCAGTTTTATTACGATGCATTTTTTTGGAATTTATTTATATGATCCAAATATTCCAATTTACTGAAATAAAATTCCTCTGTCTTTAACATTCTGTTAGGCTCTTTTTAATATCTGCAGGATCTGTAGCAATATTTCCTTTCATTTTTCCAATATTGGTTATTTGTGCTTCTCTCTCTCTCTCTTGCTCTCTAATTCTTTATCTTTCTGATCAAGCACACAACTTTTAGATTTGTTAATATTCTCTACTGTATGTTCATTTTTCATTTAATTAATTTCTATTATATCTTTATTATATATTTCTCCTACATTCTTTGGTTTAATTTATTGTGCTTTTTCTTCACTTATTCATTGCTTATCAGCCTTATTTTTCTAGTATATTATTTTAAAGCTATATATTTCTCTCTCTAAACAGTCCTTTAGCAGCATCTACAAGATTTAATAGGTATTATTTTATCATCATTTAGTTTAAAATATTATCTGACTTCCATTATGATTTCTTTTGTGTCCTTCTAGTTATTTGGAAATCTATTTCTTATTTTATAAATATTTGGAGATTAGCTAATTATCTTTGTTATTAATTTCTAGCATGACGGCAATGTGTTTTCAGATAATACTACGGAGGATTTGAATTTTTTGACATTGGCGTTATGCACTGGCATTTGATCAATGCTTTTAAATATTTTATATTTTAAGGTCTTTTCTGACAGATCCAATAGCTGGAATCTTTATAAGTCTTTTTCTGTTGTCCATATTAATATTTATTTTCTTTGGTACTCTCTTATAGTCTCAGTTTCCAAATTACATTTTATTGTATACAGACATTTTATTTGCAAAATTGCTTGTGCAAATAACATTTGAGGACTATGATTATGTCATTTTCCTCTAGAGGGGATTGATGTTTACTTCTGCCAGGCATCCGGGGCCACTAGCAACCTGGGGTCTCCTCCATCCAGTTTCCATGAAGTGAGGTGAATCTAAATGAGCACCTGAGAGAACCATAGCAACGCCTTGTTCCTCCTTACTGCTACGATGCGACCCCTTTTGGAGCCCATTCAAAGCAAGGAGTTTTGCTCCTCCCTACCCCGGATGGCCCTGGACACCAATCACTGTTACTCAAGCTCAGGGAGGCTGTACTGCCCATCCTGTTCATGTTACATCCATTCCAGCAAAATCTGTAAAAAATCCAGAGGAAAACTGGCCACAAACTACATACCTCTCCTCTCTGGCCTCTGTTCTTTCCTGTTTCTGGCTTATTCATTCTGTGTTATCGTTTGTTCTCCAGTGCATTTAAATGGTTTTTAAAGAATTATTTTCTTGATTTCAGATTGATTTGTTTTCTTTGCAAGAGGACTAGCCTGAATTGTGTAAGCTGCCAACCACTAAAGGTAACATTCATATTCAGTCTTTATTTCTTTTAATTTTAAAGCTGTGAAAGTTACTTGCTTCTCAACATTTCCTCGTAAGAATAAAAAGAGGTTAATAAAGGAAGACAGTATGATCTGATTGTTTGTGTTTCACCAAAATTCATATGTTGAAAACTAATCACCAAATTGATGGTGATAGGAGATGGTTTGGGGAAGTAATTAGGTCATGAAGGCAGAGCCCGCATGAATGGGATTACTGCAGAGAGACTACAGAGAGCTGCCTGGTCCCTTTATACTATATGTAGTAGAAAGGCCCCATCTATGAACTAGAAAGTAGGCCCTTACCAGACACTAAATCTGCCAGTACCTTGATCCTGAACTTCCCAGCCTCTAGAACTGTGAGAAACAAATTACTGTCATTTATAAGGTACCCAGTGTGATGTTTTGTTGTAGCAGTGCACATGGACTGAGGTAGAAGGCATCTAGAGTTCCCTGAGAAGTCCACTATAATTTCAGTAGCATTAAATGATTTAGTTTGAAAATTACTGAGATGTTAAATATAATTTATGGCTGGCACACCTACATTGTTAAAGTGTTTAAATCTCTTTTTCTTACTAAAAATTCAGTTCACCACATAAGCAAAAGTAATTCTGTTTACATATTTTCCACTGTAATTACTGTTAAGAACTATAATCATTAAGTATAATTTAGCATTAAATGAAATTGTACACAAAAGTAAATAGTAGCAGAATTATAGATTTAGGCTATCTGCTACTACAAAATTAGTTTCAAATGTTCAAACAAAGTCCATATGGTAGTTAGCACATACTCATAAGCATACAATGTATTGCCCATAAATCCAAGAGAGATTGTAAAATTCCTATACAAGATACAAATCCAACTATTTGTATTTCTCCCAAGATGTCACACTCTATTGAATTTTCTTTATGTCACATTCTGCTTTCTATAATAAGTCGTAGAGTCCATTAAATTTTGAAAAGAAGATAAGAATACAGAAAATGACAGTTTACCTCTTCAATAATTTTGTGTTTACATTGTTGAATTAAGGCATTTTTGTTTGTTCCCAGAAGTTTTCTGCAAACAACAAAAATTTTACCGAAAACAATAGTAAGAATGAAAAACAGAGAAAATGATCCATAGTCAAGGAATTAACTCTCTCTATTCCAAAGCACATACAATAAGTTTACCTGCCAAACGTCATGGACTCGGGGCCAGGAGACAAAGTCCTGAGCGTGAACTCATGCCTCCTGGGACTCTAGCAGGTGCAGAATTTCTCCAAAACAAGTACCTTTGTCCGGAAAGACTTAACCTATGACTCTAACTAAAATGTCCAAATTTAGATTATGGATGGGCAGCAGAAAAAGAAGAGATGGTCCTGTAAAGATTTGATTCCTTTAAATATTCACACATCACCACAAAATGTCAGGGATCAAATCAGGCTGTCACATTATTTTCACTACTGACCCCCTAGATTTCTAGTAGGGCAAAGATCACCAGAAGTGAATGGGTGATTAGAAGAAAGGGCAGCAAGCCCATACCCTGAAGAGCTTTGCTGTGAGCCACATCCTCTTCCTAGAGAAACTGATGTGCCCAAGATTTTAAAAAGTAATAACACGAAACACTTGATGAAATGTTCAAGATCACAAATGGTAACTGAATATAGTCATAGATCTCTCCCCTCTCCAATGCTCCTCTCCTAGTCTTTCTATTCTTCCAGAGGTTAAGGAATTCCACTTGAGGACAAGTCATAATCAGAAATAAACACAAAATATGCAGAAAATCTGGAAGGAAAATGAGAGGAGGCAGATCAAAAAGAAAAATCAAATGGAAATTTGCCCATTGAAACATGAAAAGTCAGACAAATAAATAATTTCTATTCTCTCAAAGAAGTTACAGCTCTGAACTCTCTTCTTCAAAAAAAAGGTCAATGAGCAGGTTCAAATATTCAAGGAGACTACAGAGATGAAAAGGGAGCTTAGGAGCTCACAAGAGAAAAGGAAGGAAAACATTAAAACACAACAGAGACCAAAGCCAAATTAGTAGCCAAACATAAGCACAGACATGCACAAATGAGCACAGTCAAGAACATAATGAACACTATTCTGCAATTCACAGAAAAAAAAAATAAAACAGAACAATGATTTCAAATTGAGTACAGAGATGATAACAGACAAAGAACATAGGTAAAGGTATCAACAACTGTATCATTGCTATGATTTCCTGAAGAAAAGAACTGAATAAATAAAACAGATAATATATCCTAATCTAAAACATAAGAAAACTATCCTGGAAAAAAATGGCCTTAATCTGCACATCAAAGAAGTAGATCATGTTCCAGGAAAAACTGATGCAATAGAATTGGCACTGAGACATACCCTCAGGAAGGTACTGAACTACAAGGACAAATTAAAAATCATAAGACATCCAGGTAACAAAACAAAAATCATATGCTAGGTCAGCCTCTCATTAGAAGCATTCATTGCTAGAAAATAGTACAATAATGCAACCAAATTTATATAAAAGGAAGATAGGGTGACCCTAGAATTGCATATCTAGATGGGTATTAATTATTAATCATTGTGTTTTAATCTACAGACTTTATTCAGATATCTCCAATTGTTCCAGTATTGTTCTTTATTGCAAAAGAAATCTGGAATCATGTATCGCATTTTATTGCCAGGTATCTTTAATCTCTTACAGTTCTACCACCTTTTTCTTGCAATTCTTTAAATTGTTTTAAGAGAAAGTCTTTAAAATTGGGTTGTTTGATGTTTTACTTGGACTGGGATTATGTACCTTTGACAGGAATACTACAGACACCATCTTAGCCAAGTGAGCAGATTAAAACCACTGATAATGGGACAAATTCACATCATGTTCCTATTTATCTAATGAACAGAGAATAAGAAACCCAGATTTTGAAAACTTAATTCCTCAGATATATGGCCAGGAGTTTGAGACCAGCCTGGGCAACATGGCAAAACCCTGTCCCTAGAAAAAATGCAAAAATTAGCCGGGCATGGTGGCACACTCCTGTAATCCCAGCTACTTGGGAGGCTGAGGTTGGAAGATCACCTGAATCCAGAAGGTTGAGGATGCAGTGAGCCATTATTACACCACTGCACTCTAGCCTGGGCAACACAGTGAGACCTTGTCTCAAAAAAAAAAATGAGAGAGAGAGAGAAAATAACAAACTCAAGTCCTGAAAACAATTCCTCAGAAATAAAATATAAAAGCATTGTTGGTTATTCTATTTTTAAACAAAACAAAGAATTATACATAGTAGAAGTAACTTCCTGTCATACTGCCATCCCCTCAAGTTCATTTATATTAATGATTTGCTATTAATGATTTGGAAATTCAAATCAAAGGAAGTTGCTATTAATGATGTGGTGAATATTTGTCACACCTTTTTCTGTGATTTTACATAGATAGAGAAGACCTAATTGTGTTGCTTTTTGGCAGAGGAGATGAAGGTATTAATATATAAACATAATTAAACTGCATATTATTTTAGAGTATTTCTCATGAGAGCTCACAGATACCTCATTAAAATCTGATGAATAAAATTCTATGGTATATATAAAGCATAATTTATTTAACTATCCTTAAGTTAATAGACATTATAGGTGACCTTCAACTTTTTAGTATTTCAAATAATGCTCCAATAGGCCCTCTTGTACATGTCTCTTCATGTACACATACAAATATTTTTTTGAATAGATACCTAGAAATGGAAAACTTGAAATATATAACATTTTGATTTTTTTTATCAATTCTGCCAAATCGTTCTCTAAATTAACTCATTTTATGCTCTTCCTAACTATAAAAAGAGACTGTTTATACTTAATATTAATAATTTTAATGTTTACTAATATATTGGCAAACAAAAACCTTGCTATTGATTGCCAGAGAAATTGTGCACTCTGTCTTAAATTTATTGGTCACTTTTATAATCCTTCCATTAATTGCCCATTTTTGGCCTTTGCATATTTTAATGTGCATATTCTTCTACTTGATTTGTAAGTTGCTCTTTACGCTTCTTTGCATATTAATTATTTATGGTACTAAGGTTGCCAATGCATGTTCTGCCAAGTGTAGACTATCTTTTATTCAAGTACACCCTACACTAGATTGCTGGAGGAAGATTAGAAAATCAAAAGTCCCAATGTCATTATTTTACCCAAGGGAAACCTAAGACCTACAGACAGAGGCATATTAATTTATTATAATTTATAAAACTAAAGCCTTAGCATTATAGAAGAATGCCAAAAAAAAGTATGGGATAGTGGAGAAAAGAAATTTGGAATTTACATTTTGTCAAAAGACCTGAGTTGGAGCCCAATCTGAGCTAATTATGGACTGTTCTTGGAATTAATATTGGGCAAATACTTTAAATCCCTTGAAAGAGAATTGAACTTGGAATCTAAAGGCACAGGTTTGAGACTTGGCTCTACTAATTACTAGCTGTATGCACTTGTTGCAAATCATACTCCTCATTTGTAAAACAAGAACACAAATAGATGCCCACACATATTTCAAATCATTGATGTGAAACCCAAATGTTTGAAGTAAAAAAAGACTTTATGTCTTTCAAATATGACCTAAATACAGGTAAAACCAGAGGTATATCACCCAAAGTCATATATACCTCTACCCCAAAATGGGTGATATACCTCTACCCCAAAAATAAACCATTAACTACTTCCCAATTACCAGCTCTAGTGAGATACAAAAACCAAACTTTTAATGCTATATACAAGATAACAAAGATTTCTGTTGTATAAAGATTCTCATCCTTCCCTGTCATTAATCTTCACAAATTCAATATTAATTTTTCAACAGGCCACATACACTTCAACTACTCTAAATTTCAATCATTTCTTATTATTAATTTTACAAGTAGTTTCAGTTTGCTTGGTTTAAAACATGAAATTAAAATACCCAAATTTATTTTTACTACCTATGATAGAAAAATATTAAAGACAAACATTATGGTATTAATAATTGTTTTGAATATTTTCATAAAAATTACCTCAAATTATAGAAGTTTATTATTTTAAATGAACTACAAGCACAACTATGTGGCACATAGCAGGCTGTCATCAAGTCTGTTATAATTGACTAAGAATTTGCTTTCCAGGTGATTTGAATCCTTTTTTTAGTACTTCTCAATGTAATCACTTCATCTTCTCAGAGAAAGATGTGTAAATGAAACTCATTATTACAGAATGCGTGCAAGGTCATCCAGTGCCTTTCTGCTGAAAAATTACAATAGTAAAATAAGACCATTAATAGAGACTCCATCACTTTGATGAGACTACAGATTCAAATTCACTCTCACATGTATCTTATTTCTAATGGCCTCAGACCAATATGTGTTAATAAAGGCTAGGACTTCATTATCAATGTTAAAATAGTTGCTGAAAACTATTCAAATGCAGTAACTTTTTAATGCAGCTTTTTTTTATAATAAAAAAAGTGTTAAATACCTTGGGTATTTTATGCTTATATTTTACTGAAAATACGGTGAGAGAGTTAGTTTCTTAATTGCCATTAGCCAAAACATGAATACTCTAAATGTTCTCAATTTTAGTTTAGCAACACTAAGAAGATGTAAGAATTTGGTACAATATAAATAACTAAGAATCGGTTTAGCATAGGCTAAAGAAGACAGAAGCATGCAATCACTTAATCAGACACACACATAAATGCTCGCAAAAGCACGAAGACCCTGGCTTCCTTATAAGAGATCTGGTACCTCAGAAACATGCATAAAAAAGCAATGGTAAGTTACAACAAAGTCTTATAATTTGTTTCCCTTGATACATATTTGCTGCTCTTTGCTCTAATAATAATCCTATAATTCTATAATTTTACCATATTTATGTTTCATAAAATTCAGGCCATTTTTCTTCTGGTCACCAGTATTCATACAGTACATATAGAGGTTCCCATTTTAAAGCTAATCTGTATAATCTGAAGAAGCTAATCTTTGTATGATTTGCAGATGATGAAAAGTCATCACTGCATGATTTCCATCACAAGGCTCCTGTCAGAGTGGCTTGCACCTCAATAAAAGATTCTCAGTGAATGACCCCATAAACAATGCTAATTTGAACATAAGTTTCAGAGAAGATTTTCTACTTTCAAAAATGGCCATTTGATGGCTGGACACGGTTGCTCACACCTGTAATCCCAGAACTTTTGGAGATCAAGGCAGCTGAATCGCTTGAGCCCAGGAGTTCAAGACCAACCTGGGCAGCATGACAAAATCCCGTCTCTACTAAAAATAAAAAAAATGAGCCAGACGTGGTGGCCCGCAACTGTAATCCCAGCTACTCAGGAGGCTGAGGCAACAGAATCGCTTGAACCGGGAGGCAGAGTTTGCAGTGAGCGGAGATTGCCCCACGAGGCTCCAACTTGGGCAACAGAGCGAGACTCAGTCTCAAAAAAAAAAAAAGGTCATTTGTTAAATTTTGCAGCCTTCAGGTTTTAAGTGTTTCTGCATTTCATGATTCTAGTGTCTAGGTTTTCTTCATTTAACACAAAATTCAGAAATATCTTCAAAACTAAAGACCGCAGGGTGGTGGACAAATTCCAAAATAAAAGAGTCACTAAGGGTAAGTCCACAATCTCTATTCTCTAGCTCAGAGACTACAAATGAACAGCCCATGGCCTAAAATTTTTTTCACCCAGTTTGTTACAACGAAACAAAAAAAAAAATGAATGTTACTCGTATTTTAAAATAAAATGTTTCACACAAAATATTAAGTTTCCCTGTAAAAGTGGAACATCTAGCCACTCACCAATCACTTAGTACCTCTAGCTAAGTGGAGGCTGAACCCTTCAACTGGAGCATGTGCACTTCCTGTCACTGAAGTCTGCACCATTTCCTGTTGTACTAACGTGGCCCCTTTGCATCTGTCTTGACTTGCCTGGGCACTCTAGGGCTTTGGATCTGAGACCCCAAACTGAAGATAAACAAAATTACCACACGATTGAGAAGATTAGATGAAGATCAGCAATTTTGGTATCTAAGGATCACTTTATGAAGTGATCCTCACTTTATAAAGACATCTCATGTATCAACATAAAACTGCTATCTACAAGATAAGAAGCAATCTTGGAAACTACGATTTTTCATAAAGATTTTTTAGAAATGGAGTATTTGCGCAAGTTCTTTCCAAGATAGGTATTGGGGAGCTGGTGGTCTCCTCCATGTTTGGGCTGGATACAGAGAAGCTGTGGGATCAGTGAACAGAGCAGAAAGAAATTAGCTAGATTAATACCCTTATAAGTTTTGCTATGCCAGAATCAAGATAAGCAGACTCAAGCAGGATTATTAAGCCAAAAGAGCATATTGGGTCCACAATCCATGTGGATCAAGACACTAGGCAGCTGATTTACGAGAAAATTCCATGTGCCCCTTTGCCACTTTCTGGCATGTTTAGGTATGTTTAGAACAGTTAAAATATTGAAACAGAGAAGATGGCAGTTAAAATTACGGGTATCTCCAAACATGGTGATTCCCGCCCTCTTCCTCTTACCCTTGCCCCACATATGCCTGGCGACCTGGCTGCCCCCACATATCTCCACATTTGTAGACATCATGGCACCCTTCATTTGCATATTAAAAGGCTAGGGTAGGAAGACCAGTTTTTTTGCAGGCCACGTGAAAGACATGCCTGGTCAAACCAATCCCCTGAGCCCTACGCAAATCAAACACAGCCTCCTCCAGTCTCTTCATGTACCTGGCTGGTATCTGGCAGGTGGGGTTTCCTCTTTCGGCTTTGGAACCCCCCTCCCTCTGTCTCTGTATGAGGGAGCCTTCTTCCTTCCTTCTTGCCTATTAAACTCTCCA
Organism: Macaca fascicularis; assembly: GCF_037993035.2. NCBI lineage: Eukaryota > Metazoa > Chordata > Mammalia > Primates > Cercopithecidae > Macaca > Macaca fascicularis. Next base: position 35,756,429 of record NC_088385.1, on the reverse strand, counting down.
CTCCTGAAAACCGACATAAATACATACAATAAAATTAGGAGTGCCTCTTGTTTTCGTGTGTGTGTTTGTCACATAATATGTTTGAAGTTGAATTATTTTTGTTTTTATAATAATACCAGTTATTTTTATGGTAATTCATAATCCATAATATTATGAAAATGGTAAACTTTAGAAAGATTTCTGCCTGAAGTCCTTAAGAAAATAAATGTTGGGGCCAGGCACGGTGGCTCACTCCTGTAATCCCAGCACTTTGGGAGGCCGAGGTGGGTCGATCACCTCAGGTCAGGAGTTTAAGATCAGCCTGACCAATATGGTGAAACCCTGTCTCTACTAAAACTACAAAAATTAGCCAGGTGCAGTGGTGTGCGCCTGTACTCCCAGCTACTTGGCAGGCTGAGGCAGGAGAATTGCTTGAACCAGGGAGGCAGAAGTTGCAGTGAGCCAAGATCACACCGCAGCACTCCAGCCTGGGCAACAGAGCAAGACTCTGTCTCAAAAAAAAAAAGAAAGAAAAGAAATGTTGGAGGAAAAGATGTCCTCCTTTACAACTGATGCTAGTTTTAGGATTGGTTTAGGCAATACTGCCCTTTTTCTTGGTATGTTAAAATATTATAGCTAAGGTTATAGATTTCAGCCCATATAACCCGAGGAAGAGTGCTCTTTCTAGACAAGAAGAAATTACCCATCGTTTGGAGAGAAGTGAGTTTTTTTTCCCTCCCAGTAATGCTGATTTTGCTTCTCCAGAACTTTTTTTCATAGCCCTGAAAACCTTTTAAAGTAGAATTGAACTTGACCTGAAGACACACCTCTAAATGTTCATTGTATTATCTTTTCTCCCCACTCGTGACCTTTCTGAAATCTTCAAAATAGAGCTATTGCCAACCACAGCCTTTCTTCCGATATAGCTTCAACTTTGTACAGCAGAAGATCAGTTGCCCACTTCTGCTAGCCTGTGACTGAAGAAGTTGAGAGGCCAGATAAAAGACAAGAGGCAATTTTCCTTGAGGTGTCAGTGAGGTATTTAAAATGAGCTGCAAAACTAGAGTACTCAAGCTTTTGGAGTCATTTGGGGAGAACTGGCCACCTTGCATTCAGTCATTCAGGTCACCTAGGCTGCTTTCCAGAATAAGAGGGAAGCTAGAGCTGAAGGTGACCACCCAGAGCTGGTAGCAAAGGAACCTACACACAATGAAGCCAGGTTATTACCATGGAAACTGTCATTGTGAGAGGTGACAACATGCTAGCAGCCCTCCCTGGTTCTGGACGCCTCCTCAGCCTCGGCGCACCCTGGTCACACTTGAGGAGCCCTTCAGACCACAGCTGCACCGGGGGAGCCCCTCTCTGGGCTGGCCGAGGCCAGAGCCAGCTCCCTCTGCTTGCAGGGAGTTGTGGAGGGAGAGGCTGTAGGCAGGAACCAGGGCTGTGCGCAGCGCTCGCGGGCTCGGCTGGCCCTGCACTCAGAGTGGCCGGGCCACCAGCCCCAGGCATTGAGGGACCTAGCACCCGGGACAGCAGCAGCAGAGGGTGCACCCGGTCCCCCAGCAGTGCCGACCTGCCTGTGCTGGGACACGCTCGAATTCTCACCAGGCCTCAGCTGCCTCCCCACGGGCAAGGCTTGGGACCTGCAGCCCGCCATGCCCGAGCCTCCCGGATGGGCACCTTGACTTCTCAGATGGCGCCTGGTCGATGGGCCCAAGGGCTTAGGAGTGCAGGTGCCCGGCACGGGACTGGCCAGCAGCTCCACTCACAACCCGCTGCCCTGGCAGGTGATCCCCTAGGCAAAGCCATCTGGGCTCCTGAGTTGGGTGGGGACTTGGAGAACTTTTCTGTCTAGCTAAAGGATTGTATATGCACCAATGGGCACTCTGTCTAGCTCTGGGTTTGTGGATGCACCAATCAGCACTCTGTATCTAACTAAGCCGGTGGGGACTTGGAGAACTTTTGTGTCTAGCTAGAGGATTGTAAATGCACCAATCAGCACTCTGTATCTAGCTGAAGGTTTGTAAATGCACCAGTCAGCACCCTGTCAAAACGAACCAATCAGCTCTCTCTAAAATGGACCAATCAGCAGGATGTGGGTGGGATCAGATAAGGGAATAAAAAAGCAGGCTGCTGGAGCCAGTAGTGGCAACTCGCTCAGGTCTCTTTCTGTAGTTTGTTCTTTTGCTGTTTGCACTAAGTCTTGTTGCTGCTCAGTCTTTGGGTCTGTGCCCGATTATGAGCTGTCACTCTCACTGCCAAGGTCTGCTGGCTTCAGGAATGAAGCCAGCAGACCATGAACAACTCCAGATGTGCCAGTGGCACAGCCTTGAGAGCTGTAACACTCACTGCAAAGGTCTGCAGCTTCACTCCTGAAGCCAGTGAGACCACAAACCCACCAGAAGGAAGAAACTCCGGACACACCTTCTTTAAGAACTGTAACACTCACCACGAGGGTCCTCAGCCTCATTCTTGGAAGTCGGCGAGACCCAGAACCCACCCATTCTGGACACAATTGCAATTATGTTCTTTGCATCCATGTAGGAAGGTTGCATTGTTACTAACATTGGGTCAATAAAAGGAAATTAACTTGTATAATGTAGGAGGGTAAAACCTACATTTGGAGTAAGAGGATTAAAAAGGGGAAACTTAGATCCAAGAACTAAAGTATATTTACCAAGTGACCCCACTCCAGGGAAAAATCCTGCATTCTGGGGAGATGCATACCTAGGAAAAACTGGACACAAAAGTTAGAATGACTTGTTTTCAGGGGCGTTTGGGAAAGAATTATTCATATTCTTACTTACAAGCAAGAGGTGGTAGACATGACTTTTTTCAAGTTCTTTGGGGGACCTGAATTTAACACTCCAGGATGAAATTTACCTCTTCCCCCAGAGGACCATGACCAAACAGGAACCCCATGTGGTTCTAAAGACACAAAAGGCAGGGCTTTCTGACTTCATTTTCACTGAATACTCTTCTATTGAATTTGATGTTCCCTCTGTCTAAATCCTGTTTACTCTCTGGCTGGCGCTTCCTCCACCTTCACAGTTTATACACTATACAATTTATACTTCACCTCCTTATATACACTGTACTTGATCTGCAGCATCAAAAGTGGGTTCCCTCCCATGATTCAGAATCTCAGTATCTTGTTTAGTTCCTTTATATGACATATCACAAATTGTCATAACTTTTTGGTTTTGGGTTTCCTTCTCTACTCAATCCCTGCTACTACATTGCTAGTGCTGGGAAACTGCGGGTCACGTTGGTTTATTTCAGATCTGTATCCCCTGGATACCTTGCATAGTGTCTGCCACAATCATTACTCCATAAATTTTTGTTGAATACATGTTTATAGGTGGGCCAAGAATAATTGCTCTAATATTCAAGTTCTTCAATGAAACCTAGACAAAATGAAGTGAAACAATTTCTTTATGGAAGGATTCTTATTGTCAACCGTTAATCTCAAAGAAGAGTCTATAGTTTGCCTTTTTTTCCTTAGATTTATTTCATCATGAAACTACTTTTTCATGGTACACCTGTTAACATCAGCTAGATCTGCATTCAGGATCTCTTCCCCAAAAACATCAGTTAGCCAATATACTGGAGCAGCATCTTAGACAAAAATGCCTTTCAAGTCAAAAAGGGTGATCCACTTGGCTACCATAGCCCAGATATACGTAGCTTCATGAGCATCCAAAATCATTTTCTGCTTTTGTTTATCATACAATCTTCTAACTTGTAATTTATGTGAAAATCTTTCTAGAAATGGGAGCCCCATGCCACCAATAACTCTGTTTTCCCAGTTAAAAATATCCCTCTTGTAAATCAATAAACTGGCATTTAGATTTATAAATTACAAATCCATCTTCTATGAATTTGACAAGAAAAAACTAAACTTTACTAGATGAAATCATGACAAATAAGTTATTTTGATGCTCAAAAACCAAGAAACAGAATCTCATTCAAAATATAATACCACTGATCAGCCTGCTGGCTGAATCTGAGTTTATCTGCAATTACCAAAAATTTGAAAAGTAGCCACGTAAAATCATCCTAGAACCCAAAAATATGTTACAGAACATTGTTATTGATTCCCTTCAGATCTCTGTTGGGCATGGTCCTTTGTCTTGAAGGAAATATCAATCAGTGATAAATTAATTAATGCATTCATTTATTTATTTGCCAAATATCTATGGAATACTTTCTATGGGTCGCATTTATTCTACATGTTGGAGATGCAATGAGGAGTACTTGCTGTCAAGTAGCTCAGAGACAAAAGAAGACAGACCAAAACATGAAATAAAATCAATTTTTTTGAGACAGAGTCTCACTCTGTTACACAGGCTAGGGTGCAGTGGCACAATCTCAGCTCACTGCAACCTCCGCCTCCTGGGTTCAAGCAATTCTTCTTCCTTGGCCTCCAGAGTAGCTGGGACTACAGGTGTGTGCCACCACACCGGGCTAATTTTTGTGTTTTTAGTGGAGATGGGGTTTCACCATATTGGTCAGGCTGGTCTCAAACTCCTGACCTTGTGATCCACCTGTCTCTGCCTCCCAAAGTGTTGGGATTACAGGCGTGAGCCACCATGCCTGGCCAATAAAATCAAATTTAAATTAAAACACCCTCCATAACAAGTGCCATGATAAAATTTGTTTCTGGTACTGTGGAATGCATGGAGAGGCATCTTTGAAATCAGGGAGAATAGGACCTTGGAAGTACTAACCGTTGTAGGGACAGATATCACAGCGTCATTCAATGCTGCAGAATACATATCAACTATCTGTCAAATACTGAATTCCTCCAAGCAATGGAACAAAGTATAATCACCAGTCAAGAAGCACTACTTTAAACTAGTTGCCTTCAAGAGTGTGCTAGAAGTCAACTGAAAACAGTGACATTGGAGAGCATAAATACCTACAGGATTTGTGCTCTGCCTACTTTTTTGGGTGTTATGTATGCTTTCTAGTTATTAAATTATATCTACTGAGACAGTGTACCTGGATTATGTAAACATGGTTTACCAGTATAAAAGTGTCTTTAGAGTTACCATGTAATATCATTTGAAGACTGGTTCTCATAATGAAAATGTTATTACTTGACATCCTTATGTGAGAAACCACCAAAAATGCTCTCCTAGAATTTAATACCAAGAAAATAATGTCTCTCCAGATGAACACATATTTGCTTTTCTTATTATAAAAACTTGTGACTCATCCTGTGTTGTTTCCCTTCTGTCAAGAGGAAGAGAACAGAAACATGTAGGGTTTTGTTGTTGTTGTGACTATCTCTCTATAAATCCCAGTACAAATATTTTCCTCTTTCTAAATTATTTCTGATCATGATTGGTATTCTGTTTAAGCCATTTGTTCCTTTATATATTCAAACACCACCAACTTAATTAAAACCTCTTTTGAAGTAAAAAGTATCCTAAATTATTAATCAGTAAATAAATGAACAGGCAGATGAATGGATGGATAGGTAGATGGTTTCACAGGTAAAAGTCTTCATTCTTCATAAAAACTTAGATCCTCAAATATAGTCAGTGCTATATTATGTTTTTGCACGTTTCTAAACAATAAAAATAATACTTATTAACTAAATAGTAAGCAACATTTTATATCCAAGAATGTGCTTAGTTTTTAAATGATTCATTCAAGTCACCAGGATATACATATTTGCATCTTTTAATGACAGCACTAGTAAGTTAATATTTCCTAATTACGTTGGAACAGTACTTGGCATAGACACAATGCTACATATATGCCTGTTACATAAATTATTTTATAAAATATTACAAATGGTTGCTAAAACTTCAGAATTGTTGAGAAATTTAGTTATAATAGTGCATGCTTGACTAAGGAAATACAAGTGTTCCAAGAAAAAAATAATTGTAAATATTTTAAAACACATATTAACATCCCTTGAACAAAATTTCAACCAAGCATCATTGCCTTTTATGTGTTATAATATTAATAGTTTTTAAAATGTGCCTTAGGATAGAACTGACATCAATAGACCAAAACTCCCTGAGAGAACCTGAAAAACACCTTCTACTGAATTTGAAACATAAAAAGCTGGTTCATTCTGATCTCCAGGGATAAAGTACAAGCCAGTACACAATGTTCAACTGTTTATATTGATATTAATAATACATGAGTAGATGAATGATTTAACCACATATCAGGGCATACTTAACACTTGAAGAGGTAAATGTGGGACAAATGAAAAGAAAACACAATCTCCCAGGCTCTGAATATGATGGTGGCTCTTTCAGGAGCCTCTGGATGAAAATAACATGTCAAGGGCAGAAAGGAATCAAGATTCTCCTGAGAGTAGTCTACAAATTTTTCCATCTTAGGGGACAGCTGTAAGAATGGTAACATTTGAATAAAAAAGAAATTAAACAAGTGACTTTATTTTAAAAATTGAAGCAAGACTTCTCTAAGACTCATTTCCACGCAAGGGCAGAATAACTATAAAGTTAGACCCAAAGGAGCTTCCTACAACTCATTAAATAGAAGCACCACCTGGGCTCTATTGGGAAATGAGAACACCAAGCTCCAGCTAGAAACTGAAGAGGCTAGACGCCCAACTGGTATCAAGTTTTTATCCCAATGGATCACAAAGTATTGGCAATATCCCTGCCTGCCCACATGCATTAAATTCTAAGAGGGGTAGAATTTAAAAGGGGTCCTTCCATTTAGTTTCCACAAGAACTTCCATATGCAGGTCATTCTCTAGCTTTGTGTTTGAACCTAGTTTGATATACATCACACATTCTGGTATATGTCATATATTGTGGTATGCATAATTCATTTGGACACTGCACACCTATGTAAAAGGTTCTATACCTGTAACACTGACTGTGATAATGAAGGCAATCTCTGGTGTCATATACTAAATGAAAAAGTTGCTAAGAAAGCAAAGACAGAAGCAAATTCTAAAATGTGCACTTCTCAGACTCAAAACATCTTATTCTGCCTAATAAAACAGCATTCTGCTTTAGACAGGAGACTAAATAGATCTCTTATCTACCACTTATTTGGCTGTGATGAGACCTCAGTTTCTGCATCTATAACATGGGAATAATAATATCTACCCCACAGGAGTAGGTGTGGAGTTTAAAGAGGGATGACGTTTGTTCAACTTTACAAACATGCCCTAAAACAGTGCTATCCAGTAAAATATAATGCTGGCCACAAATGTAAGCCACATATGTAATTATAAATATTCTACTAGCCACACTTAAAAAAACATATATGAGGGCTATGAAAGGTTAAAAAGAGCAAAGGCAATACCAAAAAGAGGCAATTAACTTTAATAATATGTCAAAAATCCAATATTTCTGCAGCATTATTTCAGCATGCAATCAAAATTAAAAATTATTGAGACATTTTACTTTTTTTCTACAAAATCTTTGATATCTGATGTGTATTTTACACCTGTAACACATCTCAACTTGGTCTAGCCCCCTTTCAAGTATTTAATGGCCACATGACTAGTGGCTATTATATTGAACAGGGCAACAAATATTTACAGTATTAATTACTTTAGGAGTATTCAGATTACTACTACTTGGCATTATTGAAGCAATTCATCTATTACAATATTCCTAAGCAATGTTTATTACTATTCATGGAATCATGAAATAAGTTGAAATAACTTAAAAAATATTAAAGATTCTAGTGAGGCTATGAGAGCTGATGAGTATAAAAGAAGATATGCATCTTAACATGTAAAGAAAAACAACAGAAGATGATCAGAGAGCATAGCAAATGTTCAATGGAAAAACAAACAAACCAACCCTGGATGGACATGGAAGAAATTCTAGATACAGTGCATATTTTAAGAAAAGTTTAAAAGAAAATACAGGATCTAAAACTATAAATCGTAGGTTTAAATTTTTACTTATAGCCAATAGAGTGGAAGTTATTAATGAAAATCCTTGTTTATTATCCAAAAACTCCAGATAAATGTAAAGGCCTTTGCAGTGCAACTTGGATGTACAGTTTTGAATTAAGCAAGATCAGAATTGTGCAAGAGCTTCTAGAATAGACTGATTTTCTGAGCCAGAGAGTTTCTTTGGGGAAAAAAATATAACCTGAGTTGTAGGAGATTGATGCCTAAAGGAATATGTAGGCCTTGCTATCAGATTCCTAGGGAGAAACCTCACAAGAGACTGAGGCCTTCCTGGGGCTCTCTGATGAGCCCATTCCCTAAATCCACAATGCATTCTATCTCTCACTCAGTTCCCTTTCTGCCAAACCCCTAATTATGCTTCGGGTATCAACCTAGCCTTCCCTTCCTTTGGGAAGCTTTCTCTAACCCTAAAAGATCCAGACAGATTCCTATGGCATCTTCTTTTTACCTTCATGTTAGTTCTTAGCACAATGTATTTCAATTCCAAGGATACTTGCCTATTTCTCTATTTTTACTGCATTTTCCCAAATTTTCTTTTTGAAACTTTTTCTTAATTACTTTCTGTCTAATGATCTTACCATTCTCTGTGCTTTCAACTAGCCCATCTATGCTTATGGTTTCTAAATTTATACTTGAAACTTGCTGAAATTCTCTACTTTTATACATACAAAACTAAAATGATCAACACATCCTTTAAAAACCAACTCCTCTTCCAGAAATGTGATTTCTTTTCATAGCTTCACTGCTATTCTGGTCTCAAAGGACATCTCGAGTTTATTCTTGGCTTCTTCCTCTCCCTATGCCACCACGTCCAAACATGGCCAGTCCTGTAGGTAACCCCACCAACATGTCTCTAGAATGCATTTCCATTTTTCTCATTGAGAACCTCATTAGTTCCTACCAATATATCTTCTGTCTCTCCAATCCAGGAATCTCTCCTACCCAAGTCCGCTGACACATTGCTGCCAAATGTTCTAAATGCATATGTTTGTTCACACTACTTCTCTGTTCAAATTCCTTGACTTTATCCTAGCATATTAAATCTTACCCTCTAATCTTTGCTTTCTAAATCTCCATAATCTGGCCCCAAGCTATTATTTGAGCCTTTTTTTCTACAATTACTCTCCACTAATCAAATGTTCCAGCCAAACTAATTTTCTGTTCCTCCAAGTAGTTCCTATGCTTTTTCTGTTTCATTTTCCCCCTTCTGCTTGGGAGGGCATTGCTACACAGTCTACACCTACAAAGTCCCATATTTTCACTGATCTTTGTTTTAAAAGTGATCTTTTTCTTCACTTCAACCTCCACCTATCTTAATGTGTATTATCGAGTTCCACATTGACTTGGTTAATAGTTTCTAGTCAATCTGAAGGTCTTTGAAGATGGGATTCTGTCTCGTTTTTCTTAGTATCACCTACAACGCACCGACCTGGAGGAAAGCAGTAAGAATACAAAAGGAGGAAGAAAATCTCGCCAGATAATTTTCCTGAGGGTGTCCCACTGTGAATTAGAGGCAAACTGGAAGATTCTAGTTATGCTTTGGGAAGAAGAAAAATCCAATATAGGGTAGGCTTCTTGAATTTGTGAGGAGTTTGGAATATTCAGTCACAGAGAAGTTTAGTAGATAAATAGTGGGGGAAATGTCAATTATTGAATCACCCAATACTTATTAAATGCCCACTGACATCTTCAGATTTCAGATGCAGAAAGCAGTTCCAAATGGACAAAGCACTTCACCATCTGAAATATTTAAAAACCCATTCTAAGTGACTGTAGTGTGGAAATATTTCTCTTGTGATAAAAAAGATCCACAAAACCATCTTCACTTGTTTACCAAGCTGAGAACCTTGCTGGAGTTGAAAAGGAAGTATAATAACTCAAAAGTACTGAGCAATTGAACTCAACTCACCTTTGAATGCTTTTCATTTTTAGCAGTTTTTCTGTCTTAGGCACACAAAAAGTGCAAACCTGCTTAGAGAAAAGACTCTTGACTTGCAAATAAGGAATAGGCAGTTTGATAATAAGAAAAACAAAATGCAAGTAAAACAGCAAATGATATTACAAATACATTGAAAATGTCAACTCTAAAAAGAATCATGGCTCGAAGTCATAACAGATGCAAGTCATTTTAATAATCTAAAAAGCAATACCAGACATGGCTGGAGAGAAAACCAAAATAACACACGATACCTGAAGAAAATATTTAATTATTGTGATTGTTTAGAATTGTAAGAAAAATCTCTTTAGCTGATCTGAATGTTCTCAGTAGACAAAATTGTATTCTTTCAAAAAAATAAATATAAATCTCAAACATATGAATTGTTTTCTTATAATGTAACATCAAAATCTTGGAATGGTTTTTGTGTTTTTTTCCAAATCACCCACATCTTTCAAACAATAAGACAAAAGTACATGTACCTATGCTTAAGCTGACTATTCCTCAAGAGCACAAATTTCAAAAAAAAGTAATTTAGGGTCAAACAATCTCCGTACTCTAAGCAAGACATCCTGTGTGTTTTTTATATGTACTGGCCATATATGGTACAATAAATTATTATGACAAAGTAAATATGAATTATGCATGACATGAGCCTTTTCTATTACTCTAGCCTCATTTTCTATTACCTCCAAAATGTTCTTACAGTCTAACCACATTTAACTGCTTATACTCTAACATCCCCAGATTCTCCTAGCTTGCTATGCTGCTGCTTAGTAATATAATTTTTCTTTCTGGCACTCTGTTCCCAATTTGACCACAAGGGAGGTAACTACTCATCCTTTAAGACTGAATTCAAATATCATCTCCTCTCTGAAGCCTTTCTTGTCCATTCCCAATGCTAGCAGACACCTCCTATGCAACCCATTGGTAATCATCATATTGTATTCTAATTATTTAAATCTCCTTGAGACCAGAGACTATGTCTTATTTTGTCATTCTGAGTTTCTTGTCTTGTGAGTTGCAGTACACAACACTGTGTCTGGCTCCTATTGGATCATTGGATGAATGGTGGGCAAATATCTATCACTGCCACTAGACTATGAATTCCTTGAGGTTATGGCTTTGTGCTATTTATCACAGTAGCCACAAAATTAGCATAGTGCTCACTGTAACATAGCCCTCAATAAAATGTTGCAATGACTTGCCTTGCAATCAAGATGACAAGGTGTAACGAGCTAGGGCCTAAGGTTTAACCTATTATTTTTCAATAGTAGAGAAACATAGATTTGCATACCTATACAGAAAGAAAACACAACATATACAAAGATTGCTATTCTTATTAATATAAACTCCTTTTTGCAAATTATTGTGTTACCATTTATTTTCTGGAAAATCTCAGAAACATGTTTCTTTATAGAAGAATCTCTCAGTAAAAAATACAAGTTACTCCATAAATCTTTGACCACCATGGATACCATGCTCATAACACAAGGAATAAAGGAAACAAAAAAAAAAAAAAAAAGAAAAGCTGTTATTTTAAAACTTAGTCAGATTTTAAGCAATGTAATATTATAGGAAAGTCGGTACAATATAGTGGGCTCTAGGGTCAAAAATGCCAGGGTTGGAATCTCAGCCCTATGCCTCACATATATGCTAGGCACTCTCAAGTTTATTTAACTTCTCTGTGCCTCCATTTCCTCGGCCATAAAGTGAGAAGGAAAATAATAGTGCTTTCCTCATATAAATATTGTGAAGATTAAATTAGTTAAGGCTTTTGTAAAGTGCTGTGTCTGTCTGCAACACAAAACATGTTCAATAAATGTAAGTGATTGTGATGTATACAGACGTCTTTAATAATAGGGGTGAAATTCCATCCTTTCCAGTGTGAAAAGATAAAAGGTCCAAAATCCTCACACATGACTTGACTAAGCAAAGAAGATCTGAATTGTTACAGTTCTGATGAAATAAGCACCTCCATGGCCTTCAAATTTCTTTATTAGGCAAAGCACCTGGAAGCTGTAAGACTCTGTGGAACAGGATGCCCTTTGCAGAGCAAATGAAATTTGAATACATCTAATTCCATCGCAGGTATTAAGAAAAAAATTGCAAGCAGAAAATATTGTTATATTAGAGCACACATATTACTACCCGTACATGTACCCAGATCAAAAACACTGCCATCAGTTATTAATGACTATTCTATTTTAAATTATTTGTTGTGCTATCTATTGATACTCACTATTATAGTTAAGAGTTTTTCTAACTAAAGAAAACCTTTATTAAAATTTCAGTTGTTCTTTTATTTTTCTGTGCATTATTTTTAGTTAATTGGTTTATTTTTTATAGGTGTGATTATTCTATAGAAATACATCTGTAACTCATAAAACATTTTTCGTGTTAATATAAGCCTCCACTATTAATATAAACATAAATTAAGTTTCTACGTAATATTGTGACAAGGGAATATATTACCTCACTTAAATATTTCTCTATTATTGGACATTTAGGTTGTTTAGTTTTTATTACAGTATAAAAAATGCTACTGTGACTATTTTCATACATCCTTTCTTCTCGCTTTATTTCTTTAAAGTCCCAGAAAAAGATTAAGGTACTAAGAAATTTTAAGATTGAAGAAAAATTCGAACTGAGAAAATTTGATATGTTAGTTTTAGATGTACTTCCTATAAATTGGGAATAAATTTACCAGCAGCAAACCATCCTGATCTATTTTGAAGACCCAATGTTCCACAGGACATGTACATAATAAAATTTTAACTTTTAAGTTCAGGAGTACATGTACAATTTTGTTATATAGGTAAACTTGTGTCATGGGGGATTGTTGTACAGAGTATTTCATCACCCATGTATTAAGCCTAGTACCCATTAGTTATTTTTACCAATCTTCTCCCTCCTCTCACCCTCCACCTTCCGGTAGGCCCCAATGTGTCCATGTGTTCTCATTATTTAGCTCCCACTTATAAATGAGAACATGCAGTATTTGGTGTCTGTTCCTGCATTAATTCGCTTAGCATAATGGCCTCCAGCTCCATTCATGTTCCTGCCAAAGACATGATTTCATTCTTTTTTATGGCTGCATAGTATTCAATGATGTATATGTACCACATTTTCTTTACCCCGTCTACCATTGATGGGCATTTAGGTTGATTCCATGTCTTTGCTAGTGTGAATAGTGCTGCAATGGACATATGCATTCTTGTATCTTTAGGATAGAACTACTTATATTCCTTTGGTTATATACCCATTAATGGGATTACTGGGTCAAATGGTAGTTTTTTTTTTTTTAGGTCTTTGGGGAATTGCCACACTGTTTCTCACAATGATTGAACTAATTTACATTCCCATCAACCGTGCATAAGTGTTCCTTTTTCTTTGCAACTTCACCAGCATCTGTTATTTTTTTTACTTTTTAATAACAGCCATCCTGACTTTTAAAATTTAATTTCGAAAAATAGAAAAAAGGTTAAAACAGACTTGCGGATTGAGGAAGATGGTATATGAGACGACAGAAGTCATCACGTGTTCATTTCACAAAAGTGTGTTCATTTCACATCTTCTAATATTAAGAAGAATATTAAAAAGCAAAATATATGGATGCCTACAATTGAGTGTCAGAAATCATTTTAAGTGACTTACATGTATTACCTCACTTGATCTTTATATGAATTATCTGAACCAGGTACAATTATCATTCCCAATTTCCAGATGAACAAAGAAAAAGAAAGATTAAGTAGCTTTACAAACATCACACAGCTTATTATTAATGGAACCAGACTGCAAACCAAGGCAGACTAGTAAAGGCTATGTTCTTAACTATTTCATTCTTCTGCCTCCACAGAGCATGAAGATAAGCCTCAAATGAAGGAAGTTCAAAATAAACGGCCAAAAGATTTAATTTAAATAAATTTAAATATATAAAGGATTAATTTTCAACAATTGTATCAGTGGTGTTGGTAAATATATAGAAAACATATATACCAAAATTGAAGATGACAAATTTGGAAAGAAAATGGCAGAATCAATTTGTCTAAGGATAAATAGAAAGATTTCATTAATTCCTGAATTCTTGTTCCAATGATCTGTGTTATGGAAACCAATAACATAAAAAATTTACCATGAAATTTAATTGACCTCAAATTCAATAAATAGTCACATAGCTACTAAACAGTTTTATCATAAACATATTGTTCATTAAGCCCACATTGATAATTGACTGACTACTATGTGCCACAGGATCATGATCAAGGAAAATGATAGTCCTGCTCTCTCTCTTTTGGTCAGATGATATCTGGAATATTATATTTGGAAAGAAAATGGCAGAATCAAAATTCAAATATGTCTAAGGATAAATAGAAAGATTCATTAATTCCTGAATTCTTGTTCTAATGATCTGTATTATGGAAACCAGTAATGTAAAAAAAAAAAAAAAAAAAAGTCTTTGGATATTTGAAGAGCAGTGAGTAAAAGTGCAGAGTTCATACTGCATTATTTCCAGCACAAAACACATTCAAGTAGCTAAAAATTTCAAAGAAAGGGACCACCTCAGGAAGTAAAGAATCCTCATTAGTAGACAAGTTTAAACACAAAATTGAGGACCATCCGTCAGAAGCGGTAAAAAGGTTTCCAACATCGTAGATAAAATTGAACCAAAATGCCTATACAGTTTCTTCCAATAATATTGTGATGTTCTTAAGATCTAAGAACCACACAAAAAAAATCATGTAGCAGGTTCTGTAACTATAATGCCTAATGTCATTAAACTCTTATTAAAATTAGTTACTTCCACTGAAGAGTATTTTATGACACTGCTTTCATGAATTCTTCCATAAAAATAAAATGTGACTCTTAGCTAGAGGAAAAAAAAAAACTATACATGCAGCCTAATCTTCCATATATCCACTCTATTTAGAATTCCCTTAAAATAAATCTACCACATTGGGAATATGTTTAAAGTAGCACTTTGTAAAAAGTGACCAAGAAATTGGCAAACTGTTAGGAAAAGTCTGAGCTTTGACATCTCCATTCCTTCCTGAGGGGAAAAATGGGGATCAAATTAGTTTACTCACAACTTTATAATGCCCTGATGGAATTTTTATTGATATATTAATCAATGATATTTTAGAAAATGGCCATTAAGTCTAAATTATATTATCCATGCTGTAGTTAATGGCTAAGATAACATTTCCATTGTGAAACTCACTTTTAATTTAGCAACTTTATATCTTCTGAAAAGATTACTCGATAAACAATTTGTATTCCTATCTATAAGTGAATTTTAATAGGAAAATTACCCTTGAAAGCAACTAGAACTATTCTTATGCAAGGTAAAGTGTTTTGAAATTAAAAGATATTCTGCCTAGTGGGTTCCTTCTTGCTGAGGACAATAAAATTAATTTTTATAAATCCTTATTAATTAATATTAAATAGTGGCACTGATAATACATTTGAACAAGAAAAATCATCACTTCAGTAGCCATTTTGAACAAGGCACTACATGCAGACTACGCAAGATATTACAACAAATAAAACTCAGATTCTCTCTTGCAAGAGCTGAAAATTGTATAACAAGCAAGAACTTAAATAAGTTGTGCTTAGGGAAGAAAGTCTGAAAGTTATTTTGCAGGGAAGAGGAGGAAAGAAGGGGGCAGAGAAAAAAAAGAGAGAGAACTGTCAATCCACTAAGTTCAGTTAATTCCAGAACAAATGAGATTGACATACTACATGAAGAAGGTTTAGTCCCCAATCTGAAAATGCTTACTCCATTTAAAGCTGTTGTAAAAACTGAAGAGTAATTGAGCACTCACAGAGATAGAAAATCATCCTCCTATGGCTGAAACTGAGTGGCTGAAATTGAGACTTGAACTGGGTAAGGCCTTTTCCTTAAGAGAATGATATAAACCCAGAGCCATAGACTGGGCACGTGAGAAGTGATGGGTCATACAAATTACAATAGCCTTAAAAAGACAACACAGAAGTAAAATTGAGAGCAAGATGGCCAAATAGAAGCCTCCGGCAATTGTCCCCTCTCCTCAGGAATACCAGATTAAACAACTATTCGCATAAAAAAGCACCTTCATAAGAACGAAAGATCAGGTGAGTGATCACAGAACCTGGTTTTAACATCATATTAAGAACATCATATTAACATCATATTAAGAATAAAAGAGTAGGAGAGACCGTCTTGATTCATCTACACCACCTGTCTTCAATCCCTTTGGAGGCAGGCACATGGTGCTAAGAAAGAATTTGTGCTTTTGGGGGAGGGAGAGTGCACTGATTGTGGGAATTTGCATTAGAACTCAGTGCTGCCCTGTCAACAGCGGAAAGCAACACAGAGCAGAACTCAGCCAGCCTGCATAGAGGGAGCGATTAGACCAGCCCTAGTCAGAGGGAAATCATCCATCTACTATACTGTGGCTGAACCTAAACTCTGGCAAGCCCTGCTGCTGTGGGCTAAACTACCCTGGGGTTCCCAAATGAACTAGAAAGGCAATCTAGGCCACAAAGACTGCAATTCCTTGGCAAGTCCTGGTGCTGTGCTGGGTTTGGAGCCAGTGGACTTGGAGGCAATGCAACCTAGTGATACACCAGCTGGAGAGGCCAAGGGAGTTCTTGCACCACCCCTCCCCCAACTCCAGGCAGTACAGTTCACAACTCCTGGAGAAAATCCTTCCCTCTGCTTGAGGACAGGAGAAGGGAGAGTAAAGAGGACTTTGTCTTTCAACTTGGATACCATCTCAACCACAGTAGAATAGGGCACCAGGCAGACTCCTGAGGGCCCTAGCTTCCAGGGACATTTCTAAATACACCTTGGGCCAGAAGGAAACCCACTGTCTTGAAGGGAAGAACCCATTCCTGGAAGAATTTATGGCCTGCTGACTAAAGAGCCCTTGACCTTGAATAGTCAGCAGTGGTAGCCAGGCAGTACTGCAAACTTTAGGTGACGCTCAGAACTGTTCTAGTTTCACGTATGACCTGCACATTCCCAGCTGTTGTGGCTATAGGGAGAGACTTATTCCACTTTAGAAAAGGAAAAGGAAGCGTAAAGGGTCTTTATCTTGCAGCTTGGGTACTAGCTCAGCCACAATGAGGTAAAGCAACAAATGGTCCCCTGGGTCCCTGATTCCAGGCCTGACTCCTGGATGTCAATTGTCAGCCTACCCTGGGCCAGAGGGGAATCCACTGCCCTGAAGGTAGAGAATTAGGACCGACAGCATTTACCATAGCTGACAGAACAGCCCTTGGGCCTTGAGTGAAAATCGGTGGTAGCCAGGCAGTACTTGCCATGGGCCTGGAGCATTAGGGGCCACAGGGAGAAATTCCACTGTTTGGTAAAAGGAAACTAAAGAGTGTAAATCTGTGTGTGTGTGTATGTGTGTGTGTGTGTGTGTGTGTGTGTGATGGATGCTGGCTCAGCCATGGTAGAGTACCAAGTAGATTCCTGCGGTTCTTGATGCCAGGCTCTGGTTCCCAAACAACATCTCAGGACCCACCCAGGGCCAGGGGAAACCTGCCATTTTGAAGTAAAGGACATAAGCCTGGTTATATTTTCCACCTGCTGATTGTTGAGCCCTTGGGCCTTGAGTGAACATAGGCAGTAGCCTTACTGTGGACCTGGGGCGAGACACAGTGCTGTACTGGCTCCAGGTCTGACCCAGCACAGTCCCAGTGATGGTGGCCACAGAGGTGCTTGTATCATCCCTCCCATAGCTCCAGGCAGCTCAGCACACAGAAAGAGAGACTCCATTTCTTTGGGAGAAAGTAAGGGAGAGAACAAGAGTCTCTGCCTGGTAAACCATGGAATTCTCCCAGCTCTTACACAAGACAACTGAGGTAGTATCTCTATAATAAAGTAAGAGCCCACAGTGTAACTGGGCTTAGGCTGCCCCCCAAAGCAGATACAGCTGCAGTGACCACAGACTTAGATCATGACATCCAAGTCCCTTTAAATACCTGAAAAGCCTTCCCAAGAAGGACTGTTACAAACAAGCTCAGACTGTGAAGGCTATAATAAATACCTAAATCTTCAATGCCCAGACACAAAAGAACATCCACAGGCATCAAGACCATCCAGGAAAACATGACCTCCTCAAACATACTAAATGAGGCACCAATGATGAATCCCAGAGAGACAAAGACATGTAATATTCCAGACAAATAATTCAAAATAGCTGTTTTGAGGAAGCTCAGTGAAATCCAAGATAACACAAAGAAGCAATTCAGAATCCTAACACATAAATTTAAACAGATTGAAATAATTAAAAAGAATCAATCAGAAATTCTGGAGCTGAAAAAGGCCAAAGATGAACAGCTCCAGGCTACAGCTCCCAACGTGAGCAACACTGAAGACGGGTGATTTCTGCATTTGCAACTGAGGTACCAGTTTCATCTTACTAGGGCATGTCAGACAGTGGGTGCAGGATAGTGGGTGCAGCCCACTGAGTGAGAACCAAAGCAGGGCAAGGCATCGCCTCACCCAGGAAGTGCAAGGGCCAAGGGAAACCGTGACACACAGCACCTGCAAAATCAGGTCACTCCCACCCTAATACTGCACTTTTCCAAGGGTCTTAGCAAATGGCACACCAGGAGATTATATCCCGTGCCTGGCTCAGAGGGTCCCACGCCCACGGGACCTCCCTCTTTGCTAGCACAGCAGTCTAAGATCTAACTGCAAGGTGGCAGCAAGGCTGGGGGAGGGGTGCCCACCATTGCTGACACTTGAGTACGTAAACAAAGTGGCCAGGCAGCTCGAACTGGGTGGAGCCCACCACAGCTCAAGGAGGCCTGCCTGCCTCTGTAGACTCCACCTCTTGGGTCAGGGCTTAGCCAAACAAAACATAGCAGAAACCTCTGCAGACTTAAATGTCCCTGTCTGACAGCTTTGAAGAGAGTAGTGGTTCTCCCAGCATGGAGCTTGAGATCTGAGAATGGACAGACTGCCTCCTCAAGTGGGTCCTTGAACCCCAAGTAGCCTAACTGCGAGGCACCCCCCAGTAGGGGCAGACTGACACCCCACACGGCCAGGTACCCCTCTGAGACGAAGCTTCCAGAGGAACAATCAGGCAGCAACACTTGCTGTTCAGCAATATTCACTGTTCTGCAGCCTCCACTGCTGATACCCAGGCAAACAGGGTCTGGAGTAGACCTCCAGCAAACTCCAACAGACCTTCAGCTGAGGGTCTTGACTGTTAGAAGGAAAACTAACAAACAGAAAGGACATCCACACCAAAATCCCATCTGTATGTCACTATCATCAAAGACCAAAGGTAGATAAAACCGCAAAGATGAGGAAAAAGCAGAGCAGAAAAGCTGAACATTCAAAAATCAGAGCGCCTCTCCACCTCCAAAGGAATGCAGCTCCTCACCAGCAATGGAACAAAGCTGGATGGAGAATTGACGACTTGAGAGAAGAAGGCTTCAGATGATCAAACTTCTCCAAGCTAAAGGAGGAAGTTTGAACCAATCACAAAGAAGCTAAAAGCCTTGAAAAAAGATTAGATGAATGGCTAACTAGAATAACCAATGTAGAAAGTCCTTAAATGACCTGACAGAATTGAAAACCATGGCATGAGAACTACATGACAAATGCACAAGCTTCAGTAACCGATTCGATCAACTGGAAAAAAGGGTATCAGTGATCGAAGATTAAATGAATGAAATGAAGCAAGAAGAGAAGTTTAGAGAAAAAAGAGTAAAAAGAAACAAACAAAGCCTCCAAGAAATATGGGACTAGGTGAAAACACCAAATGTACGTCTTATTGGTGTACCTGAAAGTGATGGGGAGAATGGAACCAAGCTGGAAAACACTCTGCAGGATACTATCCAGGAGAACTTCCCCAACCTAGCAGGGCAGGCCAACATTCAAATTCAGGAAATACAGAGAACACCACAAAGATACTCTTCGAGAAGAGCAACTCCAAGACACATAACTGTCAGATCCACCAAAGTTGAAATGAAGGAAAAAACGTAAAGGGCAGCCAGAAAGAAAGGTCAGGTTACCCACAAAGGGAAGCCCATCAGACTAACAGTGGATCTCTCTCCAGAACTCTACAAGCCAGAAGAGAGTGGGGGCCAATATTCAACATTTTCAAAGAAAAGAATTTTCAACTCAGAATTTCATATTCAGACAAAATAAGCTTCATATGTGAAGGAGAAATAAAATCCTTTACAGACAAGCAAATGCTGAGAGATATTGTCAACACCAGGCCTGCCCTACAAGAGCTCCTGCAGGAAGCACTAAACATGGAAAGGAAAAACCGGTACCAGCCACTGCAAAAACATGGCAAATTGTAAAGACAATCGATGCAAGGAAGAAACTGCACCAACTAACGAGCGAAATAACCAGCTAACATCATAATGACAGGATCAAATTCACACGTAGCAATATTAACCTTAAATGTAAATGGACTAAATGGTCCAATTAAAAGACACAGACTGGCAAATTGGATAAAGAGTGAAAACCCATTAGTGCGCTGTATTCAGGACACCCATTTCACATGCAGAGACACACATAGGTTCACAATAAAGGGATGGAGGAAGATCTACAAAGCAAATGGAAAACAAAAAAAAGGCAAGGGTTGCAATTCTAGTCTCTGATAAAACAGACTTTAAACCAACAAAGATCAAAAGAGACAAAGAAGGCCATTACATAATGGTAAAGGGATCAATTCAACAAGAAGAGCTAACTATCCTAAATATATATGCACCCAATACAGGAGCACCCAGATTCATAAAGCAAGTCCTTAGAGACTTACAAAGAGATGTAGACTCCCACACAATAATAATGGGAGACATTAACACCCCACTGTCAACATGAGGCAGAACAATGAGACAGAAGGTTAACAAGGATATCCAGGAATTGAACTCAACTCTGCACCAAGCAGACCTAATAGATATCTACAGAACTCTCCAGCCCAAATCAACAGAATATACATTCTTCTCAGCACCACATCGCACTTATTCCAAAATTGACCACATAGTTGGAAGTAAAGCACTCCTCAGCAAATGTAAAAAAACACAAATCATAACAAACTGTCTCTCAGACCACAGTGCAATCAAACTAGAACTCAGGATTAAGAAACTCATTCAAAACTGCTCAACTACATGGAAAATGAACAATCTGCTCCTGAATGACTACCGGGTACATAACGAAATAAAGACAGAAACAAAGATGTTCTTTGAAACCAATGAGAACAAAGATACAACATACCAGAATCTCTGGGACACATTTAAAGCAGTGTGTAGAGGGAAATTTAGAGCACTAAATGCCCACAAGAGAAAGCAGGAAAGATCTAAAATCGGCACCATAACATCACAATTAAAAGAACTAGAGAAGCAAGAGCAAACACATTCAAAAGCTAGCAGAAGGCAAGAAAAAACTAAGATCAGAGCAGAACTAAAGGAGATAGAGACAAAAAAAAATCCTTCAAAAAATCAATGAATCCAGGAGCTGGTTTTTCGAAAACATCAACAAAATTGATAGATCGCTAGCAAGACTAATCAAGAAGAAAAGAGAGAAGAATCAAACAGACACATTAAAAAATGATAAAGGGGATATCACCACCTACCCCACAGAAATACAAATTACCGTCAGAGAATACTATAAACACCTCTATGCAAATAAACTTGAAAACCTAGAGGAAATGGATAATTTCCTGGACACTCTCCCAAGACTAAACCAGGAAGAAGTTGAATCCCTCAATAGACCAATAACAGGCTCTGAAATTGAGGCCTACCAACCAAAAAAAGCCCAGGACTAGACGGATTCACAGCCGAATTCTACCAGAGGTACAAAGGGGAGCTGTTACCATTCCTTCTGAAACTATTCCAGCAATAGAAAAAGAGGGAATCCTCCTTAACTCATTTTATGAGGCCAGCATCATCCGGATACAAAAGCCTAGCAGAGACACAACAAAAAAAGAGAATTTTAGACCATTATCCCTGATGAACATCGATGCAAAAATCCTCAATAAAATACTGGCAAACCGAGTCCAGCAGCACATCAAAAAGCTTATCCACCATGATCAAGTGGGCTTCATCCCTGGGATGCAGGGCTGGTTCAACATACAAAAATCAATAAACATAATCCAGCATATAAACAAAACCAAAGACAAAAACCACATGATTATCTCAATAGATGCAGAAAAGGCCTTTGACAAAATTCAACAACATTTCATGCTAAAAACTCTCAATAAATTCAGGATTGATGGAACATATCTCAAAATAATAAGAGCTATTTATGACAAACACACAGCCAATATCATACTGAATGGGCAAAAACTGGAAGCATTCCCTTTGAAAACTGGCACAAGACAGGGATGTTCTCTCTCACCACTCCTATTCAACATAGTGTTAGAAGTTCTGCCCAGGGCAATCAGGCAGGAGAAAGAAATAAAGGGTATTCACTTAGGAAAAGGGGAAGTCAAGTTGTCCCTGTTTGCAGATGACATGATTGTATATTTAGAAAACCCCATTGTCTCAGCCCAAAATCTTCTTAAGCTGATAAGCAACTTCAGCAAAGTGTCAGGACACAAAATCAATGTTCAAAAATCACAAGCATTCTTATATACCAATAACAGACAGAGAGTCATATCATGAGTGAACTCCCATTCACAATTGCTTCAAAGGGAAGTAAATACCTAGGAATTCAACTTACAGGGGATGCGAAGGACCTCTTCAAGGAGAACTACAAACCACACCTCAACGACATAAAAGAGGACACAAACAAATGAAAGAACATTCCATGCTCATGGATAGGAAGAATCAATATTGTGAAAATGGCCATACTGCCCAAGGTAATTTATAGAGTCAATGCCATCCCCATCAAGCTACCAATGACTTTCTTCACAAAATTGGAAAAAACTGCTTTAAAGTTCATATGGAACCAAAAAAGAGCCCACATTGCCAAGACAATCCTAAGCCAAAAGAACAAAGCTGGAGGCATCACGCTACCTGACTGCAAACTATACTACAAGGCTACAATAACCAAACAGCATGGTACTGGTACCAAAACAGAGATATAGACCAATGGAAAGAACAGAGCCCTCAGAAATAATACCACAGATCTGCAACCCTCTGATCTTTGACAAACCTGACAAAAACAAGAAATGGGGAATGGATTCCCTATTTAATAAATGGTGCTGGGAAAACCAGCTAGCTGTATGTAGAAAGCTGAAACTGGGCCGGGGGCGGTGGCTCAAGCCTGTAATCCCAGCACTTTGGGAGGCCGAGACGGGCGGATCACGAGGTTAGGAGATTGAGACCATCCTGGCGAACACGGTGAAACCCCGTCTCTACTAAAAAAAATACAAAAAACTAGCCGGGCGTGGTGGCGGCGCCTGTAGTCCCAGCTACTCGGGAGGCTGAGTCAGGAGAATGGCGGGAACTCGGGGGGCGGAGCTTGCAGTGAGCTGGGATCTGGCCACTGCACTCCAGCCCGGGTGACAGAGCCAGACGCCGTCTCAAAAAAAAAAAAAAAAAAAAGAAAGCTGAAACTGGATCCCTTCCTTACACCTTATACAAAAATTAACTTGAGATGGATTAGAGACTTAAATATTAGACCTAAAACCATAAAATCCCTAGAAGAAAACCTAGGCAATACCATTAAGGACATAGGCATGGGCAAGGACTTCATGTCTAAAACAACAAAAGCAATGGCAACAAAAGCCAAAATTGACAAATGGGATCTAATTAAACTAAAAAGCTTCTGCACAGCAAAAGAAACTACCATCAGAGTGAACTGGCAACCTATAGAATGGGAGAAAATTTTTGCAATCTACCCATCTGACAAAGGGTAATATCCAGAATCTACAAAGAACTTAAACAAGTTTACAAAAAAAAATTAAACAACCCCATCAAAAAGTGGGCAAAGGATATGAACAGACACTTCTCAAAAGAAGACATTTA
This sequence comes from Macaca fascicularis, assembly GCF_037993035.2. NCBI lineage: Eukaryota > Metazoa > Chordata > Mammalia > Primates > Cercopithecidae > Macaca > Macaca fascicularis. The sequence continues at coordinate 35,732,661 of NC_088385.1, read as the reverse complement.
TGCAGCCAACAGACACATGAAAAAATGCTCATCATCACTCGCCATCAGAGAAATGCAAATCAAAACCATGATGAGATACCATCTCACACCAGTTAGAATGGCAATCTTTAAAAAGTCAGGAAACAACAGGTGCTGGAGAGCATGTGGAGAAATAGGAACACTTTTACACTGTTGATGGGACTGTAAATTTGTTCAACCATTGTGGAAGACATGTGATGATTCCTCAAGGATCTAGAACTAGAAATACCATTTGACCCAGCCATCCCATTACTAGGTATATACCCAAAGGATTATAAATCATGCTGCTATAAAGACACATGCACACGTATGTTTATTGCGGCACTATTCACAATAGCAAAGACTTGGAACCAACCCAAATATCCATCAATGACAGACTGGATTAAGAAAATGTGGCACATATTTTCACCATGGAATACTATGCAGCCATAAAAAAGGATGAGTTTGTGTCCTTTGTAGGGACATGGATGCAGCTGGAAACCATCATTCTCAGCAAACTATCACAAGAACAGAAAACCAAACACCACATGTTCTCACTCATAGGTGGGAACTGAACAATGAGAACACTTGGACACAGGAAGGGGAACATCACACACCAGGGCCTGTTGTGGGGTGCAGGCAGAGGGGAGGGATAGCATTAGGAGATATACCTAATGTAAATGACGAGTTAATGGGTGCAGCACACCAACATGGCACATGTATTCACATGTAACAAACCTGCACGTTGTGCACATGTACCCTAGAACTTAAAGTATTATAAAAAATAAATATATAAAAATACATAAACAATAAAAAAAGAAATTCTGCAGCTGAGAAATTTCATTGACATACTGAAGAATACGTCAGTGTCTCTTAACAGCAGAATTTGTTAAGCAAAAGAAATAATTAGTGAGCTTGAAGGCAAGCTATTTGAAAATACACAGTCAGAGGAGACAAAGGAAAAAGAATACAAAAGAATGAAGCAAGCCTAGAAGATCTAGAAAAAACGTCAAAAGCGAAAATCTAAGAGTTATTGGCCTTAAAAAGAAGGTAGAGATGGGGTAGAAAGTTTATTCAGGGATAACAACAGAGGACTTTTCAATATTCAGTAAAAGAGGTTTATAGAACACCAAGCAGATTTAACCCAAAGAAGTCTACATCAGCACATTAAATAACCAAACTCCCAAGGTCAGGGATAAAGAAAAGATCCTAAAAGCAGCAAGAAAAAAGAAACAAATACCATACAGTGGAGCTCCAATACATCTAACAGCAGACTTTTTAGTAGAAACCTGCAGGCCAGGAGAGAGTGGCATGACGTATTTAAAGTACTGAAAGAAAAAAAAAATTCATCCTAGAATAGTATATCCAGTGAAAATATCCTTCAAGCATTAAAAATAAATAAAGACTTTCCTAGACAAATAAAAGCTGAGAAATTTCATCAACACCAGACCTATGCTACAAGAAATGCTAACGGGAGGTTTTCAATCTGAAAGAAAAGAATGCTAATGAGCAATAAGACATCATTGGATGGTACAAAACATACTGGTAATAGTAAGTACACAAAAAACATAGAATATTATAGCACCGTAACTGCAGTGTGTGAACTACTCATATCTTGAGTAGAAACACTAAAAGAACTTATCAAAAATAATAGCTAGAACAGTGTTTCAAGACACAGACAGTATAAGATATAACTAAACAAAATGGCAGAAGTAAGTCCTGACTTATCAATAATAACATTAAATGTAAACAGACAAAAGTAATCTAATACAGACGTACAGCAGCTGAATGCATAAATAAATTAGATCCAAAAGTCTGTTGCCTACAAGAAATACACTTCATGTATAAAGACACCATAGACTGAAAATAAAGGGATGAAAAAAAAATTCCATGACAAAGGAAATTTAAAAAAGCAGGAATAGCTACACTAATATCAGACAAAATAGTTTTCAAGACAAAAACTATAAGAAGAGACAAAGAAGGTCATTATATAATGATAAAGTGGTCAATTCAACAGAGAATATAACAGTTATAAATATATATTCACCCAACACAGGAGCACACAAATATGAAATGCAAATTTAATTAGAACTAAAGAAAAATATAGGCCCCAGTACAATAATAGCTGGAGACTTCAACATCCCAATGTCAGCATTTGATAGATCATCCAAACAGAAAATTAACAAAGAAACATTAGACTTATTCTGTACTATCGACCAAGTGGATCTATTAGATATTTACAAAACATTTCATCCAATGGCTGCAGAATACACATTCTTCACTTCAGCACATGAATCATTCTCAAGGATAGACCATATAATAGGCCACAAAACAAGTTTTTAAAAATTTAAAGTAACTGAAATAATATCAAGTATCATCTCTGACCACAATGGAATAAAACTAGAAATCAATTACAAGAGGAATTTTGGAAACTATACAAATATGTGATAATTAAACAATATGTTCCTGAGTGACCAGTGGGTCAATGAAGACATTAAAAAGTAAGTTAAATTATTTAAACAAATAAAAATGGAAATGCAACATACCAAAACTTGTGGGATATAGCAAAAGCAATACTAAGAGGAACATTTATAGCTATAAGCATCTACATCAAAAAAGTAGAAAAACTTCAAATAAACAACCTAACAATGTATAATAAAGAACTAGAAAAGCAAGAAGAAGCCATTCTAAGCATTTAAGCACTGGTGCTAATAGCATCTGCTAATATTCTTATTAGGGTAAGCTTAAAGAATACACAGAATTATTGATCTCTTCCCAACTTTTATCATTAGAAGTTATAAATTTTATAAAATTTTAAAGAATGGTACAATGAAAACCCATACGCACTTCTCGTGGACTTACCATATACGCTTTCTGTGTGTGTCTGTAAGCTTTATTTTGTGAAACCACTTAAAAGTAAGTTGTACACATCATGACCCTTCACCCCAAAGACTACAACATGCATCTCCTACATAACCATAGACCATCATTACTTCTAAAAAAAAAAAACCATAGTTCTATAATATCCAATGAACTACCCATGTTCAAATCTATACAATTGTATCAAAACTGACATACTCCACATATATCACACATACACACACACACACACATACAAGCTCAAGCAAACATATGTTTCAAATTCAGAATTGAATCAAGTTGTATGGGCTTTTTGTGGTTATAACTTTTCAGTCTCTTTAATATATAATATAGAACATCATCTTACCTGTTGGTTGGTTGGTTGGTTGGTTGGTTGGTTGGTTTGATAATTTTTCAAGATATCAGCATTTATTGAATGTCCAGGCAGTTATTTTGTAAAGTTCCCAAATTCTGGATCTGTCTCTTGCCTCCTAAATACATTCAGGTTGATTTTGGCAAAAATACATGAGCAGTGATGTAGCATACCTCTCCTAGCACCCCAACAGAAAGCGTTTAAGGTTAAGTTGTCCCTCCATTAGTGTGGCTATGTGTGAACATTTGTCAAGTTGATGACCACCAGAATTTCCATTGCAAAGGTAGATTTTTCTTTTGTGATAATTAAGAATACATAGAATATTAGGAACATTGACCACTGAAGGGTTGAGGGGACCTAATATACGTTATTCCTAGTTTTGCACTGAATTCTGTGCTAATGGTAAATACCCCAGGGAGAACCATCCACAACAGTAATTCTTTACCTGTTCAAAAACAATGAGATTGATTGTACCTTAGATCCTGGACCATAAATCTCCTGAAACTCCAAAGGAAGTTTGCTAGATCTCATCTATTGGCACCTGTCACACATGGCTATGAGTATGAGGGCAGTTTATATTCTGTTAATGAGTTTGGTTCCCATGCAATTTGGAAAGCCAAAGATGGGTGGAGATATCATTGTGTGGCAGTGCTGGCCTACAAGCAAGTTCTAACAGATGTGAGGACTATACTGGCAGACTCCACTTCCTATAGTCTATTCATTCAATTGTAGGGCATAGGGCTGCCAAGGGCAGCAGTGGTAGAAGCCACACAACGTGACCTCTGGATCACGACTTTGGTGGATTGACTCAAGCCAAAAATCTAGTGGAAGCCCTGAGGATTCCACTACATCTAAATGATCTGTAAGGCCTAATTTTCTGCATTAATTGCTTATGCTTGAAGTTCTTAAGAGTGCATTCTGTCTCCTCATTGGACCCTGTATGACAAAAGTGAAAATATTAGAGAAATTTAAAAGAAAGACAACAAACCCGCTGGGCACAGTGGCTCACACCTGTAATCCCTGCACTTTGGGTGGCTGAGGCGGGTGGATCACCTGAGGTCAGGAGTTCAGGACCAGACTGGCTAACATGGCAAAAACCCATCTCTACTAAAAATACAAAAAATTAGCCTGGCATGGTGGCAGGCGCCTATAATACCAGCTACTCGGGAGACCGAGGCAGGAGAATCACTTGAACCCAGGAGGTGGAGGTTGCAGTGAGCTGAAATCGCACCACTGCACTCCAGCCTGGACGACAAGAGCGAAACTCTGTCTCAAAAAAAAAAAACTTTTCACTACAGCAGTCTCAGATATTTTATAGAGGACTAAATTATTATGAAGCTTCAATTAATGAAATATTATGCAGAAATATGCAATGTAGAATGCAGATGAGACATAACAGCAGTAATGACACTCTTCAGTCAGTCAGTTGAAGACTCTTTTCTGGGAAAAGGTGAAGAGTTCAAATACATCCAAATACAATAAGCTAAATGTTATACTCTTCCTTTAAAAGTAATCTGTAGGTTTTCTTGACTTTCTACTTCAGAGGCCACCACAAATCAGAGACCATACTCAAAAGCGGTGTTATTCAGATTTTCTAGAATGTCAGTGGGTTTCTCATGGGAAAAACAAATAGCTTTCCTACAAGACATGATGCCTTGGGTTATTAAGCAAAAATAATTCAGGACAGACTGCCAATTTAGCAGCTTTAGAGACACTCTGTGAAAGTTACAAGAAAATCCTTTCCCAAGGTGCTGACTTGCCTAAATGGAAGCACCTGGTCTGAAGATTAGTGCACCCCAGAAAAACTGTAGGGAAAATATGCCACTTTTCTTCTATAGAACCCAAGTATTAGCCACCTGCAACTTCCCAAGTTCTTCAACATTGTAGGGTCATGGACTTTCTCCTTTAATATCTCAACAAGCCCCTTCTTCATACACCAAGAAGTCTGGGGGACTAAGGAGTCCTAACCTTTTCTTAGAGGACTATCAAAGGATTGTGTTACTCCCATATGCCTGTCACTCTGATTCCCTGCTTTATCTGAAATTTTTACCACACTTTCATAATAATTTGCACCCCACACACACACCTATTCTGCTCCTTCATAGCTTATCCCAAAATAGATGTTTGCCCTCTCTTTTATTACTCTCAGAAAAACAGAGAATTTTACTAAAATTATTGGGCTAAAAGAAGGAAACATGTGTAGAAAAACCAACAATATAAAATGTAATATTAGCCATCTCTGTTTCTGAAGTCCCTCTTCCTTTCCCTCTACAGGTTTTTTTGTTTTTTGTTGTGGTTTTTTTGCTTTTGACTACTCTCCCCATCATGGTCCATGTTGCTGCCATGTTGCTCTAGGACCCTTCTCTGCAGGTGGCCCTTCTCTGTATCTCCACTTCTTTCTCATTCTGTTGTCTCCCCAGACATCTTAGGCTCACTCCTAAACTCCTGGTATTGTGTTGTTTATTACATAAAGTTATTTTATTTTCATTGCTGCAGCCCTAACCCAACAATATGAGACCTCTGGCCTCACATTCCCTAACCAAAAGACAGTGTTGTCAAAAACATAAAAGTCACCTGCTCTAGAGTTTCTCTCTAACAACATTAAAAGAGTGTATCAATTAGGGATAGACTCTGCTTCATGAATAGTAATAGCTTTAATACATTGAAGGAGACGAATAATATTTTTTCTACAAAATGAAAAGTATAAGGATAATACTGTGGCTCCAAAAAGCCATTAGTGACCCAGGCTTTTCTAACTTTCAGCAACACAAGACTTAGCATGTGTCCATTTCATTCGTGCTCATAATATAGCTGATCTGCATTCAACTAGGAAGACTGGCAAATGTTCAAAAACTAAAACATAAAGAAAGCAAGCTAAAAAGACAAGCCACCCAAGTCTATCTCTTTTAAAAGACCTTTCTGGAAGCCCCATCCAAAATTATTACTTTCTCTTTCATTGACCACACCTGTGTTACACACCCACCACTCTATAAGGGTATGTACAAACTAGGGTTCTGTTAGTTAAAAAAAAAAAAAAAAAAAAAGATAAAATAAATATTTATTAGGCAACCAGAAATATCCATGAATTGCCACACTGATCAAATTCAAGATGTTATCAAGCAACAAGTATCTATATTCTGTCAAGGGTTCAAGTAAACCAAAAGGCTCAGAGGAAACAAAGAGAGGTCTGAAATGTTAAGAGCAGATCCCCCTGTTAAGAGCAGATCCCCCTGTTACTCTCATTAGACATTTGCTTTGGTCAAGAATACATGAGATCTATGTGGGATTCACATGACCACTTTATGCATCATGAGCACTTAAATTGTGAAACACGGCCACTTTGTATCCCAAAGTGATGTGTCGCCTTCATGACATTCTGCATAGATCAGATCACCTGCCTTCTCCCTACCTGCAACCAGAGTAATTTTCTCCACCAAGCTGCATTCGTTTCTTCCTCTCAGCCTGTAACCAGTGTTTCCTTTTTGTTGTTGTTGGGGGAAGGGACTAGGACTGTTTTCTTTTAGCTTTAATTTTTTTAATTAAGGAGGATAAAGTTCTTAGGCTAAAATCTTTTGTACAAAACAGTGTGGATAGAGTACATATTCTCTCCATCTTGAGCATGCCCCTTCTGCCCCCAGTGATAAGATTTTTTTCTTCCCTTACATCTACAAAGTAGACCAATAAATTTCTGAAACCTGCTAATTCCCATTTATTGTGAAGGGCATTGGGAATATCAAAACAGGTAAGAAATTGTTCTTGCCTTGTAAAAGCTTGTCATTTGGGGGGTGTGACAGACCATCACAGAGGAATGTGGAAAGTTTTACAATAGAAGTATTCCTAAGTTACCATGGGTGCCCTGAATTGGACAAGTAACCCAGCCAGAGGGTAAAAAAAGAGACAGAATTGTTATATTTTACAGGGGAACACTCCTATTCTGAAACTTAAAGGTATGTGGGGGATGCACATTCCAAGCAGCGGTAAAACATAGGCAGAAGGAAATGAGTAAAGGGAGAAACCTCTGGTATGTGTAGAAAACAATAGACTAGATTGTGGTTGCTAGAACATAAAGTGTGAGAAAGAGAGTGCTGACAGATAAATGGAGAGGGGATTAAGGTCAGATCACAGAGGACCTCATACATCATCTTAAAAACCTTTAGCTTGATTCTGCAATTGATGGTGAGAACACGTGAAGAATTTTAGACTAGAAAGTACCAAGATCAGCATTACATTTTAGATGTGGCTTTAGATTAAAAGAGGATAAAAGGCAGGGATAAGATGCAGTCAAGGAAACTAGATTGAAGGCTGCTGTTATAACCCAGGCAAGAGACGATAGGAACCTAAATGACACACGTAAAATAAAAAGTGAGTAATATTAGAGAAATAATGTGTTTATTCACTTAATGAATGTCTCTTACACATGCCTTATGTGATAGACACTCTTATGGGCACAGGAACACTGAGCAAAAAAAGCAAACATATCCCTAGCCTCATGGAACTTCCAAGAAAATGTTAAAAATTAACTATGTATAATACTGATTTACTTGTGCAACCAAAGGTTAACCTTCACAAGATTTTTGGCCCAGTCCTAAAACACAGCCTTTGTCAGAAGAGAAAACAGGAGACAAGAAGTCAAAGTCCTCATGCACGGTGTCCTAAATCTTGAAGGACCTAGTTCTTGGAGAATACTAATTCAGTGACACCACCTCATCAATGCACCTCTTTGATGAATATAAATAACTTCCACAGATCTCTGAAACACCTTTAACATTTTCATCTTTTGGAAATACAACAGTTACCTCCCAGCTTGCTTTTCTTGGCAACTTTGATGGTGCGGCGATGTCAGGATATAGCATTATTATTTACCTAGGCTGTGCACTGATCATTCCATTTTTTCATAAAAATAAGGCCCTTGGAAATTCTTGGGGACCACTTACAAATATTGTGTATTCACTCAACTTTGCAACTTTTGAGATATCTGTTATCCTCAGCTCTAATTTTAAAACCTTTTGAGATATGTTACCCTCAGCTTTAATTCTGAGATATCTGTTGCCCTCAGCTCTAATTTTAAAAGTTGCTTTTAAATTAAATATAAAAAATAAATATAATATTTAATAGTAAAAATCATAGCTTTACTAACTCAGAAAGTTTTTAAAGCAGTTTTACACATTTGCTTCCTTACTCTGTTTTAAAACAATAAGAACCTGAAAACACTTCAGACTGTTAACTAAGGTTAAAGTATTTCTGGGAGAGCCTGTCTTTGAATTACTACATAATAGCAACTTTCCCATCATACAACACCTGGCAAAGCAACTTTTTCCTACGTCTTCTACTCTGAATAGGTAATCAGCTTTTTCTAGCGCTTGCTCTACCACTAGCTTGCTTGATAACCATAATAAAAGAGATAATTTCCTAATTTGGAAATGGAGTAATTGAATAACAACATTCCCTTCAGCAAGGTGATTCTAGATTGTGTGATTAATAAGAACAATTTTCAAACCAGACATTGTATTCCAGAGACAAGAGGGTATTAATCAAAAAATAAATGTTTTAAACCAATTAAAATATCTAGACCAGACAAAACAATTCCCAATATATCAAATATAATCAACGTTATAGATAAGAAATAAGGCTCCTAGAACACTGTAGACATGCAAAGTCTCTGTTTTTTAAAATGGTAGATGCAGATGAAGGTAGTGGTTTTCTTGACAACTTTCTAATTGTCTTCTTGACTATTGAGTGTTTCAATTTTTTTCTCCATTTAGGAGTTAATTTGGGGAACAGATTTCCTGGGAAACCATCCATTTCAAGGAACTTTTTATATCTATTAACATCGATTTTGAAAACCGTTTTCTTGTAGCCCCATTAATGATGTCTACATTGGTGAGTCATTCCCTGTCCTCACCCAGAAGTGATGTATTTATGCTTTCCCCTCTTCCCACCACCCTCTTGATGAGGCTAAGTGGAAAGGTACCTATTTGAATAGGTTTATTTTGTTGTTACTGTATTAAATCTCCTGGACATATCAGTTCTACTATTTTTGTATTTCTAATTTATTAATTTAAGTTTTCATCTTTATTCACTCCCTTCTTCCTTTTGCTTTCTTCAACACATTTTCTCAACATTTTATACTGAATTTTCAATATCCTACACTGAATAATTATTACTCTCTTTTCCTTAGATTTTATGTTTAGTTTACTTTCAAAATATTCTACAATTTTGGTTTTTATTTTTTATTTGACCTAAGAGTTGGTTAAAGTTACTGTTTCATTTGTTTTTACTTTTGATAGGTATATCTAGTTTTACTAAACTATATTAAGAGATTATGGTTTCTATTTTCTAGAATTTATTGAGATTTTCTTTGTAGGTTCATTTTCAATGTAGGTTCAAAAAAGGTGAAGCTTCCATGGCATAAAAATTTTTATAACATATCTATTAATTATATCATATTATATTATATTATATTATGTTATATTATATTATAAGAAGCTGGAGATGTGGGTGTTGGCTCCTGATATCATCTTTAATTTGGTCAAAAATATGCTGTGCTGCTTGCCATGATCTTTGGATATTATAATAATTAAGTCTTTCCAAATTTTGGCATCAATAATGCTTTCTGTTCTATTGTGTTCCTTTCTCTGAGTATTGGGAGGTTTTGTTCATTTTGTTTGTGTTATTTTGTAAGTGAGGGATTAGAAAAGATTATACTTATGGAGAAAAAATCATGCATTTCCAAAAATAAAATAAAGGAGGTAAACAAGATCATATCCCATTATAGAAAGCCCCATATTAATTACTACTTTTTCCCTAGTCTAAAATGCTTGATTACTCTAAGTTTAAGACAGATAACAGAACTGACATATTCCCAAGTTATTATCTTTGTTGAAAGTGCTTTTGATGACTCTAACAGTTTGCTCTTTTCTTAAGAATAATGTTTTTCGGCCAGAGGCGGTGCCTCATGCCTGTAATCCCAGCACTTTGGGAGGCCGAGGTGGGCAGATCACCTGAGGTCAGGAATTCGAGACCAGCCTGGCCAACATGGAGAAACCCCATCTCTACTAAAAATACAAAAATTAGCCGGGTGTGGTAGCAGGCACCTTTAATCCCAGCTACTTGGGAGGCTGAGGCAGGACAATCGTGTGAACCTAGGAGGCAGAGGTTGCAGTGAGCCAAGATCGCGCCATTACACTTGCCTAGGGGACAAGAGCGAAACTCCAACTCAAAAAAAAAAAAAAAGAATAATGTTTTTCTCTCCTGTGAAGTGAAAATGAACGTAAAGTTTAATTCAATAACCTATTTCTTCCTTTACTATTTATTCATCAGTCATTTGTCATAAAATAACTGCTACTGACATTATAATCCTTTTCTGTATTTTCTTAGTGAAATGGACTTTTTTTTGGTTTTGGCTAGCAAGAATCCATTCACCCTAATGCTCATGGCAGTGGCCAGTTTTCACTTGGAGACCCATACCTCTCTATTTCAGTCCACCCGACTCTCCTGCTGAATCCAGAAGTACCATTGACCTAGGATGAGCCCCTGGTGACAATAGCTGTGTAGGAATGCTATCCTGGGTTCAAATGTATCCCCTCAAAATTCACGTGTTGAAGTCTTGACCCTCGGCACCACAGAAAGTCACTGCATTTAAAGACGAGCCTTTTACAGTAATTAAGGTTAAATGAGGTCATTAAGAAGGGACCTAATTTATTATGACTGGCATCCTTATTTAAAAAGGTAAGATTAGTACACAGACACACAGAGGAATGACCACGTAAGGACACAATGCATAGGCAAGCCAAAGAGATAGGCTTCAGAAGAACAGTCTGTGGCATTTTTTATGGCGGTCCTAGCGGACTAACACAAACGGGTATGTGACCCAAGTCAGACTGAGTACCAATAGAATTCAACTCTGGAAATGAATATTCTTCACTACTGCATTTGGATGTTTTTCACTGCTAAACTTAAAGAATGTTTTTCACCACTGCACCACATTTTTACAACTGCATTGTGATTCAAAGGCTGCTGCTGCCCTCCTACCATGATGGAGCTATGCCTGTCAGAAAATGTAACCAACATTTAGAGCTGAAGGACGCATTATAAAAGAAATAACACAATGCTGTCATTTGAGCCCCTGAGTTAAGGTGAACCTGAAATTGCATCTATTCAGGAATTTCAATTTTATGAGTCAAGAAAAATCTCTTTTTGTAATAATCTGAATTGAATTTTCTGTCTTTGTAGCTAATAGAGTCTTAACTAATATATTTAATATACAAGAATTCTGAGCCAAAAATTGTCAAACTCACAGACTGGTTTTTTTTTTAAATGGCAATTGCATTGAAATAATACAGTCCTATGGAAAGATGCCATGATCCCTATTTATAGGAAAATAATGTCTCCCGAAAAACAATTTTATAGGAAAATTCCTTGAAAGATTCATTCATTCTATAAAAGTCATTTCTTCTGGAAAGTATGACGGTTTTAGGTTGGAAGAGTTTTGTAGAGTTTAAGCTTTCGCTTTATATATTCTTGCATTGTTTTGTTCTTTACAACAAACACTATTTTAATAATATTTTCTAATAATAAAATGCATAATTTATAAATAAAAAGAAAGTCACTCTGAAATCCTGAGTGGTGAAAAATTGATTTCTTGTAAATGCTTTAAATAACAGACTATAGTACTAAATACCTAGTTTTCCTCCAAGAAATTAAAGTTAATAATTATTCTGCACAATAAGAAAACAAGAAAAATATAACTAAGGCAAATGCCCAGTTGATTTTGACATAAATAGTTAAGAAACCATCCTTAACATGGAAGCTTTCATTTTTTTCAATCTTATGTAGACCATATTCAATCTACATGCCAGTTACCCACCAAAACACACTTCATTTCTAAACACCAATCTAAACTTGTTCAGAAATGAAAAACACCAACATACTCAAAAAGAACTTCTATTTTTTAATTTTAAAGTGGGTTCAAAGACATAACATTTTTCATGAGCAACATGATGTTGTATATAAATTTGGCATGAAAAATACTAAGAATTTAAAATTTGGGGATTATATACAGTAATTTCCATGTATATAAAATTAATACATAGCATGTTTTAAAATCAATTAGAAGGATACTATAGTATAATTTGTATATTTAAGCAATAAAGAATTCTAACTTTTTACTTTTTGGAAATTGAAACACATGCCTAGAAATCAATGTTCACGTTAAGTTTCATAAAAATTATTCATTTGCAGACTTTATTAGCAAACACCAATGTCTAAATTAATGTTATTTGTAGCAGTCACGCTGGATGTATATACCTTTTTCTCTCTTTCCATCATCTCTGCTTTCTACAAATAGTATCAATAACCCTTTCACAGTTATTTTATGTTTCATTCATTGTTCTTCACAATTTCACTCTCATTATGGGTATGTATGAATCCCATAACAACTTGGGTATGTTTGTGAATATGTCAGTGGAGGATGCTAACAGACAGTGACTTACAGTGCTCTCAGGCTTGTTGTGATATTTATGATTTTTGCCTTCTCTGTGAGGTGATAAAAAATTTTAAGAAAATTGCATACTAATTAGTGAACAGATTTCAAAACCTATGAAATTAAATTGCAGGCACATCTCTCTCAGAAGCTCTTGAAGCTTTTATCCCCCAAACATTACCAACAACTCCTCTTTCCCTCAGCATTACACACTGCTCATAATCATTTGCTTCATACAAACATCAATAGAACAGTAATAAAAAAAAAAAAAGTGGTTTTACTTGTTGTTCTGGGAATTAGCCAGTAATGAGGCTCCTGTTGATTTCTGCATTTTTGGATCAAAAAATCTATAATAAATAGCTCTAAAGCCAAAAGAAAGAAGAGTAGGTTTTTACTGGTGAGGCAATGTCTAAAATAGTTGACAAGAATATAGACAACTAGATCAACTCTGATATGAGAATCCTATTGATCGAAAAATAAAAGAACATTTAGAATGGCATGAAAATCTTGAATGTTCTGATTTATACTTAATCCAGTAATATGTGAAAAAAATTGCTGTGGCTATTCAGCCATTTGCATAGTTGAAATGTCAATCCATAGCAGTTTTTAGTTAAAAATAGTTTCCAAATAGCTAATATCTGTGACTTTCATATTATTTACTATATTAGCTGCTGAGGACAAAAGGTTAACAAGACCCAGTCCCCACTCTCAAGTCTGGAAGGGTAAAGACAAGTAAATAGACAATTAAAATTGCTGATAAGCTCTTAGACTTATAAGACTGTCTAAGGAGGGTTTTTTAATGCCTCTATCTCCTGCAGTTCTGCTCTAATCTTAGTTATTTCTTAACTTCTGCTAGCTTTTGAATTTGTTTGCTACTGCTTCTCTACTTCTTTTAATTGTGATGTTAGGGTGCCAATTTTAAATCTTTCCTGCTTTCTCTTGTGGGCAATTAGTGCTATAAATTTTCCTCTACACACTGCTTTAAATGTGTCCCAGAGATTCTGGTATGTTATGTCTTTGTTCTCATTGGTTTCAAAGAGCATCTTTATTTCTGCCTCAATTTCATTGTTACCCAGTAGTCATTCAGGAGCAGGTTGTTCAGTTTCCCTTAGCTGTGCAGTTTTTAGTGAGTTTCTTAATCCTGAGTTCTAATTTGATTGCCCTGTAGTCTGAGAGACTGTTTGTTATGATTTCCCTACTTTTTCATTTGCTGAGGAATGTTTTACTTCCAATGATGTGGTCAATTTTAGAATAAGTGTGATGTGGTCCTGACAAGAATGTATATTCTGTTGACTTGGGATGGAGAGTTCTGTAGATGTCTATTAGGTTCACTTGGTCCAGAGCTGAGTTCAAGTCCTGGATATCCTTGTTAATTTTCTGTCTGATTGATCTAATATTGACAGTGGGGTGTTAAAGTCTCACATCATTATTGTGTGGGAGTGTAAGTCTCTTTGTAGGTCTCTAAGAACTTGCTTTATGAATTTGGGTGTTCCTGAATGGGGTGCATATATATTTAGGATACTTAGCTTTTCTTGTTGCATTGGTCCCTTTACCATTATGTAATGCCCTTCTTTGTCTCTTTTGAACAGTGTTGGTTTAAAGTCTGTTTTATCAGAGACTTAGATTGCAACCCCTGCCTTTTTTGCTTTCCATTTGCTTGGTAAATATTCCTCCATCCCTTTGTTTTGAACCTATGTGTGTCTTTGCATGTGAGATGGGTCTCCTGAATACAGCACACTGATGGGACTTGACTATGTCCAATTTACCAGTCTGTGTCTTTTAATTGGGGCATTTAGCCCATTTACGTTTAAGGTTAATACTGTTATGTGTGAAATTGATCCTGTCATTATGATGCTGACTGGTTATGTTGCCCGTTAGTTGAGGCAGTTTCTTCATAGTGTCGATGGTCTTTACAATTTGGTATGTTTTTGCAGTGGCTGGTCTCGGTTTTTCCTTTCCATATTTAGTGCTTCCTTCAGGTGCTCTTGTAAGGTAGGCCTGGTGGTGTCAAAATCTTTCAGCATTTGCTTGTCTGTAAAGGATTTTATTTCTCCTTCTAGATATGAAATTCTGGGTTGAAAATCCAAGAACTCCCAATACAGGAACACCCAAATCCATAAAGCAAGTCCTTAGAGACCTACAAAGAGACTTAGACTCCCACACAATAATAATGGGAGACTTTACACCCCACTGTCAACATTAGACAGATTAAGGAAACAGAAGGTTAACAAGGATATCTAGGAATTGAACTCAGCGCTGCACCAAGTGGACCTGATAGACATCTACAGGACTCGCCCCCACAAATCAACACAATGTACATTTTTCTGAGCACCACATCGCACTTATTTCAAAATTGACCACATAGTTGGAAGTAAAGCACTCCTCAGCAAATGTAAAAAAACACAAATCAAAACAAACTGTCTCGCAGACCACAGTGCAATCAAACTAGAACTCAGGATTAAGAAACCCACTCAAAACCCAACAACTACATGGAAACTGAACAACCTGCTCCTGAATGACTACTGGGTACATAACGAAATGAAGGCAGAAATAAAGATGTTCTTTGAAACCAATGAGAACAAATACACAACATATCAGAACCTCTGGGACACATTTAAAGCAGCATGTAGAGAGAAATTTATAGCACTAAATCCCCACAAGAGAAAGGAGGAAAGATCTAAAATCGACACCCTAACATCACAATTGAAAGAACTAGAGAAGCAAGAAGAAACACATTCAAAACCTAGCAGAAGGCAAGAAATAACTAAGATCAGAGCAGAACTGAAGGAGATAGAGACACAAAAAGACCTTCAAAAAATCTAGGAGCTGCTTTTTTTAGAAGATCAAAAAAAGTAGATAGACCACTAGCAAGACTAATAAAGAAGAAAAGAGAGAAGAATCAAATAGACACAATAAAAAATGATAAAGGGTATATCACCACCAATCCCACAGAAATACAAACTACCGTCAGAGAATACTATAAATACCTCTACTCAAATAAGCTAGAAAATCTACAAGAAATGGATAAATTCCTGGACACATACACCCTCCCAAGACTAAACCAGGAAGAAGTTTATTCCCTGAAGAGACAAATAACAGGCTCTGAAATTGTGGCAATAATTAATTGCCTACCAACCAAAAAAAGTCCAGGACCAGACAGATTCACAGTACAATTCTACCAGAGTTACAAAAGGGGAGCTGGTACCATTCTTTCTGAAACTAATCCGATCAATAGAAAAAGAAGGAATCCTCCTTATCTCATTTTATGAGGCCAGCATCATCCTGATAACACAGCCTGGTAGACACACAACAAAAAAAGAGAATTTTAGACCAATATCCCTGATGAACATGGATGCAAAAATCCTCCATAAAATACTGGCGAGCTGAATCCAGCAGCACATCAAAAAGCTTATCCACCATGATCAAGTGGGCTTCATCCCTGAAATGCAAGGCTGGTTCAACATACACAAATCAAGAAACATGATCCAGCATATAAACAGAACCAAAGACAAAAACAACGTGATTAACTCAATAGATGCAGAAAAGACCTTTGATAAAATTCAACATCCCTTCATGGTAAAAACTCTCAATAAACTAGGTATTGATGGGACATATCTCAAAATAATAAGAGCTATTTATGACAAACCCACAGCCAATATCATACTGAATGGGCAAAAACTGGAAGCATTCCCTTTGAAAACTGGCACAAGATAGGGATGCCCTCTCTCACCACTCCTATTCAGCATAGTATTGCAAGTTCTGGTCAGGGCAATCAGGCAGGAGAAAGAAATAAAGGGTATTCAATTAGGAAAACAGGAAGTCAAGTTGTCCCTGTTTGCAGATGTCATGATTGTATATTTAGAAAACCCCATTGCCTCAGTCCCAAATCTCCTTAAGCTGATAAGCAACTTCAGCAAAGTATCAGGATACAAAATCAATGTGCAAAAATCAAAAGCATTCCTATACACCAATACAGACAGAGAGCCAAATCGTGAGTGAACTTCCATTCATAATTGCTGCAAAGAGAATAAAATACCTAGGAATCCAACTCACAAGGGATGTGAAGGACCTCTTCAAGAACTACAAACCACTGCTCAAGAAAGATTCCAGGATGGCTGAATAGGAACAGTTCCAGTCTACAGCTCCCAGCGTGAGCAACGTAGAAGATGGGTGATTTCTGCACTTCCAACTGAGGTACCAGGTTTATGTCACTGGGGCTGGTCAGACAGTGGGTGCAGCCCATGGAGCGTGAGTCAAAGCTGGGCGAGGCATCGCCTCACCTGGGAAGTGCAAGAGGTCAGGGAGTTCCCTTTCATAGCCAAGGGAAACTGACAGACTGCACCTGGAAAATTGGGTCACTCCTACCCTAATACTGTGCTTTTCCAACGGTCTTAGTAAATGGCACACCAGATTATATCCTGTGCCTGGTTCAGAGGGTCCCACACCCACAGAGCCTCCATCATTGCTAGCACAGCAGTCTGAGACCAAACTGCAAGGCAGCAGTGAGGCTAGGGGAGGGGCGCCCACCATTGCTGAGGCTTGAGTAGGTAAACAAAGCAGCCTGGAAGCTAGAACTGGGTGGAGCCCACCGCAGCTCAAGGAGGCCTGCCTGCCTGCCTCTGTAAACTCCACCTCTGGGGGCAGGGCATAACTGAACAAAAGGCAGCAGAAACTTCTGCATACTTAAACATCCCTGTCTGACAGCTTTGAAGAGAGTAATGGTTCTCCCAGAATGGAGTTTGAGCTCTGATAATGGACAGACTGCCTCCTCAAGTGGGTCCCTGACCCCCAAGTAGCCTAACTGGGAGGCACCTCACAGTAGGGGCCGACAGACACCTCATACAGCTGGGTGCCTCTCTGAGACGAAGCTTCCAGAGGAATGATCAGACAGCAACATTTGCCATTCTGCAATATTTGCTGTTCTGCAGCCTCCACTGGTGATACCAAGGTAAACAGGTTCTGGAGTGGACCTCCAGTAAACTCCAAGAGACCTGCAGCTGAGAGTCCTACCTGTCAGAAGGAAAACTAACCAACAGAAAAGGGCATCCACACCAAAACCCCATCTGTACGTCACCATCATCAAATACCAAGGGTAGATAAAACCACATAGATTGGAAGAAACCAGAGCAAAAAAGCTGAAAATTCTAAAAATCGGAGCACCTCTTCACCTCCAAAGGAAAGCAGCTCCTCGCCAGCAATGGAACAAAGTTGGACGGAGAATGACTTTGACGACTTGAGAGAAGAAGCCTTCAGACAACCAATAATAACAAACTTCTCTGACCTAAAGGAGGATGTTTGAACCCACTGCAAAGAAGCAAAAACCTTGAAAAAAGATTAGAAGAATGCCTCACTAGAAAAACCAACATAGAGAAGACCTTAAATAAACTGATGGAGCTGAAAACCATGGCACGAGAACTACGTGATGCATCCCCAAGCTTCAGTAGCCAATTCGATCAACTGGAAGAAACAGTATCAGTGATTGAAGATCAGATGAATGAAATGAAGTGAGAAGAGAAGGTTAGAGAAAAAAGAGTAAAAAGAAACAAAGCCTCCAAGAAATATGGGACTATGTGAAAAGACCAAATTTACGTCTGATTGATTTACCCGAAAGTAACGGAGAGAATGGAACCAAGTTGGAAAACACTCTTCAGGATATTATGCAGGAGAACTTCCCCAACCTAGCAAGGCAGGCCAATTTTCAAATTAAGGAAGTACAGACAATGCCACAGAGATACTCCTCAAGAAGAGCAACTCCAAGACATATAATTGTCAGATTTACCAAAGTTGAAATGAAGGAAAAAATCTTAAGGGCAGCCAGAGAGAAAGGTCAAGTTACCCACAAAGGGAAGCCCATCAGACTAACAGTGGATCTCTCAGCAGAAACTCTACAAGTCAGAGGATAGTGAGGGCCAATATTCAACATTCTTAAAGAAAAGAATTTTCACCCCAGAATTTCATATCCAGCCAAACTAAGCTTCATAAGTGAAGGAGAAATAAAATCCTTTACAGATAAACAAATGCTGAGACATTTTGTCACCACCAGGCCTGCCTTACAAGAGTTCCTGAAGGAAGCACTAAACATGGAAAGGAAAAACCGGTACCTGCCACTGCAAAAATATGGCAAATTGTAAAGACCACTCATGCTAGGAAGAAACTGCACCAACTAACGAGCAAAATAACCAGCTAACATTATAATGACAGGAGCAAATTCACACATTATAATATCAACCTTAAATGTAAAAGGGCTAAATACTCCAATTAAAAGACACAGACTGGCAAATTGGATAGAGTTAAGACCCATCAGTGTGCTGTATTCAGGAGACCCATCTCAAATGCAGAGACACACAAAGGCTCAATATAAAGGAAGGGAGGAAGATCTACCAAGCAAATGGAAAACAAAAAAAGCAGGAGTTGCAATACTAGTCTCTGATAAAACAGACTTTAAACCAACAAAGATCAAAAGAGACAAAGAAGGCCATTACATAATGGTAAAGGGATCAATTCAACCAGAAGAGCTAACTATCCTAAATATATGCACCCAATGCAGGAGCACCCAGATTCATAAAACAAGTCCTTAGAGACCTATAAGGAGACTTAGACACCCACACAATAATTGGAGACTCTAGGGAGGGGGGAGGGATTTCATTGGGAGTTATACCTGATGTAAATGACGAGTTGATGGATGCTGATGAGTTGATGGGTGCAGCACACCAACATGGCACAAGAACACATATGTAACAAACCTGCACATTATGCACATGTACCCTAGAACTTAACGTATAATAAAAAAAAGGAAAACATAATAATAATAATTGGAGACTTTAACACCCCACTGTCAACATTAGACAGACCAACAAGACAGAAAGCTAACAAGGATATCCAGGAATTGAAATCAGCTCTGTTCCAAGGGGACCTAACAGACATCTACAGAATTCTCCACCCCAAATCAACAGAATATACATTCTTCTCAGCACCACATTGCAATTATTCCAAAATTGATCACATAGTTGGAAGTAAAGTACTCCTCAGCAAATGTAAAAGAACAGAAATTATAACAAACTGTCTCTCAGACCACAGTGCAATCAAACTAGAACTCAAGACTAAGAAACGCAATCAAAACTGCTCAACTACATGGAAACTGAACAACCTGCTCCCGAATGACTACTGGGTACATAACAAAATGAAGGCAGAAATAAAGATGTTCTTTGAAACCAATGAGAACAAAGACATAACATACCAGAATCTCTGAGACACATTTAAAGCAGTGTGTAGAGGGAAATTTATAGCACTAAATGCCCACAAGAGAAAGCAGGAAAGATCTAAAATTGACACCCTAACATCACAATTAAAAGGAACTAGAGAAGCAGGAGCAAACACATTCGAAAGCTAGCAGAAGGCAAGAAATAACTAAGATCAGAGCAAAACTGAAAGGGATAGAGACACAGAAAACCCTTCAAAAAATCAATGAATCCAGGAGCTGGTTTTCTGAAAATATCAACAAAATTGACAGACTGCTAGCAAGACTAACAAAGAAGAAAAGAGAGAAGAATCAAATAGACACAATAAAAAATTATAAAGGGGATATCACCACCGACCCCACAGAAATACAAACTAACGTCAGAGAATATCATAAACACCTCTACGCAAATAATCTAGAAAATCCACAAGAAATGGATGAATTCCTGGACACATCAACCCTCCCAAGACTAAACCAGGAAGAAGTTGAATTCCTGAATAGGCCTATAACAGACTCTGAAATTGTGGAAATAATTAATAGCCTACCAACCAAAAGAAGTCCAGGACCAGACGGATTCACAGCTGAATTCTACCAGAGTTACAAAGAAGAGCTGGTATCATTCCTTCTAAAATTAATCCAATCAATAGAAAAAGAGGGAATCCTCCCTAACTCATTTTATGAGGCCAGCGTCATCCTGATACAAAAGCCTGGCAGAGACACACACGCAAAAAGGATAATTTTAGACCATTATCCCTGATGAACATGGATGCAAAAATCCTCAATAAAATACTGGCAAACTGAATCCAGCAGCACATCAAAAAGCTTATCCACCATGATCAAGTGGGCTTCATCCCTGGGATGCAAGGCTGGTTCAACATACAAAAATCAGTAAACGTAATCCATCATGTAAACAGAATCAAAGATAAAAACCACATGATTATTTCAATAGATGCAGAAAAGGTCTTCGACAAAATTCAACAGTGCTTCATGCTAAAAACTCTCAATAAATTAGGTATTGATGAGATGTATCTCAAAATAATAAGAGCTATTTATGACAAACCCACAGCCAATATCATACTGAATGGGCAAAAACTGGAAGCATTCCCTTTGAAAACTGGCACAAGACAGGGATGCCCTCTCTCACCACTCCTATTCAACATAGTGTTGGAAGTTCTGGTCAGGGAAATCAGGCAGAAGTAAGAAATAAAGTGTATTCAGTTAGGAAAAGAGGAAATCAAATTGTCCCTTTTTGCAGATAACATGATTGTATATTTAGAAAACCTCATTGTCTCAGCCCAAAATCTCCTTAAGCTGATAAGCAACTTCAGCAAAGTCTCAGGATACAAAATCAATGTGCAAAAATCAAAAGCATTCCTATACACCAAGAACAGACAAACTGAGAGCCAAACCATGAGTGAACTCCCATTCACATTTGCTTCAAAGAGAATAAAACACCTAGGAATTCAACTTACAACGGATGTGAAGGACCTCCTCAAGGACAACTACAAACCACTGCTCAACAACATAAAAGAAGACACAAACAAATGGAAGAACATTCCATGCTCATGGATAGGAAGAATCAATATCGTGAAAATGGCCATACTGCCCAAGGTAATTTATAGAGTCAATGCCATCCCCATCAAGCTACCAAGGACTTTCTTCACAGAATTGGAAAAAACTACTTTAAAGTTCACATGGAACCAAAAAAGAGCCCACATGGCCAAGACAATCCTAAACCAATATAACAAAGTTAGAGGCATCACGCTACCTGACTGCAAACTATACTACAAGGCTACAGTAACCAAAACAGCATGGTACTGGTACCAAAACAGAGATATAGACCAATGGAACAGAACAGAGCCCTCAGAAATAATACCACACATCTACAGCCATCTGATCTTTGACAAACCTGAGAGAAACAAGAAATGGGGAAAGGATTCCCTGTTTAATAAATGGTGCTGGAAAAACTGCCTAGCCATATGTAGAAAGCTGAAACTGGATCCCTTCCTTACATCTCATACAAAAATTAATTCGAGATGGATTAAAGAGTTAAATGTTAGACCTAAAACCATAAAAATCCTAGAAGAAAACCTAGGCAATACCATTCAGGACACAGGCTTGGGCAAGGACTTCATGTCTAAAACACCGAAAGCAAGGGCAACAAAAGCCAAAATTGACAAATGGGATCTAATTAAACTAAAAAGCTTGTGCACAGCAAAAGAAACTACCATCAGAGTGAACAGGCAACCTATAGAATGGGAGAAAATTTTTGCAATCTACTCATCTGACAAAGGGCTAATATACAGAATCTACAAAGAACTTAAACAAATTTACAAGAGAAAATCAAACAACCCCATCAAAAAGTGGGCAAAAGATACGAACAGACACTTCTCAAAAGAAGACATTCATACAGCCAACAGGCACATGAAAAAATGCTCATCATCACTCACCATCAGAGAAATGCAAATCAAAACCATGATGAGATACCATCTCACACCAGTTAGAATGGCGATCATTAAAAAATCAGGAAACAACAGGTGCTGGAGAGCATGTGGAGAAATAGGAACACTTTTACACTGTTGATGGGACTGTAAACTAGTTCAACCATTGTGGAATACAGTGTGGTGATTCCTCAAGGATCTAGAACTAGAAATACTATTTGACCCAGCCATCCCATTACTGGGTATACACCCAAAGGATTATAAATCATGCTGCTATAAAGACACATGCACACATATGTTTATTGCAGCACTATTCACAATAGCAAAGACTTGGAACCAACCCAAACGTCCATCAGTGATATACTAAGAAAAATGTGGCACATGTACACCATGGAATACTATGCAGCCATAAAAAAGATGAGTTCATGTCCTTCGTAGGGACATGGATGAAGCTGGAAACCATCATTCTGAGTAAACTGTCGCAAGGACAGAAAACCAAACACTGCATGTTCTCATTCATAGGTGGGAATTGAACAATGAGAACACTTGGAGACAGGATGGGGAACATCACACACCAGGGCCTGTCATGGGGTTGGGTGAGTGGGGACGGATAGCATTAGGACATATACCTAATGTAAATGACAAGTTAGTAGGTGCAGCACACCAACATGGCACATGTATACATATGTAACAAACCTGCCCGTTGTGCACATGTACCCTAGAACTTAAAGTATAATAATAATAATAAATGAATAAAAATAATAATACTAGTAATATTTCTAGAGATATAGTTCCCTTAAATTAACATAAAAAATCAAATTTACAAAAAACAGCATAATGTGCATTTTTTCAACAATGCTCATACCTTTTCATTTTTCCATAAGTTATTGGGGAACAGGTAGTGTTTGGTTACATGGGTAAGTTCTTTAGTGGTGATTTGTGAGATTTTGGTGCACCCACCACTCAAGCAGTATACACTGCACAATATTTGTAGTCTTTTATCCCTTACCCCCCTCCCACTCTTCCCCCCAAGTCCCCAAATTCCACTGTATCATTCTCATGTCTTTGCATCCTCATAGCTTACTCCCACATATCAGTGAGAACATACAATGTTTGGTTTTCTATTCCTGAGTTACTTCACGTAGAAGAATAGTCTCCAGTCTCATTCATATCACTGCAAATGCTGTTAACTCATTCCTCTTTATGGCTACATAATACTCCATCATATATATATATATTTACTACAGTTTATTTATCCACTTGTTGATTGATGGGCATTTGGGTTGGTTCCACGATTTGGCAATTGTGAATTGTGCTGCTATAAACGTGCGTGTGCAAGTATCTTTTTCAAATAATGACTTCTTTTCCTCTGGATAGATACCCAGTAGTGGAATTGCTAGATCAAATGGCAGTTCTACTTTTAGTTCTTTAAAGAATCTCCACACTGTTTTCCATAGTGGCTGTACTAGTTTACATTCCCACTAGCAGTGTAGAGGTGTTCCCTGTTCACCACATCCACGCCAACATCTACGGTGTTTTGATTATTTATTATGGCCATTTTTGTAAGAAAGTTTTGTGGGTTTGATTTGCATTTCCCTGATCATTGGTGATGTTGAGCTTGGTTTTGATTTGCATTTCCCTGATCATTAGTGATGTTGAGCATTTGTTCATGTTTGTTGGTCATTTGTATATCTTCTTTTGATAATTGTCTATTCATGTCCTCAGCCCACTTTTTGATGGGATTGTTTGTTTTTTTCTCATTGATTTGTTGGAGTTTGTTGTAGATTCTGAATATTAGTCCTTTGTCAGATGTATAGATTGTGAAGATTTTCTCTCACTCTGTGGGTTGTCTGTTTACTCCACTGTTTTGTGCAAAAGCTCTTTAGTTTAATTAGGTCCCAACTATTTATCTTTGTTTTTACTGCATTTGCTTTTGGGTTCTTGGTCATGAAATAATGTGCATTATTTTTAAATGCATTCCCCCAAAAGACTATTATATTGCAGGAATCCTTTACATTGGAGTCCTCCCATTCATTCACAAGATGGCTGGTTGTATAAAATTACAGTTTTATAGATAGTAGAGTATAATGGGAAAACCAATAGCTTGTTGTCAAAGAGATTCAGGGTGCATTCTTACCAGCTTGTCATCTTAGGTAAGTTATTTAACTCATCTGTCTCCATTTGCTTAATAGCAGAATTAGAATATTATCATCTACTTTCCAGGCTGGAGGGAAGACTGAGGATCTGGTCTGTAATACATGCTTAATACATTCCTTAAATTTTAGGAATTCATTTATTTTTTAAAGCAAGGTATACACTTGCTGTAGCATCACATAAAATAAATTTTGGCTGAAAGGTATTTATATTTTAAACACAAGCTGCAAAATGCTTAACCCAGGCTGGGAATCTTGTAAGCACTCAATAATCCTATATGTGTGATATTCATTATTCAAAACATATTTTATGAGCGCCTTTCTGCAGGGTCTGTGCTAGGTATTAGAAGCCAATTCCTCTGATAAAGTCACAAATGGGAGCTGTCTTACATGCTTTATTTCCAGCTCTGTCTAGTACAATAAGAGACTTGATTGGCAAGAGCCAATGCCCCCTTGACTTAGAGTTGTGTTTCAGGAAAACAGAAATAATTAATTATTAGTAAAATAAAACAGCTGCCCAAATGCCAGTTTTATTTATGCCCGTTGTCCTTGCCTGACTTCCCTCTTACCAATTCATTTAATCCACTTCAACATGTTGGTCAGAACACTGGGTTCATTCCATTCCTTTAAGTATATAGTACAATAAAGTAGGAAACAAAGCTTCTAAACAAAGCTTCAAAATTGATCTCCTTAAAACAACAGAGAAAACAATCATGAGATGGACAAGAAAAAATAAAAATTTCTCAGGGGTGAAATGTACT
Organism: Macaca fascicularis; assembly: GCF_037993035.2. Lineage (NCBI taxonomy): Eukaryota > Metazoa > Chordata > Mammalia > Primates > Cercopithecidae > Macaca > Macaca fascicularis. Next base: position 35,707,359 of record NC_088385.1, on the reverse strand, counting down.
TTCTTAGATCCAAGCAAGCAAATATATTTGCAGAACTCCATCTCAGAAACAAAATGTAATTGCGTTGACAATGAACACTGCCTTATCTTTTTCCATATCATAAATGCTAAAAATGACTGTACTTTTGAGAATTTGACTTGACAGCTCAATTTTTTAGAAATCAATGTTTGCCATACCAGACTACCATTGCCTTAGGTGATCATACTAAAAAATTACAACTCTATGCTCCTATGTTATATAATAAACATTTTGAATATTACTGGGTTTAACATACAGGATTTGAACTAAGCAAAAAGAAAATCAAGCCCTTCTTCCTCCAAGACAACACTTACGGTGATTCAGTCTCTCAGCCCAATTTGTACTATTGATGCAAAAATGTTACTCCAGGCCTATCCACCTAAAAAAAACGGAGTTTCAGACACCAGTTTTCCACCTTCTGCTACCAGTTCATTAGTGAACACTCAAAATAGTTTTTGCTGCCCCACATAACCTCACAACGGCAAAAGTCAGATAATGAATATTCATTTGGTTATTTTCCCCTAGGTAGCATTTGAATATGAATCTCAGAATCTGAGAGACACCATTTCAAATCCTGCTTCTGTCTTGTATTCAGATAACTTCTCTGGATCTCAATTTTTTATCAATAAAAATGTTGATAAGAAAAATCTACCTAGTAGCATTGTCAAGAAGATGAAATAAAATAATTTATTTAAAGTCTCAGAACACACCATTTACCTCAATAAATGGTAGCTGTTATTACTGAGGAAACGTTGGGTGAGATTATCAGTGCCTACCAAGACAGGTGATATGGTTTGGCTCTATGTCCCCACCCAAATCTCATCTCAAATTGTGTTGAGGAAGGGACCTGGTGGGGGGTGTTTGGATCATGGGGTGCCTTCCCCCACGCTGTTCTCATGCTAGTGAGTGAGTTCTCAGGAGAGCTAATCGTTTAAAAGTGTTTGGCAGTTCCCCCTCACTCTCTCTCTTTCCTGCCACTTTGTGAAGAAGGTGCTTGCTTCCCCTTCGCCTTCCATTATGATTGTAAGTTTCCTGAGGCCTCCCCAGCCATGAGGAACTGTGAGTCAATTAAACTGCTTTCCTTTATAAATTACCCAGTCTCCAACAGTTCTTTATAGCAATGTGAAAACAGACTAATACAACAGGGGTGTGAGAACAAAGCTCTTCCATTAGAGCACCCAGAGCAGCCAAACTCCTCCCTGGGGACTGAGGCTAGAAGCTTCACTAAGGTCAACCGTGATGAAAGAGAAAGGCATAACAGAAAACTAGATGGACTTAGCCAAAACACACAACTTAATCAAAACATGAACACCTCCTTTCTGAACTTTCTAATTGCATTTTAATTCTTTTTCCATTTGCAATATCCTGTCAGTCCTATCATCCCTCCAAGGGGCAATAAAGATCCCTTTAATGATGTATAGCTATCTGGCTGATGATGCTTAACTGTTGCTAAGAAATACCACAAAAATAATTTTCCTTTGATGCAAATACCCAGATATATCCACAAATTAGTTATCTCCTAACCCAAAACATTATCATTCCACGGTTGAGACATTGAGATGGTCCAATATGAATACAGAAACAGCAAGAGGAAAACAGAGAGCAAATCAAAAATGTCATCTTTTGATTGATAAAGACTATATATCCAAGATCATAGTTTAATATAAAAGACAATTTGACTTGTTAATTGAGCCCATTGTTAAGCAGATTCACCTAACTAGTAACAGGCAATGCTGAGCAAAAGCAGGTGAGACTTAAGCATAGAGGAGCTGAAGAGAACTGCTCCATGAAGACAGCTTAATTACAAGAGAAAAAAAGCAGCAGATGAGCTGGGCACGCTCAGTTTATCCTTCCAAATTGATATGAGTTACTTCTGGGCAGAGTATAAAAGGCAAGGAGAGTCGCCACTATTGCCACATTAATATTATGCTCCCTTAACTGAGGGAAAACTTCAGGAATGAGGGATGATACAGTCTCCCCTAACATCCACAACCAGAAAATAAACTGAAAACCCTAAGAAATACAAGGCATTTATCCTTTGCCAAACAGTGGAGTCAATTCCCAAAAGGTGGCATTACAAAAGTTAAAATTATATTTTAACATACCCTCAAGCATAATAATCAAAGTTCTGGAAGACGCTTGCATCCCATAAGCAAACCATATTATAAGAACTGTCTCCAGTAGAATATCTTGCACTTGGGTCCGAGTCTTAATCACTCAGGACATGCTATTGCTGTGTGTTATGGCTCCAAAAGACTAGACTAATCCCTTCTCTTAATGAGTTTACTTTTTTTTTCCAGGAGCACCAGGCAAGAATCTCAATACATTTGAAACAATTTTAGAAATGTACACAGATACCAGATAGGAATCAAAATGCCTACGTTTCTACTGCTAGAGCTGGAATAAAAAATATAGCTTGGAAAGACAAATGTCACATGACCTCACTCACATGTGAAATCTAAAATAAACAAAAAAAAAAAAAAAAAAGTTGTCTCCTAGAAGCAGAGAGTGGGGAGGGAGGAAGGAGGAGAGAATATGGAGAGGTTGGTCAACAGATACAGAGTTACAATTAGATGGGAGGAATAAGTTCTGCTGTTCCATTGCACAGTAGGGTGACTATGGTTAACAGTAAGATATTGTATATTACAAAACAGCTAGTAGAGAGGCTGTTGGGTGTTCTCACCACAAAGAAGTGACAAGTGTTTGAGGTGACGGACATGCTAAATACCCTGATTTGATCATTACACAATATATATATGTATTAAAAACATTAAATTATACCCCCATAAATATGTACAATTATAATGTTTTCATTTAAAAATTAGTTTTTGAAAAAGGAAAAATTAGTTAGATGTTTCCAAAATTAAGCTTCCCATTTTTCCCACACTGAATCCAGCCACCCCAAACTGCATATGTCCTTTCCACAGGTCCAAAGCCTACCCAGGTAATTATCTGTATGGAGGCAGAAAAATGAAAGCAGCAGCACTCAGTGCTTTTACCCAGAGACATAGGACAGGCCACGTTGTTAGAGAGACATTTAACTCTGTGTTCCCTCTCAGAAGAGAAAGTGAAATGTTGTCAGATCCTTGCCATCTCATCAAGAGAGAAATCATTCAGCTTTGCACGTAGAGGAACTAGTGAAAAGTACAAGGCAGCATAGAAGCCTCCTGCCCCCTACTTTCAAAGGGTAAATTATGGAGAGAAGGAAAAACTCATTTTCCCTTATACCTTGTGGTGATCTGCAAAGACAGATTCTGCTCTAATATTGCCTTTTGTGGTGGATGTGAATTTCAGTACATATTTTCATGTGTGTGAAAAATATAACTTGTTTGGTTTTTCTACAATTTATCATAATTCCCTTTCTAGGAATAATGTGACCATTATCCCAGTTTGCCGAGGACAGTTCCACTTTACACATGCTATCCAGGTATAATTATCAATAGTTTCCCTTCTCACCCTCAACTGTCCCAATCTGGACAACAGTTGAGATGGTCTTGCTAATAACATGTCTGTCCTAACAGGCAGTAGAAACTTAATCCCAGAGGCTTCCTCGCTTTATCCTAGTGTGACCTGGACATCTGATGAGTCTCCTTGTTTTTGATCTTCAGGTGTCACCCCATGAAGGCTACCAGGCTGCCATTCTTTGCTCTCAATCTTATCAGAAACAGTTCCCAGAGTTGAGCTTTCTCTGTTATGCTACTTCAGGTACAGGCAGTCACCATGAAGCTCCCCACACTATGCTGGCACAAAAGAAATTAAGATGTCAAGAGCCCTGTGTCACTTTCACACCTTCATCCAGCACACAGAAAGGAGTCTACTGTCCATGTGTTACACTGGGCCCACTATGGTCCCAGGCTCCTTACATGGGAATCCTTCCCCCATTCATGCCCCTCACTGCAGCATGGGAAATGTTGTAAAGCTGTTCCCTATGTCTTGCTGTTTCTTTAAGCTCCATCAGGAATGGGGCACGGCATGTCCTTGCCTCTCCCAGAACCACCAGAACATCTAGGGCTTTTTATTTGCTTCTCCCATCTCCAATAGAGAATGACCCAAGAAGGCAAAGCACAGGACCTAGTAATCGGCAATCAGTAAGTATAGTTGATTATCCTTACTAAATCTCCATTTCATCATCTATAAAGAGGTAAAATAGAATCTATTTTACTAGCTTGTAGTGAAGTTCAAAGAAGTCAACATTTATCAAAAGGAAATTGCAAAGTATATTTAAATGCTACTATTTTTTCTTCGACTGTGAGTTCTTTGAGGGAAGTGACTGTGTTTTAGTCTTTATTCTTACCCTCTCACATAGTACCTTGTGTATTGTGAGTTCAAATAATGTTTTCAGTAAAATGATTACCTAAAACATACATAAGACAAGCTTATAACATAGTAGAAAACATTCATTTTCCATCAAAGTAAGTAGAAATGATATCATGTAGGCATTTTACATCCCCTAATATTTAGTAAGCCCATAAAAAGACAGTAGAGAATATTTATAGAGTGACTCATTCACTTTATCAGAATATGTTTAACTGGCTACCTGTGGCTCTTAAAACAAGAATATAACTTCAAAAATTTGTCCTGCAGAAACAATGAGAAAATCAAGTTCAAAAAGTCACCATAATATTCTGAAAATATTATTTCCAGATATGGAATGAAGGAAATATATTATATTAGGTTAAAACTATGTCAAGGAGACCCAACAATACAGTGGCAAGAAAACACTGTAAAGGAAGGCATCTCTCTCTCACATTCCAGAAAGGTCAGGCTGGCTGCTCTGCTTCATTCAGGGGTCCAGGTTCTTTTCATCTTGGTTCTCAGGGATCCCCTGGGACACTGTCCTCATGTACGTGGTAGAGGCTGAATCACAGCATGTTCGTAGGGAGGGAATACAGCCCAGAAACAGCCCCATTATTTCTGTTCACATTCCATTGACAAGAACTGAAGTCATGTGACCATGCCTCACTGCCAGGGAGAGGGCAGAAAACAGGAATTGCTTTGGTGGGCAACCAAGACATCCAATCATCATAATAAAGACACTTTTTGTCCCAAATGGGTTAACTTAGAAAAACAATATAGCCAAAACAATACCTTTGCAGATCAGGAAGACGGGGTTATCAATGTCCTTCTGTACAATGTATTTGTATCTGCTGAATATAGTTTATCAAAATTATATAGTATGTAGTTAGTAGGCAATAGACATTTATTTCAAGTTTGAGGAAAAAAAAAATAGAAGCCACAAGTATCTCTAGTCAATCAGAGAGAGCTGAAAGTCATAACAAACAATTTTATTCGACTTAATCTAAGACTTACTAAAAATGAGAGAAGAGAAACAACTAATTAAAAATATCTTCTTTCAAAATCCATTTCAGTTAGGATTCCTAATTTAAATGGTTTATAACACTGGACACCAAAAGAGAGGAGCAAATAATATACTAATAATAAATTAACTAAAATAGCAAGGACTTACAGAGTATTTAAAATAATAATGGATTATCATCCATTCATGTTTACCTTTGTTAATGAATCACGGGGCAACTACCCAAAAACAAGTAAAAATGTTCCATTTTAAGGATTTTGGTGCCTTTTCATCCTACTCTCTGAGTGAGATCAATACAATGTCAATATCCATAGAATGAGCAGAATGGGCTCAAAACAGATTGTCAATCCCTAGCAATACCCGAACACTAGAATATACATTCCTTTCAACATTATCTTTTTAAACCCAAAAAATCCATTTGAGTATTTGAAATTTAGAAAATAATTCCATAGAATGTTATTATAAAAACAATTCATAAGTATATAGTAAGCTTTCACTTTAGCAAGCTTATGAGTTGCATTTACATTCACAACATTTATCAATCTAACAAATAGTCACAAACTTTGATTCTCAGTTCTTTCTCCTATGCAAAAGAATTTTATAATCATTTAATAATCAAAAGGATTCTTTAAATTAGGAATTCCCAATACCTGTTCAGGCTCTATTCTGTAAAGATGATACTTAAAATATCTATTCACTTTGGGCAGCGTTATAATAACTACACCTGACTGGAGAGGTCACCTGATTCAGAGAGCCTTCATTAACAATAGCTGATACACGCTTTTGACTTAGAACCAGTGCCTGGCACATGGCAGGTGCACAGTAAATAAAATTCGTGTTATTCTCAGTATTACCATATATCTAAAGCAACAAAACATGCTCTAATGACAACTAATCACACTTTCCTAAAATACTAGTGAAATCCATAAAAGGACAACATCTTTTCTAACCCTGGTTAGAGACATTTATCACTTTCATGGCCTTTATTTTTATGATCCGTGTTAGTCCTCCTCAAACTGGTCTCTGTACAAAAAGTGACATTGCCATTATCCTTAGCAAACTAACACAAGAACAGAAAACCAAATACTGCATGTTCTCACTCACAAGTAGGAGCTAAATGATGAGAATACATGGACACTTACTGGGGAACAACACACACTGGGGCCTTTTGGAGGACGGAGGGTGGGAGGAGAGAGAGGACCAGGAAAAATAACTAATGGTACTAGGCTTAATACCTGGGTGATGACATACATTTACCTAAGTAACAAACCTGCACATGTATCCTGAACTTAAAAGTTAAAAAAACATGTCATTGTCTAAGTAGTCTCTGTTCACATAATGCTTAAAATTCTGTAAAGAATAGACTCTTCCCTAACTTCGTTCTAGTTTGCAACCTTTTAACTACGATAGATACCTCCACTGTGATCAAATAAAATGGAGTCCTCTGTGGCTGCCTGTTACAAGCACCTGTGCTCTGAGTCTTTGGAAAGGAACTTTTGTTGTTGTGTTTTTTATACACTTGGCCTAACAAAAAAAAAGTCTCCACTTTTGTTGTACTGTGGGGTGGAAATCTTAGTTCATTATCAAATGTAAAAAATTATAATTTTAGGTTGTAACTAATCTTTTGTGTCACATCATGACACAGGAAAAAACTATAGCCTCCCTAAAACTAGAGCTTTTCTTCTTTTGCCAAGTAACAAATAAGGTCCAATGAGAAGGGAGTGTTTAGAGCGCCCAGCCTTTGGCAGCTGATGTAGTAAGGGGAAAAAAGAGTTCTATCTAATTTTTTTAAATCAGACTCATTTAACTGCCAGATCTAGCCAATTTTCGATGTCCCATGACCACAAGAGTATCTCTAAGGTGTAAGTCATCCCATCTTGTTCTTGGTATTTAATATATAAAGGTAGCTCTGAAATATCCTTTGTTCTGTCTGGTCCCCTCAGGAATCTCCTTGTTTCTTTCATCAGTGATGCACCTGAGGTCATGGGAATCTGCAAGGCAAACAAAAGTTTTATTTCCTCAAATGTAACCCTGCTGCCTCTGCTTCCCGGCTCTTCCCAGCAAGGTGGGTGTGGAGTCCCTCTCAGTCAGGTCTACCAGTATCCATACACTCATCACCTCCCCTTAGTCTCTCTTCTTCCTGCCGGTTTAGCAGGAACTCCTTTCTCCTGAGTTGCTCCTCACAAATCTGTGTTGTGTTCTAATGTGTGGACTCCTTCCCACTCCCACATGGGGGTGTGGGCTTTTAGAAAGAGAAAGCCAGGAGGCCTCAGGTTCCTCAGGAAACAGACACTAAGGTGGAGATGTGGGAACTGCTCTCAGGTACAACACCTGTAAGGAAAGGCAAGCAGCAGAACTGAGAAAAGGGGGAAGCTGGACAAGGATGTGATTGCGACAGAGGACACAGCTGATCTTACAGAAGGCAATGAAGCAGGTGTGGCTCCTCAGAGATGCCCCAAATTGAAGCCAACGCTGAACCTTGTAAACCCCCTCACCAGTAAATCACTGGCTAAGTGCGGCTGTATAAGTGCTACCCTAAAGAGGAATGTGACCTTGGACAAGGCCGCTCCTTTCAGTCATGGGCAACTCCTGGAGCCATGGGTAAGTTACACTCCTACCAGCTAAGGTAATAAGTGTCTCAGTCCTGAATTGGGGGTTGAGGTTGCTCACCACAGTATCCACTACACCAGAGATTGTCAAACTTCAGCCGGATCAAAATCACATGGAGGCATTGTTAAAACAGATGGCTAGGCTCCATCCATTAGGTCTGGATCCAGGCTGGAGTATCTGCATTTCTAACAAGTGCCCAGGTACTTCTGATGCTGCTGTTTTAGGTCACCCTTCAAGATCTACTGCACTCCAGTATTCTAGGCTTATTCCACCAATTTTCCTTCAACAGAGTAAAGAACACCTTAAGTGTGCGGAAGTCCAAAGAAGAGAAACAAAATAGGGGAAAACAGGAGGAGGTGAATCTGTTAATATATTTTTTAATATACTGCTCTGCCACATTCGCTGAGTTAATACTTCTTTTTCTTACTATGTTGGAGTTCTTTATTCTACACTTAGTTCCTTTTTCTTTACTTTCTCCCACTAATTAAATGAGTGGGTTTTTTTCTATGATTATTTCCAGCATTTCCTTGTCAAATTTTCCCCAGCCTGGCAGTGAAAACTCCCAATGTTGCCTCATTCTGGTTTACTGACTCATTCAGAAATTGTTGACTCTGTGCCTACAGTTTCATTTATTACAAATCTGAATCGGCTCGTGTGAAAAGCTATATGCAATTTAACTATTACCTTCACCATTGTAAGTTCTGGTAGCATCTAAATGTAGGAAAAAACACACTCACAAACCCTGGGTGGAAAAGGGCTGGGTGATCTGCAAGCACTTCTGTAAATGACAGAATAACCCCTAAATCAATAACAAGTTTTGCAAACAAGCACAATACAATACCACAGTGTCCGTTAACTAAGCACTTATTACACACTGGCCATACTTTTGCAATTTGAAGTACAACAGTAAAATTAGCATGAGCATATTTTTCCTTCTTTACAATTTCATGGATAGATTTGTTTTTACCATAGACCTTAGCAACCACAGCATATGATTTTTTTGTCTTTCCTTCTTGAGAACTTTTACCTTCTCACTTAAAGACAGTACTCAATGGCTTCTCTTTGGTGTAGCTACATTCTCAGCATCATTACTGTTGTGCTTTGGGGTTATTACCACATCAGATCAGGGTTCCTTGACACAAGCACTGCAATACAGCAACAGGTGCTCTGATAAACCAGATGGCTTCTAAGCAATTGACAGGGTGGGTAGAGCATAGACAGCGTGGAGATGCTGGACAAACGGAGGATTCACGTCCTGGGAGGGACAAAGTGGGATGGGGTGAGATTTCATCACCCTACTCAAAACCTAGCATGATTGATAACTTATGAATTGTTTATTTCTGGAATTTCCCATTTAACATATTCAGACCATAGTTGACTGCAAGTAACTAAAACTGTGGAAAGTAAAACCTCAGATAAGGAGAGGGACTGCTGTATACATTTTTCTGGGCATCATGGCTAATAAATGACATGAAATTTGAAAATTTTTCATCATTCAAGATTTTTATTTTTTATTTTTTAAATTTATTTATTTATTTATTTATTTATTTAGACAGAGTCTCATTCTGTCACCAGGCTGGAGTGCAGTGGTGCAATCTCGGCTCGCTGCAACCTCCACCTCCTGGGTTCCAGCAGTTCTCCTACCTCAGCCTCCCAAGTAGCTGGGATTACAGGCATCCACCACCACACCCTGCTAATTTTTGTATTTTTAGTAGATACGGGGTTTCACCTTATTGGCCAGGCTGGTCTCGAACCCCTGACCTCAGGTGATTGGCCTGCCTTAACCTCCCAAAGTGCTGGGATTACAGGCATAAGCCACCATGCCCAGCCCCATAATTCAAGATTTTTAAAGAACATCTATGAGAAAATAATGTCTACAAGAAATACTTTAAAAATTCAGGTTTTAAGGGTTAAAATTAAAGTTTAGGGATGACTTTTACAATCTTCTTCAAAGATGTCAAGGGCATCTGTCTTAGTCACCTCAAGCTGCTATAATAAATCCCCATAGTCTGGGAGGCTTAAGCAACAGAAATTGATTTTCCACAGTTCTGGAAGCTGGAGGTCTGAGACTGGGTGTGAGCAGGTGCAGGTCTGGTGAGGGCCCTCTTCCAGGCTGCAGGCTGCCCTGACTTTTATTGTATCCTCACTTGGAGGACAGAGAGCTAGAGAGCTCTCTGGCGTCCCTTTTATAAGGGTGCTAATCTCATTCATGGTGGCTCCACCCTCTTAATTACCTCCCAAAGGCCACAGCTTCCTGTATCATCTCATTGGGGGGTAAGATTTCAACATATAAATTTGAGGAGGTCACAAACATTTAGTCCATAACAGCATCAAAGAGGTAAGAGTGAGAGGAGGGGAAAGAAAGCCAGGATAAATACTCAGTATCTGCTAAGAAACAAGGGACAAGATAAACTAAAATGAAAAGTTTTTCTACCTAGCACACGGTTCGACATTCATTGGGCACCCAAAAAAAAAAAAAAATCGTATCTCTGTTTTCCTGGGGATCTTAAAAAACAAAACAATATCATATTTTAAAACAGGATTAGGGGTGGCCCTATCAGGAGACAGGTTAGTAGAATAGATGACCTGCTAAGTTTCCTCCCTACCCTAAGATTTTATCTTTTATGATCACAGTTAGAGACATTCTGCTGGGCAAAATTGATTTTTGGCAAAAGGACACATCTCCAAAGAGCCATTTTTCATGGCTTTATACACAATTTTTATTGATGCCATAATCTTCAAAGACTGAAGAGATGGCTCCCATACAATCAGAATTCTTAGGCTGCTCTAGCTGTTTGCATAGAAAGATTTATATTTCTGTGATGTCTTAAAGTTAATTCATTGTGACCCCAATCTAACATATATTATATAGAATCTGGTTAGCAATAAAAATATGAGGCCATAGTAATGTAAATTTGGAGCATAGCTCTACCAAAAAATACTTGAAAATGCTATCTCTATTACATAAATTTTATTTTTCTCATACGAGTTTTCACTCACAGGGTTTTATAAGGATCAGGTTAATCAATAGAGGAAAAAAACTTGAAAGGGCTGGACTCAAAGGAAAAAATTCTAGGATATCATTGTATACTTTTGCCATCCTAAAATATAGATTGTAACCAATGCTGTAATGAAAAATAGAAACTTGAAGACGTGAAAGAGGTACCAAGGATATAAATTCTCTCAACCTGGAAATTCTCTTGAACTCTTTTCTATGCATCAAAATTATATTGTACTACTGAGGTCCAATTAAAATATCACCTTGTCTTGTAAGGCCTCCAGTACTCCTACAATCTTATGATGGAACCAATCAGATAGCCCTGAATTTCAATCCTAATTTCAAATACTACATATATAAGCCTGGATATTTTACTTAGTATCTATTACCCTCAAAATAAAATTGGCACACATATCTTTGTGAGAACATCTACCACAGTGTCAGAGACAGTATGTAAATATTCATTTAACATCAGTCATCTCCCCCAAACTGTTGGAATGTATTGTTTTTATATTTCTGACAGCAATTACTTTATTCTCCTGGACAAAATACTATTGCTAACATGTCTGCATATATTGTATAAATATAATTTCCTTAGGACCAAGTACCGTGCTTTGGTCATATTTACAAATTCTTGATGACTAATATGGTGCTGTCATATAATTAGTGCCAACGATGTGTATGTGTCAAACATATTTTTCTTAATCTCTAAAGCTAAAAATAACACTATCCAACATCTCTAGAGATACTAGAAATGTTTTTTAATAGCAAAAAGTTTTTATCATGATCTCACTCTCTGGCATAAATTGAAGTTCTATGCAAACAAAAAATTATTAGCAAAAACTGAGGACAAGCTGTCATTTTCTAAAATGTACTGCCATTCCATAATCTGAGCTGATTTCAGGGACAACATGGATGAAAGAGGTAAGTAAAGTAAAGAGTATCAAGAGTGTATGGAGAGAAAAAATTAATTCTGGCTATTATTATTTTAATATTATACCTAACACAAATTGATCAGAATTGTTGTGCGTGACCAGAATTGTTAAATTAGGGCAGTGTAAGAAAAAAGAACTCACAACACAAAGACAAACTACCTTTACCAATTTGGTGACTTTCCTTTCAGTACGTATTTTGCATATTTCTGATCACACTATATAAATGATGTCTGTCCTTTTTGTTGTTGTTTATTCAACATAATATATAATAATAAGAAAATTTTTATGTTATTACAAACTCTTTCAAAACATCATTTTATTTGTTGTCAAATATGTCCTTGTGTGTATATATAATAATTATATAATCATTCTCTTTTATTGGGGGCTCTTTAAGTTCTAAATTTTTATTTTATACTTATTTAAAGAATTTTTAAAAGACATATAGTTACTGTATTGAAATTTAAACAGAAGATCAGTCTAAATTATATCATCAAAAGAGCTTAAAATATTCAACAAATTACTTTACCTAATAAATTATTAAGAATTATTTCATCTAGTTGGTTAAAGGATGTAAAATTTCAGTTAGACAAGGGGAATAAGTTCAAGAGATCTATTATACAACATGCGTTAATGTAATATATATATATTTTTAGACAGAGTCTCACTCTGTCACCCAGGATAGAGTGCAGTGGCACAATCTTGGCTCACTGCAACCTCTGCCTCCTGGGTTCAAGCAATTCTCCTGCCTCAGCTTCCCGAGTTGCTGGAACTACAGGCATGCACCACCACACGCAGCTAATTTTCATATTTTTAGTAGAGACGAGGTTTCGCCATGTTGGCCAGTCTGGTCTCAAACTCCTGGCCTCAAGTGATCTACCTACCTCGGCTTCCCAAAGTGCTGGGATTACAGGCAAGAGCCACTGCGCCCAGCCTATCATATTTTTGAAAATTGCGAAGAAAAAAGATTGTAAATATTCTATCCACAAAAAAATGATAAACATGTGAGGTAGTACATATGTCAATTAGCCCTATTTAACCATTTCACACTGTATACATATTTCAAAACATCATGTACACAATAAATATATGCAATTTTTGCCCATTGAAATAAGTAAATTTTTCAAAGAGTTATTTTATCTACACATAAAAAACAGTTAATGAGTTGTTTTAAAATAAATGTATGGTTATTTTATAGACAAAGCCTAAGGCTGCAACCACAAAAGTCGAAAGTTTACAGATTATACTATGTTATTTAGTCCTTATTAGGGAAGTGATGGAGAAGCAAGAATAGGGGTTAAAGATGTAAGGTACTATAAGAATACAAATCATTATCTATTATACATCTTTCTTTTAAAAACTATCTGATATGTTGTTTGCTTGTTTTGAGACAGAGTCTCACTCTGTCACCCTGACTGGAGTGTGGTGGCGTGATTTTGGCTTACTGCAACCTCCACTCCTGAGTTCAAGCAATTCTCCTGCCTCAGCCTCCCTAGTAGCTGGGACTACAGGCGCATACCACCACGCCCACCTAATTTTTGTATTTTTAGTAGAGATGGGATTTCACCATGTTGACCAGTCTGGTGTCTAACTCCTGACCTAAGTGATCCACCCACCTCAGCCTCCCAAACTGCTGGGATTACAGGAGTGAGCCACTGCACTTGACTCTGATGTGTATTATAAGGTGATAGAAACAAAGTGGGAGCTAAGCACTGAATACATATGGACACAAAGAAGGAAACAACAAACACCAGGGTCTACTTGAGGGTAGAGGGAGGAAGGTGAGTATCAAAAAACTACTTTCAGGTACTATGCCTATTACCTGGGTGGTGAAATAATCTGTACACTAAACCCCCATGACACTCAATTTACCTATATAACAAACCTGCACATGCACTCCTGAACCTAAAATAAAAGTTAAAAATTGTTTTTAAAGAAAATAAACCAGTTGATAGAAACCAAGACTGAAGAATGAACCAATCCTTGGCATGCTCAAAAACTGTAAGTGGTTTATTTGGTAACTTAGTTGAATATGCTTTCCTCAGCTCAGTCTTAAGGACCTCCAAGATGTGACCTTAGCTATTTTCTCTGGCCTCATTCTCTACATGTGCCCTATCTGTACTCCTCACTCCAATTTTAAAAAAGAAAAAAATTTTTCACATTTCCTGACATTGTGTCTGGAACTGGTGGGTTCTTGGTCTCACTGACTTCAAGAATGAAGCCACAGACCGTCGCAGTGAGTGTTACAGTTCTTAAAGATGGTGTGTCTGGAGTTTGTTCCTTCTTCCCGGTGGGTTCGTGGTCTCACTGGCTTCAAGAATGAAGCCGCAGACCCTCGCGGTGAGTGTTACAGTTCTTAAAGATGGTGTTACAGTTCTTAAAGATGTACAGTTCTTAAAAACTCCGGTTTGTTCCTTCTTCTCAGTGGGTTTGTGGTCTTGCTGGCTTCAGGAGTGAAGCTACAGACCTTCACCGTGAGTGTTATAGCTCATAAAGGCAGCGTGGACCCAAAGAGTGAGCAGCAGCAAGATTTATTGCAAAGAGCAAAAGAAAAGAAAAGAAAAAGAAAAGAAAAGCGCTTCCACAGTGTGGAAGGGGACCCAAGCTAGGTTGCCACTGCCGCTGGGGCAGCCTGTTTTTATTCCCTTATCTGGCCCCACCCACATCCTGCTGATTAGTCCATTTTACAGAGAGCTGATTGGTCCATTTACAAAACCTGAGCTAGATGCAGAGTGCTGATTGGTGCATTTATGATCCCTTAGCTAGACATAAAAGTTCTCCAAGTCCCCACCAGACTCAGGAGCCCAGCTGGCTTCACCCAGTGGATCCTGCACTGGGGCCGCAGGCAGAGCTGCTTGCCAGTCCTGCCAGTGCACCACCACTCCTCAGCCTGGGCAGTTGATGGGACCAGGGAGCAGGGGGTGGCGCCCAGCGGGGAGGCTTGGGCCCCGCGGTAGCCCACTGTGGAGGGCGGGCCTTGGGCATGGCAGGCTGCAGGTCCTGATCCCTGCACCTGGGGAGGCCGCTGAGGTCCGGCGAGAATTTGAGCACAATGCCAGCAGTATTGGGGGACCCAGCGCAACCTCCACAGCTGCTGACCCGAGTGCTAAGCCCCTCACTGCCCTGGGCCTGCGGCACCAGCCGGCCGCTCCGAGTATGGGGGCCCAAGGAGCCCGCACCCGTGCCCCGCCAGAACTGGCGCTGGCCGGTGAGTGCCACACACAGCCCCGGCTCCCGCCCACGCCTCTCCCTCCTCACCTCCCCACAAGGCAAGCAGAGGGAGCCAGCTCAGGCCTTGGCCAGCCCAAAGAGGGGCTCCCATAGTGCAGTGGCAGGCTGAAGGGCTCCTCAAGCGCGTCAGAATGGATACTGAGGCCGAGGAGGCGCTGAGAGTGAGGGCTGCTAGCACATTGTCACCTCTCAGCATGATCCAGGCCTTCCCACTCTCATCTCTGTGTGTTGAAACTGTATCCTTCCCTTCTTTTAATGCCCACTTCAAACATCATTTTCTGCTTTATGCTCTTTCTAATATCTCTCATGAGTTGTGGCTTTTCTTCCTTTAAACCCTCACAGTACTTTTCTTCTCTTCTATAGCACTTAGCTTACTGCCTGCAGCCTTGTGATATAGTTTAGTCTGTATTTACCATCCCCTAACAGAATTGCAAGATCTTTTAGGATAAAGACTTTGTTCAGTGGAATATTGCTTGTTTATCTTCCCATTAGTTCTTATTTAAAATTTAGAGTATAATTCTTTAATATCTACTATGCTAAAGGTCCTGTCCTGGGTCACAAAAATTTAAAATAAAGTGGAAGCGCATAGGCGCTATCACAGGGCATAGCAAAAGCACAAAGCAGCATACATTGGAGGGCATGAGATGTAGCATTCCAGATAGAAGGAACAGAGTCAAGAAAGAACATGGAGTTAAGAGAGTGTGTAGTGATTTCAAAAAGCTGAAAGGAATACAACAGGACTGAAGCATAAAACAAAGGTGATGAGCATGGAAATTATAGGTAGGGCCAGATCTTCATGGAGTCAACCCAAATGCCTATTATGGAATCAACCCCAATGTCCATCAATGACAGACTGGATAAAGAAAATGTGGTACATACACACCATGGAATACTGTGCAGCCATAAAAAGGAACAAGATCATGTTTTCTGCAGGGACATGGATGGAGCTGGAAGCTGTTATCCTCAGCAAACTAACATAGGAACAAAAACCAAATTCCACATGTTCTTACTTATAAGTGGAAGCTGAGCAATGAGAACACATGGACACAGGGAGGGGAACAACACACTGGGGTCTGTCAGGAGGTGGGGTGAGGGAAGGCAGAGCATCAGGATAAGTAGCTAATGCATGCTGGCCTTAATACTTAGGTGATGGGTTAATAGGTGCAGCAAGCCACGATGGCACACGTTTACCTATGTAACAAGCTTGCACATCATGCACATGTACCCCAGAACTTAAAATAACAATAAATTTGTTTTAAAGGAAAGAACGTTACGATAGAATTGCTCCAAACCAATGACGGAGAGAAAAATCTTAAAACAGAAAGCAACAAAACACATTGTAACAAGAAAAGAATTTGAGTAGATTTCTCTTCAGAAATAACGCAAGTGAAAAAAAAAAACAATGGATCACATTTTCAAAGTACTAAAAAGAACTGCCAAACTAGAATTCTTAGCCCCCAAAAAATCATTTCAATACAGGAATGACTCAGAGGTGGTGCAGGTTCAATTCCAGACCACCACAATAAAGTAAATATCACAATAAAGTAAGTCACACAAACTTGTTGGTTTTCTAGTGCACATAAAAGTTATGTTTATACTATTCTGTAGTCCACTAAGTTTGCAATAGCATTATGTTCTTTTAAAACCAAAGATCTTGAGTTACATGAGAGATCATAAGAAACGGGAGGCAGGACTAGATTGCAGCTCCCACTCAGATGGACAGAGCAGCATGTAGAGGCTCACATCATGAACTTTTGCTCCAGAACAACTGCAGTAATAAATCAGAAAGGTCAAGAGAACCCACAGACCCTCTGAAGGAAGCAGATTGCTCCTGAAGGACCTGGGAGACACCCCAAATACTGTGCATGCCCAAACTGTGGAAGTGGGAAAGGGGAATCATCCACTCCCAAACACACACCCTCACTGGGAAACCTGAAGATTTAGATCATGGGAGAAGATTCTGGCCTTACCTGGAGCTGAGTCCATTTACAGAGCTGAGCAAAATACAGGGGTAGAGGAAGCAGCAGGAAAATCCGTGTGGGCTCACTGCATCCCCTAGCAAGCCATTTCTGCCTTGCCTCACAGAGGTGCTTGGGGAGGGTGGCCAGAGGCACTAGGGAAAGGCCACTGGGAGAAGGAAACCTCCAGCTGAACTTTGTAACAATTTGAACCAATCTAGAAGCTTCCTGGTCAGAACTCAGGAGAAGGTGTGAATCTGGTGTGCAGACTCCACAGGCAAGGGAAGCATGAAAGCCCCACTTGCTTTCACAGCTGGGGGGTGGGTAGCCTGGGGCAAGTTCTCAGCCCTGCTCACCCACTTGCCTGGAAACAGACTTGGTGCTGTTGGAAGGGACACAATGGGAGTGAGACTGGCCCTTTGGGTTGTACGGCAGCTGGGTGAGGCCTATTACTGTCAGCTTTCCCCAACTTCCCTGACAACCTGCATGACACAGTAGAGGTACCCATAATCCTCCTAGGAACATAACTCCATTGACCTGGGAACCACACCCATACCCCCCACAGCAGCTGCAGGAAGACCCACCCGAGGATAGTCTAAACTTAAACATGCCTAGCCCTGCCCCCACCTAATGGTCCTTCCCTACCCATCCTGGTAGCTGAAGACAAAGGGCATACACTCTTAGGAGTTCTAGGGCCCTGCCCACCACCTGTTTCTCCCTATACTACCACAGTTGATGCTCTCTTGAAAGCACCACCTCCTGGCAGGAAGCCAACCAGCACAAAAATAGTGAATTAAACAATCAAAGCCAAGAACACTCACAGAGTCCGTTTCATCCCCCTGCCACTTCCACCAGAGCAGGTGCTGGTATCCAAGGCTTAGAGACCCACATAGGGTTCATATCACAGGACTCTGTGTAGACAACTTCCAGTCCCACCATGGAGCCTGGTAGACTTGCTGGGTGGCTAGATCCAGAAGAGAGATAACAATAACTACAACTCGGCTCTCAGGAAACCACATCTCTAGGAAAAGGGGGAGAGTACTACATCAAGGGAACACCCCATGGGACAAAAGAATCTGAACAATAGCCTTCAGCCCTAGACCTTCCCTCTGATAGAGCCTACCCAAATGAGAAGGAACCAGACAACCAACTCTGGTAATATGACAAAACAAGGTTCTTTAACACCACCCAAAAATCACACTAGCTCACCAGCAGTGGATCCAAACCAAGAAGAAATACCTGATTTACCTGAAAAAGAATTCAGAAGGTTAGTTATTAAGCTATTCAGGGAAGCACCAGAGAAAGGCGAAGCCCAATTTAAGGAAGTGAAAAAAATGATACAAGACATGAGGGGAGAAATTTTCAATAAAATAGATAACATAATGTTTCAAAAAATCAAAACTTCGGGAAACAATGGATGCACTTATAGAAATGCAAAATGCTCTGGAAAGTATCAGCAATAGAATTGAACAAGCAGAAGAAAGAACTTCAGAGCCTGAAGATAAGGTTTTCAAATTAACCCAATCCAACAAAGAAAAAAGAATAAGAAAATATGAACAAAGTCTCCAAGAAATCTGGGATTATGTTAAATGACCAAACCTAAGAATAACCTGTGTTCCTGAGGAATAAGAGAAATCTAAAGGTTTGGAAAACATATTTGGGGGAATAATTCAGGAAAACTTCTCTGTCCTTGCTAGAGACCTAGACATCCAAATATAAGAAGCTCAAAGAACACCTGGGAAATTCATCACAAAAAGGTCATTGCCTAGGCACATTAGCATCAGGTTATCTAAAGTTAAGATGAAGGAAAGAATCTTAAGAGGTGTGAGACAAAAGGACCAGATAACCTATAAAGGAAAACCTATCAAATTAACAGCAGATGTCTCAGCAGAAACACTACAAGCTGGAAGGGATAGGGGCCCTATCTTCAGCCTTCTTAAACAAAACAATTATCAGTGAATAATTTTGTATCCAGCAAAACTAAGCTTCATAAATGAAGGAAAGATACAGCCTTTTTCAGACAAACAAATGCTGAGAGGATTTGCCACTACCAAGCCACCACTACTAGAACTACTAAAAGGAGTTCTAAATCTTGAAAAAATCTTGGAAACACATCAAAACAGAAACCCTTTAAAGCATAAATCTCACAGAACCTATAAAACAAAAATACAATTTAAGAAAAAAAAAAAGGTATACAGGCAACAAATAGCATGATGAGTGGAATGGTACCTCACATCTCAATACTAATGTTGAATGTAAATGGCCTAATTCTCCACTTAAAAGATACAGAATTACAGAATGGATAAGAATTCACCAACCAACCATCTGCTCCCTTCAAGAGACTCAACAAACACACAAGGACTCACATAAACTTCAGGTCAAGTGGTGGAAAAAGACATTCCGTGCAAATGGACACCAAAAGCAAGCAGGTGTAGCCAATCTTAGATCAGATAAAACAAACTTTAAAGCAACAGCAGTTTAAAAAGACAAACAGGGACATTATATTATAACAAAAGGCCTTGTCCAACAGGAAAATATCACGATCCTAAATATATATGCACCTAACACTGGAGATCCCAAATTTATAAAACAATTACTAATAGACCTAATAAATGAGATAGACAACAACACAATAATAGTGGGGGACTTCAATACTCCACTGACAGCACTAGACAAGTCATCAAGATAGAAAGTCAACAAAGAAACAATAGATTTAAACTATACCCTGGAATAAATGGATTTAACAGATATTTACAGAACATTCTACAACCACAGAATATACATTCTACTCATCAGCACATGGAACTTTCTCTAAGATAGACCATATGGTAGGCCACAAAAGAAGCCTCAATAAATTTAAGAAAATTGAAATTATATCACGCACTCTCTCAGACCACAGTGGAATAAAACTGGAAATCAACTCCAAAAGGAAACCTTCAAAACCATGCAAGTACATGGAAATTAAATAAGCTGTTCCTGAATTATCATTGGGTCAAAAATGAAATCAAGATAGAAATTTAAAAAATTCTTCAAACTGAACGACAATAGTGACACAACCTATCAAAACCTCTAGGATACAGCAAAGGTGGTGCTAAGAAGAAAGTTCATAACACTAAATGTCTATATCAAAAGGTCTGAAAAAGCACAAACAGACAATCTAAGGTCACACCTCAAGGAACTAGAAAAACAAGAACAAACCAAACCCAAACCCAGCAGGAAAAAGGAAATAACCAAGAACAGAGCCAAACTAAATGAAGTTGAAACCAGAAAAAAATACAAAAGATAAATGAGGCCGGGCGCGGTGGCTCAAGCCTGTAATCCCAGCACTTTGGGAGGCCGAGACGGGTGGATTACAAGGTCAGGAGATCGAGACCATCCTGGCTAACATGGTGAAACCCCGTCTCTACTAAAAATACAAAAAACTAGCCGGGCGAGGTGGCGGGCGCCTGTAGTCCCAGCTACTCCGGAGGCTGAGGCAGGAGAATGGCGTGAACCCGGGAGGCGGAGCTTGCAGTGAGCTGAGACCCAGCCACTGCACTCCAGCCTGGGCGACAGAGCGAGACTCCGTCTCAAAAAAAAAAAAAAAAAAAAAAAGATAAATGAAACAAAAAGCTGGTTCTTAGAGAAGATAAATAAAATTGATAGACTATTAGCAATATGAATCAAGAAAAAAGAGAGAAAACCCAAATAAACTCAATTAGAAACAAAATGGGATATATTACAACTGACACCACAGAAATACAAAAGACTATTCAAGGCTATTATGAACACCTTTATTTGCATAAACTTGGAAACCTAGAGGAGATGTATAAATTCCTGGAAAGATACAACCCTCTAGCTTAAATCAGGAAGAATTAGATACCTTGAACAGACCAATAATAAGCAATGAGATTGAAATAGTAATTTAAAAAATTAACAACCAAAAAAAGTCCAGGACCAGATGGATACACAGCAGAATGCTACCATACATTCAAAGAATTGGTACCAATCCTATTGACACTATTCCAAAAGATAGAGAAAATCATTCTATGAAGCCCACATCACCAGAGTACCAAAGCCAGGAGAGGACATAACCAAAAAAGAAAACTATATGCCAATACCCCAATGAACGCAGATGTAAAAATCCTTAACAAAATACTAGCTAACCAAATTCAACAACATATCAAAAAAATAATCCACCATGATCAAGTAAGTTTCATACCAGGAATGTGGGGATGGTTTAGCATATGAAAGTCAATAAACAGATTTAAAAACAAAAATCACGATTATCTCAATATATGCAGAAAAAGCATTCGACAAAATCTAGCATTCCTTTATGATTAAAACTCTCAGCAAAATCGGCATACAAGGACATGCCTCAGCATAATAAAAGCCATCTATGACAAACCCACAGCCAACATAATACTGAATGAGGAAAAGTTGAAAGTATTCCCTCTAAGAACTGGAACAAGACAAAGATGCCCACTCTCACCACTTCCCTTCAACATAGTACTGGAAATCGTAGCCAGAGCAATCAAACAAGAGAAAGAAATAAAGGGGATCCAAATAGATAAAGAGTAAGTCAAACTGTCACTGTTTGCTGATGATATGATTGTTTACCTATAAAACCCTAAAGACTCCTCTAGAAAGTTCCTAGAACTGATTTAAAAAAAAAATTCATCAAAGTTTCCAGATACAAAATTAGTGTACACAAATTAGTAGCTCTTCTATACACCAACATGGACCAAGCTGAAAATAAAACCAAGAATTCAACCCCTTTTACAATAACCGCAAAAATAAAATAAAATACTTAGGAATATACTTAATCAAGGAGGTGAAAGCCCTCTACAAGGAAAACTACAGAACACTGCTGAAAGAAATCATAGATGATGCAAAAAAATGGAAACACATTCCATGCTCATGGATGGGTACAATCAATGTTGTGAAAATGACCATACTGTCAAAAGAAATTTACAAATTCAATGCAATTCCCATCAAAATGCAACCATCATTCTTCAATGACTAGAAAAAAAATCCTAAAATTCATATGGAACCAAAAAAAGGCTCACATAGCCAAAACAAAACTAAGCAAAATTAACAAATCTGGAGGCAACACATTACCTGATTTCAAATTATACTATAAGGCCGTACTCACCAAAACAGCATGGTACTGGTATAAAAATAGGCACATAGACCAATGGAACAGAATAGAGAACCCAGAAATAAACCCAAATATTTACAGCCAACTGATCTTCAACAAAGCAAACAAAAAAATAAAGTGGGGCAAGGAAACCCTAGTCAACAAATGCTGGGATAGTTGGCAAGCCACATATAGGAGAATGAAACTGGATCCTCATCTCTCAGCTTATGTAAAAATCAACTCAAGATGGATCAAGAACTTAAATCTAAGACTTGAAACTATAAAAATTCTACATCGGAAAAACTCTTCTAGACATTGGCTTAGGCAAGGATTTCATGACCAGGAACCCAAAAGCAAATGCAATAAAAACAAAAATGAATAACTGAGACTTAATAAAACTAAAGAGCTTCTGCACAGCAAAAGGAACAGTCAGCAGAGTAAACACACAACACAGAGTGGGAGAAAATCTTCACAATCTATACAACTTACAGAAGACTGCTATCCAGATCTACAATGAACTCAAACAAATTAGCAAGAAAAAAAATGAGCAATCTCATCAAAAAGTGAGCTAAGGACATGAATAGACAATTCTCCAAAGAAAATATACTAATAGCCAACCAATATATGAAAAAAATGCTCACCACCACTAATGATCAGGTAAATGCAAATCAAAACCACAACACAATACTACCTTACTCCTGAAAGAATGACAATAATCAAAAAATTAAAAAATAATAGATGTTGGCGTGGATGTGGTGAACAGGGAACACTTCTACATTGCTGGTGGGAAGGTAAACTAGTATAACAACTATATAAAACAGTGTGGAGAATTTTTAAAGTACTAAAAGTAGAACTACCATTCAATCCAACAATCTCACTACTGGATATCTACCCAGAGGAAAAGAAGTGATTATTCAAAAACAGTACTTGCACATGCATGTTTATACCAGCACAATTTATAACTGCAAAAACGTGGAACCAACCCAAATGCCCATCAATCCACGAGTGAATAACGAAACTGTGATATATATGATGGAATACTACTCAGCCATAAAAAGGAATGAATTAATGGCATTCATAGTAACCTGCATGATTGGGGACTATTATTCTAAGTGAATTAACTCAGGAATGGAAAACCAAGCATTGTATGTTCTCACTCATAAGTGGGAGCTAAACTATGAGGATGCAAAAGCATAAGAATGACACAATGGACTTTGGGGATTCAGTGGGTAAGGGTGGGAAGGGGGTGAGGGATAAAAGACTACAAATTGTGTGCAATGCATACTGCTTAGGTGAAAGGTGCACCAAAATCTCACAAGTCTCACTAAAGAACTTACTCATGTAAACAAACACCACCTGTTCCCCAATAACGTAGGGAAATAACATTTTTTAAATAAATAAATAAGAGTTAGTTACATGAAAAAAGTAAAGATCTTAATTTACAATAATTTATTATTCAAAATGTTAATAATCATCTGAGCTTTCAGCAAGTCAGAATCTTTTTGCTGGTGAAGGATCTTGCCTCGATGTTGACAGCTGATGAGCGCATCAGGATGGTGGGTGCTAAAGGTTGAGGTTGCTATGGCTATTTCTTAAAGTAAGATGACAATGATGTTGTCTGCATCAATTGACTTCCATCCACAACGCTGCTTGATAGCTTTTTACTCACAGTACAACTTCCTTCAAAATTGGAGTCAATCCTCTCAAACCGTCCTGCTTTATCAACTAAGTTTATAAAATACTCTAAATCCTTTGTTGTCATTTCAACAAGGTTCACAGCATCTTCAACTGAACTAAATTCCATCTCAAGAAACCACTTTCTTTGCTCATCCATAAGAAGCAACTCATCCTTTCAAGTTTTATCATGAGATCACAGCAATTTAGTCACATATTCAGGCTCCACTTCTAACTCTAGTTTTCTTGCTATTTCCACCACATCTGTAGTTCCTTCCTCCACTGAAGGTTTGAACCCCTCAAAGTCATCCATGAGGGATGGAATCTAATTCTTCCAAAACTCCTGTTCACAAGGATTGAACACATTGTGATGCCAAGTATCCCAAATGTTCTTAATGGCATCTAGAATGGTGAATTCTTTCCAGAAGGTTTTCAATTTACTTTGCCCAGATCTACCAGAAGAATTATTATCCTATCAATAGCAGCTACAGTCTGATGAAATTTATTTCTTTTTTTTTTTTTCTTCAACTTTTACTTTTAAGTTCAGGGATATGGGTGCAGAATGTGCAGGTTTGTTACATAAGCAAATGTGTACCATAGTGGTTTGCTGCACAGATCATCCCATCACCTAGGTATTAAGCCCAGCATCCATTAGCTGTTCTTCCTGATGCTCTCACTCCACCCACCATAACAGGCCCCAGTGTGTGTTGTTCCTCCACCCCCATGTGTTTATGTGTTCTCATTGTTCAGTTCTCACTTATAAGTGAGAACATGTGGTGTTTGGTTTTCTGTTCCTGCATTAGTTTGCTCAGGATAATGGCTTCCAGCTCCATCATGTCCCTGCAAAGGACATGATCTCATTCCTTTTTATGGCTTCATGGTGTTCCATGGTGTATATGTACCACATTTTCTTTATCCAGTGTACTGTTGATGGGCATCTAGGTTGATTTCATGCTTGTAGTGTTTCTGCTGGAGACATCTGCTGTTAATCTGATAGATTTTCCTTTATAGGTTACCTGGTCCTTTTGTCTCACACCTCTTAGGATTTTTTCCTTCATCTTAACTTTAGATAACCTGATGCTAATGTGCCTAGGCAATGATCTTTTTGTGATGAATTTCCCAGGTGTTCTTTGAGCTTCTTGTATTTGGATGTCTAGGTCTCTAGAAAGGACAGAGAAGTTTTCCTGAAATATTCCCCCAGGTAGGTTTTCCAAACACGCCTTCGTTATTGTGAATAGTGCTGCAATGAACGTACACATGCCTGTATCTTTAAAATAGAGAGTCAGCTCCCAGCAATCCCATTACTGGGCATATACTGAAAGGATTGTAAATCAATCTATGACAAAGACACATGAACGCATATGTTTATTGCAGCACTATTCACAATAGCAAAGATTTGGAACCTACCCAAATGTCCATCAATGATAGACTGAATTAAGAAAATGTGGCACATATACACCATGGAATACTATGCAGCCATAAAAATGATGAGTCCATGTCCTTTGCAGGGACATGGATGAAGCTGGAAACCATAATTCTCAGCAAACTACCAAAAGATCAGAAAACCAAACACCGAATGTTCTCACTCATAAGTGGGAGTTGTCAATGAGAATACATGGACACAGGGAGGGGAACATCACACACAGGGGCCTGTGGGGGTTGGGGGTGGGGAATTAGGGGAGGGATAACATTAGGAGAAATACCTAATGTAGGTGATGGGTTGATGGGTGCAGCAAACCACCATGGCACATGTATACCTATGTAACAAATCTGCATATTCTGCACATGTAACCCAGAACTTCAAGGATGATTTAAAACAAAAGAGAGAGACAGAGTCAACTTCTTCTTTGAAGAATTGCTTGAACCCAGGAGGTGGAGGTTGCGGTGAGCCGGGATCATTCCACTGTACTCCAGGCTGGGCAAGACTCTGTATCAAAAATAAATAAATAAATAAATAAACAAATAAACAAACAAACAAACAATAAAAAATTAAAAATAAAAAAAAATCCTATCCTCAGCAAAGAGGGACGAATTGACTTTCTCTTTTCCAATGTGGATGGATAGCTTTTATCTTTCTCTGGCCTAGTTTCTCTGGCTAGAACTCCCAGTATTATATTGAATAAGAGCAATGAAAGAGGACATCCTTCTTTTGTTCCAGTTCTTAAATGAAAAGCTTTCAACCTTTTCCCATCTGATATGATGTTAGCTGTGGGTTTGTTGTATATGGCCTTTATGTTTTTGAGATATGTTCCTTCTATACCTAGTTTGTTGAGAGATTTTTACCATGAAGTGATGTTGAATTTTATCAAATGCTTTTTCTGCATCTATTGAGATTAACACATGGTTTTTGTCTGTCATTCTATTGATATAATGCATCATGTTTATTAATTTTCATATGTGGAGCCATCCTTGCAGCCCTAGTATAAACCCCACCTAATTGTGGTATATTATCTTTTTGATGTGTATTCAGTTGGCTAGAATTTTGTTGGGGATTTTGTGTCTATGTTCATCAGGGATGTTATTATTATTATATAAGTTATTACTTCTCCTTTTTTATTTCTGACTTTTTTTTATTTGGGTCTTCTCCTTTTCTTAGTCTAGCTAGCAGTTCATCAATTTTGTTTATCTTTTCAAAGAACCAGCTTTTCTTCTCATTGATTCTTTGATTTTTTTTAGTCTATATTTCATTATTTCTGCTCTGATCTTTATTTATTTTCCTCTGCTAATTTTGTGTTTGGTTTGTTATTACTTCTCTAGTTCTTTGAGGTGCATTGCTAAAATGTTCATTTGTAATTTTTCTACCTTTGTGATATAGGCATTTATTGCTATGAACTTCCCTCTTAGCACTGCTTCTGCTGTATCCCAAAGGTTTTGGTATGTTGTGTTTTCATTTTCATTCATTTCAAGGAAATGTTTATTTCCATCTTAATTTCTTCATTGGCCCAGGGGTCATTCAGAAACATGTAGTTTAATTTCTATGTCTTTGTGTAGTCTCTACAGTTCTTCTTGGTATTGATATCTAGTTTTATTCCATTGTGGTTGAGAAGATTCTTGACATAAATTTGATTATTTTTTAATTTGTTGAGACCCATGTTGTGATCTAATATATGGTCTATCCTAGAAAATGTTCTGTGTGTTGAAGAAAATAATATATATTCTCCAGTTGTTGGATAGAATGATCTGTACTTGTCCATTAGGTCTATTCAGTCTAAGGTCCAAATTAGGTTTAATGTTTGTTGATTTTTTTTTTTTTTTTTTTTTTTTTTTTTTGTCTAGATAATCTGTCTAATGGTGAGAACTGGGGTTAAAGTTTCCTGCTATTATTGTATTGCAGTCTATCTCTCTCCTTAGATCCAGTAACATTTGCTGTACAAATTTGAGTGCTTCATCTTTGGGTACACATACATTTAGAATTGTTATGTCCTCTTGCTGGCTTGATCCCTTTATCATTATATAACCTTCTTTGTCTTTCTTTACTGTTCTTGACTTAAAGTCTGGTTTACCTGATATAAGCATAGCTAATCCTGATCACTTTAGTTATGTTTGAGTGGAATATCATTTTCCATCCCTTTTACTTTTAGTCTATATTTGTTTTTCAGATAAGGTGAGTTTCTTGTAAGCAGTTTATAGTAAGATCATGTTTATTTTTATCTACTCAGCAATTTAATATTTTAAGAGGATAATTTAATCTGTTTATGTTCAAGATTATTATTAAATAGTTATTTGAATAACAACAAATAATGAGGCTTTGTTTCTGTCATATTGTTGATAGTTTCATGGTAGATTTATAAATTACTTGTTCCTTTATTTTCCTCATAGTTTTTCATTGTATATTGGTAGATTTCTGTAGTGTTATCATTTGAGTGCTTTCTCTTCCTACTTTGCATGATTGCTTTACCTTTGAGTTTTATTCTTTCATGTGTTTTCATAATGGTAAATGTTACCTTTCCCTTCCAGGTTTAGAACTCTCTTCAGCACTTTTTGTAGGGCGACTCTAGTGACAACAAATTCCCTTAGCATTTGTTTGACTAGGAACGACTTTCTTTCTCCTTCATTTATGAAGGATGATTTTGCAGGAGGTAGTATTCTTGGGTGGCAGTTTTATTTTTCTTTCAACACTTTGAACGTATCATCTCATTGTCTTCTGGCCTGTAACATTTCTGCTGAGAAGTCCACTGTTAGTCTGATGAAACTTCCTTTATAGGTGACTAGAGGCTTTTTCTCGCTGTTTTTAGAATTTGCTCTTTAACTTTTACTTTAGACAGTCTGATTTTAATGGGCTATGGGGAAGACCTTTTTGCATTTTATCTGCCTGGGAATCACTGAGACTCTTGTCTGAATATCCTAAATCTGTGACTAGATTTGGGGAGTTTTCATCTATTATTTTATTAAATACATTTTCTAATTATTTCTTTATTCCTTCATTATGGGGGATATCAATAATTTGTAAATTTGTTGACTTTATGTTGTCCCAAATGTCACAAAGGCTTTACTCATTCTTTTTTATTCTTTTTTCTATCTGGATTATTCCAAAAGTTCTTTCTTCAAGTTCAGAGATTCTTCCTTCCACTTGATCTAGTCAATTGTTGAAGCTTTCAAATGTGTTACGTATTTCCTTCAACGAATTCTTCATTTCCAAGACTTATATTTATTTCTTTCTTAAAATATCTCTTTGGTAAATTTCTCATTCATATCCTGAATTGTTTTTCTGATTCCTTTGCACTGTTTTTCAGAATTCTCCTGTACCTCACTGAGCTTCCTTAAAATCAAATATTTTGAATTATTTATCTGGGATTTTAAAAATTTCTTTTTGATTAGTGTCTATCACTGAAGAATTATTGTGTTCCTTTGAAGATGTCATTTTTCCTTGCTTTTTAATGTTTTCTGTGTTCTTACATTGATACCTGCACATCTGATGTAATAGTCACTTCTTATTATTTTTGAATTTACTTTTGTAGGGAAGAACTTTTTCTGAAGTTGTATCTATGTCGTTGGTTGGGTAGGGTACTTTGGTTTTGAGTCTGGGTGCATGCGGTAGTACAGTCTCTGTGTGATTTTTTCGGCTGTAAACAGTGTTAGTGGTATCTGTGATTTCCTCAGTGGCTAAGGGTGCAGTTATTAGTGGAGGCTGTGGTTAAGTTGTGCTGGGGACTGAGATGCCAAATGGGCTGGTCTTCAGACCCCAACAGTAGCTGCAGTGGGGTAAGTGTGTCTATCTTTGTGCCCCAGGATGGTGTATACTGGCATCTGTGTTGGCAGTTACCAGCAGGTTGATTCTTAGGCCTCCAGGTGGCTTACTTGGATGCTACTAGTAACAGTAGTGGACCAGGCAGGTGAGCAGGTTCTCAGTCCACTGGGCAGCCAGAGTGACGTTGGGAATTACAGTAGCAATGACTGGGCAATTCTCTGGGTCCCAAGCAGTGTGTGGTGATGGTGGTGGTGGCTGTGAAGGGCTTGGCAGGCCAGTCTCCAGGCTCACAGGTGGTACTTGCAGGTAGGTGCCAGCTGAGATGATAGTGGCTAGAAGTTTAGGCCCAACCTCAGATTTCCAGAAGAAGCACTCAGACATCCATGGTGGTAGATTGTGTTGGGCAATCCCCGGGACCCTGAGCTGTGTGCTCTGTCTCAGGGAGAGGGAAGGGAGCACGTGGAAAGCTAAGTCCAGCTGGGTGGACTTGTGCTGTGATCCCCCAGTGGAAGGAGTAGGTGCCAGAAGTAAAGAGCAGGGGCAGGGCAATTCTCAGGTCCCAGGTGGAGTGCTTAGGTGAGAGGCAGTAGCAGCCATGCTGAAGCTCCACCACCACAGAAAGTGAAGCCACCTTCGGTGATCACAGCCTGATCCAGTGGGTGAGGAACATGCATCCCCTTCATACCCCAGTCCAGGCACAACTCACGTCCACCCCCACCCAGGCTGCAGGAGTCCACTCCCAGCTCTCAACCAAGTCCAAACAGCAACTCACACGCCTCTCACATCCCCTTCTCAGATCCCAGCAGCACAAGGTTGGCTTCCTGGCACTGGCTCCTGCCACCTAGACGTCACTCACTTTCTAGCACTGGCTGTAGAAGTGCTCCCAGCTCACTCACCCTGTCCTGATAGCAACAGCCCAAGTTTCCGTAACACGCCAGTCCTGGCACCTCTGGGTCCCAGGATAGCATGCAGTTGCCAAAGGCTAGATTTGAAAATGGCATCTTGCTGTAACCGTTTAGTCTCCGAAAGGATGTGGGACCCAGGATGTGCTCCTGTCCTTGAGCAGTTCCATCCTACAGTGTGCTGGCAGCTCCTGATGTTCGTTGTAGGGATTGTACCCATACCTTGCTTGCTTCCCAGCCCTGACTGCAGGAGCACTCCCTGTCCCAGCAGCAACAGCCCAAGTTTCCCAAAAGCGCACTTTTCTACTACAGTCTTTCAAAATAACGAGGCTGGGCACGGTGGCTCACATCTGTAATCCCAGCACTTTGGGAGGTCAAGGCAGGTGTTCATGACCAAAAGTTCAAGACCAGCCTGGCCAACATGGTGAAACCCCATTGCTACTAAAAATACAAAATTAACTGGGCATGGTGCACATGTCTGTAATCCCAACTACTCAGGAGGCTGAGGCAGGAGTATCACTTGAACCCGGGAGGCCAAAGTTGTAGTGAGCCAAGATTGCACCACTGCACTCCAGCCTGGGCAACAGAGCAAGACTCTGTCTCAAAAAATATAAAATAATGAATAACATAGTTAATAGTTTAATGTTACATCAATCTTGCATTTCTCTAAGTACTACCTAGTCATGATGTAATAACCTATTTGAATATAGCTTGGTTGAATTCAATATTTTGTTTAAACTGTTTCAAGTTTCTTCTTGAATGAGATTGGGCTGTTATTTTACTTACTTTTGCTTTCCTGCCACAATATAGCACAAGATATTTTTTGTATATCATAAGTCTTTTCTCTTTTTTTGAGATCCTCTCTTTACTTTTGTGTTCTTCAGCTATATTTTTATATGTATAGATATGGATTTTGTTTTCCTTTTTGGAGTTTGTTGGATTTTTAAATCTGTGAATTAGTGTCTTTCAGCATTGAGGAAAAATTCTAAGTTATTATACTTTTTAAATGAATCTTTTACTTTACTATCGATTTCTATTTATAAAAAAGTTGGGAATATAGTATAGACAGTTCCTATACATATTACACTCAGTTATCTCTGTTACTAGCATCATTTATTATTATGAGCCAATGTTGATATATAAAACTACAGTTCATGGTTTATTTTTATTTCCTTCATCTTTATCTAGTGTCCTTTTCCTGATTCGAGATCCCAGCCACAATACCAGATTGTGTTTACTCCTCATTTCCTCTTAGACTGGTATTGAGTATGACAGTTTCACAGATATACTTTCTTTTTGATGATCTTGAAAATTTTGAAAAGTACTGGTCAGATGTTGTGTAGAATTTCCCTTAATTGGGATTTTTCTGATTTTTTTCATTATTAGACTGAGGTAATGGTCTTTTGGAAGGAAGGCCACACAGGTAAAGTACTACTCTCACCACATAATAACAGGGCACATAGCAATATGACTTATCACTGTTGTTGTTAACCTTGATCATCTGGCTAAGGTAGTTTTTTTAGACTGTTCCTATTGTAAAGCTACTATTCTTCCCTGCTTCCATACTGTACCCATTGAAGGGAATTAGCTATGCACAGAAAACACTTAAGGAATGGGGAGTTATGCTCTATACCTCTGGTGGTATAGTTATTACATAAATTATTTGGAATTCATCTGTGTCAAAGATAATATTAGTATGTACACATAGATATTTGCTTTATACTCTGCATTATAATCCATTATTACTTTATTTTGTATCTCAAATTGTTTTCATTTTGGACACTGGGAGCTCTTTCTGCTGGCTCCTGTGTCTCTTTGACATGTCCTATCATTGCAGTTTGCACGTGTGTTTTGTTTTTTTGTTTAAGCTCGCTCTTATTTTCTGACACTACAAGATACTTACCTTGCAGATTTCCTGCCCCAATTCTAGAATCTGAGAATCAGTCATTTCCCAAATAACCTGAATTACTTTCACTGGAGAACAATATTAGAAACCAAAACCTGGGTCCTAAATGTGCTCATTGCTACAGGGTGTTACTGCTCACATCTAG
The DNA here is from genome assembly GCF_037993035.2 of Macaca fascicularis. NCBI lineage: Eukaryota > Metazoa > Chordata > Mammalia > Primates > Cercopithecidae > Macaca > Macaca fascicularis. The sequence goes on along the minus strand of NC_088385.1, from coordinate 35,675,361 downwards.
CACCCAGGTTTTGGAGATATATATATGTATATATAAAAGTTATGTGTGTATATATATAAATAACATTTATATATATATAGTTTCAAGATATATATATACAGTTTTATATATACAGTTATATATATACAGTTTTATATATATACAGTTATATATACAGTTTTATATATATACAGTTTTTATATATACAATTTTATATATATATTATATATACACACATACAGTTTCAAGGTAGATATATAGATAGATATCTCAAGGCAATAACTTTTTCTTGCCAAAATAAAGAAAATAAATGTTTGGTTTATTTCTAGTTCACTCTTATCCTTAGAGTGTAATGAGTAATATTTCAGGCATGTGGGAGAATATGTTCTATTAAATTAATCACTGTGGTTGAGCCCTGTGTACTATATTTTATTTCAGGTAGTTAATGTGGCTATGTAAAGCAAAACTCAATTGTACAGAGCTTAGCAAATGCCTTCATGATAAAAACAAGCTTCAGTGCTCCACTTTCCCTTCCTTCCCTTCTGAGTTCTTAATTTCACTGGGTTTTTTGGTACCAAAAAAATGACTTACTCCTTTGCAAGACCATTAATCCATTATGACTACTGAAATTATTTTATCCATAATTTTGTGATTTTGTCAGCAGGCATATCAATTCAGGTGTCTAATCTGTCATATAACTGGAAACAGAAATCTTTCACTTAGTTTTCCTACTTATTTTCTTACTAGTAGCCTTGCGCCAAGAGAAAAGTCTAGAGAAATGCAACATACCTACCTTTCCAAAAGTCCCAAGCCAATTGTTTTGGTATCTATATGTAGAGTCCCATTAAGCCTTTCTGAAGACTTTAAGCTCCCTTGCTTCTTTCTGATATTTTCCCTACCTTTTCACCCTAGAAAAGGGTGATCATTATCTCTGCTGTTTCACCACTTAACTTATGACATCTATAGTACATAGAGTATGTTTACAGACCTACTATTTTAAAAAGCACTAAAACACAGAATATAAAACTATAGCTTAAATCTCATATAAAATAATTTCTTCAGTGCTGAAAATGTTGCTGACAACTGGTCTGGACAACATAAACAGAAAGAATGGTGGCTCGATGTTGATCTATAAAGAGACACTTTTTAACCGACAGTTATTATATCATGCCTTTTTCTACTAATTTGCAATGTTTACCAAAAAATTCCACATTCTTCTGCTTGTTGTTGTTTTGTTTTGAATTTAAAGGAAAACAATTCTATGGATTTCAAAATCCTGTTCATTTGGTTATTTTATTTGTCTAACAGAAATTGAGACTTTAAAATCTTTATGCTTTGCCACTTAGAAAAAAATATTTAGTACAATTGTTCTTTCTCAGTAACTATCAACAATCCATATGGGAATACGCTTGTTGTTAAAAGACTAGTTAGGATATTGCCACTTTTAACAAGCTGTAGAAGAGTCTATGTATTTGACAGACCTATCTAAGAAGCCAAATATGGTCATAACTGTATTACTCTAGTAAGGATGATTTCATGGCTATCAGAAAATGGTTAATCTAACTTAGTGATCCTCCGGCCAACCAGCAAGAACAAAGTTAAAAGCCAGATCTTATTCTAAAAATATTTTAATCACCAAAAAAAAACAATTTTAGGATTGTAAATGACATAAAACTTGAAGTCATCTTAGCCAGCCAACAAGCTGACCATCAAAGTTTTGTCTTTGCTTCCAATGGCAAGAACTAGACCCATGCATGGAGTCAGAACATCCAGGGTAAGGAAAAACTGAAAGAAAAATGCAGGAAATAATCAGAGCAAAGATCTTTTAGGTAATGGGTGGAAGGGGAAAGAGAGGAAATAGTCATAAAATAAAGTACCTCAAAGTAATTGTAGTAGAACAATGTCATTGTTGTTTACCTACTTGATTTTCCTTCCTTTTTATCTTCTCTTGAACTTTGCCTACATCCAACCATCCAGGTATGCTTTATCCTAGTGAAGCAAGGTAAGCAAAGTAGCTAGCAAGAATCCTCTTGGCATTTTTGTTCCAAAAGCATACCCCTTGTGATAGAGAAAGGGTCTCTAAGCATTTTGTTTTTAAGTTTGTGGGTAGTAATCATAGGATAGAATAAGGTCCCTTAAATGAAGAAAAGTTTCCCCTAAGCCAGGAAGGAGAAGACAGATAAAGAATACCAATAGATACTTACAGCTCTCAGAGAGAGGACCTGCTTCCTTTTGCTGGGAAAAGTCTTGGGAGCAAAGATGGCAGAATCACATCTGGGGAAGTGGGAACTTGGACAGCCTTGTAGAGATTCTCATGCCCTTGAGAATGACGCTAATAGAATGGAAAGAACCAGATTCCTGAAGGAGTCAGACAGATAGACGCAAGGGATGCCTCTGGGGTAATTGGCACAGATTGCTGGCAAAGATCAAAAGGGGTGAAATGCATCTCAGGAGATATCCTTGTGGGCACCTTATATTGAAAATCAAATATAACTCACTTCCTCTATACTCACTCCACCAGGAACCAAGGCTGGACCTGATATACATCACTTTCATATTGCACCTTATTTGTACTTGGTGAAAGGAGAAGAATCCTAAATTTATGTAGACTACATTTTTCCCCATGTCAAAATGGGGCATGAAATAAACTGTGTTTTTAATAAACTAAAGTATGTATTTTTTTTCACATATGAGTTGATGAGTAAGATTTGTATCCCCACTGTATTAAAAGTAGATATTAATCCTTTTATCCCAAACATACTGCAGGAAAAAGACGGGCATGATAAAAATAATAATAATAATAATAATAATTAACCCAAATAGAAGAACTCATATAACAAAACAACCCCATGTCAGTAAGAGAACCCATTTTGTAAAGGATTGTAACAGAGACCTCGCCATCATTTTATCAGCACACAAGTATTTATGGCACCAAATTTATTATACCAAAAGGACCAAGTAGAATAATGGCTGAGGAGGTCTCTCTTCATGACATAATTTTTAACAATTGTGAATATAAATTAATTTCAGAGTGCTTAGGCAATGACAGTTACTGTACAAAGAAAAAGTGAGTTTGAGATGGACTAAAGAGGATCACTAGAATTAAGCCATGAAAGCAATAATATCCCTGTTCATCTCCAGTATGGACATTTCCCTTGACAGTCCTGCCTTATGAGTTTACCTAATATTTTAAAGAGGAAGAATTAGTTATTATCATTAGAGTAAGTGATGTATATATCTAAATATACGTCTAATGAAAAATAATAAGGGCTACATTTATTGTGTAACTACCAAGCTCAGGGCACTGGCCCCAAGCTAAAGTGTATTTCAACTTTTGTTAAAGTTCCTCTGAATCAGGTAGACTCACGTGTCAAGTGTAGTTACTATAATGGTGCCCAGACTAGAACAACCTGAAAGTATCATCTTCACAGAATCAACTCTAAATACAAATGGCACATTTTTAACTTTATATATTCCAGCTGTTGATTAGCTGTTGAATGACCAAAGAATTTCTCCTGCATAGGAGAAGGGCATTTAGAACCCAAAATGTGTGTATATTTCATGTGACTAAGAAATATCATCAAAAGTAAATTTAGCTAATGAGTATGTTAATAAGAAATTTTTTATGAATGCTTGCTATAAATCTATAAACCATTGAGTTTCCGATTATAATCATGAGATCCATCTCATATGTCAAACATTATAGCTTTTACTTGAAATTTTTAAAAGATAATTATTAAGAAAATCTCTTTTCTAGTATTTCACTATTATGTAAACATTGATAAGCTATTTAAAATGTCATCTTATTTTTTTTCTATTCTTCTTTCTCTTGCTTGTAATTTGGTCATTACACACTATTAATCACATTAAGACAGTAGAGTAAGAAGCCATGGGAGGAAATTGAAAATAATCACTCAAACAATTTTTAAAACTTAATATGGAAATCAGAACATTAGTGTTCTGCCTTAACAATAATCTGAAATAAATGGTGATTAGCTTAATATTAGAAGAAGATACCACAAGGCATGAAAATACATACCATAATCTGAAAAGCTAGTACCCCATGTGTTGTATGATAGAAATTGATAGTCCTCATTAACAATAATTAGAAGACATACCACTTTCCTATTGAAGCAGTGGCTCTAGAGAAAATGGATAGAAAGAACAAGATGTGTTGGTTTTACTTACTTATTGATTTTAGCAGGTAAGTCTATAAGTGTTTGAGCCTCAAACTTTGGTTCTCCAGATTTGCACCAGCAAGAAACCAACCTCATGGAAGGAAGATTCACTTCCAATGCCCATGTCATATGAAGACATGGGTGAAATCGAAAGTCGTGGAAGGCAATGGATGAGGAATTTTCTCCCCAAGAAAAAGCTGAGTTGATTTGATGTGTAACAGAGGATGTTCTGCCCAGAAATTTGCCGACCAAAGGGGCAAACTGTGGCAGAGATGGTCACAACAAATTATATACTCTTCCTCCTACAGCAGGGGTCCCCAACCCCCAGGCTGCTGCCTATGGCCAGTTAGGAACTGGGCCACACAGCAGGAGGTGAGTGGCAGCCAGGGAGCATTTCCGCCTGAGCTCTGCCTCCTGTCAGATCAGTGCACCATTAGATTATTATAGGAGTGCAAATTCTATTGTGAACTGCACATGCGAGGGATCCAAGTTGCGAGCTCCTTATGAGGATCTAATGCCTGATGATCTGAAGTGGAACCGTTTCATCTGAAACCATCCATGTCCCCTACTACCCCTATGGAAAAATTGTCTTACATGAAACTGTTCCCTGGTGCCAAAAAGCCTGGGGGCCACTGTTCTACAGTAAAAAGTATAAAGTTGCCACTGGGAAGTGGCTGGTCGCCCAGCCGGGATACATTTTCCACCACCACCACAAACCCTCCCCTGTCCATGTTCTGCTTACATTTGGCTGTGTCCTTCTAACTTGTTCTTGTCATTGCAATGCTATGGATGGTACATGTGTCATTTTTGAGCCAAAACTTTTCAAAAGGGTCAGCATAAAACAATATCCAGGATTGGATTGTATACCTATTGAAAAAGTGAAAATATGCATAATTCACATAAACCTCTCACTTTTTCTACATAAAACAACCTAAATTTTTATACCCATTACAGTCTTCATTCAACAAAGGTTTATTGAGTACCTCTAATGAACTAAGCACTGCCCTACCTGATGAAGGCAGAACAGTAAACCAAACAAAGTTCCTGCCCCCTTGAAATTCTATACTAGAGGTAAACAGCTAGCAAGCAAATATAAAGTCAGCTAACCGTTGAGGAATGACACATAGTAAGTGGATAGAGTATAACATGGGTAGTATTATAGATAGGGCAGTTCAGAAAGTCCTCTCCGTGGATATGACCTTTGAGCAGATATCTAAATAGATTAAAGGAGTAAGTCATATGAGTGTCTACCAGAATATTCCCAGTAAGGGGAAACAGCAAATCTTTTCTAGTTGTTTTCTATCTGGACATCTTGTCCTGCCAAATCAGATTATAATGTTCCTAAAGATATCATCTACTTATTTTGTACCTACCTCAAATAGATATTCTCAAGTTGAACTCTTAACAGTATATACAGAAAGGAGTAGTGAGATTTTTATAAAGACAGATTATATGTACTGATATCAAAAATAATATTCTATATCCTGAGTATATAGTATTAATATCTACTAGGCTACAGAAGGAAATAGCCAAGACAGCTGAAACCACACACACAGACACAGACACAGACACACACACACACACACACACACACACACACACAAATATTCATCAATGAAAGAGGTTTCGGGACTAGCAACACATATGTGTGATCACAAAAGTAAAATTCTAACAGCAGATTTTCACTGGGTGTATATCCTTCCGTGGGAATACTGCATGTCACTATGTACATGGATACTTAAATAATCACCATGTATTTTAGATTATTGTTAAAGCAGAACACTAATGTTCTAATTTCCATATTAAGTTTTAAAAATCATTTGAGTGATTATTTTCAATTTCCTTAAGTATCTATGTACACAGTGACATGCAGTGTTCATCCATCCATCATGGAAATAAGTACATGGATACTTATTTTCTTTTAAGCAATACATTCAAAAAAACCAAAATGAGTTTGACAGAGAAAAGATAGCAAATGTGCATGAGTGAAATTCAATTTTGTCAGGAGAATTAAATGTTTAGATAGCTAATATCTTTAAATTTTATTTTAAAGATTTGTAACTATCAATTCCATTTTGAATGTGCAAAGAAACACACAGTAAGGAAAGTTGATCAAATTGTACAGTTTTGAAAGTGGATGTATTCATGCTAAGAAATACAGATTTAGCAGATTAATCTATTCATAATCAATCCATTATCTTGTGCTTTAGAAATCAAGAGTTTGAATCATTAGCTCGAAATGGAATTTGTACTCAATTTCCACTAACAGAGTTAAGTTATGCTCACATGTCTTAAAAGTTAACTTACGCTTATAGGCCTTTAAAGTTATGGTTAAGACTCTAACTTTATATTTCAGCTGAAAATTCTACACACATTTGACCAACTCTCTGAGGCAAATTTGTAAGAAAATAGATTATTTGATGCACCTAAAATCTAAATACATTAGCTCATCTTGATATTTGAAAATATCAACTGGGGAAGATTTCAGAAACAACAAAACAAGGTAATTATCATTTATTTATTTAGTTAGTTAGTTAGTTAGTTAGTTAGTTAGTTATTCGCAAAACAAAACGCTTTTACTTGGTCCATTGGAGCCTGAGTCGGAAACCACCGTGGAGAATCCTATCGTAAAGGAACAGGGGCTGACAGTTGATAAAATAGTCTGTGTGTGGCAAGAGCTGGCCATATTTACAGGGTTAAAAATATTCACAGTTCAGAGTACAGGGAGGCCAAAAGGGAGGGGGAATATTTCCCCAGGTGTAAAAGCCCCGGAAGCCCCTGGGAGGGTACGAGGGGGAGTGAGGGCTAGGCTGGCCGGCTGCCTGGGGGCAAGGGGCCAGGAGGGCCAGGTGGGGACGCAGGAAGCTGGGCTCAGAGGTCCAGGCATCCACACTCCCTGGGCTTCTGCGGGGAAGTGGGAGAGGCTGAGCCCTGGTGACGCCCACGATGGTCTGGGGTTCCTCTCTGTGGCAGGGCCGGGCTGAGGGACAAGGTTGGGTGAGGAGCCTGCTGGTCCCCAGCCTGCCCAGCGGCGGCGGTGAGCGGTGCTGAGAACCAGTGCCCACCCACAGCAGGCCTGGCGCCCACCTGCATCCCGTCATGGCTTTGATCCTGGCAGGCGCTCCAGGAATTGCAAAGTGTCGCTGGGGAGTGGCTGGCCAAGGGCCCCCTTCCTTCTGAGACAGGCACTGCCCCAGGACTCACCACTCCACTCCAGGGCTCCAGGGACCCCATTTGCCCAGCAGCAGACAGGGACCCAGGCTCTGGGGAAAAACCGACCCTATACCCCATGAGGAGGTGGACCCTGATCCCACCCCGGAGTCTTGGCCTCTGATACCCGGATTTAGTTTTGTGGACTGAGCTCTTGGCTGCCTCCCCGGCAGGAGACCCTGAGTCCACAGGGAGAGGCAGCCTGGCCTCAGCCCCGGTCGGGTGTTGAGCTGGAGGCTGGTTCACAGCCCGCCTGGTTCGAGGTATTCTGCGTGGCGGCCAGGAGGCCTGGCCAGGCAGACTGTGGGTGCTCAGGGAGGGGAGGAAGGGGAGGGAGGGGAGGAAGGAGAGGGAGGGGAGGGAGGGGGGCGGGGGACCCATGGGAAGCGGCGCCCTGGGCTGGCAGCTCCCTGGTCAGGGTCCTGAGATTCTGGTTCAAGCATCCTCTGTCGGGGTCTCCCTCATAGAGTGCGTGTCGGGGGTTGGGGGGTCAATCTGAACACAGCTCCTGCCCCGGGCATGGTGGTCACAGCAGCCGGGGCCCATGCAGACGGGCGAACGCTGGCGTGAGGCGGGGGGTGGGGGCTGTGGGTACCTAAAACAAGGTAATTCTTAAGCCAGGGTCACCTTAAAGAATATGAGATGCATATTCACAGTTAAGAGTTTGGGTTATGGAACCAGATGACCTGGCTTCAAATTCTAGCTCTGCCGTTTATCATCTGCGTATCCTTCACGGATAGCTAACATCTCTGTGCCTCACTTTTTCATTTATAAAATGGGAAAAATAATAATTCTTCTTACGTTTACTCCAAGAAGTGAATAAGTTAACACAGACAAAATAGGTAGACCAGTGCTTGACAGGCAGTACACACTGTGATACTTGCTATTATTATTACTAGTATTGCAGGTTTCTTTTTAATCTATAAAAAGCTTTTTTTTCTTACAGTTATGGAGGCTGAGAAGTTGAAGGTGGAGGGGCTGCATCTGGTGGGGGCTTTCTCAATTGTAAGGACTTTCTGCCGAGTTGCAAGGCAGAGCAGAGTGCAGGATTTTTAAGAGAATTAAATGAGGTAATTTATGTAATACATGTAAAGCGTTCAGCATAGTAGCTAATACAAATGGTAACTTTTAGTTGTCACATTGTCATCATCTAAACCTCTATCCGCAGTCTGCCGTCTGGCAAATTCTGATATAGAGACCAACAAAAGGATGTTAAACAGAAATAAGCATTGTTAAGGCACCACCCTGGAGGAAATGCCATATATTCCATCTGTCTATTTGGGGCACAAGATTGAGAAAATTATTTAGAGATTATCTTTCTAAAATAATGCTTAAATTCAATTTTTCATCTTTCTGTGAATTTTTATAAAGACTATGAGAGTGTTAATTAACAATAATGGAAACTATAAAATGAAATGAAAACTGTATATATTTAGTAAACTGAGGATTTCTGCATAAATATACATACAACAAACCTTAGTTGTACATAATAGGATCCTGCTATTTGTTTTCAAATCTTCCTTACTGAGGAATCAGAAATCATTCCTCACATGTAAGGAAACCCTTCATGTCTGACTGATCTTACCTGAATTCTCTCCTTTCTTCACAGATTCTGAATTATTGGCTAATCTTTTCTGTTTCTTCTCTTTCTGGTCCCATGCCAGTCTACAATAGGCACTTGATTGTATGAAGACTTTTAATAGTGATTGCAGACAACTTGTGATATTATCATCAAGAATTATCATCATTATGAATCATGAATTATCATCATTATGAATTATCATCAAGAAACAGTTTCTCTCCATTTGTACAATGCTAGTTCTTCCTCTGGGTTCCTGTCCTGAGTTTTCTCTATGATCTGTGTTTGTCGCAAATATTTATTGAGTGTTCACTATATCCTAGGAAATTCTCTAGGCCTGGAGAGAGACAGCAGTGAACAAAACAACCCTGCAGCTTCAGTGTTAACTGCGTTTACAAAAAGAGTAAATCCTATCTAATTACATGAAAAATAAAAATTGCATATTTAGTTACATGTAAAAAAGTCTTAGTTTTTATAATGTATTCTGAGTATTTATTATTGTTGTTATTATACTTTAAGTTCTAGGGTACATGTGCACAACGTGCAGGTTTGTTACATATGTACACATGTGCCATGTTGGTGTGCTGCACCCATTAACTCATCATTTACATTAGGTGTATCTGTTAATGCTATCTCTCCCCCCACCCCCTCCCCACAATAGGCCCCGGTGTCTGATGTTCCCATTCCTGTGTCCAAGTGATCTCATTGTTCAATTCCCACCTGTGAGTGAGAACATGCGGTGTTTGGTTTTCTGTTCTTGTGATAGTTTGCTAAGAATGATGGTTTCCAGCTGCATCCATGTCCCTACAAAGGAACGAACTCATCCTTTTTTATGGCTGCATAGTATTCCATGGTGAAAATATGTGCCACATTTTCTTAATCCAGTCTGTCATTGATGGACATTTGGATTGATTCCAAGTCTTTGCTATTGTGAATAGTGCTGCAATAAACATATATGTGCATGTGTCTTTATAGCAGCATGATTTATAATCCTTTGGGTATATACCTAGTAATGGGATGGCTGGGTCAAATGGTATTTCTAGTTCTAGATCCTTGAGGAATCGCCATACTGTTTTCCACAATGGTTAAACGAGTTTACAATCCCACCAACAGTTTAAGTGTTCCTATTTCTCCACATCCTCTCCAGCACCTGTTGTTTCCTGATTTTTTAATGATTGCCATTCTAACTGGTGTGAGATGGTATCTCATCATGGTTTTGATTTGCATTTCTCTGATGGCAAGTGATGATGAGCATTTTTTCATGTGTCTGTTGGCTGTATGAATGTCTTCTTTTGAGAAGTGTCTGTTCATATCCTTTGCCCACTTTTTGATGGGGTTGCTTGTTTTTTTTCTTTTAAATTTGTTTGAGCTCTTTGTAGGTTCTGGATATTAGCCCTTTGTCAGATGAGTAGATT